>NC_140076.1:2585097-3185097 GCF_964194135.1 Talpa europaea
CCTCCCGGAGAGTAGTGAGACCCCTGGTGCGGCGCGATTGGCGGCGGGCGCGAGGAGTGGCAGGCGCGCGGCCCAACGGGCGCAGTGCGTGGGCCGCGGGGCGGGGCCAGGGCGGGTGCGCGGCGGCGGCGGGTGGCTGGGCCGGCGGCGGCGGCGGTACGAGGCGCGCGCGCGGGGTCCCGGTCGCGAGGAGGAGGAGGATGTGGCGCGCGGAGGGGAAATGGCTGCCGAAAACAAGCCGGAAGGTGAGGGCCGGCGCGAGGCCGGGCGCGGCGGGCGGCGGGCCGGCCCGGACATCCCGGGCATCGGCGCGCGGGGCGGGGGCGGGGGGCGCGGCGGCCGCGGAGGGGGCGGCGGGGGGCGGAGCGCGGCGGCCGGGCCGGGCGGGCCGGGCGGGCCGGGCCGGGCGGGGGCGGCGGCCGGGCGGGCGGCGGCGGCGGCGGGGGGCGCGGGCGGGCGGCGGGCGCGGGCGCGGGCGGGGGCCGGGCCCAGCGAGGAGGAGGAGCCGCGGCGCGGGAGGAGGGGCGGCGCGGGAGGGCCGGCGCCTCCCCCACCCGCCGGGCTTCCCCGCGCCCGGCCCGGCCCGGCCCGGCCCGGCCCGGCCCGGCCCCCGCCCCCCGCGCCGGCCGCCGGGGGGGCCGCGGGCCGAAAGTTTCCCCGCCTCGGGCCCGCGCCCGCGCCCGGCCGGCCCCCTCGGGCGCTCGGCGGCGCGCGCCGGCCGCCCCTGCCCCGGGCGCAGGCCGGCGCCCCCCGCTCCCCGGCCGGGCGCCCCGGGGCCGGCGGGGCCCCCCGCGGCGCCCGCGGCCGGAGGGCCCCGCGCGACCCCCGGCCTGCGCGCCCCCGCGCCCTGGCCCGGCGCCCGCCGCCGCCCGGCGCCCGAGGGTGGGGTCGCGCGGCCGAGCGCCCCGCCGCCCCCCGGCTCCCGCGCCCCGGCCCGCGCCCCGGCCCCCCCGCCGCCGCGCCGGTGACCCCGGGCGCCCGGACAAGGGGACTCGGCCCGCGTGCGCCGCCCGCGCCGGCCACGGCGGGGCCTGTGCGGCCCGAAGTCGCTCCCGGGCGGGGGCCGGTGCTCCGGGCCGGCCGCTCCCGCGCGCCTGCGGGGGCCCCGCGCCCCTCGGCGCCCGCGGGGGGCCCCGTCCCGCGGGGAAGCCGGCGCCCGACCCGCGGCCGGCCGGCCCTGCCCCCGCCCCCCGGCCCGGGGCTGCCGGCGAGAGGCCGGGCCGGGCCCCCGCGGAAGGGGCCGCGTGGCCGCCGGGTGGGAGGGGACCCCGCGCTGGGCCGCCGCGGGGGCGCGGGCTCGGGGGACGCTCCCGGAGCCCCGCTCGGCCGCCCGCACTCGGGAGTCTGTGAACCCTCCTGGAAATAAACTTTCCATTTCTTTTTTAAGAGAACTCGCGTCCTCCTCCCGGCTGCTGCCTCCCCGTCAGCCATATTTAGGGAGCCGGGTACCTTGACTTTCTCTAATTTTCTTAAATTGTGTTCCTGCCGGCTGCGGAGAAGCAGCCCATATGCCTTTCCACCCAGAAAGGGGGAGTAGACGCCCTGGGCGCCCACGTGCCATGCGGGGAGAGGTGGCTCGTGTGCTCCTTGGCGTACTAGAACCTTCCTTTGGCCCTGGCGGTGTCTCGCGTGGGAGCCAGACCTTTCCCTGGGCCCGTAGCTCTCAGGCGAGGGGACACTGGGGCGCGCTCTGGTTTTCCCTGCCCCGGCGCCCTTTGGGCGGAAAGGGATGACACGCTGCTCTCGTTTGTTGACATTGCACACGCAGAGGATGTCCTCGCGGGTGACATCACCCCCTTCCTGCCTCCGGCCGGCCGCAGGGGTCAGGGGCCGGCACCCCCTGAGTGCGTGGGGCCCCGACGTGTGAGCGTGCAGGTGCCTGTCACCGTCATCGAGTGCCAGGAGTAGCCTTAGGAGGGTCACTGACCAGTGGCCATTGCCCCGGCCTGTCCTCGCCCCGGTCCCGTCCTGAATGAGCAGAGGGACGCCCAGCGCGGCCCAGGTCCCCGAGGCCCCCAGGGCGCCGGCCCACACGCCCAGCACTCAGGCCCCCTGCTGAGGGGCGGTTTTCTGCTGGACCCTGGTCAGGTGAAAAGTTGGAGCCCAGCTTCCTGCACTGCGGTGTGGAGGAGCGCGCAGGTATTTTGGGCAGACGGTAGGTGTGGGTGAGAGGAGTGTTTCTGTGACGAGACTAAGAATGGATGGTCATAAACATGTCGCTGTTTTATTTTGGCCATTTAAGTCATTGAGAGGCTGTGAGCCTTAGCCGAGGGCCCTGGGAAAGGCCGGGACTCGTCGCGACGGGGGGGTGCACCCCAGGCCTTTCCCCAGGGTCATGGTGTGAGGGTTGACATTTCCCCAGGGCCCTGGGGGGGGGGCGGGGATGACATGAGCCCCCGGTGGCCCTCTACTCCCCCGCACAGCACCGGGGATGGTGGTCAAGCAGCAGCAGAGTCATCCTTGTGGACAGCCGAGTTTGGCGACTCAGCCGCCTCGGAAGCTCTGTGGGACCCTCAGCATTTGGACCTTCCCCGCAGGGTGCTCCCTCTCCCTGGTGGCTGGGGTGGCTCTGGGCCGTGGCCCTGCCCTGGACGCTGAGTGACCTGGTGGGCGCAGGCCCTGGCCCGAAAGTGGCGCTTTGGACCTTTCTGTGGCTGTAAAAAAATTTATGCTGTTTTTCTTATAATCAGTTGGTGGACTTGTATATTTTAGGGTGTCATGTTCATGACCCCTGGAAAACAAGGGTCGGGACCCGCGGGATGTGCTGGAGGGGCCTGGGCCCACTCACTTCCCGGCCTCTCCTGTCCTTCCCTGCCCGCTGCCTCGGGAGATTCCCGCTCGGGGGTGGAAGGAGAAGGGCAGAGGCTGGCGTGGAGTGGCCCGCCTCCCTTTGAGCTTCCGCCGTGAGCACCTGCCCGTAGGTGAGCCCTCTGCCTCGCGCGGCTTCTCTGTCCTGTGTCCAGCTCCAAGGGATGCCCAGCTTCTCTTTTTCACATCTTGCTGTCGGAGCATTGCTCTCGCTCCCCGCCCCCCCTTACTTTGAACAGGGTTAGGTGACCCCACGGCCATCTCTCCCCTTGTCTTCGCGAAGCCCTGGCTTGTCCTGTTCCTGGGACTCCTGGGCTCCTTCATCTGGCCGGTGAGTGGCCTCGGAATGTCGACGGAGACGCGACAGCCTCTGCTGAAGGTCGGCTTGGGTCAGGGTTTCCCTTTCAGGCTGCTCTTGCTCGCTCTGAGACACCCTTCCGTCCCCTGCTAGTCTGTTTCCCTGAGTTCGTAGCTTTCTCTCTGAAGCAGCCTCTTCTCTAGCCGGGCAGCGTGGCTTTAATTCTAGGTGCAGCCGGGGTCCTGGGGGCAGCGGTCCTGCTGAGCGCTCTTCGAGGCCGCCGGCCTGGTAGCTGGCCCTGGGGACACTGCTCCGGAGCTTGGTCCTTCTCCTCTTGGCCAGGGAAAGCTCCCCTCGCGCTTGAGCTTGCGGACACGGGTCTTCGGGCGCAGTAGTTCTTTCCCGCTCCCCGATGGGCAGAGCAGCGGCCCGGGTCTTGCCTTCGCTGCCTGTCCCCACGGTGTTGGGCCTGTAGCCCCGTGGGCACCGTAGATCCGGCCTTGTGGAGAGAAGTTTGTGTCCCGGGCCCTCCGAGTGCACCCAGGTTGCCCCGGAGGGCAGGGGGTCGGGGGTGGGGCCGGCGGGGCATTGGCAGGGCTGGTGCCTGGACTTGAGACGCGACCCGGGAGCCTTTCTGCGCCAGCGTGTCCAGCGCACGGCGCGGCGTGGTTTCTCTGTTGCACGTTGTCAGGAACTCTTCCGAATTCTAATTTTTTGGGTTGCGATCTTAAGAACGGCAACTCCGTGTATTTGATCCCATTGCGTGGGCCCCTTCCATGTAGGAACGGGGCGGCCGCGGGCTCGACTGGGGGCGCTTAGCAGCGCTCCCTGACTTCCCGTGTGCGGACAAAAGGGAAGCAGCCTTTGGTTGCCTGGGGTCGTGCTTAGGTGACGGAGGTGGGACGTGCCGGCTCGCGTGGTCTGGAGCAGGCCGGGTAGACTCTCCGGAGGACTGGTGGAAAATTCCTTTTCTCCTGTGAGTGACCGGCGCGTCTCCCGGCGTCGCATGGTAAGAACCACGCGAGCTGCTTGCTGTCGCCTGTTGGCTGCCGGGGCGCAGACCGCCTCCCTCCGGCGCCTCCCCGTGGCGCCGTCTTGCCCGGGTGTCCCGGCGCGCCTCTGCTTCTGCCTGTCCGTGACTGAGCCCTTGGCGCGCTCAGCCCTTGTCGTGTCTCCTTTTCCTTGGTGAGTAGCCTCTCCCCTGCGCTCGTGGGTTAGGCCTCCTTGATGACCGCGGTGAGAAAGGACCAGCCCGAAGGACGCTTGCTCCATCCGGCCTGTCGAGTCGGGGCTCCCCTAGCCGTGGCGGCGGGGGCCGGTTCTCCAGCCCCGCGTGCCCAGGAGCCCTTCCGGGCTGTGCGCACGCGCGGTCGCAGTAACCTCTCTCCCTGCGGGTATGTGACTGAATATTTTTTGTGGTGACAGGTGACCTGTGCTGCTTTTGTCTGTCCACTGTAACAGGTCATCTTCTAACATGTTCTGTGTCTTCTGGAATCACCAGGCCCCTTCTTAACGTTCTGGATGACTTAAGTCAGGGTCCCCTCTCTCTCTCTTTCAAGTAAAGAGGTTTCTTTGCTGCCCTTGTCATGTCGTAGGAGAGTGCCCATGGGCTGCCGCCGTCCTCTCTTGCCTGGCCTTCAGCAGGGGCCGCTGCTCCTTGAGCCCCGCGGTAAGATCCCGCTTGTTTTCTCACGGTAGGTGGTTCCAAGGGGTTCGGCCCCAAGGCGAGGGGTGGCAGTATTTGTACTGGGAAGCATCCCTGGGGGACGCACTGTGTCCCCCCTGTGGCTGGGCTCCCCGTGGAGGGCCTTGGACGTTTGCTCTTGCTGTGCTTCGCCAGCTCCTTCTGGGCTGGATGGAGGTGGGTTTCTTTGGGTGTGCTGCTTCATTGGGGCCGTCACTCTTGGGAGCTGGGGGGTCTCCTGGTGCGCCCTTGTCCACTCCAGCGCCGTCCTCACTCCTGGCAGCGTCCCTGCCCTCTGCTCCGCAGGCCACGTGCGGGCGGGGAGCACGTGGTCATGCGTTCGCGTGCAGGCTGGCCCGTGAGCATCTTCCTTCCGGGTGTATTTTGATACCTCATCCGGTTCAGGGTAGAGGTCGGGCAGACACTGAGCCTTGTGTCTGGATCAGTACCGGCCTGTGAGTCGGCGCGCGTGGCCAGGCCTTCTGCTCGGGATGCCTGTGCGTCGCGGGGTGGGGCGTGTTTCCGTGTGGGTGACCGTGGGCCGTGTCCCTGGTTTCCACATGGCAGGACGCCCGCTCCGTGTGTTTCTGGGGCTGTGTGGCTTCTTTGCTTTGGACGCCGTGGCTTGTCGAAGGTCACGGGCCGCGTCGTGTAGGTTGGTAACGCTTCCTGAGCATTTTTTTTTAGCTCATTACTCTGGACTAAAAAAGAAATATCCTGTACCCCGCTGTAAAGAGAGGCCAAGTGTCAGCCACAGCAGTTCCCTGGCGCTCTTTAGCGGAGGAGCCTCCAGGCGCTGTCCCTGGTTGGCCTGTCGGGAGCCAGAGGGCCCAGACACTTGCTGCTGCTGCTTCCGCGCAGTGCTCGTCCGCTCTGGGGGGAGTCGCTGGTTTTCTTGTGCACGAGTTCTTTGCTCACTTGGAAGAGAGCGTTCTCCTTGGACTTCTGTCAGGTTCAGCCAGGCCTTGCAGACCAGGTAGCTTCCCTTCCTGAGACTGCTAGCCGCATGGGGCTAGCACGCTGTGTGCCCCACGCCCCATATGCCATGGGCCTGGGCCTGCAGTTACAGGTGCCCCTGGAAGCCCACGTTGGACCCGGTTCTTAGCAGGTTAAATGTGTTGCCACCCAGGGACTAATCAAGTGGCATCACTTGATGCTAATCTCACTCCCAGTGTTACCCAAAGTATCTCCCCCACCTTCCCTCCTCAAAAACCCTAAAAATAACATACCCAAATCCCCAAAAGTGAGCCGGGAGGCCTGGGCTTACCGCCCCCAGCGCAGGCATGCTGCGGGAGTGCCAGTTTGTGCAGTTCCCAGGGGGCTGACCTGCGTAGAGCCTTCCCGAACACAGCGTGTCCAGGCCTGAGCTTCGCCTCCTTGCTCCCCTTCTCCTAGTCAGCACCATGGGGGGGGGGTGTGGTCCCGAAAAGACTGATGGTTCCTCCTTCAGCCCCATCTCACCTCTGGGAGGGATGCTGGAACGTGTCTTCTATTAGTGGTAACGTTCTGTGTCCCCACTTTTTGGCTTAGCATCTGTGAGATTGGGGAGCTACCCCTGTGACGGAGGGCCAGTCAGGGCTCCACTTTCTCCGGGGAGCCTGTATGTCATCGCAGGAGTGACTTACCCTTCCAGCTACATCTGCTTCTGAAGCGAGGGATCAGCCAGATATTTAAGTTTATGGAGTAGTTTTTATAGTACGTGTGCCACGCGGTGTGTCTGTGTGTTGTATCGGGGTGCCATGCAGGCATTATCAGAGGTGCGCCTGGAACTCAAACAAAAAAGGAAAAAAAAGCCTTTCTAGTTGTGAAAAACTGTACCCTCTTCTCTTCTCTTCATCAGAGGGAATTTGGATGGCCAGGAAGCATTTCAGCAGTTTAATACAGTCGAAAATTAATCTTGAAAACTTTGATTTGGTTTTTAATCCTTGTCTGAAAAGTCATTGCTGAGAATGTGTGTGCCCCGTTGATTTTCTGGGGCGCTTGCTTATCAAACCATTTGGAAGTGATAACAAGAAATCGGTACAAAGTGTGAAATGATCAACTAGGAAGAGATGCTGTAGTGAAGATTTACTCATTCATTGTTAAAAATAAGCTCAACGTGATGGCTGAAAGTGTAAGTTCAGAAATTCTGAGGACAGGTGGAATGTCGATGTGGTTACCACGTTGAAATCTGCATTGTGTAGAAAACATTCCCCCCGAGGTAAAGGCGCTCGTGGGGTTGGTTATTTCAAAAGGTTCACTGTTTCCCCTTTATAAAAAGTGATTGAAATAAAACGATCCTATTTAAGTGAAGAAAATGTAAACTTTAATGGAAGTTCAGCAGAATGAAACATATCAAAAGTGAAGATTGAAGATAAGGATTTTTTATTGCAAATCCACAAGGGGGTGGTGATGTTCTATCAAAGATAGTTGTGCTGGAAATGTGGGGTGATCTAACGTTTTAGATTTACAGATAAAATCAGTATGTTTGCATTTTAACTTAATAAGATCTTCTTTTTAAAATGTTTATTGGCAAAATTGCTTTTTGCTTAAATTAAAAAAAAAAAACCAAAACCCATTTGGGGCAAATGGCTGTTTAAAGCCCCGGGAATGGCCAGGAAGCGTCTGTCCCGTCGCTCCAGGCCTGCGAGGGAACCGCCTATTTCCCCAGAATGTATTAATCCTAAATTTCCTGGGAAAGGTTAGGAGCCTGAGAATCAGCTACTTAAGCATCCTGAACAAAAAGGTTATAGTAACTTGTGTCTAGAATGCATAGAAGTTTATATTAATAGTTGTATTTTTGGTTCTGCCAGGAGAGGAAAACATGAGTGGTCCACACCACTGGTGACTTCTGACAGTTCCGAGTAAACCATTTCTCATGCTCTCTCTTTTTATTCGTTTATAGCACGTCATTAGGTGGAAGCATTTCCCCCCTCCCATCAGGACTCCAGTGGCTTGCCTGAGGCCACGGAATCCCACCCCATTATGTCCAGCATGGCTGAAAATTAGCCTTGGTCTGGCAGTGCAGCCAGCTTTCAGTGAAGAACTAACAGCTAGGGCATTTGTGCTCTTTCTTGAATGACATGAACGTGGTGGGGGGCGGGGGTGGGACTAGTTCTGCTCTTTGAAAGACACGACTGCCCTTGTCTCTGGCAGACACAGCACGATGGTTTGGAAGTCAGGCTTGCCTGTGGCCTGCCCGAGGTCTGTGGCCCGGAGGAGGTTGTTGATGCCCCCTCTCTTGCCCCGGCTCTTCCCTCTCTCTGAGCTAGGGCCTTGTCTGTTCTCCATCACGGGGTGCCTGGCGCTTTTACATCCCAAAGACGCCCTGTTTCTTCAGATGCCCTCCTGGAGCTCTGCTGGGAGCTGAGCTCTGACGTCAGCGCTCTCATTCATGGATTGGATTCTTCTACATTTCTTTTCCCGTTCTGCATTCCTGCACTGACTTCTGGCACTTGCTCAGATCGGTTTTCCACCAGTCACCCCGAGAAGCAGTGGTAACAGGTGAGGCAGCAGATAAGAGGCGCGTCCTGCCCGAGCCGGGGCTCACGCCCACTGGCGGCGTCGCTTGGACCAGGTTCCTGGCGGAGCAGATTGAAGCCTAAAAACAGTCAGTTTAATTATCTCATGATTTGGTGGATTGAGTTGTGTTGTGAACATATTGACACTACGTTTTGTTCTCCCGTGAAGTTCGGCGCGCCGCGCTGCGCTGCCTTGGCTGCCCGTTAGCGCTTCTCGTGTCCTTGCACGCGCCGGGTGGTGCTTACCTTGTTTCGGAGAGGACAGGCCCGCAGCTGAGCTCCCGTGCCACGCGTCTTACCATAGGTCCGCGCTTGGATTTGGGGGGTGGCATTCTGTTGCTGTCCATACACCTTAAGTCGCTGCCATCGTGCGGGGGTGCCCTTCCAGTGGCTGGTGGCGGCCCCGTTATCACACGATGACTGAGGCTGCTCCCTCGGGTCGCACACCCGTGCCGTGGGCCCTCCCCCCGCGTCCCCGGGAGGTCATGCTGGCGGCCAGTGCGGCGCGAGAGCAGCTCGTGGAGAAATCTCGCCCGGAGTTTTCCTCTGCAGGGCCGAGTCTGAGGCCCAGCCTCCCTCGCGCCGCGTCTTCCCTGCCCCCCGAGCTGACGGAGGGTGAGCTTTAACTCCCGTTCCTGTGCTCTGCCTTCTTGGGGCCTGTTGCCTTTCTAGTTATTTAATTGCCCAGAAGCTTTTGGAAATAAAATGAGTTATATTTAGATTCATTTTAGCTCCGTTATAGTTTATGGCTGCAGCAGATGATTCAAACTGCGACCTTTTTGACCGATTCCCAGGGTCACCCTGAGCTGATGCGCAGCCTCCTGACAGCTCAGGTGCACGTCCTCTGTCCAGAAAGGGGCCGAGGGCTTGGCGTTCCTGCAGGGGGACCCGATGGTCTGACGGTAGCAGAGCCGTGCGGGCTGCGATCAGATTTCTGCTCTGTGGAGCTGCTCTGAGAGAACAACGAGAGCCAGGCAACGTGAACAGGCGTTTGAGGGACTTAAGTGACGTTATTTCTCGCTTAAAATGAAATATAATTTCTAGGAAGGAGTCTCGTTGTAAATAATACTCAGAGACGGGAGCACTGGCTGGCAGAGTGTCTCCGCGCCCCGCCTGTCGGGGCGTGTCCCCGGGGGTCGATGCCGTCGTGGCTTCCAGTGGCTCGTTTCGTGGCATCTCACTGGCACTGAACAGGGTCAGCGGAGCCGCCGGGCCCCGAAAGCTGCTGCTTTCTAGGCTGTGTAACAGGCCCGCTGCGATGCCTCCCTCCTGGGACACCGTCCGGCGGGACCTGTCCCCGCGCGCCAGGGGTGGCTCCTGCTGGCCTCGAGGCCGCTCCCTCCCAGCCCTGTGCCATCACCCGCCTGCCCGCTGCTCAGCCGCCCTTCCCAGGCCTCGTCGCCTTGGTCTGATTTTGAGGAGTCTCGTGTGTGGGGGTTGTGAGGACCTTGAAAGTTCCTTCCTGTCTGACGATGGCAACGGCCTGAAGTGTGGGACTTTGGAGCTGGGCTTGGGGCTTGTGATGTGGGCGAGGGCTGCGCGCTCTGTGTGGTGTCTCGGGGTCTTGCTCCCGGTCAGGAATTCAGGTGTGGGCTCAAGCTTTGTGGGAGGACTTTGGGCTTAGCGAGGTGCCTCCTTTCCCCCGAGGGCAGAGGGCTGCACTGTTGGTGGTGTGGGGGGGCTGTGTCTCGTGTGCTTGCTTTAAAGCAGCAGATGTGTGCGTGCAGCTCACCGTTCCCCGCGGTGCGGAGGGAGTGTGATTTCACACACGGAGCTTTGGCGGTGTATGATTACAGGTGGAGGTGCGTCTGCCAACCTCGAAGGTTTTATTGTTTGTATTCACTGAGCTGTATTTTCTGGAGTTGATTAATATAACTCGCTGAGGTGTTTGGGTTGCTGGTCTCCAGTAGACTGGAGTCTGCCGCCTGTGTGGAGCAGGGAGGGCCCACAGGAGTGACCACATGGGCGTGAGCCCTGACCCACCACAGGCCCGGTGTCTGGTCAGGCTGGAATGTCATGTGCTTTTTGTAAGTTTCTTCCCAATTTGAAGGTATGGAGGGCCAAGTTCAAGTTGCTGGTGCTCTTGTCAACATTCTCTGCTTTTCTTTTCTTTTTTTTAAAGATTTATTTATTTATTTTATGCAAGCACTGGGTCAACAGTCAGAAGCGCGGGAGGGTGAGAGAATCCACCAGAGCCAGAGCGGGGAGCAGAACAGGCAGACTGATAAAACACACTGCTGAGGGAGGAAGCGGGAGAGGCAGGAGAGGTCCGCGTGCCATGTGGGATTGAACCGCCGCTGCAGAAGATGCGGGCAGCTTCGCAGCCCAGCTCTCAACTGCTGCACCACCGGCGAGGCCCTCTCTGCTCTTCTGAATAGGCCAGCTGACCCCTTTGTTCTGACGGAGTTTCTGACGGAGGCCCCCCTTGCTAACTGCTTCGTTGGCACTTTGTGCCGAAGGCATGGAGGCCCGGCCTTCCCCAGCTACCTGTCTGCCTGGGGGTCCTCCAGAAATTGGTCATTGGTGACTTGACCAAACTCAGGGTCCAGAGATTTATTCCCTGCGCCGCAGGAGGGGAGGGCTTCCATCTTCCTCTCCGGACTCGGGCTACTCTGCATGTGACCCATGGCCACCTGTAGGGACATCTTCTGATGCAAATCTGGTGACAGTGGTGACCTTCCTGGCGGGGCTGAATGTCCTTGACAGCTGTTATCTGCCCCTCCAGGTATTTTTAGTCTCCAGCTTCTGTGGCCACGTCTGGAGGAACTGAGGATGGATTTAGCTGGTCTGGGGCGGCTCCAAGTCGGTGCTGGTGCTTCCTGCTGTCTTCGCTGTCCCACCGATGCCCCCTCTCAGGACGTTCTTTGCCCTTGTCCTTTGATGAGAGAGGGGAGACAGAAATCGTTGACTTAGTAAGGATGAAAAAGGCACAACTTTCGCGGCCACCGGTGTGAATGGCCTTAATGCCGCTGAATGTGGCACAGAAAGGGTTAAGGTGGTAAGCTTTATCTTGTGGCTGTTCTGCTACAGTTAAAACTCCAGATGGATTTAAAACCTAACGGGAAGGGTAGCCGGAAGGTCCTCACCGTTAATACATGGCAGGGTTTTCATCACCCCAGCGGGGGAGGTTGTGCCCTAGAGAAAGCATCCATATCGCTCACTCCCTCTTTCTCATACACACAAACATACCCACACACCTGTGCACACCACACCCCCCCCACACCCACGCACACTCACACACACCCACCCATAGTACTCAGGTGTGGGGTTCATTTTTGCAGAAAGTGGGAGCTGTTGAGGTTGTGGCAGGCAGGCCCTGCTTTCCTTGGAGCACCGTGCCGGACACGAGCCTTCCAGGTTCGGCTGATGAGAAGAGCAGACGCGATCTTGACTTCCTGGCGAGAAGTCAGGGAAGGGCACTGGGCGTCTGGGCACTGGACCTAGCGAATCTGGCCTTGACTTTTTTTTTTTTTTTTTAATTTTCTAGAGGCATGTCTTATTTATTTATTTATTATTTGTTTGTTTGTTTTGGTTTATACATGCACTGGGTACAGTCAGAAGCGCGGGAGGGTGAGAGAATTCACCAGAGCCAGAGCAGGGAGCAGAGCAGGCAGAAGGACCGAAGGACACTGCTGAGGGGAGCAGCGGGCGGCAGGAGAGGTCTGCGCGCCCTGTGGGACCCTCCTCCGGTGGCCGGGGAGCAGCCGGGGATCGAACCGGCGCCGCAGAGGCCGCAGGTAGCTTCGCAACCCAGCGCTCAACCGCTGCGCCACCGGGGAGGCCCTCTGGCCTTGACTTTTTCTTGGATCGAGCGGGGGTTTCTGCCAGGACCCCAGGACTCCGCTCTGTTGTCCCTTCACCGCTGTTCCTGGGTGGCTCCTTGCAGGTGCGATTTATCCACTCACGTGCAGCTTCCTTGTCTCCGGCATCTGTCGTGGCCCGCGCCTGCCCACCGCTGGCCCAGCGCTTATGGTGTCCGACTCTGCCCCGGGGCTGCGTTTTGAAACACTTGGGGCGGAGACCGTGCTGCTTTGCTCTCATAGGCCAGGCACTCCCGGGCCAGGGGACTTTGGAGGAGGGTCCCTTAGGTCCCTTGGCCTACTGGTCTGTGGGGGGGCTGGGAGTGAAAGGTGGTGGTGGGAAGGATGCCCTCGGGGTGGGGGGCTCCTGGCAGCGGTGTAAAGGGGAGAACATTCACTTCAGAGTGGTTTCTTAGGTTCGGTTGCTGTCGTGACTGTGCTTACTGTAGCTGGAGAGCTGTGGCCGGGCCGCCAGCCTGGCTGCCTGTGGAGCGAGCTCGGGGGTGCTGTGGCCTTCCCGGGTGTGGGCCCCGGGCCCTGGAGGAGGCAGAACACCCGGGCACGCGGTGTGTCCGTTGAATCAGGCTGCCTGGGGGAGGTCTATGTCGTCTGAGGTTCTCCACGGTTTAGATATTTGGGGAGTTTCCGGGGTTGTCCCCCTGTTGTGGGCCACTCAGCTGGAAAAGCTGGAGGCTGAGTCTTCTTGGCAGGAGGGAGCCAGTGAGGAGTGGCCGGGGGAGGCGGAGGGCAGCTCTCGCGCCTGCGGACCGGGTACGCATTCTTCCGCTCACCCGCGACTCCTTGCTGTCTTAGTCCCAGCGTGTCGTGGCGTGTCGTGGTTTTTCATGGCCTGAGGAGGAGCTGAGTCCCAGCAGACAGGTGCGAGGTGGTGAGCACGCGCCCGAGGCCCTCGTGGAGGGCTGCGCCCCTGTGCGCGCACCCCGTGGCCTCCTGCACGGCTGCGCGGCGACGGAAGCATCATGGCGGTGACCTTGAGTCTGTGCAGAGGAGCAGCACTCAGAATGTTCTGCTTAAAGACAAAAGAGGCAAGTGTTTGATGTTTGAAGGAAACATAACCAGCAAAGTCGTTTAGGTAGTTAAGGGATTTTGAGCCTTTTTTGAAAGCAGCGCCTGTGTTGGGGCGTGTGTGCGCGGGCCCGGCTCAGCTTGTCTGTGTTGCTGCGGCCCACTCCAGCCCTGAGGAGTCAGGGACCTCTGCTCGTTCGTGGCCTGCCCGGCCCCCCCAGTCAGTGACCCCCTCTGTCTTCCGGGTTTGCCTGTCCTGGGCCTTCCATCTCGGTGGGCCTCCACGGCGTGTGATCGTCCGTGACAGGCTTCTCGTTGGCCTGGTGTTCTCAGGCTTCATCCGTGCCCAGGCCGATCTTTTGTGACTTAACCACACTGTGTGTGTCTGCCGCGCTGGAGCTGCCTCTCCGTGGCTGAGGGACAGTGAGCAGCTGCTCCACGCATTGACTACGACTCACGATGCTGCTGGGGACATCTGTGCACAGCTTTCCGCGTGGACACGTTCTGTGGTTCTCTTGGGCACGTAGCTTGGAGTGGAATTGCAGGGTCCTCTGGTGACCCTGCATTGTAGCTCTTTGAGGAACTGCCAAGCTGGTTTCCAAACTGGCTGCATCATTCTCCATCTCTGCCAGCGTGTCTGAGGGTTCCAGTTTTTCCGCATCTTGCTGACACTGGCTGTTGTCTTTCCTCGGGTCACGGCCGTTCTCGTGCACGTGAAGCAGTGACTCGTGGTGGTTTGGATTGTGTTTCCCTAACGACTCATGACATGGAGCAGCTATTCATGGGCTTGTTGGCCACGTGCGATGTCTCTTCAGGGGGCCTGCCCAGCCTGCGTGCTCTGTGCTGTAAGCGGTGGGCAGAGTAGACCTGCGTTGGCTGTCGGCCCTTGTCAGATGCATGGTCTGCAGACTTTCCCTCCCACCCCTCAGTCTTTCAGTTTGTTGATGGTGTTTTTGGAGGCACAGAAGTTTGAAATTTTGGGTAAGTTTATCTTTTTCCCGTTTGTTGCTTAGGCCTTTGGTGTCATGAGATGCCATTACCTGATTCAAGGTCGTGTTTTACCCTTTGATTTTTTTGGAAAAGTTTTCTAGTTTTACCTCTGACATTTAAGTCTTTGCTTCATTTTGAGTTAAATTTGTATGTTGTTTGGCCTCCCTGGTGGCGCAGGCGGTTGAGTGCAGCACTGTGAAGCTGTCCGCAGCCTCTGCAGCGCTGGTTCAATCCCGGCCAGCCAGGGAGATTCCCACATGGAGCGGCAGACCTCTCCTGTCTCACCCACTGCTCCCCTCAGCAGTGTATTTCATCAGTCTGCCAGTTCTGTTCCCCGCTCTGTTACTGGTGAATCCTCTCACCCTCCTGCGCATCTGCCTGTACCCTGGTTCTTGTATGCATGAACAAATAAATCTTAAAAAATAAGTTATAAAAGAAATAAATTTGTATGTTGTTGAAACCCTTTCCACCGAGATGACACTGAGAGTAAAGCAGCAGCCCCTGCCCCTCCCAAGGTCAAAGCCAAAGCTTTAAAGACTAAGAGAGCAGCGCTGAAGCGTCCTTAGCCCCAAGAAAAAGATCACAGGTCATCCCCCCCTTCCAGAGGCCCAAGACACGGTGACTGCAAAGGTACCCCAAATATCCTGGGAATAGCGCCCCCAGGAGGCGCAAGCTGGTCCCTTGCACCATCAACAGTCCCTTGTGACCGCCGCGTCGGCCGCGAGGACAGACGACTCCCACCCCTGGGCGTCGGGCCGACAGCACCAGCCCCAACAGGCCGCTGAGACGCTCCGTGACAGCGGCAGGCCAAGGTCAGCTCCCCGGTCAGACGGCGGAGAGGGGAGGCGTGTCCTCTGGCTCCGGACTCGAGGCTTCGGGTGCGGCCCACAAAGTCGGGATCTCTAGGCTGAGTCCAGTTGGCTAAATCTGAATGTGTTTTTTTTGGCAATTTTATTGCGAGCCAGGACCCCCAGCTCCTTAGTGTGCTTCAGTTGTTGTAGCAGCAGGCGTCGAAGGGGCGCCCTGCCGCTGGGGCGTGCGTCAGCCGGGCTCTGCTTGGCCGCATGTGGCCTTTTTTTGGTTCTAGTCTGTCTGTCCTCTGCCGCCGCCACACCATCTTGACTCCTGCAGCTTTGTCGGAAATTTTGGAGTTGGGAATTGTCAGTCCTCAGCTCTTCTTCTTTTTCAAGGCGTTTTGGCTCTTCTGGTCCCTTGAATTGTACAAGCATTAGGTCAGGTTGTCAATTTCTACAGAAAAAGCAATTGGGATATTGACAGGGATTACGCCAGATCTGTGCATCAGTTTGGGGAGTTGAAATCGTTTTCATGGATCTGCTGTTTGCTTGGGAACTACTGACTCACTCAAGTACCAAAGCATCTCCCTTAGACAAATACTGTTGTTTTAATTTCCTGGTCCAGCGGCCGCCGTGGTGAAGCACTGTCATTCCCTCTGGGCTGGCATTGGACTTCTCGGCTCCCGGAGAGCAAGTGGCTGCCCCTGGAGGTTGGCTTCTTCTGGTGTGTGTTCTTTTGATGCCTCTGAGTGTTTCCGATGACTTGCCTGTTTAGAAAAAATACGGTATTCTGAGTAGCATTCGCGCTGATTAATAGAGAATGAACAGATTCCACCTTTGAATGCTTAGTCATTAATGATTGGAGCATGTTACGGTACAATTGGCAGTGAAGTGCACATCAGCATATGCTTTTATTAAAGGCTGTTATTTACACCACGAGTGCTGTCGTCGTCAGAGGTGTCAGCTGGCATCCAGGATCTTGTGGTCCTGTGGGGGCCACGTGCATGTCTGCCCATGTGCTGAAGTGACAGCACAGAGCCAGGCGCAGACAGGACAGGAGCCCCGTGCTCACGGTCCCCGTGGAGTGCCAGCCCGGAGCAAGGTGCCACGTGAACTGACAGCCGCCCCAGTGCTGCCAAGTGAGATGCTGTGAGGAGGGCCGCGGCCACTCAGGAGTGGGGCTCCTGGGGTGGGGGTAGGAAGTAAGAGGGGAAGTTCCAGGTAATGGGTGAGTTCTCAGGGCCGTGGGGGGCCCCGGGTTATGTTCTGACGGTTTACAGCTCTTGAGAAAGGGCGTCTGAGGACCCGGCTCCGGGCTTCACGCTGCCCCTCCAGGGCCTTGTGTCTCTGCGCGAGGAACTGAACTTTTCTGAGCTGCCTTGCTGACTGTGTTTAGTCTTATGAGTTGCTTTGTAGCCACTTGTATTTGGAGATACTTACATGAAAGCACCCAGACATCTAGGTCTTGATTGATTGTATTTATATAATTCAAGAATAATTATTTTTTCATGACCTTCCATGGTTGGTTACTTAGGAAGGCAATACTGGTAAATTGAATATTGTTCTGAACATTTTTCCCGGTCTTTGAAATTAGGATTCACTTCAGTTCATACACACAGCGGCAGCCTGCAGGCTGCAGGGGTGCAGATGTGGCCCCAGTCACCACGAGCGCCTTGACTAGGCCCACTGGAGACCCGGGAACACTCCTTGAGGGAGCAAGAATTTGCCCTGGCATCACAGACAGGCAGACGTGGTGGTTGGAGGACACGTTCCAAGGAGAGAAAATGGAACCGAAGCGCACCGGGAGAGGAGGGCAGGTGGCTGGAGCCGGGTGCTGTGGGTGGGTGGCCTGAAAGCAGCTGGGGGTCAGGTTGAGGGGCTTGGAAAGTCAGATGGAAGCGTCTGGAGTTTATCCTCTGCTTTGGGAGAAGCCCTTAGAGGTTTTGTTAGTGTAGGAGAGGAATTGATAGTGTAGAGTTGGTTCCCGTTTAAGGTGCTAATAAGGGGCCACCCGTGTCCTCCTCCGGCTTTCTCTCCCCCTGCCAGCCAGGCTCAGTCCTTCTAGAGCCTGATGGCGTCAGGACACCCTGCTTTCTCGTGCGTGTAGGAAGCGCCCTGGCCTTGCTCTTGACTCTGACACACTCGTGCCCGCACGTGCGCTCTGCTTGGCCGGCCCTGCCCCTGGGCCTCGTGTCCCACTTGACTTGCCAGGAAGCCTCTTGACCTTGCCGCCCCCCAGGTTGCCTTGGGGCCCTGCATGTGCCCCCTGGTTTTCCTGGTTCCAGCACATTTTGGTTTGCGACAGATCTGCTTGCTTACGTCTCTTCCTCCCGCATTGTGACGTGTATCTTGTTGCTCCCTTGAATGAAGGTGCAAGGAGGAAGGGCTGGAGCTGGGGGAGTAGCTCCAGAGGCTTTGGAGAAAGGCACCCCGTGACGGAGGGCTGTGCGTGGGGGACACACGGCAGTGGCCGGTTGACTGTGGGCCTTGCGGGGTGAGAGTTGTAGGTGACTGCGAGCTTTTGGCCATCAACAGCTGGAGTGAGGTGAGCCCAGGAGCTGAGTGGGGAGCACGGGACGATAGTTTGGAGAGACGGGATGCAAATATATTGAGGTGCGTTGTTCTCGTTCAGGCACGGTTGGGTGGCCTGAGCACGCGCATGTAGCGTGACGTGGAAATGCAACGTGGAAACGCGACGTGGAAACGCGGTCAGAGATGAGGGGTCCTTCCTGACACCCTGTTTTCTCTGCATTGGACTTTCAAAGAGCAAGGGGGTCCTGACAGGGAGTCCCCAGGGGTCAGCCTCCTGGGCACCGGGCAGGACCGGGAGGGGTCCTCCGGAGGGGCAAAGAGCAATATGCCAGTGCCGCCCCGGCACAGAGCGCGAGCCTGCCGTCGCTGCGTCTCCCCCCCAGAGCTGTGCCCGCCGCTCGGCTGCCTGATGACTGAATTCTGAAGGGTTGGGGTGGCAGTCAGGCCCAGGAGCGAGACTGTCATGGCGCAGGGAAGGAGGCAGGGCAGACAGGTAGCGAGTGCTTCCATTTTAGAGCCGGCAGAGGGGAGAGGGCGGCGATAACAGAGCAAGAGGAATAGCGCGGCGGGCCGTGGGCGGAGGCTGGGAGGGTGTGGGAGTTTGAGTAGCATGAGGACGAAGGGAAAGGTACAGATGTTCTCCATTTTGTGGCGAGTTGGGAGAGTGAGACAGGGACCGAGGGGGAAGATGCTCCTTGCAGGGACTTGGGCGGTGAATGTAGAGTGTGGGTAAGAGGATGGTGGAGTGGCTGCTCAAGGGCGGGCTGAGAAAAGGAATCTGAGCTATAGGGGAAGGCGCCTAGCGAGGCCCTCAATTCTCAGCGGGCTCTCCGGGGCCGAGGGCTCAGCATCCTGCCCGGGCCTCCAGCGCCGGCCCAGCAGGCCCGGCAGGGAGCGTCTGCGGCCAGCCAGAAGCCCCTCTGCACCCCTGGCCCAGAACGATGTCCTCACCCGCCACAGACTGAGGGTCCAGAGTGAGGCGCTGAGCAGCGCACGCTGGGGGGCCAGGGTGTGTGTTCCCATCGGGTGTGGGCTGTGGTTGGCCCACCAGGAAGCGTGTCCTCCGCGGTGGGAGGGGGATGGCGCCCGAGGCACCAGTTAGTTCTTCAGAGAGAGGGTGGGGGTGGGGGAGCGCTCCGTTTGGGAGGTCAAGCCCCAGGTGCAGGTTTGGGAGCAGTGGGCTGTGCCCTCTCAGGAGGCCGTCCCTGCCGTCTCATCCCCTCACCGGGGCCGGGTCTGGACGGAGCTGCCTGTGCTATGGCTGCGCGACGTCGGTGAGGCTCAGACGGGGCGGTTGTCGGAGCTGCTGGTTTGGCTGGAGTGTGACATGCCGACTGCAGAGCTCCCCGCTCTGCTTCCCGGTCGTTCGGACACGCTGACTGGGACATGCGTTTTCCTTGTTCACTTGGCCTCCTCACCCTGCACCCAAGATAGTGAATTGGGCTTTGGGGCAGAGTGTTTGCTTCGCTGATAAATGACCCCAAACTGCTCAACTCACACGCTTTTGTGTCTCGTTTTTATTACATTAAAAATGTGTCCTTGCTGTCCCCGTCACTCTTGTGCCTCCTCCTACCTGTCAGCTTCCAGCCCTGCCTTCCCCGGTCTTGATGCTCTGATCTCTGCACTTGGCAACCTGATAATTAAGCTTATTAGAGCTGAGAGTGGCCTTCTAGAAAAAGCTAAGGATGCGGGTCGGCGTGCCCTGTCACCGCCAAGTGTGCGGGCGAGGGCATGGGGCTTCCTCACCTTCCCTCCTGGCCTCCTCACATGTCTTGGCTTCCTCCCGTCTGCAGGTGGGGGTGTGGTGGCCGAGTCTGGGCGGAGTGTGCCCCCCATCTCCTCGGCCTCAGTGCCCTGTCCCAGGCCCAGCAGCTCTGCTTTTGTCCTGTTGAGGTTCTTGCTCTTTGGACAGAAGCGCGCCCCGCGAGGTGATGGGGTGCTCTGTGGTTCCTGGCCCAAAGCTGTGTCAGAAACCGGTGCTCTGTTTTGCACGGGTCAGCATCTGGGTGTGTGGCAGAGCCTGCTCCGTCTTGTCCCGGGATGCCTGGCCCCGCAGTCCCGCTGACGATCCTTAGCATCGGCATTGGCTGTCGCTCTTCTGTTCCAGCCACAGCCTCACTTTCTCTGCCCCAGTGTCTGCCTCATTTCTTCGGGGATACGCTTTATTGCACCGTGGGTGAGTGCAGGGATCGTGGAGATGCCCTGCCCAGCTCTTGCCTGGCCTGTGGCCCATGGTGGCCGCCTAGCCCTGCCTTGAGTCTCCTGTTCCCCTAGGCGTCGGGTCTGCTCTGGGGCTTGCTAGGATCAGAGTCACATCTTTTGTCCGGAGGTGCTTGTGACAGGCCATGGCGTCAGACACAGAGCCTACTGGGTAGATGTTGCTGGTGCTTTCCAGTGCTCGCCGCGGAGTTACAATTTATTATCGTTACTACTAATAATGATAAGTGCTAAGAAAACAATGTCAGTTAAAATTTCAGATAGTTTTTCTGCATGTGTTCTACTGGAATCTATTTGTACAAATGTGGACACTTAATAAGAGCTCTTTGATTATTTTCAGAATATTGAGTATACTGACTTCCTGGCCAAATTAAATTTATGAAAATTCTAATGACACTGTGATTCATATCTAGAAAGAATAATTTTTTTTTCATTCTGAAATCACTTTAAGTACGCTTTACATGAGTCTCTGGTAATAGTGAATCAATTAATGTGATTTCTCAAGCCATAAATCAGACTTGATGTATTGTAGTATTAGTTCCCATGTAAGCGTCTTAGACTTGGGCTGTTTCGTGGTCTGTTCTGCAACTTGTTTGCTTTTGAACTCAATTCTAGGTGCTGAACTCAATCTGAGAGCCTCGAATGGCTTGTGCCCGCTACCTGAGTGGTCAGCGCCTTTGTGTGGGGCGTCAGCTCCCCGGCAGACTCTGCTTGTAACTGGAGTCCGTGCTTTAATTTGGTCTCCATCCCTTGGGACCGTCACGGGGGTTATAGTGGGCGTAGTTTCAACCCCTTGGGAAGAGGTGATCTGTGCCTGTGCTGTGGCGCTGTCGCACGCCGTTCCTGCACTGACCTTTAATGGTGTAGAGAAACGAGAAGACTTCCTGAGCTGAGGACACACATGGGTTCTCCAGGCCCAGAGTGTCTGAGCCTGTCCCTCCCGCAGGCCGCGTCCTGGTGGGCTGTGTTGGTGCCACCCGCGCTTCACCCCCTGGTTCTGCTGAGTGGGTGTAAAGCCGCTTTATCTTATTGCTTGATTGCTCGGGGGCCCAAAGGGCAGGTAGCAACTTGGTGCATTAGGTGAGGGGAAGAGGCTCTTGAAACGACTGAGGAATTGCGGGGATGAGCTGCCACCACCCTCTTCCCTTTGCCTGGACTGGCAGTGTCATTCACCCATGACTCCAACAAATATTTGTGCTTCTGCTCTGCGCCAGATGCTAAGTATGAAGTACCAGAGATACAAGCATGCACAGCCGGGCAGCCCTTCAAGGATGCCCTTGGTAAGTCTTGTTTTGAGTATGTTAGAAAAATGTTTATTGGAAAAGCAAACTACTCGATTGGTTTTAGATACTGGAGGGCCTTAGGGATGATCGGTGAAGTTGCAGGTTAGCAGAAGACGTTTCTGAAAGGAATGACTCTTCTGTAATTAAAAAACGCAATTATAAATGGCATCGTGATAGAGAGGCGAGCTGATCACGAACTCCATCTCCTCTTCCCGGGCACTTAGCCAGACCTCATTTCCCAGACTTCCTTGCAGTGAGGTGTGGCGTTGTGGCCCGGAGCTTGCCAGCGGGTGAGAGCAGGGAGGTCTGGCTTGTCGTAGGCCCCCCGTGCCCGTTCCCTCTCTGCGGGTGGGTGCAGAAGAGCCCGGGGACTGGGGCCCCGCCCCGGGAGGAAGGAGCTCAGTGCCAGGCCGCCGCTTGGAGGAGAGCCGTCTGCCTGTCGGGACACCTGTTTTGGACTTGACACCAGCGGGAAGTAAATCTTGCTGTATTTGGGCCATGATACAGTGTGTTCTGGAGTCAGCCTCTCGAACTGACCCAGACTTGGAGCCAGAGCAAGGCACGCCGGAGCGCTAGCAATTTCGGATTCTGCTTTAAATCATTTGTAGGGCGTGTTGTGCGTAACCGTCATTGGACTTCAGGAATCGTGTCACGTCATGATAAAACATGTGACAGGTTTTTTTTTTTAATCTATCATTTCTAATTGAGACAAGCGGGTTGTTTCATTCAACATGGCTTCTCTCCATCTTTATTTAATAGGCTGTGTGGATCCTCAGTCAGTTTTAAAGGGACTCTATGGAGACTTAAACATTCACAGTCCTTATTTCAAAGACTCGTAAATACAGTTTTCATCATGCTGCTTCTCTTTTAAAAAGCCTGTGATCACTTCTTGTGAGACAGCCTCTCCTTCCGTTCCCCTGTCGTCCGGGGGCTGTCTGCGCAGGCAGCGCGGTGGGCACCAGCCTAGGCCCTGGAGCAGCTGGTGCAGGGAACAGCCACTGCCGCCCGCAGTGGAGCCAAGGCCCCGAGCTGGCCGGCCTCTCCCGCCATGTGTCCTTCCGCATCGCCCGGCTCTGCTGCTGTCTGCGGCCAGATGTGGGCCGCTGAAGGCAGGGAGCAGGTTCACCTGTCGCCCCTCCTGGGCACTCCAGCTGGCCTGGGACACTACACCGAGTCCCTGGCCCTGGAGCGGCTTCTGCTCATCTTGCTGGGGTGTTCCGGGTAGACTTTTGCACCAGAGTTTGTATTGACAGACAGAGGTGGCTTTTTGGTATCCTGAGACTCCATGGGATTGTCCAGTTGAGGGGCATTGGGCCTGGCAGGGTCTTTGAGCTCTAACTCCTGATTTTTTTCTACCATCTCATTCTTGACACTCGGGGTGGCCGTGAACCGGGCGGGCATCACCCGGGGTTCCTCAGTTGCACAGATGTACCCCACGCCACCCTGGGAGCCAGGGCCTGCCCTTAACCAGCCTCTCAGCGACCTGCACGCACATTGGAGCTGGAGACGGCATTGCCCAGGGCCATCCTCCCCTTTCATGCTTGAGCTGCCCGCCACACAGCCGTGTACCCCAGTGGTTTCCCTCCCTTGGGTACCTGGGCGTCACTTGGAGATGCCTGGGCCCTGCCCCACAAGTACGTTCTTAGTTGGTCAGGTTGCAGCCCGAGCATCAGAACTGTGCACATCTCCCTGGGTGACTGGGGCGACCCGAGTCTCCTCCCGTTCCGACCAGGTCCTGGACCCTGCTCCTGGACAGACACTAGAGCAGCGCCGCCCCCTGTCCAGAGTCCCTGTCGCCACTCGTCCCTGCCCACTGCACTGCACCTGACCCACCCCTGGGCCCTCTGTCGTGTTCACCGCTGGGCCACAGCTCCTAGTGCCTGGCACGCCTCGGGGCTGCTCCTTTCAGTGTTAGTAGAACACCCTGAAGAGTTAGAATAAAGGGGGGAGTGTCCTGTGAGTGGCGCCTGCCGGGTGCTACCTCTAGAAGCAACAGGCTTCTAGAACTGGAGCGCAGCAGCAGGTCCCTGGAAGGACCCAGCTGGGACTGACGTGCGGACCGGATCGCGGGAGCCCCTCTTGACCTGCGCGCTTGTCTGGGGGCAGATCTGCCGTGAGAACCTGGTGTTAGAGACTGGGATGACATCCCACGCCGGTCCTGACTCAGGCGAGCTGCTTCGCTGGCGCAGGCGTCGCTCACCAAGCCCGTGCCGTAGAGAAGACGTGATTGGCCGTTCAGATGTTTCTGTTATGTATTCTGGCTTTAGTGTTTCATTCTTCTGATTTCAGGTGGCATATTTTGCCACTAACTTATCTTCAGACTTTGAAGTCAGGTGTGAAAGCCTTTTCTAGGAAGCCGTTTGTTGGCTTGTCCCACTGCACGCAAATGCTTTGTCCGACTTTGATGTTAGGATCATTGTTAAGATGTCTTGGTAAGTGTTAAAGTCACACAGTCTTTTTTTTTTTGATAACGGGAAACCAGAAAATGTTACACCTGGAATGTAAGACTTATCTTTTCAGTATCATAAAATTTCCAGTTTCAATTCACGAAACCGCACAAAACTGCAAAGTTGTATTAAGGGGGGTGGCGGGGATTGCTGCCAATGCCCCGCCAGCTTCTGCCCTTCACAGTTCTGGACGCCCACCCTCCTCGTGTCACGGGAAGAAGCAGCTCCCCGTGAATTGTTCGAAGGACACCCCAGTCCTGAGCTTGGCCCAGAGTTACCGCCTGGGGCCTGGACGTCCCCACAGATGCCCCCGACAGGTTTCTCCCCCTCTCCCCTGATACCAGAGCAGGCACGGGGGCGCCGTGGAACTAGGGTTTTCTAGAGACAGAAGTAGGTGGCTGCTTGCTGCTCCTGGTGGCAGAGCCACAGTGTGGCGGAGGCTGGTGTGTGGCAGTGCCCTCAGTCCTGGGGCCCAGGGGGAGGAAGACCTGAAAACGCGTGGAAGTCAAGTTCGGTCAGATTCCAAGACTCTGGCGTGAAGTTCTGACCATCCTGTTTGTTCTTAAAAATGTTAATTTGTCAAACATTGTCCTTACCAACCCATAGTATCGTCGACCTTGTGTATTTGGGTAGTACTTTGAGTTTATAGTACTTTTCTCTGCATCATCCTGTTTAATTTCTCCCACCAGCCCTGCGAGGTGGGGAAGAGAGGGCCCAGTGTACTGTTTTTAATGAGGGAATAGAGGGAGTTAAGTTCCTTTCCCAAGGACAGCTGGTGAGAGAACTGAGCTTTTTATAGCTTGATATAAAATGTTGAGGGTAGCTGGTGAACTTGTAAACTCTCTTGGTTTTCTAAGTGTATGCATGTGTGGTCTGTAATGTAGGATGAATAAGCTAAAAATTTACTTAAAATTGAAACCAAACAAAGGATATTATTAGGATTGAAAATACTTGGCTGGCTAGACTCAGATTTTTCCTCTATTTAAAGTTACCACTGTATAAGGTGTAGATGGAAAAATTTATCTACTCGAGCTGCCTGAGTGCAGACCTGGCCTCCTGGCCGGTCTGACTGACGGCACCCGCTGCCCTGTTGCTTGACACTCGGCGGCCTCCTTTGAATGAGTTGGGCACTGGGCCTACTGAGGGGAAATGGTTATGTCCTTGATTATAGTCTCAATTGCAAAATGCCATCGGCATTGGTTCTTCTTAGTAGATCTTTGCGGCGTCACAGATGTGCACACAACCCTCGCGTCTTCCTTCACGCATGTCCTTGAAATTTGGAAACCTCTGAAGTCTACAGAAAAATTGCAAGCGTAGTGCAGGGAATCCCTTCCCCCACCTACCTCCCCTCCCCCTCCCCCTGTGAAATTAGGTTGTCGATACCTTCTGCCACCCTCAGACACTTCATTGTGTGTTTCTTACAAACCGGAACATCCTTCTCCAGAACCACAGTGCAGTAACCCAAAACTGGGACACCAGTGTGAGGCGTGTCCACTGTCTAGTCCCAGGTGCTAGTCCCGAGGACTCTGGTTGGCCCTTCTCTCGGAGAGTCCCCTGGGGCTGATCAGAAGCTTCTCAGTCTGTTTTGACTTTCACAATGACCTTGACACTCTTGAAGATTACAGGCCGGCCATTTTGCAGAATGTCCCTCCATTCGGATCTGTCTGATGTTTCCTCGTGACTAGATTTAGGTTTTGCACCTTTGGCAGGAATAGCACTGAAGAGCCAGTATTTATCTTTTTCAAAGATTAGTTTTACATTTTATTTTCTGTTTCCTTAGAGCGTTTCCCAAAGTGTATTCTGCGGAACTAGCACCTACTGTGTTCTCAACACCGTGCCACCTATAGAAGGTAGGATTCGACAAGCTTTTGCCTTACAGAAGGGGTGGGCTTGGCAGTGAGTGGCTTCAGCGTCATAGCGCAGGGGAGTGGCCTGTGGAGGGACGTGTGGGGTCTGGGTTCTGCCTTTAACTTGCTGTGTGATCTTAGATGAGTTACTTAATCCTTCTGGGATAGCAAAATAATACTCCCTGTGTGAAGTTTTTGTGGGGATTAAAAAAGGCAAAAGGCTTAATCAAATGGAAAATTCAAAGCATTTTGCAGCATTGATGCTCAGACAACAGTTCCACAATTCTTGTGCCAGGTTCCCCGGGTACAATAGGAGCTCTCAGTGCTGTGGGCAACCCACAGGGCGCTCTCTGTCCCATCTGAGCCACTCGCTGGCTGTGGATCTAATTAATCTGATCCTCAGGCTCTGCATCTGTAAAATGGGGGTAATTGTGCCTAAGTGACTTCGGTGAGGACCAGTGAGGAAGCTCAGTGTCACCTTCTTTTCTGGATGCCTGCTACAGAGCTCCCTGAGAAATAGCAGATGAAGTAAATTTACTTGATCACATACAGCTGAAATTGCAATCGACTGGGGAGGGTACCCCCAAATCCAAATTGAAACCATGGACTCAGACCTTCCGTGCCCCTGCCTTACCTGCCCTGCCTGTATTCTTAGATTGAAAATGTAAATGCAGATAAATAGAGAGAAGTTTATTGAATTTGAGCCATGACTTGACCAAAAACCTGGGCCAGAGAGTCTGTAATCTGATTAGCAGGCAGAGGGGGAATTTCGGCCGCCTGGAAATAGGACGAGCTCTGCCATCCCACAGGCTCAGGGGGCAGAGGAGCTGTTCATGGCAAGACTAGTTACATTTTCCTATTAGAAGATTATTTTCTTAGCCTTTAAAAAAATCTTTGGGTAATTACAGCTGAGTTTAGTTTATTTTGGAAGATTTCTTTGGAAAAAAAATGCAGAGAAATCAAACCAGCGCTTGGCCTGCAGTTGGCGCTCAGTGCCTGCTACCTTGGGTGAGGGTGAGGAGAAGGGCCGGCAGAGGCGGGTTCCTGCGGGGGGCCCTGTGCTGACTGGAGCATGACAATACGTGCCTGTGTTTTCCTGCAGCAGGGCCTGTCCTACTAATTAAATCGAAGCACATAATAATTAGAGCTAAACAGAAAATTGCAGAGCTGCTTTTAATTTTACCACTCCATGTTGTTGATCAAATATATTCCCAATAAGATTTAGCAACTTGATATACTGTTATACCAACTTACCCTGATCAGTGCGGTCTAGAGGTTGAGAGATTAATCATAATCAACTTGATTGAATAAGACTTCACAGAATAAAAATTATTTAGTTTTTATTAATTATGAATCAAAATAAGGTGGAGGTTAGAATTAATAATAGTTATCATTTACCTTGCTGAAGTCAACAGCGTGTTCCCAGGAAAAGGTCAACTATATTTCTCTGGCTTTAAATAAAGATTTTGGCAATGTGAATCTCAGTTTTTAGAAATAAAGCATGAAGACAAGATTCCTACTTTTTGCCTAATTAAGTGAGTGAGCATTCTTTGTGCATTTCAGAAGGTCCCAGTTAAATCATACTGTGCCTCTGAAATCATTATTTGGAAAATATTTGAAGGGTGACTGGACAAGAATGGTCCATTCTCTAGAATTATAGCTGTCAGCCGTGCAAGTCACCTGTCAGTTCAGAGAGTGTCACCAGTTATTTTTATTGTAAAGTAGCTTAGAAAATTATTTTGTAGAGTCAGCTATCACACACGTATTTTGCCAGGTAATGATAATGATATGTTTTACTGTATGTGGCTGACACTCCCATTTTGCAGAGTCAGAGTCTGGCTCTTGGATGCAGCGCCGAGGCGCAGTGGAAACGGCTCTGTCCCCCACTTGTTCTGTGACCTCCAGAAATGGGCACGACTCTCGTGCTGAGACAGGAATCTTAAAACTGGCACTTGGCTGTATCTCGTTATTATATCATCCGTAGTTATTCCCAGCATACAAAAGCAGTTTTTAATGGAACAGCACCTTTCCTACACGTTAGTCACAGGAGCAGCTTTTTCCAGCGTAAAAGCAGCGTGATTCTTTCTCACACTTCAGCTGGAAAACGTGAAATTTAAAAAGAAGGGAAGGGATTCAACATTTTGAGTCCCTCATTTTCTTTTCCCAGCACGGAAACTCCTGTCTTCAGAAGGGGCCGTGGGGAAGCTGTCACGTGACCCACCGCCACATTTCTTAAAATCATCCAGCGTGAACCCAACATTCAGGAAGTAGCACAGCTAAGAACTGATGAAGGGGGACCCGGTGGCCTGGCCTACTCCTTTTCTTTTGAACCCATGGCCGCGCCTCCCCACCAAGTGCTATATTTAGAAATCCGATGGAGACAGTGCTTACGCAGCCCTTGTCCTCCCTGCCAGCCTGGGGGCCGGCTCCGCACGCCTGCTTCACTGCCGGGATGGAAGGCGGAAGCCTGCTCTGTAGCGGTTACTTGTGCTGTCGAGAAGAGTACTCTCTCTCTCTGCACACACACAGGAGTGTGAACACACGCGCATACACACATACACGCTTAGTACGCCACAGGACAGCTGGATTCCTCCAGGAGGCTGAAGGAGCAGAACTGACCTCCGGTTGTGATCACAGGCACAGCAGCGGGCGGTGCTGGCCATGGTTCCCAGGGATGCCTTGGAAAGTTTGCCCCAAGTGGGTCACCTTAGCTCAGAGCAAGCCCCGGGGGTGGAGCCACAGGGAACTGATGTTCATGAAACGACCCTGCAAAAAAAGTCTAGATTCTGGATTTTCACCACTGCTTTCAGAATGCTGCACGTCTGGGAGGTTTTTAAAAAGGAGAACGAAATCTCTCTAGGGAAAGCAAGAAGGGAGGCGCAGGCTTGTGTGATGCGGTGTACTGCGCTCTCAAGTTTTATGACCCACGGCCTCCCTTGGGAGGGTGGGGTGCAGGGAGCTTGCATGAGCACATAAAATTAGAAAGGTTTTACAGTGTGTAATGAATACAGAACTTTCTATGAACTTCTTTTTAGTTGAACAGTTTTTTTCCTTTCTTTTTTTTGGTTTCATACCAAGTTTTAAAAAATTTAATTTTACTCTAAATATAAATCTTGAATTCTTAAAAGCAGTCAGTTTTTAAGTTTTTATGCTGTTTATAGACTAGAAGATGGGCATTATAATTCATTTGGTTGTATAGTTCATGGACCAAAAAAGATTTAGTAGGCTAACACTCTTTAAAGTTCCTCCCTACAAAACATTTCCATCTGATGCAGTATATATTTTTTTGCCTTTCTTTTTATGCTCATATTTCTTGTCCAGATCTTTTCTGTGAGAATAAATGTGTGAATCAGATGAAAAATGTTTGGAGAGGATTTTATTGTGACTGTAGAAAATAGTTTTTATTCTTTTATGTTTTTCACATGTTCAGAAATAGACTGTGCCGAGCAAAATTGTAGTAAGTGACTGGAAGAAATGTATTGTTCTGTTTCGCTTTCAACAATATTAACTAGTATGTGTATCTACTTACCTAAGGCAGTTTAATTGTAGGGCATTTTAAGTTAGTGGATGATAGTAATTGAAATGTGAATGATAGTAAATCCTGTAATGCTAGAGGAGAATTACAGCCTGCCGATCTAATTCTCCTTGATTTGGGAAAACAAAAAATATTAAGTAACTTACCCAAGGTCACACCAGGAGAAAGTAGCAGAACTGGGCCAAAATTCTGGACTCTGGAGTTCTGAGTTCAGCATTTTTATGATACCTAATTAATATCAGATTAAATGATTTCAACTGTGCTTTCCTGGAGCAAATTCAGCCTCAGTGTTTTAGCTTGATGCTCCTGAGTAGCTGGTTGAGCGTTTCCCTCATCCTATGGGTATCGGAACCTCTTCCAGTCAGCATTATAAAAACTCGGAGTGGGTAATTTGAAACTGACCTAAGAGTGCAAAACTGGGAAGAAATTTTGAACTGGGCGTAAGGACTGTGTTCCAGGAATGTAATAAGAAATGATACGTAAATAAATGAATGAAATGCTACAGAAAGGAAATAATTTCTTCTAAAAAGCAGCAGATAGGCTGATTACCATTAGCCATTAGTCATTTTGTATGAAAGTAACGAACTTTTCTCTCATTTAAAAGAGTTACATTGATTATGTAGATATGTATATGTAAATCAGGTTAATTAAAATGATATGTTTTTGGATTTAGGCTAGAAAGACCAGCTTCTGTATCACCTAGTAGCTAACTGCAGGTTTAAATTCTTTATGTGTATAAGATTTGTGATTTGCTTTTGAAAGGATAAGTCTCGTTTGTATTCTAGGGGATGAAGTAGTATTAGTTTATGAATAAAATGGTCATATTTTATTATGATTATCCTTCCCTAAAAATCTTAAAACTTTTCAACTGTTTAATAGAAAATTTTTGGGTTTTATGAGGGTAAGTCATCTGGCACTTCTGATGCGCTTCATGAAAAGTTGGTAAAGAACCTTTAAAAGTAACATTCTGGTCTGGGGCAGCCACTGGGATGTTACCTGTTTCCTGGCTTGTCCTGGAGCAGAAGCTCCGTCTTATTCTAGAACTCTTGACCAGACCCTGCCGCCACCCTCTGGCCAGAGTGCGCCTGAGTGTTAGCTCAGAGTGCGAGCAGCGGGGCCTGCTGGGCGCCCAGCTCACAGACTGAACTGCTGTTGCGGAAGGAGCTTTTCTCTATTATTTTCTCTGAATTTATTGTTTTCTTCTTTATAGATGATCATGGGAACAGCAATAGTAGTCATGTAAAAATCTTTTTACCGAAAAAGCTGCTTGAATGTCTGCCGAAATGTTCAAGTTTACCCAAAGAGAGGCACCGGTGGAACACTAATGAGGTAGATACATTTCTGTTTTTAGGGGTATAATTTTTTAAGGGCAAACTGTTAGGTCATTTTTGCATAGCAATACTTGATGTTAGCTTAAATTCAAAATATTTAACTAGGAAGTTATAAATGATGAGAATCATCTGCGTTTGACAGAAACTCAGGTTTCACAAACTGCGATCTGCTTGGCTTGCATTGAAAAATCTAAGAATGTGCACGCTGACTTACGGGTGTGTGGGTGTGGCTGGGTGCCTTGGCCCTGGTGTCTTGCATTTGGTGGTTAACTCTGCCTGCATCCCCACTGGGCCTTAGCTCTTGCGGTGTCGCGGCTGACGCAGCTGCAGCCTCAGTGCCCCCATCTCGCTGTGTCCCCACAGCCTGGGGTTTCTGTGGTGTAGGAAGGCTCTGCTTCTTAGCCAAACAGTTCTTAATCCTCCCTGATGAAGAAAGTTTGCTTGGAGAGTTTCCTGGTTTACCTTAACGATAGGCGTTTTTATGAGGAATGAAGGGTGCATGGTAGATTCTGCTTTTGGCATTCAGTTAGAAAAAAAGGCTGGTGAAGCAGAATGAATGAAAGTTGACCTTCTTGGGTGACATTTCATTTTTTGGTAAATCTTAATCTGGGAGCCTTAGCATTAGGGGTGGCTTGCTTGGTCCTCTTTTGCTTTTGAAATCTGCATATTTCCATGTGGGGTGATAGCAGAGTGGTTCTGGAATGCCATGTGTCCCTCAACTGGAGGATTCCCCCTTGCTTCAGGTTGGGGTACTGGCTTTGCAGAGTTGGTCTGAATCCATGACTGGCTGGTTCAACAGTTACTTCCCAGTTCAGTGAGAGCTCACACCCTGCCCGGTGTTGGGCGTTGGTTATGTTATGACACGTAAGGAGAAAAGAGTGTTCCCTCTTGACCCTCAGGTCTTAGAGATTGTTTTGCTCTAACTTCTTGACTCAGCTGCTTTTCTTGTGCATTATAAGGGCGGAAGCCTCTTTATTCACCCAGTTTACAGATTCAGACACTAAGACTCTCAGCTCTGTCGCCTTGTCTCAGCTGAATTTAACTTTCTTTTAAGGTATACACTTGGATGATTTGCACAAGTTATATTTCCCCCTTGGAATACTTTCGCTTTGCAATACGTTAGCTAGTTTAGAAGCCTCCTGTTTTAATCAGTCATATGTTAACTATCACAAGCATTTTAGATGTGAAAAAAAGAAATTTGTCTTAAAACGAGATTGTTACTTTGTCGACAAAATTGAATAATTTGGGGTTCCACTAGAGGATGGATTCTCTAAAAACTCGCTGTGTTTCTTCATCATCCCTCAACCATGAATTGGATGCCATGTTATTTTGCATTAGCCCCAGTTTATTTGCAGATTAACACAACACATCCTAGTTAAGTATTTTTTTAGTATTGTTTCCTATGAAATTGGCAGCTTTAGTTGCATTTGAAATGACGTTTGAAACCAGAGATTGCCTGATGAACTGGGATTGCTTAAATTCAGGGTGCCCAGGGGCCTGCGAGAGCGGGCGGGTCAGAAATTTAGTTGGTAGATCTTTGCATCGGTGGTTTCAAAACGTTTTTGGGGACTTTTGAGTCCTGCCCTTCACCTTCACACGCTCGCCTGCCTCCTAGTACTTACGTGGCCCGCTTGACTGACACCTTAGTGTGCTACAGACACCCAGTAGGGACTTCAGGGAGGACGAGGATCAAGGCCCCCCTGGCCCGCCCCCTCTGCTCTGCTGCGTCGGGTCATGGTGTCACTGGAGTCCAAGTTTCCAGGCAGGAAGCTGGGGTTTTGCTCAGGCTGGCACGATGGCTGGAGACGCCACAGGGGGACATGTCTGAGGGTGGCCGGGGCGGCCCACTCTTCCCTGTGACCAGGGGCTTCTCAGTGCCCTGTCTGCTTCCCACGCAGCGACTGCTGTGAGCGCGCTGGTGCCAGGCTGGCTTGTGGCTCTGTGTAGAGGACACGGGTATGTTTTCCTTGTTTCTTTTTTAGCTTTGGGAAAAGTCAGGGCACCTCAGAGTGGCTTGGACAGGAGCTGTGGATGCTGCAGTGTCATGGGATGCAGGTGGCTCGGATAGTGGGAGGGACACAGCAGCCCGTGCTCCCGTGTCGGCACTTGGCTCCTTGACCTTGCCGGGTGCGCGCCTATCCCCAAGTCTCACCTGCCCTCGCGTGCTGATGTAGCTGGGAGGGCCGCGCTTCAGTATGCAGGTGACTGCCTGGGCGCGTGGCCTGCGTGAGCCCCGCGAGCTGAGCCAGGGCTGCCCCTGAGATGTCTTCGGCTCCCAGAGATGAGCGCGATGGAACCACCGCCAAGGGCCGCTTGCCTGGAGCCCTGGCTGAGGGCCCCGGGAAGCCCTGGCTGTTTTCAGGGGCCGTGTTGTGCATTCCTCAAGGGCCCCTCGTTGGGACCGGCCCCCATGGGAGCGGCGTGTGGCTTGAGGGCCTTCGGGGCACGGCCCGGGTGTTTCTGGCTCACACTGCGTCTGTGCTGGTGGGTGGCCAGGGAGGCTGCCCGCGCGCTGTCTCCATGTCCATGTGCTCCCTGGGCGTGAGGTGACTCCCGCGCTTTGGAGAGTGTGGTGTTGGGCGCTTGTCTTTCTGGCGGCTGGGTGCCGCGTGCTGTTCCTGAGCCCTGCACTCGTGTCGCGTGGTGATGGCTCAGTGCACAGAGGAGGGTGTGCAGGCGGAAGGTGGCTCAGTCACCGGGCCGGGAGTGCCCGCTTGCTGGGGCCCGTCGCAGCTGAGCTTGATTTCTTCTCGTTACGTACTCATTCTTAGAGACTTGTATCATGCGTCGTCTGGCCCTAATCAAAGATCCATAACTCGTAAGTACTTTAGTGTCCTCTGCAAATCCATTTTGTAATTTAGTTTGGATTAAAAAAAGTTAACATGGTAGCAGTATTTGTGAGTTCATGTGCAGATGTTTGGTGAAGCTGAAAGTCATTTGAAGGAAGATTGTTAATTAGAAGGTAAGAGAGAGCTTAGGGCCTAGTTAAACTACTTTTCACTTTCTTACCCTCTGGAATGGGGAAGGTCTCCTGTGCCTTTTGAATGCTACTTGCAGTTGCAAACTAAATGGTGTAGCCAAAACCAGAGCAGTTGTACGTGATGCTTTCTGGCCACACACAGCCCCCCGGCCCTGAAGGGGCCCAGGAGAGGGCGACCTGAACGTCCGTTTTACGCTGGGCCCGTTGGGTCCCTGGAGGGAGCTGCCACGTCTCCTCCCGGCCATCCTTGGTCCGGGTGTGGTTGTGCTCGCTTTAAACTGAGGCAACCTGAGCTTCTGAATAGACTTTCCCAAGGCCTTGCCGTTGCTCGGGGCTTTTCATGTTGTATGGCTTCTGTCCATTTGCATTTTCAAGTGTTGAACATAAACTTGATGTATTTTTCCATGACCTTTTAAAAAGAAGTAGCAAACCCTTCTTAGGAAAGTAGTTTTGATTCTTAATGATGACTATTAGCATGTGGCCCCTGTGTAATGAAGAAAGTACCTTAAAAGCAGAAAGTTTGTGCCCGTGTATAACGTGCAGCTCAGGGGCCAGGTTTTATATTCCGGGCCGGAGAGGGAGGCCGCGCTAGGCCGGGTCTCCCGTCCCCACTAGGTGCGCGGGTAGATGGCGTCTGCATTTTCAGTTAATATTTTTAAGGCCCAGAGCCAGAAGTAATTATGCTAATGCAACTTTCTGATTGCACAAATGACTACTTCATAATTACACATATTAGTGCTCCTATATGTTGTCCAGACTAGAAATTCCTTTGGTTTAGGCGTTAATTAGCTGTTTGACTTAAACTCTAGCTGCCACACTCCCCGCTCCCCAGGCCTGGGTGGCGTTCTCCCAGAGCTGGGCCCCGAGCACCCGAGTCTTCACAGCGCACATGTTCTCCTTAATGTGTTCAGGTCGGTTTTGTGTGATGTGATTTTTGAGCTACGAATACTCTTTTTTTTGTTTATTTTTCCTCTAAGACAGAGTGTCTCTGGAGTAAGCAAACAGGATGGGATTCTAGTTTGAATCGAGCTTAAAGTTGCGCACCAAAGGTTTTCAGTTGGTGGTAGCTTTTGAGATTTTCATATTAAAGGCATTTTTTTAACGATGAACATGTCTGTCTAGACAGTAGAGGTAGGCATGCACATGCTAAGCCGCACTAGTGTGATCCTGTGTTGCCTTTTGGAAAGAGCCCACATTTTGGGGGGTCATTTAGGTCTCGTCAGGCTTCCAGAACCTAGAAGCATCTGCTCTGGTTGCTCCGGTGGAGTGTGGCTTTGGTGGCCTGGCAGGTCTGCACCCTGGCAGGTCGGCTTGGCGGTCCCGATGGTTTGAACAGCCCCAGACTCATCTCTGAGTTCAGCGGGGCTTTTCTGGCTAAAGTACAAAAAGGAAAATGTGGCAACAGAAAGTGCCAGCTTGAAGAGCGATGGCACTTAGTTTCTGAACACAACCTGTGGCCTGAGTTTCAGGTCCAATGCGATTGTACCCTGGGGCTGAATCCAGAGACTATTACAGGTGGCGCCCCCTGGAGGGGGGAGCAGGTGAGGACGGAGAGCCCCAGGGAAAATGCTAACAAGTTATTATCGCATTTTGGGGTGAGCAACTGATAAGAAACATAAGGGACTGCAGAAGCAGCCCCCAGCATTTGGTGTTGGGAATTTAGAGTTTTGGGATCTTTAGTGATTTTGGGGTCAGCGATTTCCGTCCCCACTACACAGAGCTTCCAGAGGCTTCTGTGGGGCTCTGGGGGCTGTGGAAAAGCTTTCTTTTCCAGCCAACCTCAGAGAGGAAAAGTTTGGGGCTTTGCAAGTAGCTGAGAGACTGAAACTGCTCCTGGCTTTGCTGCGGTCACAGCCTGGCAGGGAGGCGAGGACCCAGAGCAGGAGCTTGCTGAGCTCTGAGTGTGGCCGTTTGTCTGGCTGTTGGGCTGTTGCAGCTGCTCTTTTGAGTGTCACTTGTCTGGTCCTGTGCTGGGGTGTCTTGGTAGATCTGGGGAGCATCTCCTGTTGTGTCCTCTGTTGTCTTTGTGAGTTGGAACCTGGCCTATGGTCTGGCTGCTGTGTGCTTCAGGCCTTAGTGACGGGAAGACTCCATCTTGGGAGTGTGGCCTGTTGTTCGGGAGCGGCGTTCCGTGTCCTCGCTGGCGGGAAGATGCCATCTTGGATGCTTTTTGTTTAGGTATTGAAAACACTGGACACTGCTTTGGGTGAGGTAAACGGTCATTTTTGGCCTTAGTAACTCTTTATTTTCCCCTGGTTTGTTGAATAAATCCTGTTATCGTTGTTCTCTGAACCTGTGTAGTCTTGCAGTTGTGCGCAGGTGAGGAACTCAGTGACTGATAAGCTATTTGGGCAGCAAGTGTCCTTGGCCAGTTTCAGTGCCCCGTGCTGCCCTGTGTCGTGATGACGTTGTTGCATTTGGGTTGGCCAGGCCTCTGATTAACGTCGAACAAGAAGTGAGATGAGTGGATGCCAAAATCCACGCAGGCCTATTTGTCAGGCGTTCTATATATCTGGCTTCAGCTTGGGGGTGAGGGGAAGGGGTAGGCTGGGGTATTGGGAAGCGGGGGGAAAACGTCCTCCATATCAGTGAGGGGAGACGGGTGATGAGAGGTCAGCGCAGGCAGGTTTGGCTCTGAGGAAAGCAGGAGAACAGGCTTACCTGCAGAGCAGAACAGGTTAGAGGGGCTTTGCTTTAAAATAAGAAAATTCCTGTGAACTTAGTTTTGACCTGAACTGTTACTATCATAAATTATATCAAAATGCAGGGCGTGAACACTACTTGGCCAGCCAGTGTTCCCTGAAAATTTGTGGAATGAATGAAATATATAAAAACACAAAAACCTCAGTACAGATTTCTTAATTCTTAGAGTTCCTATGCAAATATAAAGCTCAAGCAGATATATACTTTACATAAAGAGAAAGCACATAACTAATAAAATTTATGTTAACAGCATTAGTTAAACATGATGGGTGATGTTTCCCCATCATCATATTGTCTCTTAGAACAAGAATCTAATAACAAAGGGTGTTTGCCAGCAGTTTCTTTTGATTTCTGCCTGTGGCACCATCTCGCCCTGTGGGGTCCCGCCCCAGCCCCTCAGGGAATATTCAGAGGCCTTCTTTTGCTCAGCAAGTTCTTTTCTAAGTATGTCATTAGGCCTCGCACACATCTATCATTTGGTCCTAAGTTCCCCTCCAGTTTTTTCTTGTTAGACCAAAAACCAAAAACCACGTAAACGATGCCTGTGCGCCTGGGCGGTTGCGACCACGGCTCTCTGACTTGGGCTGTGAGTGTGTCTGTGAGAACCTGTCTGTTAACAGGCCATACTTCTTCAGGTTATAGAGCGATGGGCAGGTCAGACCTCCTCAGTGACCTTGAGGGCCCCGGTGTCTTGGGAAGGCTCCAGTGGCGCTTGGCAACCACAGCCTCCCTGGCCTGGCGACCACGGGTGCTATGCGGAATGACCGTTAAACTGAGTCGGGGGCCAAGAACATGTGTGCTGGCAAGTGCCAGCTGAGCCCCTGGCGAAGCACCCAGCCTCCTGGAGCACCTTCTGGCGCCCCCTCCCCCAACCGCTCTTGTGTGCCCCGCTATTCCTCACAGCGTGGGATATAGTTGAGCTTCTCAGAGTTTTTTCCTCCCCTCATGTACTTTGAAGTCAGCAAATGCAGAATTATTACCATGTTCTTGGGTCTTTATCTGAAATTTCTGCTCATGCCCTTGGTGTGATGGCGGCAGTGGTAGAGGTATGTGGCACATACTCTGATTTTCTTTAGCATTTTGGAAAGCAGGAGCATGAAAGATAGTCTCCCCCTCTCCCTTCATTTCCATCTCCATTTGGCCTAAATAATTGAAAACAGCCTAACCCTAAAGCTGACAGTCATATAACCTACCTAGTTACCTACTCACTGGTCTGCCCACCTTTGAGGCTTTTTAATTCTGCCTACCAGCCGTTCTAATGATGCATTCAGTTGTCGTTATGAAGTTCTGTTGATGATTTTAAGTTAAAATATTTATGCATAACAGAACTGGGGTACAGGCCAGAGGTGGGCTGAGAGGATTCACCAGAGTGGGGAGTAGAACAGGCAGATCTACTGAAACACACCGCTGAGGGGAGCAGTGGGGAGACAGGAGAGGTCTGCTGTGCCATGTGGGTCAGCTCCCTGGGAGGGGATCAAACTCAGACTGCAGCGGCTATGATAGCTTCATAGCACTGAGACTTAACCCTTGTGACACCAGGGAGGCCCCTGTTGGAGATTTTAAAAGAAATTCCTGAAAAATAGCCTTTTTTTTTTTTTTAAGATTTTATTTATTTATACAAGAGCTGGGGTACAGGCCAGAGGTGCGGAGGGTGAGAGGACTCACCAGAGACAGAGTGGGGAACAGAACAACAGGCAGACTGAGTGAAGTAAGTACACTGCCAAGGGGAGTGGTGGGCGAGACAGGAGAGGTCTGTGTCATGTGGGTTGCTCTCTGGCTGGCTGGGAATTGAACCCACGCTGCAGAGACTGCGTACAGCTTCACGGGGCACTGTGCCACCGGGGAGGTCCCTAAAAAATAGTCTTAAGTTCAGTTTCAATGTTTTTAGAAAGCTGGAAAAAAAACAGAAGAAATCCTTTCTAGGTGGATGAGAATCCCAAGGTGGGCTTGGGGGGGTATGGTGCAGGTGGGATGAGCTGGCACATGCTTGCTGTGGCGGGTGTGGTGGGCAGGAGGCGTGGCTATGTTGACGGCTTCTCATCGGTGTCCGTGGTGTGTGTGTTCTGATCTGGTGAAAGGTGTTGAGTTGAAGTAGATGTCAGCCTTGACTGCTGCAGTTGCGAGGTAACTCTTGATTGGGGCCCTGTCAGGCCGATGGTGTTCTTTTACCTTAGTAACTCGTTGGCTATTTTGGGTGCTTTGCCTCTCCATATGAATTTGAGAATCATCTTGTTGACAGCCACACAGTAACTTGCTGAGCTTTTGATTGGGATTGGGTTGAATCTGTTAATTGAGTAGAAAAGAACAAACATCTTGATAACATCTAGTCTTCCTATCCATGAACATGGACTATCTCCATCTATTTAGTTCTTTGAGTTCATTCATCAGTTTCATAGTGTTCCTCAGATAGCTCATATGCATATTTTGTCAGATTTATACCTAAGTGTTTCATTTTTGGGTGTGCTGATGTGAATAGTTTTGTGTTTTTAATTTCAAATGCCACCTGTTCATTACTGATACATAGGAAAGTGCTTGGCTTTTGTGTCTTAACCCTGCATCCTGCAGTCTTGCCGTGATGACTGATTAAGTCAAGGAGTTTTTCAAAATGCCAAGCCTTTAGGAAAAAGCAAGGCCAACCTTCTGTGTGCAGTTCTTGCCTGAGTACTTCCTTGCAAAGAGGTCACTGTCGTGGCCCTGCGGGGAAGGGGGTAATTTCCTACACAAAGGTTAAGGCAACATGTTGAGAGTCATGCCCTGCCTTGTGTGGGGACAGGCACCACCCAGAGAAACAGGCCTCGAAGGGGGCCCTCCCAGGGAAGCGAGGGTTCTCATTCAGAAGAGAGTTCTCATTCAGAAAAGGCTGCAGTTTCAGGAAGAAAGGAGAAAGAGCACTTACATGTGCTTACCTTTTTACAAGTCAAGAGTGGAAGGAAAGGAGATGCCACCTGTGTCCCACTTCTGAGGGACACGTGTGGGGCTTGGATCAGGCAGCTCTTAGGGCAGGGGTCACAGTGGGGTCGCCCCCAGTGTCCTGGCCATGTCTAAATGTGTGGCGACAGCCCCCCCTTTCCTGGTATCAATACAGTTCATGTGCCTGTTAAAATTTTTTTGTACTGTTTAAACAAAACTTAGATTTCCTAACTCTTAATTGTTTTATTTAAGAATCATTTTTATTAAGAGCTTTAATTATTATTACTCAAAATTTTTATATTTAAGCATTTTCTAGTCATTTTTAACAATCCATTCCTTAAGCAATTGGGAGAACCTGCTGTGTGGTGATTATGTATTTTTTATTTCATAAATGAGACATAAGTGTTTTGGAATTAGCGTTTATCTTCATCTGATACACTGTATAATTGGCTGCTCTCACCGGTTTGGTCTGGCTGCCCCGCTGGACTGTAGGGCCGGGTGGGCGGGAATCTTGCCCTGCCTCGTTCACGGCGGATCCCGGGAGGTTTGAACAGTGCCTGGCACTCAGGGGCTGCAGTGTGCAGTGAAGGGACGGATGAATGAACGCGGGAGGAACTGGCAGCAGAGACCCTGCAGGTGTGCTCGGGCGTGCTGCCGCGGGCTCTGTCCCGGACCGGGCAGCCTGGCTTCCCACGGCCATTGGTGGCACCGAGCAGCCTGTGCTGAGAGCTGGGAGCAGAGCGTGTGCCCCAGGCGGGGTGGGACCATGGCTGCGGCAGGGAAATTGGGGCCTCGCACGCGGAGTGCTGTATCTTACGTTCAGCAGGCTGTTGTCCTCTAGGTTTTGGCCTGGGTGAAGAGGGGCTGTCCTCTGTGGGGACCTCGTGCCTTGAGGAAACATGAAGTCTGGGGCAGGAGCCTCTTTCCCACCCATCAGTTCAGAGAGGGCCAGACCCAGAGCCACCCTCCGAAACAGTGGACTTTTTGGTGGACGTGTCTTCAGACTTTGTTCTGCCTGACGTGGGCACAGACATGGTCCCCTCAGGAACAGGCCGCTGCAGCGTGGTGGTCGGCGCGGCTCTGCTCGTGTGGTGGCTCCCCCGACAGTGCGCACGGCGTGGAGTGTTCACCGCTGCATGCTCCGCTGTGCGTTTTGTGCTGGCGTTTATGATTCGGCCACTTCCTGAGGGCCAGGCAGTGGTTGATGCCGAGGATGCCAGGTAGATAAGCTTCCTCTTTTCAGGGAGCTCACGCTTTAGAAGGGAAGTAGTGCATAGGGGGCAAAGATGAGCCCTGCTGGGGCTGCCAGGTCTGTGCACCGTCTGTGGCTGGCGGGGGAGTCCTTTCTCAGGCGGGGATGTTTGGCTTGGGGTCAGATGATGGAAGAGGGCTAGCCGCTTGAGGATCTGGGGGAAGCGCATCGTTGGCAGAGGAATGGCAGATGCAAGGGTCCCGAGGCAGGAACGCATTTAGTCTGAGGAAAAAATAAATTAGACATTGTGGCTGGAGCAGAGCGAGCACCTGGAAGGTGAGATGCACAGAGTGGGCAGGTAGATGTTGTGGGAATAAAGACTTGCAATTTAAGGTAACAGGAGGTCATTGGTGTTGACTGTCAGAAAGTGAGTGACGCGGGGACTTGACTTTCAAAGCCCATTTCTGGCTGCTCTGCGGCTGAGAGGGGACGCAGGGCGGGCAGCGCGGAGGCTGTGGCAGCAGTCGGTGACCTTGGTGAGAGCTGGGAGTAGTCGTGAAGAAGGGTGAAAAGTGGGGTGCGTTTTGAAGCTGGAGTGTGAGGGCTGGTGGTTTGGATGTCGGAGCAGGGGAAGGGAGAAACAGGAGTGGTTGCTGGTGCAGCCTGCACTGCCTCACTGGTGCAGGTGCTTGTGACTGAGACCCAGCAGCCTGAGGGGGAGAGAGCTGGGGCGGGGGTCAGGAGTCTAATTTTGACATCACTTGGTGATGTCCTGCAGGCAACTGTGAGCGTCCCAGAGCTCCCGCGGGAACAGATGGGTTGACGCTGAGGAAGAGGAGGTGGAGCAGCGGAGCCAGCCCTGAGCGGGGCGGGGAAGGCAGCAGCAGCAGAGGCTGCCCGGGCCTGGGGTGGTGAAGAGGCAGATGTGCGGGTGAGGCTGAGAGAAGGTGTTTCGAGGAGGGCATATCCACTCTCTACTTGTTGCTGCTAGAAATCACCACAGGTTTAGTGGCTTAAAAACAGCATAGAATCAGGGCCTCCCTGGTGGCCTAGGAGTTAAGGCGCAGCACTGCGAAGCTGTCCACAGCCTCTGCGGTTTGAGTTCGTTCCCCGGCCAGGGAGCTACCCACATGGCGCAGCAGACCTCTCCTGTCTCACCCGCTGCTCCTCTCAGCAGTGGATTTCAGTGGATCCACCTGTTCCGCTCCCCACTCTGTCTCTGGTGAGTCCTCTTACCCCGCCACACCTCTGGCCTGTGCCCCAGTTCTTGTGTGCATAAATAAATCTTAAAAAAAAAAAAACAACCAACAGTATAGAGTCATGGAGGTGAGACTTCTGACTGGGCCTCACAGGCCACAGCCAAGTCGGGCCACATTCCTTTTCCAGGGCCCTCGGGGAGCACATTACCTGGCCTTGTCTTCTTATAGCAGCCCATACTCCTCACCTGGCAGGGCTAGGGGCCCTGCGGGGTAAGTGAAAAATCATCAGGCTTTTCCGCCCTCCCACCATTTGCATTAATGATGGATCCCTGTGGTCCTATGTGCATGCCTGATGGCGGGCACCTGGAGTGGGTGTGGGCATGCATAGGTGGGCACACCTAGGCTGAGACTGGGCTTATAAGGGCAGCGTCCTGGGGACACCAGCGGAACGGAACCAGGAGAAGACAGCAGAGCTGGCAGGGCAGTGAAGGAGAAGCAGAGCCCACAAGAGAACACAGAGAGCTCAGGAGGAGTGAAGACTCGCCGGGGGCTGGGAGGGCTGCCAGCCCCCTGCCCCCCACCTGCCGTGTACCTGGTGAAAGCTCAATAAAAGCCTGAAAAGCCACCGCAGGCTCCAGGACTCTCCTTTTCCCGTCTGCCCAGATCATACAGGCCCTGCTCTGGGCCTTCCTGCCGCCACAGGCCCCTTCCCCGCCTCAGAGCCGTCACTGCAGCGTCTCGGCCCTGCCCGCGCCCCCTCCTCCTGACGCTCCTGCTGCCCTGCAGGGCTGTGGGTTCCCTCAGTTCCCCCTGGTCAGTCTCGGTAGCTTAACCTCCCTGCTGAAGACCAGCTGGCCAGCAGCCTCACCGCCACCCCAGCTTGCCGTTCTCCTCCTCCGCTCTGTAGCTGCGTCCACAGGGCTGGACGTCATGGTGTGGGTGTCTCGGGGCCGCTGTCCTCCCCCGACAGGGGGCGCAGGCAGGTCCTGGAGTCTGGAGAAATCACCGTTGGGGTAGGCCCCCGGGGCTCTTGGTGATGAAGGGTTTCCAGTGAGTGTTGGGTGCAGAGGCCTCATCAGAGTGGGCTGAAGAGCGAACGAGGTGGGGACCGGGCTCTGCACGCCGCGGGTCTCCCCCAGCGTCCCTGCGAAGGCTCGCCGGTGGCAGCAGGAGTTGCGAAGGGAACGTGCGGGTGCGGGGCTTGGTGGTGTGGAGCAGGCCCAGGCTGGAAGAGATGATCGACCGAAGTGCCCCGTGGGAGCCGGAAGCCTGGAGACGTCGGAGGGGGAGCTGGGCACCTGCTGGAAAGCAGGCCCCCGCCCTCCGGACCCTGCGTCGGGGACAGCCCTGCCAGCAGCTGCAGCTCCCGGCCTGCTCTGATGCCAGGTGGTGGTCAGCGCAGAGCTTGTGCCCATGTTCCAGGGATCCACTGCGGACTGGCCCCGTGGTGTGTGCACCCTGTGTCTGCTGCTGAGCGACAGCCCTTTCCCGCCCTCATCTCCCAGATACACTCGCACTCAGCCGCCTTCACCAGACTCTCACCAGACTCGAGGCTCCGGGGAGGCAGGTTGGCCCAGTGGAGAGCCTGCTGTGGGCTCCCCTCTTCCAGGGGACCCAGCTCAGCGCTACGAGGGGCGTCCAAGCCGTCCTTGCCCGGAGGCGCAGCATTGAGGCTGCAACCCTCTCCCCGGCTCTGGGACCCTCCGCTCACCCAGGCCAGGCCGTCTGCAGCCTTTCATGCGGCTGGAGAGCTCCGCCCACACCCCCCCCCCCATGTCCCCCACCTTCTTGCCGCTCACCTTGTTCCCACTCGGCCACCCTCAGCGGCTTCCATCTACAGGAGCCCCTGTGTTCAGTTCTTCTTCCTACGCAGCTTTAATTCCAGGCCCCACGGGGCGTGACACTCTCGTACCCTCCGTCTCCCCTTCTGTCACACCGGCTGCACAATTCCCAAACCTTCCTGCACCCAGCCCCAGGCTGCCCTGTGCCCACCCCGGCAGCTTGGCTGCTGCAGAACAGCCTCGACCAGCCTGGCGTCTCTGAGTCTCCGTCGCCAGCCTCCCTGGTACCTGCCACCGTGGTTTCCTCCACTCTCCACGGCCCCTTGGCCCCGTGGCCTTCTTCACGCTAGACTGGCCCTTGCCAGCACCACCTGCTCCTCTCTCCTGCTGAGCTTAGTGCTCCTTTAGGAAGCAGAGGCCAGCGGGTGCTCCCGGTGTCCCTGTCTGCCGAAGGCTGGTCTCTCACAGGCGCTCGGGCCTCTCCCCTCCCCGGTCTCCAGGACGAAGCCCAGTGGCCACCTTGCTTTGTGGTCATACCCCCCCCCCCCCCCCCCCCGGTTCTCCCAGGTCATTCAGATGAGCCACCCTCGGGACTTGGCACCTTGCAACTAAAGCAAGCAGCCGCCCTCTCCTCAGAGCCCTATTTTTAAGTCCTTCACTCAAAACTTCTCAAGGAAGTAACCGGCCCTCCCTCTCCATTCACGGCCCTGCTGTGAACCTCCTCCTCAGTGCCATGCAAACTGCCAAACCCTGCACTTCCCTGGACCGTTTCTCTTCTGGGTGTCCTTCCTACCTCGGGCCTCTCCCCTCTGCCTCGAGTCACTCGTCCTCCTCAGTCCAGCCTTCCAAGGGCGAGGGGCCTGGGGCTTCTGCCTGCAGGTCTCTTTCCACACAGTGCTCTGGGTGACGTCGCTCCAGGGCAGTTGGCACCATGGCGTGTCCCACATTAAGCCCCACTGGGCCTCAGCCCCACGGTGCTTCGCCGGCTTCTTAGACACAATCGTCACTCATCGAACCCTGGCGCTCTCCCAGGATCAGAGGCAGCCCTGTGCCTTCTGGAGTCTCCCTCCTGCCCCTCCCGCAGGCAGGTGAAGAGGGCTGGGCCCCTCCCAGAGTCACGTCACAAGCCACCGCCAGAACGCGGGGAAAGCGGTGTTGAGGCACCGACACACCGACAGACATGATAACCTGTGTGAACGTCCTCAGTGTTCTCAAGACGATCTGCGGTGGGGCTGTGACTGCCACGTATTTGAAGTAATGACCATGGCGAACTTGGGGTAAGAGAAGTGGCTAGAAGCCCCTGGGCCCCTGCCTTGCTGAGATGTGCCCCCACATTCACCACTAAGCAAGACGCTGCCTTTCACGTGGAGGTCAGGGCAAGAGGCCATGCTGTCCTCACCCACGCTCAGGCACCACCTCTGCTGTCACTGCTGTCAGATATGCCCCCACATTCACCACTAAGCAGGAGGTGGGCCTTGGTGGAGGCCCACGGAGAGCCAGCCCGCTCCAACCCTCCGAGCTCGTGTCTGTCTCTATCAAGCAGCAGCACGGGTTACACGTGGCTTTCCAGAGAAGCATCTGGACAGACTGCCCCTGGCCATCCCCCCAGCTGCTGGGACAGGCAGGAGCAGAGGCTACCTCGGAACAAGAGGCTTCTTGATGCTGTCGCTGAGTTTTCCAAGTGGTTGATCGAAACAAGAGGGGAGTGACTTGAGATTCTCCTCATTTCTCCACTTCTTTTGCAAACCCTGAGACTCCCCACGCGGGCCAGGTACCCGGGGCTGGACCCAGGAGATAGGACAGGGGCTTGCAGTTTGGGCTGTTTCTCTGTTGAATGCTCGTATATTTGCACTGAAAGGTCTGCTGATTTTCAGACTTAAAAAAATTCTTTTAAATAGCAGTTGAACCACCTTTTTTCAGTCAAACTTAAGGGAGCACCGAAATTCACAAAGCAGAAGCGGAGCGGCGCTGGTGGAGCCGGGGGCACTTGGCCTTCGTGAGGCAGCTGCTTCTCTGGATTGGAGGCTCTCACCTGGGGCTGGCACTGGCCCTGACGGCTATTTAGAAACAAGTGGGAGCTCTTGGACGTCAGCAAACTTAGAAAAAGGTAGAAAGGGCCTCACCAGGAGTCAGAGCAATGAGGAGGGGGAGCTGGAGACCCCACTCTGCCCGCAGGCGAGACTCGTCTGGGTGTTTTAAACGCACTGGGAGGCCCCACCACAGGCCTCTTGGGTTGAGGGCTCTGCAGTGGGGCCCAGGCTGGGATTTTATAAAGCTCCCTGGGAGATTGTAAAGTGCAGCCGAGGTTGAGAAGCCCCACCTCCAGGCCACTGTGGGCTGCTTTAGGCTTGCATTGCAGTTCTCTTGTGGTTGACAGTGAGCTGAGAGAGACCTGGGGGGAGTGCTTGTCCTAGACAAGTGACGTCATAAAATGTGCAATTACTCATTAGAACACAGACCACTGGGGCCGACCGGCAAGTGTGAATCTGGATTAAAAGTCTGTCGGGGCAAAGGCTTCCACTCGGCCTTTCCTGTGGCCTCTCCCGTCCCCTTACCTTTACCTTTCAGCCTAATACAAGGAAGCCCCTATTTGTAACATTTTTTTCCTCTTTCTCCCCCCAGTCCACCTCCATCAAGTACTCTGACCTCTGTCCATACCCCCATACCCTCAGTTTCTTCAGTGTCTGCTGCATTTCCCACCCAGTCCGACACTGACAGTGGGCTCGTCTGTTCAGTGCCACCCAGTTTGCAAAGACACTGTTTTTGCAAGATGATCAGTTTTTGAGAAACTTCAGCGGTTAGAAAACTTGTTGCTTTAGTCGGGGAAAGATCCTGGACAAGGATGGAGAGGTTAGCTCCTCCCCATGTAGAGTTCGCAGAGTGGGATTGAAACAGCTATTGGGGGGGGGCTGTCGTGGGGCCACAGCCGTCAAGAGGACAGTGCCAGCAGAGGACAGGTCACCGTCTGTGCACAAAGGCAGGCCCACTCGGGCTCAGGGAACAAAAAGAGGAAACAGAGGAAACCGTTTCTAAGGCCGCAGGTGGCCGCTACCTCACCCCAGACAGTGTCCACAGCGCCAAACGCCCAAAACAAAAAACTGCTCACCCGAGATGGCGCTGTACCGCCTGCGAGGGCTGGAGTGTGTGGCAGCCGGCTACAGCGGGCCAGGAGCCCGATCACTGCAGCTGGAGGTGCCCACGGGGCCCTGAGACGAGCCGCAGCAGCCCCAGCCCCAGTCCGAAGGTCGCGATCGGCAGCCCCGGAAGCTGGACCAGACAGCAACGGGGCAGCAGCACCCGATGTGGCGCGGACGGCTGGCAGCTCTCGGGGGTGACCCGGGCTCAGTGCTGGTCACCTGTACAAGTGCCGGTTGGCCCCGGTCACTAGGAGGCCGAGTTGTCAAAGCCACCAGCGTTAACAGCTCTTCCTGAGTTGTGTGCCCACACCAGCGACTGACAGCTCCCTGAGATGCCAGGCCCCAGCCCTTGGTGCTCCTCCCAAGGCGGCCCTTCTAATGCCCGCCTGGCTCCTGCCCGCCTTACAGCGGCTCTCAGGGCCTCCCCCACGGAATCCTCCGGCAAGTTAGGGATAATTAGCAATTCTGGTCTCACCACTGCAAGCCTGATTGGACCAGAGCCCCGTCTGGCTCACAGCTCGCACCTGGTGGTCCCTTCCGCGCTCCAGGCACCGAGCCCACGGCCTCTACACTGCCCGAGCTGGAGGAGCCACGCGCTGGAGCCGGCCCAGTGGGCCCCTGCCGCCTCCCTGCGGCCCCAGGGTGTGTGGCGGGGAACCACTGCCGTCCACTGTCGTTGTTGGCCTTTGCCTCAGGCTGAGCCCCATGGGGCCCCTTTCGGCAGGTGGTAAAGTGCCCACCACCTGCTGCCGCTTGCACTGCCCTTAGCAGTGCTCTGGGGCCAGAGGCCGGAGCCTGCAGCGGGTTGTGTGGTGGGTGGGGGTCATCTCTGGTTCCAGGATTGGCTGCTGCTGGTCTCTCAGAATTTTCTCACTGAATTACTAGTGTGAGGGTAATTATTACTGTTCACTGTGCATTTCCAAACTTTATGGCCTCCTACACGATGGCTTTGGAGTCAGCACCTAACTGATAAACACGCCATCAAGCTTGAGTTCACTTGCCCATGTGTCTACAAGTAAATATTAAATAAGACACTAACCTTAGATTGAATGACATTAAAAGGGCTGTTTATCCAAAGACAACATTAAGTAAATGAAAAGTCAAATTGGGGGGCCTCCCTGGTGACGCAGGGGTTAAGCCTCAGCACTCTCCAAGCTATCACCAGCCACTGTGGCCTGAGTATGATCCCCGGCCAGGGAGCTACCCACAGGGCGCAGCAGACCTCTCCTGTCTCCCCGCTGCTTCCCTCAGGTGCCCATAATTAGAAGTCCTGCAAGTCAGAAAAAGGCAGACAGACGTGAGGCAGCAGTGGGTGAGGCACCGGGACAGGCACTCGGGGTGGCCAGCAGGTGGGGAGGGTGCTCACAGTCCCCCTCCATCTGGAAGGCAAAGCAAAACCCAGGCAAGGCCGCGCTACACGAATGACCAAAGGGAACGCGTTGGTGCCGCCAGGGGCAGGGCGGGTAGGGCGCTGGCGCTGCGCTGGCACTCAGTCTGGGGGTGCCGCCCCCACGCGGCTGCGGGCGCTGCTCTGCACATGCGCTCTTGTGAGCGGCGGCGCGGCCAGTGCTGGCCATGTGGTGTGAGACTCGGCTCAGCCTCCAGAGAGGGACTGTCAGCAGCCTCCTGAGTGGGCCTGCCAGCAGGTTGGGGACATAGGTTAATGGGATACTGCTCCCACTTTCTTCTGTATATACTTGACTTTAACATTTGAAGTAAGATTTCTCTTAGACTTGAAAGTAGATTTTACAGATTCATTAAAACTTCTGTAGCAAATCTGTTTTGATAACCTGAGAAACCAGAACGAGCTCATCCTCGAAACTACTGGAAAATGCCTGTTTTTGCTCTGCATCTATGGAGCCACTTTTCATTTGAATGTTCCTTGTAGCTTTTTTATTCTCTTTGTAATGAGGAAGCAATTCCCAAATAAAGACTCTGCTTGCCCGGGGCGGTGGTTGTGCCGGCACAGGAAGTGGGTGTGAAGGTGTTTACACAAGTTTGCAGACAGAGTGTCTTGTTCTGATTGTTCACAAAGACGGGCAGATTCTCCGCGCGGTTCCAGACTCAGCCTCTCCTGGTGTGGGACGCAGCTTGATTTTCGGATGAGGCAGTTTATCGCCTTAACTGAATAGCACCAGTTACTTCTCCTGCGCTGTGGTTATGACAGAGGGCCTCGTTGGCGTCACCGACAGCGCTCAGCAAGGTGTTTGTCCGTGAGATCCTGAGGGTTTCGTGATTTCAGTCAAATGTTGCTGCTTATAGTTTCCCATTAAGGACTACATTTTGGTAACTTTTATAAGTGAGTTTGCTGGTTAAGCGTTGGGTCTGCTCATCTCTTTGCTCAGCAGCCATTTCGAGTGCCAGCACTGTGCCCCAAGCCGTGCTCAGCCTGGCCGTTCAGAATGAAGTAAAGGTGCCCACGACTGGCATGTCGGGCAGCACGGTGCTTCCAGGGGACCATGGCGCTGTGATGTGCACGTGAGTTCTAGGTGGATATGTGATGAGAAGCTGTACTTTGAAGATGGTTCGTTGTTTGCTGAACAAAGAGAAGCAGCAAGAACACCTTCTGGGCGGGAGGGACCCCACGTGCACAGCAACGAAAGGAGGCAGCAGTTTGGCTCACGTGGGGGACTTGGTGCGGTCGACGTGGGGTCTGAGGAGAGATGGCCGAGTCAAGGTTTGGGCCAGTGCCCAGCAAGCCGGGCGTGCTGTGGTGGGCTCCTCAGGGGTCACTGGAAAGACTTCAGTCAGGGAGTAAAGTGATCGCCAGAGCTTCCCTCCATGGGGTCACTCTGGGGGGGCAGTTTAGAGGGTTTGGAGGGAAGCTGGGAGTCTGGGGAGGAATCCAAACCAGAGATTATTGAGACCTGTTCTTAGGCCATGCCAGTAGAGAAGCAGCTGGCTAGAGAGCTGGGGTCGGACCTCTGCGATGTGAAGGTGAAGGGAGGAGCCCCGAGGCTCTGGGGGACGGTAGAGAGTGGGCCTCGGAGAGAAGAGCCGGTTTCCGGAGACGGGGCCTGTGTTGGCGACCTCGGGACACCTGTGGCGCACAGCTAGAGACCTGGGGGGTTGTCGGCCCTGGAGCTGGAGAGAGAGCGGAAGGAATGGACCGTGCAGGTGAAATGTCCTGAGGAGAGGAGGAGGACGAGAAGGGAGAGCTCTGTCTCCCCACCCCCTCTGGAAAGTGAGGGTGCAGCGCGTGGGACGGACGCTGCGCTTACGAAGGAGCCGTTGCTGTGGGAAGAGAACTGGGCGGGCCCAGAAAGCGAGGAGGACCGGGCAGGGAGGACAGGCGCGTGGCACCAGCAGGGTTAGGTTGCAAAGTAAAGTCATGTATCTTTGATGTGTGTGTGATTCAAGTCCTGTTCCGAGGGGAAGTGGACGGTGACTTACTAACTTCATTACTTCTTTAGCTGTGTTGGGGCAGTTGGTTTACCAATTATAAAAAATAATTCAGGCTCTGTCTCATACCAAAATAAATCTAAAAATGAAAAATAAATAGTGGAGGGGCCTCCTTGGTGGCGGGAGGGGTTGAGTCACAGCACTAGGAAGCTGTCTGCAGCCACTGCAGCACAAGTTTGATTCCCGGCCAGGGAGCTACCCACATGGCGCGGCAGACCTCTCCTGTCTCCCCGCGGCTCCCCTCAGCAGTGGATTTCAGTGGATCTGCCTGTTCTGCTCCCCACTCTGGTGAATCCTCTCACGCTCCAATGCCTCTGGCCTATACATCGGCTCTTGTATGCACAGATAAATAAAATAAATCTTTAAAAAAGGGTAAACAGGGCCTCCCCGGTGGCGCAGCGGTTGAGCGCTGGGTTGCGAAGCTGCCCGCGGCCTCTGCGGCGCCGGTTCGATCCCCGGCTGCTCCCCGGCCACCAGAGGAGGGTCCCCCATGGGGCGCAGACCTCTCCTGCCGCCCGCTGCTCCCCTCAGCAGTGTCCTTCGGTCCTTCTGCCTGCTCTGCTCCCCGCTCTGGCTCTGGTGAATTCTCTCACCCTCCCGCGCTTCTGACTGTACCCAGTGCTTGTATAAATAAAAAAAAAAAAAAAAAAAAAAGGGTAAACAGTGGAAATAATAAAAATACTAGAAGAAAATTAGTCCATATTTGCATATAATCATGTTCTTAAGATGATACCAAAATTAGAAAGGAAAAGGCTGACAAATTGGATTGCATATAAACCCATACTTCTATTTCCAAAAAACAAGATAAATTAAAATGTAAATGGCAAACTGGGAGAACTGTTTGACACACTTGACAGAACTGGAGACTGCCGGCTAAGCAGATGAGTAACTGGTTAAGCAGTTACTGGGATGTATTTACTACCATTTCCTTCTAAAATTTTGACAAAATTAACAGTATCACAAAATCTTTTTTTTTTTTTTTATAGAGGCATGCTTTATTTATTTGTTTGCTGGTTTGTTTGTTTGTTTTTTGTTTACACATGCACTGGGTACAGTCAGAAGCGCGGAAGGGTGAGAGAATTCACCAGAGCCAGAGCAGGGAGCAGAGCAGGCAGAAGGACCGAAGAACACTGCTGAGGGGAGCAGCGGGCGGCAGGAGAGGTCTGCGCGCCATGTGGGACCCTCCTCCAGTGGCCGGGGAGCAGCCGGGGATCGAACCGGCGCCGCAGAGGCCGCGGGCAGCTTCGCAACCCAGCGCTCAACCGCTGCGCCACCGGGGAGGCCCATCACAAAATCTTTATGGGCATAATCCCACAAGGATGGGGAGTATGGGGGCAGTTTTGTTAATGGTGGACTGAGCTGCTGGGCCCTCCCCCTGCCAGCAGAGAAGCCGGCAGAACTTAGCACAGAATCTCTGAGAAAGTAATGAAAACGGACAGGGCCTTGGGGATTGGTGGGGCCGGATCTGAGGGCGTAGGAGTCACATAGATGTTATAGGTTTGCATCCTTTCCTGCCCTCATAGATCTGCTGAGGCAGGATGAGGCAGGCAGAGGAGAGCCTGGAGGCTGAACAGAGGCAGGGGACTGGCGTGCGAGAATGGGCTTGGGTACAGGATGGGGGAGGCCCCTCAGGCCTGTGTCCCGGGACTGGGGGTCGCTCACAAGTCCCGAAGTCCAGCTTCATTTCTACCCAGTCCTTGCTTGGATCACGGTGGTCTTGGCAGAAGCAAATGCAGATCCTCTCTGGAGCAAGACAGTGGCCCCACACCGCAAGGATCTCTGCTGTTGGCGCCAGCGTCTGGCGCGGCCCAGCAGGCGAGGATTTAAGACAGTTAAGTGGGAAAGCAAGAGAAGCAACAGACTATGGAAGTGGATCCTCAGGGACTCGGGATGAGGTTATTGGAAAAGGGTGATGTACAGAGCACATTTAGAGAGAGCGAGGGTACAACTGAGAATCAGGGAACTAGAGCGCAAACAAATCCAACTGTAAATTCTAGAATTGAAGGACTGTATCTGAGCTGAGATTAAGATCTCGACTGATAGGTTTAATGGGAGGTTAGTAGTAGTAGTAGGTCGGAAGTACCCGCGTGGTAGGCTGTGGAGAGGAGAGTGGTGGAAACACGTAAAAGAAAGCCGGCAGCGCCGAGGCCGCCTCAGCGTGTGTCCTGTGACAGCGTATGAGGACAAGGGCAGGCGCGGTCATCGGAAGGCGCTCGGCCAGCGGAGTGTAAGTTCCATAAATTCGTGTTCTCTGAGGAGCCACTGTCGGCAGTTTTGTGTGGGTGGTTCTCTGCACGCTGACGATGCAGCCGCGCGTGTCCTGTGTGTGTGTGTGTGGGGGGTGCGGTGTACCTGCTTGTGCAGTGTGCACAGCTGTACGTGTATGCACCGCACTTGTCTGTCTGCACACCTGTGTTCACACACACACACGTCCGTGCGTGTGGGAGCCGCACGTGCCTCTTGCTAGCCCTTCCTCCCAGCCTGTCTGTGCCAGGGCAGAGGCCGGTGGCCTAGAATCATCTTCGTATTTTCCTCATGCAGTCAATGAGGCACGTGGTAGTCACACTGCCCACACGCTTCCCAGGTTTCTCCAGGCTGCTCGTGTCCAGTCTGTAGATGTTTCCTTGTGCCCTGCAGAGGACAGAAAAAATCTCATACTCAAAATAAATGCACAGATGAACACTGTATTTAAATTTCAATATAATTTGAAATTATATTGCAGCGTGCCTCTGCTTACTCAGTGGCAAGCAGGCGAGTGTCTGGCCCTCCCCCCGCCCCCAACTCCGCACCGGCACAGTGTTAGCTGTTTTGGGGGGCCTTCTTAATGCCAACAGGTGAGAGAGGTCGGCTTTAATGTCATGTTTCTTGGTGTGTCCTGAGGTCTAGCGTGTGGGGGCCGCTTACAATTCCTTTCTGGAGTCGTCTGCTCAGGCTTCTGCTCTTCCCAGCAGGGTCCTCAGCCCTTCCCTCTCTGACTGCCGTGTTCCTCCTTAAAGGCCGTGGGGTGTGACTTTCCTGGCTCCTCACCTGTATTCCGGGCGGAGCGCCTGGCCTGCGGGCACACCGTGCAGCCCCACCCCAGTCGTGGTGTCCTCCGTTGTCTTCTTGCTTGGAATTCTTATCCCTAGATAGCTGCTGTGGAGAAACCCTTCCTGGGTGCGCAGGGTGAGGCAGCGCTCCCCCTGATGCTTATGATCGAATCTTGGGGCCTTTTCTGCCGACTTGAAGCATTGCCTCTGCTTTGCGGGCCCCTCCCAGCTCTTCCCCAGCTGCGGGCTGCGCCCTCTGTTCTCTGTGCCCGGCGGCCCCTGCTTCCTTCTCGCCTCCCCGCACCACCCGCTGAGAGCAGTCAGCCGAGACCCACCGTGTCGTGAAGGTCCAGCCTTCGACATCAGAAATCGAGAGGGGCTGTGGTGGACACGTGGCTGTTGGTCTAGATGACATGTCGGGGTTTCTGGAAGTCGAGGTCACCATCTTTTCCCCGTTGGCAGCAGCCATCGTGAGCTCTAGTTGACGTCGTCGCTGGCCTTCTCCGAGGGGCCTGGCCCCAGTAGGGGCTTCTCATCTGCAGCTTGGGGCTGGTGACGGGAGGAGATGGGGCCGCAGACCAGAAGCAGCCGCGGCGCGGCCCTGTCCATGCGCTGGGTCCTCCTCCCTCCTGCTTTCTTATCGATTTGTGTTTTTGGGGTGCTGACCTGCATTGTATTATTTTTCCCTAGTGGGAGAGAACCGGAAATGGGCGGGCCGGACCTGTGACAGTTAATGGCGGGTAAACCCGAGTCTGAGGGGACTGTCAGGAATCCCGGGACAACTCCATGCGCTCTGGGCTGGGGCGTGTCTGAAGCGGGTTGGAGTCGCGTCTTCTTAGGGAAGCAGTGCCAGGCTGTGCCCTGATTTTGATTTAGAAAAATGGTGATTTTAGGTTTGTGCTTAACAAGAAAGTGAGTAATCAGATTGAAATTTAAATATAGTATTTATCTGTGCATTTGAGTATGAGGAGATTTTTCTGTCACCTAACAGGGTGACCTGGGACAAGTGTGTCCATACTGGCTCCTCCCGCCTTTCTGCCAGGCAGTGGACTCAAGCTGCAGAGGGGCCTGTCCTGTGCCCCCTCACCGGTCCTCGGCAGATTCTTGGAGGTGTGATGGGCCCATCGTACCGCAGAGCTCAGGCTAGGGAGGCAGCGGTCAGGGTGCTTGTAGCGGCAGGAATGGGCACAGAGCAGGATCTCCATGACCCGAGCAGACGGGGTGAAGGAGGAGGGAGTCCTGGAGCCCTCGGTGGCTTCTCAGGCTTTTATTGGGATTGACCAGGTACACGGCAAGCAGGGGTGCTGGGGGGCCGGGAGGCTGGCAGGCCTCCCAGCCCCCAGCAAGTCTTCACTCTTTCTGGGCTCTCTGGCATTCTCTGGTGGTCTCTGCTGCTCTTTTGATCTCTCTGCTTCTCTGCTCTATTCTACTGGTGTCCCTGTGACGCCGCCCTTATAAGCCCAGTCTCTTAGCCCAGGTGCACCCGCTTACGCATGTCCACACCCCACTCCAGGCGCCCGCCATCAGGCAGGCACTCAGGACTGCAGGGATCCGTCATCTATCCTAATGGCGGGAGGGCAGAAGAGCCTGATATCATTTACTTACCAAATGCTTCTGTGGGAAAATGTGCATCTTCCCAACACCTCCCTCAGCAGAGGGGTGTGGAAGGTCAGGTCCTTGTTGAAGTTGAGTCGGGGGCTCCCCAGCTTTGCCCCTTGCTGTCCCTGGCTCTCTTTCGATGATACTCCTTGAACATTAGGGACAGAATGAACTCCTAGTTGCCTTTACTTTGCTCTATCCCAAGTGAAATAACTCAGCTGAAAAAAGGGAGCTAAAATACTTTGTGGAATCTGTTAAATTACCTGAAATGTTACCTTGTTGGCACAGATTTATTCAGAACCACTGGTGTGTGAGGACTTGGTTGTGAGGCCCTGTGTGTGCCTGGCTGGGCCTGAGCCCTGGGGCCCCTCTGGGGCCTGGCTGGCCGCGGGGCCGCGTGTCGGGCTGGCGTCTGTGACTCTCTCTCGGGCGCTCGGCTGCTGCAGAATCTGGGCTAGTGTTGTTGGGGGTTGGTGAAGTGTAGGGCTGATGTCAAAGACTGAAAAGATGCAAAGGTACTTACCCTCTCATCAGGAAGAGATTAGAACTAGACGCACGTACTCTGGGAGTGCAGGGGAGCGCACAGGTGCTGCTTCTCTCCTGTTTAATAGGAAATATTTTTTAAAACAAAGCCTGACTAACTAGACCCGCTGGCTTCCCGCGCTGCCTTGCAGACCCGCCGAGCGGTCTGAACACTAACGCCACTAACACGGCGCGGCTGTGCAGTGTCGACGCCGTCTGTGGGTGCAGGCCCTGCACGCCTCCAGCCGCAGACGCGCACGGCACGTCAGAGAGCCAGCATTCTAGGGAAGAGAACGCTCCTTTCCCGTCCAGTAGCTGTGGCACTTCAGGAAAAAAAAAATCCGGCCTGAGGCGGGAACACACTTGTGTGTGGCGCATGAAGCCTGCAAGTTATTTTTAACAAAACCTAATCGGAGAAGCAGAAACCTGATGTTCATGGAGTTTTTTATTTGTTGATTGCTCTGAGCCACCAGGAAGAGTAGCATTTTTGGAATTTGATATTAACAAGGTAAATGCAGACTTAGCCATCGCAGGGACACTGAGCCAGGGGCCTGGGGGGGCCCGCGCCCGCCGGGCGGCCCCGCACGCACCTGCCTGTCAGCCTGGATGCCAGGCCGGGTCCTGGAGCTGGGACCGGCCTGGTCCGGCGCAGCCGGGCCTGGTGGTGGGGGGTGCGGCGGGCGAGGGCCAGTTTGCTGGCTGTTCCCTGCGGCTGGCGGTCGTGACACGGTCAGCTCCTCACCAAAGAAAACCTCAGCTCTTTCTGCTCTTGTAAAAGCCAAGCTTGTTAATGAGGAGGAGGAGTAAATAAGAGTCAGAAACTGAAGCCTAGCCTCAGACACTTTTGCTCTTGTAAGATATGCCTTGTGTCAAGCTTCTATTAATTCTGGGTAATTCCAGTAGAACCAGCCAGTTATTTTGCTTAAAATGTCTCCCCCCGCCTGGGCAGTAAGAGTTGAATGTGAGAACAGATCTTAATAGATATAGTTACACAGCTTATTTTATCATGTATCACTTTATTGCTGTCTTCTAGAACATTGTTATACTAAATGTTCCAATAATGGAAATTTTATGCAACTACTTCAAATGAAACAAATTTGCAAAAACTCAATTTTGGAACTCGTTCCTTGGGGAGAGGGAAAAAACTCACCACGCTGTGACCAAATTAGATTTCTGATATGTTGGCAACTTATCAAACACTGTCATTTCCAGAAAAGAGGGTGTGGGGGCCGGTGGAAGTGCCCGTCCTTCTCAGCCACTTCTCACCGGGGGTGTTTTGGGTGTTAACATGATTGAATGGTGAATGTTTATAAAAATGCTGCTGGTAACAGGTAATTGAAATTTTGGTTTTGTGCCTAAGTAAAATGCCCTGCACGGCATCGGGGATGACCGTGCGTGGCCACAGCGGAGTCGACTTTTCAAGAACTTGACTTTGAATTCTCAGAGATGTTGGTTTACTTACTGGAGCTCCTTTGTTTTGCAGAGATCATGACGCAGCCGTCCTTTTGGATTTCTTTTTAATAATGTGTGACCCTTCACCTTTGATCCCCTGACCTGCATTACCTTGGTAACCATTTCATTTTTTAATTTAATTTCATTTTTTACTTTTGGTGTACAAGCTGTAACATTTCATCTCTCAAAAGTGTAACACGCTGATTTCCTCAAGTAGAGCTACCCCTTTGGGCGATAAATTTGCAAAATGCTGTCTTCGTTTTCTGTATTAAAATTCATTTCAGTTTTTAAAATAAAGTGTAATCTGTGTTTTCATCCTCTTAAGATTTAAGTTGAATGAATGCATTTCTCATGCAGTGCAGCTCCCTTTCTGTTATGTTTTGCAACAACTGAATGAACTTGGTATTCACATTGGCTCACCCACCGGCCTCCCAGCCCCTCCCGGCCCTCGTCACTGCCCCCGGCCACCCCCCACGCCCCTTCCTCCACACACTAACTGGCCTCTCTCTCGGAAACAGTGGCAATGTGAATTTAGTAGTCAGCGCTGCCACCGTTGTACAATCTCAGTCCCATTTTACACTGCCAGGTGTTCTTGACAGAAAGCTTAGCCCTTTAAATTTCATTGGGGGGGCTAGGAGATAAGAGAATTGTCTAATCTGCAAAATAACCCTTTTTCTCTCCTTTAATATCTTGTTTCTTTGAGGCGTAAATTATGATCAGCCACACTTCCCTCGGGCCCTTCTCCCTGCACCCCCGGGCCCCTGTCTCCCTGCACCCCCAGGCCCCTCCCTGTCTCCCTGCACACTTGGGCCCGTCTCCCTACATCCCCAGGCCTCTGTCTCCCTGCACCCCTGGGCCCCTCCTGGTCTCCCTGCACCCTTGGGCCCCTGTCTTCCTGCACCCCAGGACCCTGTCTCCCTGCACCCCCGGGCCCGTCTCCCTACATCCCCAGGCCCCTCCCTGTCTCCCTGCACCCCTGGGCCCCTGTCTCCCTACATCCTCAGGCCTTTGTCTCCCTGGACCCCCAGGCTCCTGTCTCCCTGCACCCACGGGCCCCTCCCTGTCTCCCTGCACCCTTGGGCCCCTGTCTCCCTGCACCCCCAGGCCCCTGTCTCCCTGCACCCTTGGGCCCCTGTCTCCCTGCACCTTGGGCCCTTGGCTTCCTGCACCCCTGGCCCCTGACTCCCTGCACCCCCAGGCCCCTCCCTGTCTCCCTACACCCCCAGGCCCCTGTCTATCTGCATCCCCCGGGCCTCCCTACATCCCCATGCCCCTCCCTGTCTCCCTGCACCCCTGGGCCCCCGTCTCCTAGCACCCCCGGACCCCTGTCTCCCTACATCCCCGGGCCCCTCCCTGTCTCCCTGCACCCTTGGGCCCCTGTCTCCTCATACCCCCAGGCCTCTGTCTCCCTGCACCCCCGGGCCCCTGTCTCCCTACACCCCCCAGGCCTCTGTCTCCCTGCAGCCCTGGGCCCCTGTCTCCTTACACCCCCAGGCCTCTGTCTCCCTGCGCCCCCGGGCCCCTGTCTCCCTACACCCCACAGGCCTCTGTCTCCCTGCACCCCCGGGCCCCTGTCTCCCTGCACCCTAGCTGGTTGACTGCATAGACACACCATGTGCGGTTTCATGACTGGTGTTCAGGCCGCATGTTTTATTACATCCTACTCTTCAGAAAACTCTTATTTGAAAGCAACACAAACCAAAATCTAAGAATAAAAGTCAAACTTGAGTTAACTTGGAACTGTCAGGATATCCCTAAGAAATCATGTTCTTAAAAAATCACGGGGAATCTGAGCATGGCCTACTGAAGAACAGATTATTTTTTAAGTATCTCATTATTTTATTCTCTAACATTTAATGCTGGGGCTTTAATTGCACACAGCTGAAGCTGCTAAATGAGTGCTGAAATGGATTTAAGTCCTCTCTGAGCTTTGTTGATACCTATAAAAGTTTATGTCATTCATTAGAGCCACAGATTAAAATTAGTTGTAGTGAGCTCTTCATTGGAGATCGGAGCCCACAAACACTTCGGGCCTACTCGCCCGTTTCGGTCCGTTGCATGCAGACCTGGAGCCCTGCCTTTGGCCTGTTGGGGATCTTCACAGACTCGCGAAAATGCAGCGCGAGAAATACCAGCAGGTTTAACTTCTGTGGTCACAAAGCCGGGGTTGCATGGCCGGGTCCTGCCAGCAGCTGGGAACAGCTGCCTTGTCAAACCTGTGTCCTCAGGTGATTGCGCCCACGTTTGGGAACGTTGTCCGGTCCCACTCTCATTTGTTCCTTTGACGCCATGTCCTCCAGCCCCAAGGGGGTGGTGTGTGGCTTGGGATTTACTGAATGGAGAAGCATGGCCTCAAAGGAGCTGAGCACCCCTGCCTCCCTGAGGGCGTGCTGGCCGAGAGAGTCCCCAGCTCCCGTTGACAGAATCTGGCCCTCAGCTTCGCTCCCGAGGGCCCCCGTGTCCTCTGGACAGAGCCAGCGCTTTAGTCCAATGTCTGTAGGTGCTGAAGAGGCCTTAATAGGTGCTGAAGGAAACTGTTTTCATTATTATGTTTTATTTTGCACTTTGGTCAACTCGATTTTCTTTAAAGTTTTCTGCTTGATACGTTTTAAGACGCCACGTTTCTCTAAGAGCTGTTGATGCCGTGATTATTGCTTGTGTTAAGTGAGCCCTGCTCGTTCAGCCGGGACTGGGGAACACGGGCGTGTCACCGTGCGCCGCGGTTTTTACAGGCACGACTCTGTGAGAAACCCTAGTCCAAAGGCTGAGAACCTGCTTTCGATTATCGGTGTCTAGAGACACAAACATGTGCACACACACGCCTGCTTTCGATTAACAGTGTCTAGACACACACGCACGCACGCACACACGCTCCTGCACGTGACTTTCACATTGATGTTGAAAAGAATGAAATGGGTTGTCAGCCTAACTGAAAAGTTTGTAAACCATTTCATTGGTTCTGCTCGGCTCTGTCCTCTGTGGAGTGTGGATCCTGTGGGTCCCCCTCACATTTTGGCCATGCGATGGGCCCCAGGAGCCAGGAGGATGCTCTGGAGATGGACCCGCATATGCTGAGAAGCGGGTCGGGGTTCCGGGGCGAGTGCCAGGAGCATGACCCTGGGGCCAGGCTGGGTGGGGTTGGACCCCTTCTCCACCCTGGTCACCGGTCTCCCCCAGGCACAACTCACCTCTCTGTGCCCTCAGATTCCTTCTCTTGAAAATGGGGGTGATACAGTCGTACTTCTGGGGGGGTGTGGTGAGCCTCACTACGTGAGGTGTACAGGGCAGCACCTGCATGCAGGGCAGCATTGGGCTGGGGCTGCCCCCAGGAGGCACCAGCAGAATGGGGGTGTCAGTGAAATGGAGTTCTGAGGGGAAGATGCACTGCCCAGAAAGTTAAGCTTTAAAGAATGGCCCTGGTGGTCTCCTGGCAGCAGGAGGGCGATGTGGTTAGCGCCTCTCGATGCGCAGCAGGCACTTCTGGTGAAATGGGTCCCGGACCTTCCAGGAAGAGGTGTTGAGGTAACCAGGAGCTGCTTCGCCCTTGGTGGGTGGATCCCCTGGCTTTAGCTATTCTGGACTCGGAGACAAGAGGAGGGGCCCGTGGGAGAGACCCTGTCTTTCCCGGCGTTGCCGCCCTCATCCTGTCCCAGCCTCAGTCAGCGCCCACGCGCCGCGCTGCCTGCCCGATCGGGGTTACCAGCTGTGAGCGGCGTCCGTGCTTGTCCGCGTGGCGGGAGGCTCCCGTGGAGGCAGGGTGCTCTCCGTCTGCTGACCACCTGCGTGTGTCCGAGGTGGGCAGGGGTGGGCTTCCTTGGCGCCCGTGTCCCAGAGGCTCAGGCCGGTTCACGAAACCCCGAGGGTCGCACGGGTGCAGCGCAGGACCGGGTCTTAACCAGACGCCCTATTCCTGGCACTGCCGCCTGCCTGCACCTGACCAGCCTTGCCCCTGACACGCCTGGTCCTGTCATGGGGGGGCTTGGCTGGAGCGGGGAGCACCCCTGACGCGTGAGGCCTCCGGGACGGCCACCGCCAGGGTCACGTGGGCAGCCCGAAACACCGGGCGGTGGCCCCGGCCCAGATTAGGGCCTGTTGTTCTAGCTGAGACCTGGATCCAGAGTTCAGAAATATAGGGCGTAGGCGGATCCCAGGACATCACTGCCGTGAGGCCGGGGCCCGTGGGGCCAGGCGCCTGGTGACTCAGCGCCCGCCCTCGGCAGGTGCCCTTTTTGTGGACACCGGGTGAGGGCAGTGGCCACCTCAGACACCAGGGTGGCCTGGCCACAGAGCTGATGTGGGGGACGCTCCTCTCTCCTTGTCTCCCCCTGTCCGCCTTCGCCCTCTTGTGTTTTTCCACCCTCTGCCCTGCTCTCCCTGCCCCCTCCTCCTTCCCACCATCCCCTTAGAAAGCGCGGGAGCCCCCTGGCCTGCGCACCGCGGTGTCCAGAGTAGGTGCCCTTCCTCGGTGTCGGGTGTCTGGAAATTGTTGACCTGTGTCTGTAATTGTTTGTCCCGACGCGGTGGTTTATCTGGACGCCTCAGTTGGGCACGGCGGGGGCGGGGGTTAGATAGTTTGAGAAACGCCAGCGTCCATCTCTGAGGAGGGCGGGCCCCAGCCCAGCAGGACGGACTTGCTCTTCGAGGGGCCCTGTGGCTTCAGTGTTGGCTGTGTCCTCAGAGCTGCAGGGCTGAGGTGGGGGTCGGACCCCCGGGTTTGGTGATGAGGAGCCCCTTCCTGAGCAGGAAAGCCCTTTCTCGAGGCCCTCGGCCAATCCTGACTCTGCTCAGGGCGCCGCCTCCCTCCCCGTGTCCGAGGGGAGCCGAATGCTCGGCGCGCCTCGGTGGACACGTGTGCTCAGCCGTGCGCCCCAGGAGGTGATGGAGAACAGAGTAACCTTGGTCTGCTGCTCCCCCACCCCCGATGAACACGTTCTTGAGTTAGAGCCGTTTGAGGGTGAGAGGGCTTGGTGAAGCCGGGGAGGTTGTGGGGGTCCTCCCCCCTGCCCTGGCCCAGGCGCCGAGTGGGCCGCTCCAGCCAGCTCAGGCTGGGGGTCCAGGCCCCGGAGGCGAGGAGAGTCCTGTTGGGACACGGAGGTTTAGGTTTTTCTTCTGTGAAACCTGCCCCAGCCAGACTGGGGTCAGCAAGGGGAGGAGCCCGACGGCTGCCAGGTGCGAGGAAACGGGGATCTGTGTGTCCCCATTTGTGGCCGCCACGCCCCGGGAGGCCGTGGCTGTGGTCCCCACGGCATGTGACTCACCTCTGACTGTCCACTAGTCTCTGCACGCGCATCTCCAGGCAGATGCAAAGGCAGCACGGGGGCAGGCATCAGGGTGCCCCATGGCCTGGCCTTCTGGCCCTTGCTCCTCGGGTCCGCTCCCCTGAGCATGTGCTCCCCCTCCACCCTTCCTTCTTCCAAGGGGAAGCGGGAGGCGCAGTGCTCCCGGGCGCGGGGTCTGGCACCTGGGGGTGCGGCCGGAGCAGATGCCCAGCCGGCGCGGCTCCTTGCAGTCTCATCAGCACAGGTAATTAAGAGCAGGGGCTGATAGACGGCGCGGATCTGTGCGGAGATGGGTCTGTAATTAAAGTTTTAATTAAAGCAACACCAGACCAGGCAGATGGCTCTGATCCCCGCGTCCTGCAACCAGACAGCCGCGGCTTCTCCATCCTGCAGACGAGTGGGCAGGTAGCGCCCTGGCGAGGCTGGGCGGGCCGGCCTGCTCTCCCTGCCCGCACCCCGCGGCCAGTCCCGGCGGTGGCAGCGCTGCAGCTTGGCCAGGAGCTCCCCGCGCAGCCCCGCTCTGTCCGCCAGGTCTTGGGTTCTGTCAAGGCATTGCCCAGCCTGCTGTCCTCGCGAGGCCTGGGGCCTGGGGCCTTAGGCCGGATCGGAGAAGCTGCGAGTCTTCTTTAGAACCATCAGCCAGATACCTTACTAAAGGGGAGCTTGTTGCCTTGGGGGTGCGGGCGTGGCCCCCACAGCAGTGTGGCCCTGAGAGGGACTGTCCCGACTGAGGCACGTGGCTGTCCTGTCTACGCAGTGACCCTCCGAGCCTCGGGCAGAGCAGACAGGCTTGTCTGGGGTCCCCACCCGAGCCGGCCGCCGTTCTGGTCTGTCAGCGGGAGGCGGCGCAGACTAGTGGACCCATAATGAGGGCCCCAGTCGCCTTGGCTGAGGGAGGCAGTCCCCCATCCCCAGTCCCCTAGTCCCCCCCCGGCCCCCGCCTCTACTGGTGCCCCCTGCGGGAGGCCCTTGAGGTGCATTTCCACACCCCTCCTCGCTTATTCCTGGACGTTCCTCTTCTGCAGGGGGGACACATCCCAGCTTGGGGCTGGGGAGATGGTTTCTGCCTGCTCCGCAGTGGGCAGCTTTCTCCCCTATTTCTTTGAAAGAGCAGAGTCACGCCAGGTCGCAGACGGCCTGGCCATTCCAGCTGCGAACCCAGGCCCAGCAGTCCCGGCAGAGGTGCTGGTGCGTGGTGCGCGGGACCACGCGTGTGGCGGGGGCGGGGCGCGTGCCCCTTTTGCTTTTATTCGTCGAGATGCTCTTGGTTTTCAGACAGGTGGGTGAAACATAAGCCACTGGGGGTAACAGCCTTTGTGCTCGTGCCAGGAAGTGCTGGCCGCGCGGCCTATGCAGAATTCCAGCTTTTTCTTCTCCGGTTTGGTCGGAGGCCTGTACGTGTAGCCTCGGAGTAGACACACAGGCTTGGATAGCAGGAGCCTGCGTATGAAGTGACCCCAGCGCCCAGTGAGGGCTCTGCGCGGTCTCTCCCCAGGGAGACCCAGCTGCCCCGCCCCAGCGGTGGCTGTTCACCTCTCTCCGGTAGGTGTGCAGCCCACTTAGCCCTGCCTGTTGCCTGTGCGTGTGCGGGTATGATGGGGTATGTGGGATGGTGGCGTGTGAGCGTGATTGTGTGTGGGATGGGGGTGTGATGTGTGTGTGGGGGGGCGCTGTGCCCACGCTCACGGTGACTTTCATGGAAACACACGTCAGCTCAGTGCCCAGCCGCAGGCGGTGCCCTGGGCAGAGTAAGGCAGCAAGTGACATGAAGGCAGATCTCAGAACTCACTTCTGGTTGGGGGAGGGGCGGTAAGCAATAAATAAAATGACAAACACGTGATCGCCTGTGCTGACCACAGTTCCTGCCACCCGCCTCTCAGGGGCGCTGAGGAGTCCCTGCTGCGGTCACCCTCATTTTGCAGACCAGGTGGGAGAGGTCAGGCCAGCAGCTCAGGGGTGCGCCCTGACAAGGGGCGGGTGGGGTCCCCCGGGGAGTCCGCCTCCAGAGCGCACGTTCTCACACCACGCTGTTTGGTCTCTGTTAAAAAACTGCCCAATGTCTTTATTCCTAAATAAATCAGCCAGCAGAGATGTGTGGGTGGCAATGAAAGTGGTGAGGAGCAGCGAGGCAGGGCATGCCCTCCACGGGCTCCTGAATCTGTGCGTTCACGTGCCTGTGCCCAGCCGATGGTGTGTGACTGATGAGCAGGTGCCTCTGGAAGGGGATTTGAGGGAGGCGCCTGCGAGGCGTGGCCACAGCTGGAGTAAGTTCCCTAGGCAGCAGTGCAGCAGTCACCCCGGTCAGCGTGGGTTTGGAGAGAGGTGGGAGGCCCGGGTGGCTGCACGGAGGCGGTGGGAGGCCGAGCGGGAAGTCACCAGGAGCTGCACTGGTGCTGCCCCGTAGGCGGTGGGAGGTCCTCTGATCCCCTGAAGGGGAAAGGAGGCCATCCCAGAGCTTTTGAGCAGGAGAGGAGGAGACAGAGGCTCACTGAGGGGGCTGCGTGGAGGCGAGCCTTGGGCAGGTTGGCCCCTGCGGCCGCAGACCCCACCCAGCCCTGATGCCTGTTTTTTTGCAGCTGCCAGCCACATTAGTACAGTGCAGCAGCCACATGAGTACATTTTTAAATGATTGAAAAACAAAGATGACTGGTACTATCTTGCGGCACACAGAAGTGACGTGAAGGTCAAATCTCAGTGTCCACTTAAGTTGCGTTTGATTGGGGTCGGTCCACGCGCCCCCATCTGTCTGTTGTCTGAGGCTGCAGAGGTGGCAGCCGCCAGCTGAGTAGCTGTGACAGTGATCATCTGGCCCCACATCCTGAAATACTTCTCTGACCCTTTAAGGAAAGTTTGCTGATCCTAGGGGGTTGGGGTGGGTCAGGGAGGCCAGTGAGGAGACTGGTGGGGGTGCTGGCGTGGACCAGGGCAGTGGGAAGCAGCCAGGTGCGGGCTGTGTTTCAGAGCAGGAGCTGCCGGGCTGTATGCAAACTGAGCACCTGGAAGAAGGCGGGACCCTTTCCCTGAGCTTGGGCAGACACAGGAGTAGCAGGCCGGGCGGAAGGATGAGGGGCAGCCAGAGCTCTGTCCTGGCCTCCCTGACTTGAAGGTGCAGGTGGAGGTGTGGCTTCGGCAGTCACACATAGGGGTGTCGTTTAGAGGTGAGCTAGCTTGGGAAGTGCTTCCAGCACATAGAAGGTTCTTGAAGCTCTGCTCCAGATGAAACCCTGCAGGGGTGTGGGCAGATACAGAGGGCCACAGGGAGCCCTGGGGTCCCCACTGTTGAGAGGACGGACGAGGAGGAGCACGGGAGACGGGGCTGGGGCGTGCTGGGGGAGAGGGCCTCAGGGCAGAGAGCGGATCGTCTGTGTCAGGTGCCGCTAGAGGTCAGATCCGGCAGAGCGTTGGCCGTGGACCTGGTGGCGAAGAGGTTGAAAGCTGTGTGTGTGGACCCTGAGGGCCACAGTCTGGTTCTAGCCAGTTCGAGTGACTGGGAGGCGGGGGCTGGGGCTTTCTGGGAGGTGTCTTTCTGCTGCATTTAGCTGGAGTGGGATTCGCCGGGAGAGGGGGCAGGGGGCGAGCAGGACCCCGGTGTGATGGGGACCCGGAGCCAGGCTGTGAGCGCAAGTGGAGGCTGAGGGAGGCGAGGGGCAGGGAGGTGAGGGCAGCCGGGCAGTGGGACGCCTGGGTTGGCTGTTGGGCGAGGTGCTGTTCCAGTTGACGTCGAGGCCGGCGGTGCCTTGGACGGAAGCATGTCTGCCTTGTGTTCTGGTGGCTGTGGTTTTCAAGAGTGTAAAGGACTGAGATTAATTCTAATAATAGATTTTATTTCGCCCAGTGTGTCGAAAATGTCAACACATAATCAATATGAGAATTACTGCGGTATTGGACATGGTTTTGGTTCTAAATCTCTGACGTCTGGTTTGGATTTACACTTCCAGCAGGTCTGAATTCAGACCAGACACGTTTCAAGGGCTGGGCCTGGCTCGGCGCGGGTCCGGGCTGGCCGCGGCACTGCCGGCCAGGGTTCTGGGCCGGAAGGGCTCACAGCAGAGGCCAGGGCTCGCGAGGGGGCGTCTGGGTGGCTCTGAAACCACCGAGGCTGTGTGAGCAGAGCAGGCAGGGGGAGGCTTCGTGACCTAGTGGCTCAGTGGCCGCCCTCGGATCTTCTCAGGCCCCCCCACCCCCGCTTTTTTCTCAAAACATCTGTGGGGCTCTGAGGGGTCGCTTTTGCCTCGTGTCAAACCCAAGTGGTACCTCCTCGGGATCACGGGCATGGGGTGAGCTTTCTGAGGCAGAGTCAGACACCAGAACACAAGGGCATACTCAGATAAGATCTTCCCCCAAACGGCAACTTTTCATTTCTGCTTCTGTCATCCCGGAGGCCTGTCTCTGAGTGGTGATGAAAATGCTAACTCGGTGTAACTCGCAGTAGTCTTTGTCCCCCGGGAAAAAAATTTCTCCTTGAAATTCTTATCTTCATTTTGTCATCTTTCGATCCCTATCATTGTTTTGCCACAATCTTCAAATTCTCTTAGTAACACTTCACTCAGCAATCCTCAATGTGCCTGAAGCCCTGCAGAAGCATTTCGTGGCTTCCAGGCAGCTCCATGTGACACAGGCAGCAGCATCCGGAACTGACTGCCCTTGCTCAGGGCGCCTCGTAGGGCAGGCGTGGTCAGCGTCTGCTGCGCGGAGGAACAATTCAGCTGTCCACCTCCCTGCCTGCCTCCTGCGCCTCTCCCTGTCTCTCCATCTTTCTCTGTCTGTCTGTCTGTCCCTCCCTCTGCCCACCCACCTGCCCACCCACCTGCCCACCCACCTACATTTTGGCTTTAATCCACAACATGTCCTTAAAGATTTAATAAAAATTGGTGAGGACGAGGTCAGAAAGCAAAGTCTTTGCTTCGTAGGCCAGGAGAAAGCGAACTATTCTGAACAGGTGAACGGCACACCTCAGCCACACAGGTGCTCCCGCTGCCTCCCACAGCTGCCAGGACAGGTGAAAGGGTGCGGATTCTGTGCCCTTACCAAGCAGTAAAGAACTTTAGTTCCCTTTCGTCTCATTTCTTGCTGTATTGGGATTAACCAGAACCCCTCTCCCCCACCCAGATGCCACCCACCCTGATTCTGGGAGGAGCGCACGCTGAGCTCTGGGCTTCTGCTGCGAGGTCACGGCCCGTCCGTGCGCTGATGTCACACACCCTGGGGTGGCGCAGTGGGGGTGCCCCGGCCTCAGTCTTCCCCCGAGAGCACCGCCGAGAGTCCACGTGGGCACTGAGCCCTCTCTTACAGAACGTTCTCCTTTGCACCATCGATTCACCCGAAGGAAAACCCTGTGAACACAATTTAGTGTAATAACGAGCGCTGCTCATTATGAAAGTTTTCTTAAACTCTCTGTTCTAATTAAAATGTTTCCATCTGATGGGGAAGTGTTGGAATCCCAAGAACTGGAAATTAAGCAAGAAATTAAAAGAACATTAATGGCTTTATTGCAATTTATTTTGAGGTTTTCCTCCCCACTTAATGGTGTCTTGCTTATAAAGTCACTCCTGCACGCACAGATGTTGATGACGAATGGGCTGGGCTGGGGTGCATCCCTGCAGAGCTGAGCGTTTAGTGACGTCACTCGTATAAATCATGACATGTTATGATAAGAGAACCCGAGTATCAGCTTCATAAAAGCCCCTTAGCAGCGTCACCCCCTTTGGTGCACATGTAGTTCCAGGCGTCTCTGGAGGTGAAGCCGGCGGGGAGGCAGGGGGTGGGGGCTTTGACATCTGTTCTCTGTGGTTTGTCTTAGGCCTGGGTCACTAGCGTGCCTGGTTGTCACTCTTGCCTCCACAAGGCCGAGGTGGCGCACTTAAACTTGTAATTTGCCCCTTCAGAAGTGTCCTGCTGAGACCTAGACCCCCAGATGTGGCACCACATATGCTGCCCCCGCCCCCACCCTCCAGCTTCGGCGCTGTCTCCACACTGGTTCTGGAGACCAGCCCAGATGGCTGCCCCCTGCACAGCCTGCCGGAGACCTGCCGCCTCCCTGGGCCCTGCTTCCCTGAGCCCTGGGCGGGCCCGGCCGCCTCCTGCGGTGACTTGGCTCTGTCGGTGTCTTTCACTCACGGGACTGAGCTCCTGGGGCAGGGGCAGGTCCCTGGAGCCCGTGTCTGCTCCGCAGTGAGCTGTGGGGGGGGTGGGGGGGGTGGTGGTGGTGGGAGGGGTGTTCCTACAAGCCAAAAAGGTTAATTGCCACTACGTGGGGAGAGAATAAATGCTGTTTTTGTTTACACAGGTCTTAACATTGTTGTAGCAGAAAGCACATGTGCAGAGAACAATGGAAACAAGTCAGAAGCGGCTGACTCCACAGAGACGATCCCATTTTATGTATAAAAAAAAGTTTATATCTGATCACCTTGAAATCTTCAGCTCGTTGTTCTGGTGTCTTGAGTGACTGTTGAACTGAGTAACTCCTAGGGAAACTGCGCCTCGGCGTCGGAGGGCTCTCCCGTCAGGCCCCTCGGCTCCCCTGCGTGTCCTGAGAGGGACCGACTCCTGCTGCTGCACGGCCGCCGAGCTGTCCAGCCCTGGAGAGGGGGGTGCTTGCCCTTGAGCCTCTGGTGCATCGGTTGCTTCAGATCTGAGTGGAAGTCAGTTCCAAGTAGGGAAGGTTAGATAGCACCCCGCTTCCCCGCCTGGGTGCCCCAGCTGGTCCAGTGAGGCTCAGGAGCACAGGGTTTACCCCAGATCTCTCACCTCACAGCTCTGCCCCCGAGTAGTGCCCAGGCCAGAGGGAGGAGGGAGCTGAGCCTGTGGGGTGAGGCTTTTCCTTCTGCTCCGCTGTGCATTGTGGGGAGCTCATGGATCCTGGAGGGGTGACTAGGACCCTGGGTCCTCGCCACATGACTCAGTGCTGGAACCGGGCCTGAGAAGCTCTGCCTGTGGCCCTGTGCTTCAGCTGACAGCACCTCGCAGGGATGGCCCTCGACGGGGATCTGAGTAGAGGGTGATGGTTCCTAACGGCTCCCCCGGGCCCTGTGTGAGAGCAAAACAAAACAAAACAAAACAAAACTACAAGTAGTTTGCTGAATATGCGTGTCAGGGAAACAGTCTTCTGAATTAGTGTGGATTGAATCTGTGTGTGGTGTGAGCAGCGGGGCGCTCGTGCGCGTGCAGGCATGTACCTGTGCGGGCTCAGTGCCCGCTCCCCTGCCCCTCCCCGGCGTCTCCTCCCCTCTGTGCCTCTGGAAATGGGGCGAATTTTCTTCAGTTAAAAACAGAAATAGAAGCGATGGTCTTGACCCACTTTACACTTACTTATTCCAGGCTCTCACACACACTTGTTCATGGGGCTGCGAGAAGAGGGTCCATGGAGCAGGGCCGCGCCGGCACCTTCTCAGCGGCACTTTGCCGTCCCGCCAGCCCCGCATCCGGCCTCAGGACGGCTCTGCCAGGGCGTTCATTGTCCTCAGGACCCGGAATAAGTCTGAGCTGAGCATGCCTGAAAACGAAATAGACCCGCTTTGTCCTGCCCACGCTGTCTGGAGGGCATCGTTGGCTGGCCGTGGGCACAGGTCACCTGTGTGCGCCTCACCCCACGCGCCAGGGCTGCTAAGTGGCCACGCTTCTCCTAAGCACCCCCCCCCACCCCCTGCGATGGATGATGTGGTTACATATTGTCCCGCAGGAATGGATGCTCCCAGCATGCAGCCTCTGTGTGCCCGCAGGTGTCCAGGGTTTGGGGTGGGCAGGTGCAGCGTGTAAGCGCCCCGGCAGGCAAACGTGGCCAGGGCAGCCCTCCCGCTCCTGCTCTCTTCATGTCTTAATTTGCCTCTCCTGTGACTGCAGAGTGGGAAAGCGTTGAGATTTGGGGGTAAATGTAAACATTTCTGTGATTGAAATGACTGGCGGGCTTTGGAATTGGGAGACACAGGCCTGGGTTCCTGCACCTCCCGATGAGGAGAAGCCGGAGCGTCGATGGCGTCGCAGTAGCGAGACTCCCAGCGGAGTCTGGGGAGACGCCTGAGAAGCGGAACAGGAGAGTCAGAAAGCAGACACTGAGCATTTCCCTTGCTCTTGAGTAATTGAAAAGGTAACTTTGGCATCCAGCAAGGTGAAGCAAGATGCAGCAAGATGCTTCCTAGATCAAGTGACATCACAGAGCTGCAGGGGGCGCTTGGGGGGCATCACCTGGGCAGTGCGGACGCGAGTGTGGCCCAGCTCACCTCTGCGCATGTCCCGCGCCCTCTGTCTCCTGTGGGCCGAAGCCAGAACACCAGGTTGTTCTTGGAGCCTTTGGGGACGTTGTCTTTCTCTCTCTCTCTCTTTTTTTTAACACAAAGAGCAAAAAGCACAGTCAGGGAGGCGGCATCCTGCGAGGGCCGCTTGGCTCCAGGTGAGTGTATTCGTGGCACTAACGTGTGACAAATTGTTCCAAGATCTGAAACTCCTCTTCAGGCCTCGTCTTTTTCGTTTGTCAGGTTTTGCTCATTTCATTGTGAGCGCCCGTTCTTTCCTGCCCGCCGAAGGAGCCCGCCGAGACCACAGAGAGAGAAGGCCCAGTTGAACTTGGATGTTACTTCCCGTTGAGAAGTAACTAGCATTTCTGATCCAATCAGTAAATATGTTTCAGTTCCTTTTAAATAAAGCGTGAAAAGCAAAGAGCGGATTTTTATGTACCACGAAGCAAAACAAAAACAAGAAAGCCTCTCAGGGCATAATGCATTTTTCATTAAACTTACTGCTGAACTATTTTGATTATGTAATCTTATCCTCCCGTGAAAGTATAAAAAGTGTGAATTCTGGGGTGAAGAAATAATTGCAGAAGGTGGTTAATGAGGCAGAACTCACAAATCTGCATTTCTAGTTTTGTGGACAAATAAATCATCAGTGGAAGGAGAAATGTAAAGGAATTCTTGATTGCATTCAAGAAAGGCGAGGTTGAACTTTTTTTTTTTTTTTTTTTTAACTAAAATAGACTTTTACAGCCTCTCAGAGGGATGTCGTGGGTATTAAATAAGTGTCATGTGCCTGGAATAGCAGCCTGGGCGCAGGGAGCCGAGTGCCGGCTGTTTATTCTTATAAGGATTTTAGTGTGAAGATTAAATCATGTTTTGGTCGTGCATAATACGCCGCGCTATAACTTTATTACGGTGACTGTCCACTTGTAATGCCATGAAGAGTGGCTCTTAAAGCCAGGAAGAAACGGGCGTGTTTCTTGGCGCTTCGGCAGATGCTGGGGAGGCCTCCCAAGTGCGGCCCCAGCGGCCTGGCGCAGGGCAGGCTTGTAACCGAGAGCTCTGTTGACATTACGAGGCTTTGAGAACTCTGAAGGTCTGATGGGCTCACTGCTTTCAGTGCTCCCCACCATTGCTGGGGGGTGTCCCGAGAGTCTGGGGCTGCGTGCAGGGCCAGCCAGTGCCCCCTAAGCTGCCGCAGAACCCCACATCTTGCGCTCGCTGACTCGGGATCCAGTTCTCACTCAGCTCCTGCAGCGCAGAGCGTGTCGTGTGCCTGAGATCTTCCCGAGCGGGGGCCTGAGGGTGTCCCTGGTGGCCCACAGAGGGCTTCGACAGGGAGGGCCTTGCTCCTGGGCCCACCACAGCCTTCAGAAGGGGAGTTGCCTTGGGTTTGGTTCTTTCTGAGAACTTCTTAGCCATTCAGTGGATTTTGGAAAGCCCCAGGTGGTGAGTGTTACCCCCCACCCCGACCCCATGATCTCACACACTTTCATGTTTTGTGGCACCAGAGGCACAGCCTCACCTGGGCCTTCTGTGACCGCACAGGTTGGGGTGCTTCTGGTGGGAGGGTTTGCAGGGGAACTGGCCGTAGGAAGGCGCATGGATACTCTGCAGGGGCCAGGCACCCATTCGTAGATGCCCCCCTGAACCTGCCCTGTCCAGCATGTGGGGGCCACGGCACTCGGTGGTGGTCCCTGGGGACGGCTGGAATCGGGGGCATTCTGCCTTCCTGCTTAGTCACTGGCCAGACTGTGACTCTTGGCCTTTGGGTGAGACCGGGAACCAAACCCCACCTCCACCCCTGAAAGTGGGGGGCCCTGGTAAAGTCGCTCTGTCTTTGATGGGTGTCCTCAGCTGGGGGAGAGGGTGGCGCCACTGAGTCTAACCCCCAGGTCAGGAGCCATGTGAGGCTGAAGGGGCCAGTGGTTGGAAACTGGACCTCGCGGCAGGCGCCTAAGTACAGGTCCCTTGTCTTCCCCAAAGGCCACCCCCGCTCTTTAATTTAAAAGTTATTTAAAGAATCCAGGCTTCTTGTTTCAGAATGGCTTCATATTCACAGCCAAGTTGCGGAGGAGGTGCGGTGCTCCCCCGCCCCCGGCCGTCCCCGCCCTTGGTTGCCCCCTCGGCTCACTTGCACGTGCGTGTTTTCCCAGTGGCCCCATACGTGGCCCACGGCCTTTGAGGCCAGTGCTGACCAGCCCTGGGCTCGGGCCGCAGCCTTTGTCTCGATGCCCTGCCCTGCTTCTGGACCTGTCCTGTTTCTGCCTCAGACCGTGTCTGCGGTCACTGGACACTAGGAGGCCTGTCTTTGATTTTCCTGGATCTCAGCCCCCGTGTAGCTGCTCCGTCTGTGCCCTGCGTGGCCTGTGGACACGAGGCAGGTGGGCACGGGGTTCCCATGGTGTCGCTTCCCATGGCTGCATCCCGATTCCAGCCAAGGCAGAAGCACTGCATATACCCCCCCCCAATGAACCCCCCAGATAATTACCTTCAGAAATACAGAAGGAAACTCGGGGGGACTTACCAGTTAAAAACCCAGTGAGTGGCGAGTTCCAGCACAGTCTATTACTTGCATTATTATAGAAACGGAGAAAATAGCAACTCACGCTTTATGTACCGTCACTGTTTAAGGAGATGATTCTGTAGACCATGCCTAATGGGATTTTTTGGACAACCTTGAGGGCTCCCTCCTCAGACGGAGGTGTGCAGTCAGGGAGGCGGAGAGGCCTGGTTGGTCACCGGCCTGCAGCGGGGCCGAGTTCCGGGCACCTGCTGCCCGCACCCTGAGCCACTGCAGCCCACCCTTGTTCCTACCCAGCGTGTGTCCTGGACTAAATCAGGCTCTGGGAGTGGGTTTTGCATTTTGAGTTCATTTTGGAGGACCCAGCTTCACTGAAAATGACGTTTGTTTTAAAGATGCCGCCACCCTGTGTTTCTGTGAACCCAATAAAAATAGCTTGGAATAAAATTTAATTATGCTTTACTGAATATTTCATGTGAAATTAAGGGGCAAAATTTGCCTTTAAAAAGCACTATAGGTTTGGAAAGAATTAGGCCTTTGTAGGTTCTTTGGACGATACGATAATTAAAAGATTTGTTCAGCTGTTTTTTTTTTCCCTTTTTGAGGAATTTAAGGAAATTCCCTGCCCTCCACCGACCACCTCAGACATCAGGCCGCTCGCTCCGGTGAGCCAGCATCTTCCTGTCAAGTGTAAAATAGGTTTTTAATCTTCTGATGGAGATGTTTAATAGAAAGTAAGTGTGGGACTTGCTTTGGTTTCTGCTGAACCTGTATTTAAATCCACACAAACAGTTTGAATCAAGTGAAAACATCACTGGACCAGCTATTTTCAACATTGCAGGATGTAAGAACGCTAAATGGGGCTCCCTTTTAAAAATAGAAATGGCTGCTTGCATTTACATAATTACTGCTAACTAGCACAACATTTTAAATGGTGACAAACTCTGGGTAGAGAAAGTATCTGTTTTTAAAAGCCTGGTAAGAGGAATTTGAACGCCAGCAGCTACCTGGCGCTGAGGGCTTTTGCAGAAGCAGGGACTGGAGGCTTTGCTTCCTGATGTCCTGGAGGAGGGGGCTTGGGCAGCTCCTCAGAGACCCCTAAGCTGCCCGCCCTCTCCTCCCCACCCCGGCCCCAGCCCCCGTCATTTTGAAGTGGGAGCCCAAGGAGTCATTCCCTCCCCTGTTGGGGAGGGCGTTGAAAGGTGTCTGGGGGTAAAGTTCAGAGTCGGTGGAAAGGGCGTGGGGGCAGATCTGTGACAGTGAAGAGGGCGTTGGCTGTACAGACTCAGCAGTGCTTCCAGCCAGTCACTCGGGAGTGCCCTTGAGCCTGCCCTTCCCATCCCAGTACGATCCACCGTAAGGTGCTTTGCTCTTCCGCTCTGCACATCCCCACTGCCACCACCTCGCCCAGGCTGCCCTCATTCTCTCTGCCTGGACATCTGCTCCTGTCTGGACTTGTCTCCTGCAGCCTTGCAGGACCCAGGCTGGTCGGTGCCTTTGCATCCACTCGGAGTGGTCAACCTGCGTGACCCGGTTCCTGCCCTGCGCCAGGCCCCGCCACAGGCTCTGTCCTCTGCACGCTGGCCCTGGCCACACCGGGGATGCACCACGCAGGACTGTCCTTTGCACGAGCTGTTTGCTCTGTGTGGCTGGCCCTTGGCGTGTGCTGGCATCTTCCTGCCACCAGGGCGCCCTCCCACGACAGCTCCATCTGCCAGACCCCTCCACGCTGTCATGCGGCCTATCTGATCTCGTCACACGTTTGTTGTTTACTATTGTACAGACCATCTTTGCATATCTTTTTAGTTTTCACCTCTCCTCCCCACCCCCCGTAATGTCTGCTCTTTCGGGGTGGGGGTCTTGTCTGTGTTCCTAGCCGCTGGGCGTGTGCGCAGGTGCAGTCACTGGCGGGGTGCAGGCGGGAGTGGAGCCGCAGGGCATGCCTGTGCAGGCCAGCCCGGCCTGGCGCTGACCAGGGTCCTGAAGTGCTAGAGGTCCCCATGTGGCTTTGGGACAGTTGGGACAACGTGGCCCTAGACCTTGCTTGGCGTTGCCAGCTGACATTGGGAATTTGCAGAACGAACGGCCGAACTTGCCCGGGAGCTGTCTGTGTCCCAAGTGCTGGTTGCCAAGCGCCCGGGGAGGCGAGAAGCCAGAGCTCTAGGCCATGGCGGGCGCTCGGCCTCCGTGCTCGGGCTGCGGGGCAGTGGCTTCCTTTGCCAAGGCTGAATTGAACTTCTCTCCCATCCAGCCTGACGAGCCGCATTTTTTATGATTTGTGCCAACTTGGCGGGGCTGGTCTGGGCGAGGGGTGCCTCTGCTGTCTTCGGGTGCCCAGCCGTCCAGCTTCTGAGAGCAGCTTCTCACTCCTCGGTTTTCCTCCCGGCAACATCTCAGGTTTTTAGGAGGAGAATTAAGGCTGCTGATACCTCAAAGACTGGCGAGGGGGCTGGGAAGTTAGTTAGCAGAGCCCTTCATGTTCAGCGTCCCAGGGAAGTGAAGAAGCACGTTCCGGCTCGCTGTGCCTCGGGGAGCGTGGCCTCCTGTGCGGCTGTGGCCCATGCGGCCTGTCTGCTAAGCCCACGCTCCCCTTCATGCTGCTGTCTTTGTGGGGCATCCTCACAGTGGCTGGTGGCTTAAGTGGAAGCGGTGACTTCCCAGTTACAGTGGGCGGGGCCTTTTTAGGCCTGGGGGCAGCCTCCGAGCTCTGGACGTCAGCTGCTTTTGACTGAGCGGCTACTCACTAGACCTGACGGCAGCGCATCTCTTACTTCCTGTGTGTGACCAGAGCCCAGGGCTGCCACTTCCCGACTAGAAAACCCCTGAGGGGCAAGGGCAGGCAAGAGCAGAGAGGGCCTGGGCTGCTGGGGCGGGAGGTGTGAGACAAGGTGGGGCAGGCAGGGCTGCAGGCCGGGGTTTAGCCAGCGGTGAAGGGTCTCGTGTGTGCTGAGGGGGCGCCCGCAGTGGGTGGTTGTCCCTGGCCTGTGAGCTGGTGATGGGCTGGGAGGACGTGGCAGTCACTGGATCCTGCTTGTAACCTCAGCCAGTCTTCACAGAGGTCATTTCTCTCTGCTGCCAGCCATGCCAGCTGCCGCCCCTCCCCTGTGTCCCTTTGCGGGGCTGCTTTTGAAGTTACTGTGCTGGCTTAGTCGACTGGGTCTTCTAAGCATTTTGCACATAAACTGGGCACCAGGGGTTGATAATGTGATAGGATTAGGTAGCCAGGGACTTGCCCTCGGGGATCAGTGGGCATCAGTGTGTCCAATGCCAGGACGTTGGTTTGACACATGTGCAGCGTCTATGGCAATTCCTGTTTACTTGTTTGGATGCAACATGAAGACGACTGCCTGTGATGCAGCGGGAGGACGTGGCGCTGACCCTGTCTCCGGCCTCGACTTTGGGAGCAAGGGCAGAGCCCTCACTTACTGTTCTTGGCTCTATCCTTAGACTTAGAGGGGCCCGGATGACCGCCTGCCCACAGTCTGGCCCGTCTCGTGCCGGTGCTCGTGCTGGCTGAGCGTTGCCAGCCTTCCTGGCCAGCCCCCCACACCCGCCCTTCCCTTTGCACCGACCAGTTCTGGAACCTGATGAGCCCTGCTGCCTGGGGCTGGTGCCGGCCCGGCTGCTCGTGCCCTAAGCTGCGTGTCCTTGCTGAGGGCAAGGGTGGCGCCTTCAGCATTTCTGAAGCCGGTTGAGAAGCGTAGGTGTTTGTTCAGGTGTAGCGTGCCCCACGGGGGAGAGCCTAGCTTCGTGTCTGCTAACGGTGCATCCAGCGCTCGTCCGCAGGTGTGTGTTGGGGGGGTCCTCAGCCCGCCTGTCAGGCAGGCCCGTCGCAGCTCCTGGGGGAGAGGGCTTGTGACTGGGGACGCTAATCCTGGGGAACGGGGCATGCGAGTTTTCCCCTCAGGTTTTACGGGCAGTTTTGGGGGGTAGTTGAGGAAAGACACAGGACGGGGTCTTCCCGAGTCTCATGTCCGGTGGGATCCCCTTTGCTGTAGCTGGCCCCTGGCCTGATTACTAGAATGGGCTCTGCCCTCTGGCCACGCTCGGTCTCCACGTAGGTGTCTGGCTCTCTCGGGGCCCCTGGCTTTCTGTTGGAACTGTTACTGCCATTTGTCCCCGCACCTCAGCTCCTGGCCCACGCTGGCCTCTGTCCACGAGGTTTCCTGTCCCTTGGCTGCCGGGGAGCTGCTGCTCAGGGAAGGGTGCCCGTGTGCTCGGCCCACAGAGGCCCCGTGGGGGACGCCCGGGCTCCGCAGGGATGGCAAGGGACAGCCCCAGCCGGGCCCGGGCCGTGTAGCTGATGGATGGCGCCTGTTCTGGGAAGCCGCTTACAGTCTCCTGTGCGCGGACTTCTAGAATAAATGACTGCTTTCTTAATATTTTGAATCATTTTCTTCAGCACATGTTTTGTAGTCGTGGTTTGAAAGCTTGCCAGATATGTGCCTTCGCACAGCTCCCCGTGGGGCTGGATATACAACCGGGCCAAACAGTGTGATTTAAGGTTGAACATAATTGGGAACTGAGCAGTCACTTGCTTGCGTTTGATGGAATGGCAGCGGCGCGCGCTGGAGTTATTTCTCCGTTAAAAAATTATATAACACACACACACACACACACACACACACACTCTCAGAGTCTCACGGCCTCATCATAAAGAAGTCGTGTCTGGAGCCACTGGGCAGAAACACTAGCACGATAAATAATTGCTTGACTTTTGTGGTGCGGCAGTAATTAACTTCAAACAGATGCTGGCGGCTGATGGCCTCGCTGTGGCTGAGGACCTCAGTCACGTCACAGAGGGTCGCAGGCTGGGAAGGCCCGCGTGGCGGGGATGCAGCTGAAGCTGGGCCCTTCCGTGACGGGTGTTCCCGTGCGCTGCAGTAATTGAGCCGTAGATGTGGCGATCTTGGCGTGGCCTCCCGTTCAACAGGGGTCTTTGGGTTTTGCATTTCAAACACTGCCGTGTGTTTGTCACTGTGGGGCTGGCGGCCGCCTGCCACCCAGTCCTTTTCATGTGCCTCAAAAGAGGAAATCCAGATCTTGAGAAGTCACTCGTTGAGGCCCCAAGTTTGTTCGCCAGACGAGGGAGCGCGTATGCCCAGAAGCTTATGGCCGTCGTCTGCGTCCCGGAGGGAGCAGATAACGGAGGACCTGCTGGTTCCTCAGCTCCCCTCCTCGTGGCGAGGAAGCTGTGGCGTCTGAGTCATCACAGCGCCAGGCCGCCCGACGCCGTGCCGCGAACAGCCTTCCCTCATCCTTCGTCCCTCTAACAGGGAGAGGACGTCGGATTCTGCAGTAAAAAATTTGCCACCTCAACGTGGGCAATTCAGGGGAATTTGCCCCGAGTTTATTTTGGGGAGGGGGAGGCTGTCTAATCTGGAGAAGAATGCATCGTTTGGAATTTCAGAGAGTCACATTATTCTAATTTTAGAGCTTGATTCTATTTGCAAACATGATTGTGAGAAATCTCCGGGGGAGAAATACACTCATGTGGCCCCTGCCGGGGTTGGCGAAGTCTCCCAGACATGAGGAGGGCAAGGGCCTTCCTGTGTGTTAGCAAAGAGAGGAAGACGGAGTCAAAAAATCAGCGCCATTTATAGTAGCCTTGGTGATGTCCAGGTGTGTTAGGGCAAGACTAGGCAGGCGGGCGCGAGATGGCGCCGTGAGGGCCCGCGGAGGGGCAGCTGTGCCGCGGCTGGAAGGGCCTGTCGTGTTTTCAGGCCGCGTCTCCTCCCAGCTCATTTGGGCCCGGCGCGCCATGCTCGTCAGCGTGCAGGCGAGCCGAGTATGAAGTCGGCGTGGAAATGCAAAGGACCGAGAAAAGCCAAATCAGATTTGAACAAGAACAGAGCTAGGGATGGCGCTGCCTGACCTTGGAGACGTGCTCTGAAGCGACAGCCACGGGGCCGGGAGGCGTAGACGCGGGTCAGCGGGAAGCGCGGAGACCCGGCATGGACCGCGGCGCACTCAGCTGATGTTGACCGAAGTGTGGAGGCAGCGTGCCGGGAGGGGGTCTTTTGATGAGCTGTGACGAGACGATTGGGTGTCACGCGGAAGGCACAGGCCTCGCGCCCACCCTCCCGCCACCTGCACCATGTAGGGCATTGAATCAGAATGGACCTTAGACTTCAATTTAGTCTAAAACTATAAAACCTCTAGAAGCAAACACAGGAGAAAATTGTTGTTACCTTGGCATGAGTAAGGATCTCCCAGATACCCAAAGTACAATCCACGTGAGAAAAATGATGCCACCGGCTGGAAGGGAACCTTTGCAAAACCCTCGTCTCATCAAAGACTTGGATCCAGAACACATGGAGAACCCTGACAGCTCGGCGTGAAGACAGCCCTATTAGAAAACGGGCGAGTGATTTGAATCGACGGTGGAACGTGCAGATGGCAGCCGAGCCAGCATGTTCGTGTCCTTAGTTATCAGGGAAACGAAACGGAAAACCTCAGTGCGGGGTGGACACGCCGTTTAGAACGTGTTCAAAACAAAGCAGACATCTTCATAAGCAGCCCTCATACCTGGCTGGCGGGGCTGCACGCCGGGGTTGCAGCGTGGACAGATGGGGGACGGCTTCCTGCAGATAGACTCTGACGAAGGCGCTTGTCTGTGTTCCCAGTGCGACCCGGCAGCCCCCTGCAGGCGGTTACCTAAGAGAAGGAGCAGTTAGGGGTCTGCAGAGACCGGCGGTGACTCTCCACCCCACTTTGGCCGTGACCTCCGCGAGGCACCCTTCCGCACGAGCGGCCCGCGGCTCCCCGGCTGCTCCTCGGCAGCGAAGAGGGCCAGTCGAGTCCGGGGCGGGGCTCCCACGCGCACTCTGTGCAGAGGACGAGCTGGGCTCAGAGGTGCATCCTGCCCGGACCCTCTGGAAGAGGCCAGCTGCCTGGGATGCCCGCGTGGGGGCTGCGGGGCCTCGCGGTGCGGGGCACAGGCTCAGGGAGCGTGAGGCGGACATGGGCTGTGGTCTTGTGCTGACGCTTGGGCTGCGGCGTGCAGGCCACTCGTGGACAGGTGCTTCGCGAGACACCTGTGGTGTGCGCTGAACACGGGGAGGGGCTCCGCGTGGTCGTGCATTAGGGGACCGACTGCACAGTAGAGCCTCAGGGAGCCGCCCCTGGAGCGGCCGAGAATCCACCCGCCTGAGGTGGGGTGAGCGTTGGGGGGAGGCAGCGTCCTCGAGTGGGCGGCAGCGGGGGGCAGCGTCTTCAGGCACCTGCTCGGCAGCTCTTGTGACACACCTGTGCTCTGGCCCAGCGGGTCCGCTCTGAAGTTTTTACCCAGAGAAGTGACAATGACACACAGCACACTTGTGCAAGAATGTGGTGTAAACCTTAAACGGGGCCGCCCTCGGCATCTGGAAGACGGGCCAGCAAGTGGCCACACGCACAGCTGCGGGGGCCGAGGACCGGCCTGTGGTGCGTGGGCGCGGCAGGGGCCTGCGGCATCGGGAGCTGCTCAGAGAGCAGAGAAGGGAAATGACCGGGCAGCCGGGTGCCCGCGGGCGGTGGGGGGTGAAGCCTGGGCGTGCGTGTGCATGGGGCCCTCAGCGCCTGCCGTCCACAGTATGTCAGTCAGAAATGACGGTTTCTCCAGGACGTACTTTGACGGACTCTCTTGAGAGTCCTTGTTTTCTCTCGTTCTATTCTGAGCCTTGGGGTTCTCCTTGCCCCGCGCCGCCACCGCTCCCCGCCTGTGAGCTTTTCTGTGCTACCGCCTGTCTCCACCCGCCCCAGTTTGTCCTGGTGACCTGTGACCCCTGAACTGTGCTGGGTCTCCCTGCCGCGGCCCCCACCCTGGGGCTCAGTGGCCCGTTGGGTCACCTCCTGCTCCCTGGGGCCGGCCTGCGTGCCCCTTCCCTGGGTCATCCCTGGCCCCAGGGACGAGCTGTTGGGGCGCTGTGTCTGCGGGCGCCTCGGGTGTTTCTGTCACAGTCTGCGAGTGTCAGCCCATGCGGGGGCAGGCCAGGCAGCCGGAGCGCGGGAGGACACAGCGCTGCAGGCGCAGGGAAGGCGCCCCCACCCGCCCACACTGTCCCCTGCACCTGCAGCCGCCCTGAGGGATGCGGAGGGTGCGGCCTCCCTGCAGTGTCTGCGTCCTCTGACCCCTGAGCCTGCGGAGTGCCCCGATGCGGGGACTCGCAGGACTGACGCCAGGAGCGATGCCCCCGTCCTGCGACCTGACCCTGGAGTCCTCTGCCTGCGACCTGACCCTGGAGAACCCCCCCATCCCCGCCGCCCTACTCTGTGCAGCGCCGGAAGGGCCCCACCCCTAACAGGAGCGTGACTTCCTGCCCAGTGGCTGGCTGCGGAGGGCATCTCGGCAGACGCCGGAAGGCTCGTCCCGCCCTGGCGGGGCTGCAGGTGGGCAGCGGCCCCCGCCTGGGCTGCCGGCTCGCGGGGGCGGCCAGCGGCTCTGTCTGGACCGCCACTGACACGCCGGGGGGGGCATGGGGTGGTGGAGCTGGGCATCTTTAATTGATGCCTTTAATAATTACTGTTTAAGCAACAGAAGGCGAAGCGAGATGGTTTCAAAGGCAAATCTGAGAGGCCCACATGTGGAAGCTGGCGCAGAAACCTGTGCCTCCGCCCCCGCGCGCTGCCTGTTATCTAAATGTATTTTTTATTTAATTTTCCCTCCCCCTCAATTTGGAGCGCGGCAGTCTTTTCCCTGAAGGGAATGAAAGGGGAAGGTACCGTATGGAATATTCTTCTGCAGTTATTATTTGCCTGGGGCCCGTTCAAGTTTCTCCGGTGAATGAAAATGTCTGCGTTTCAGGGGAGCTGGGCCTGCCCGGCCGCGCACTCCCGGGGACCGCCGTGGCCCCGTGCCCGGCAGCTTCCTTGCTGGACCGAGGAGGAAGCGGAGATCGTTTTAAACATAGACATCAGTTTCGGGTCGCAGTAGTTCAGTATTTGTGACTTGTCTGTTCTAGTTGCTTTCCAGTTTGCTTTCCAAAAATCCGGTGTGCGGTTTCCTCCCTGTCCTTGAGTTGGGGAGACAGTAAGAGGCTGAGCACATCCTGCCGCGGGCAGACCGGCAGCGTCCCCTTTGCTGAGTCGCCAGGCCGCTGGGCTCTGGACGGATAGAGGGACACAGCCCCAGACCTCCAGGAGCTCTTGCGATCGGCCTCTGCTGCCGCCCTCCCGCCTTCCCACCGTCCGGCCTGTGTGCCCAGGAGGGTGCAGAGATGGTACAGGATGCACGAGCCCCTGCAGCTCCTGTCAGGCCTGCCCCTCCCCACTTCCTGGTGTGCTGCGGGCTGAGCTGCAAAGGGAGGCAACCGAGGAGCCCTGGCCTTGGTCCAGATGCCACTCTGACCTTCACGAGCCATGGCGCTGCTCGGCCTCAGGTGGCTCCTGCCAGACAGCGGGGTGCACTCTTCCCTGGGGACAGTCCTTTCCCGGGAGATACTGAAGTCGCTGTGAGTCCAGCATCAAGTACCAGGCCAGTCCCTCGGGGAGTAGGGGTTCATTCCAGGGGCCAGAGCCAGCCCTCACCTGGCGGAGTGCCCTCGGATCTCACCCCTGATCAGAGAGCGAGCCCCTGGGGACTGGCTGGCCAGCCAGGCCTCTGTCCCCTCCCTGGCCCCCAGAAGCCACGCGCCTCTTGTCCAGCCCACTCACTCCGCTTCTGGTGAAATCCAGAGGCTTCCTGTGGCCTCTGGGCCTCAGGGGTATGCTCCCAGCTCCCCTGTCTGCACTGTGCACTTGTTCTTCTGCTTTGAGCCCAGACGGCGTGCACATGCCCCCTGCAAGGTGCCCTGCGCCCATCCCTCTCTGCCTGCTGGCCTCATCCCCTCGGTGTGGCTTTTGCTCCCCTGGAGCTCAGCACAGGAGGAAGGTCCTCCCTGACCAGCCCACTCACAGCCTGGGCCTCCTGAGCCTGTGGGTGCTGGTGTCTGGCCAGGACGCAGCCTCTCCTGGAGCGAGCAGGCCACTGCCAGGCTTCTGTGGCGATTTCATATCTGGCCCTTCTGCCCTCAGCTTCTGTGGTTCCTGGCACTGCAGATGCTCAGCTCCAATATTCAGGAAGCGCCTTGAAGGTAGAACTTGAGCGGCTCTTCCCAGGAGAAGGTGTGTCAGCAGCGGCGCACTCACCTCCTGCGTCTCCCCTCAGCCCACCCCCGGGCCCGCGGCCTGGACACGGCCTCGTCGCACAGCTAGAATTCACAGCCGCCAAGCACAGGCCAGCATTTTGTTGGCTGGAGAGTTGGGAAGGTGGAGGGGAAATAAAAGACACTTTGGTTCACCTTTAATAAAATTCTCTCTTGGAGGCCCCGGGCGTGGCGTGCGGGTCGGAGTCTCGCTAACGTCCGGGCTCACTGGCCCTGCTCGAGGGACGGTCTCCTCTGGGGCCTCGGCGGCGCAGCTTCTCACCAGGAGCGGTTATTGACAGGTGCGTGTGCAGTATTAATTTAGCCGGATTCGGCATCTTCAGAATCGCACACGAGTATTGAGAAATCATTGCTGAAACTGCTTGATCGATTTAAATTTAATTAAAAGGCATCGGATCAAAGAATAACATGGTAAAGGACAATCATAACCACAAGCATCCTGGCCCTCCTGTATCGTGACCCCGTGTCCGTTTCTCCAGGGGAGGGCAGGCCGCCTGCCGCACCCTCCTCTCAGGAGCACGGGCTCTCCGCGCCCACCGCAAAGCCCGCTCGACTGGCGGCTTCGGGCCCAGAGGGGGCAGGCCTGGGCCGCCTGCCAGTTCCGATGGCGGCACGTGGGGCAGTCACCTGGCGGCCGATATTTGCATGGACTGAGAATTAATTCAGGACACACATGGAAAGGCAGCGTCACAGCTGTGCTTGGAGAGAAAAAGCCATGGATGCTCTTTCTAAGCAGCTCCCTGGATGACACATGAAGGAAGAGGCGCCCGGGCCCCGTGAGTGAGGGCGGGAGGGTGGGCGAGGCCGTCTCAGGGCCCTGCCCGGAGTCTCCAGCAGGGGGCGCCGCTCTCAGGTGGGCGGGTCCCCACGCTGGGTGTGCCCCAGAGCACCTGGGGCCGTGACACGGCTGAGGGGCCTGTGCCTGGCCGAGGTCAGGTGTGTGGGGAGGGCCTGGCAGCTCGGCACGGGGGTCTGTGGGACGGCTGCCATGTTGTCTGAGGCAGGTGACCGTCCCCCTGGGCACCAGGAGGCGTGAGGGCCGCCCTCGGTCACGGTTCGGGGCTCTGCCTCTCAGGCTCGCTGCGGGACGGCCTGGCGGCTCTGGGCTTCCTCCTGACCCGGAAGCTTCCTGCACCCGCCTCGCTGCTCTCCCAGGGCAGCGGGCTGTGGAGGCCGCCGACCTCGGCCCTGCCGGTCCCCAGCTCCGTGGGCCTCCCCCGCGCCGCCCGGGTCCCGCAGCCGCCCCTCCTGGGCTCCGCGTCCTCTGGCTAGCGACCGGGCGAGGTGGCGAGGTCCTCCGAGCTCCGCTCCTGCTGGAGAGGCCGGCGAGGCTGCGTTGCCTGTGGGGGCCCCGTGGAGCCCTGGGTCGAAGGGGCGCTGGCCTGTCTTCCTTCTGCGGGGTTGTAATTAAAGTTCACCTTCCGGCCGATTCTGAAGCCGCTGGGAGCTTTGTTCGGGTGACCTGCTTGGGGGGAGGCGCTGTCATCCTGGACGCCGGGGTGACAGCGCCGCCCTCCCCCGCTGCGCCGCCCTCTCCCCCCACCCCGGGCCCTTCCAGTGTCTGCAGGGCCCAGCCTGTGGCTGCTCCCTTTGTTTTTAAAGGCGGTTGCTGGCCTGGCTCCTCGAAGGGACAGCTGAAGGCGGGGGGTGTGCGGGGCTGCCGGGAGGCCACCGCCCACCCTCGCGTCCCTGATGTCACGACTCGGGAAGGTCGCCGGGATCCGCCGTCCTCTCGCGCCCACTGTGTTTGCAGAGCAGAGCAAACAGGGCCGGGCACCCGCACTGAATTTCGGATCAGGGGACGTTGATGTCGCAGCCGGGCACCTAACACTGCGGTCTCCGGGGACTCGCAGAGGCGGAATCCGAGGTGCTGGGGGCCAGGGCCCTGGCGCCAGCCCCTCCAGAGCCAGAAGCCCACTGCCGGGTGTGAGGGGACGGGAGTGGCTGGCGGGTGTGGGCCTGGAGGGTGTCGGTCCCTGCGGTTGTCCTCCAGGCTGCCCCCGAGTCACTGCGCATCTGCGAAGGGGGGGGGTACCTTCCTTCGGGAGCCACTGCGTTGATTACACCCTCCGACTCCCCTGTGCCCCCCACTCCTGGACGCCACTTTGCCGTGACTCAATAGACCGAAGAGAGGGCCTGGGGCGGGTGTCCCTGGAGGCCCCTGTCCTGCGCTCCTTGGACATGGGGGTGACTTCTCAGGCCAGAAGAGCCGGCCGCTCCACCAGGAGGTCCTGGGGGGAGCCTGGTGGCCCAGGGAGCCCACTGGTATGTGGGTGCCAGGGAGCAGGCACTGCCTGTTGCCAAGGACGCCCATTGTGCTCGGGGCCAGGAGGAGGAGGAGGACCAGGACCGAAGGAGCAAGAGCTGAGCCACCCTCAGCCTAGTGGGAACAGTGACGGTGGAAAAGCAGGAGCAAAGCCTCTGTGCACCGCGCCCTCGTGCTTTGTCGCCGTCTTTGAGTACCCATGGGGTAAGTGGCAGGATCAGGCTTCTCTGGCCTCCCGCCATTAGCATCAATAATTGACACCTGTGGGCTTATACGCGGGCCTGATGGTGGACACCTGAGGTATGGTGTGGGCGTGCGTGGGTGGGCACACTGAACCCCGAGGCTGCACATGCCAGAGCGGCAGCAGAGGGCGGGGCGGCAGCGGGTGCAGGCGGAGTGCAGTAGAGACCTCCAGAGAGCCCAGAAAGAGTAAAGATGCACCGGGCGCAGGGGAGGCCTCCCAGGCCTCCCTGCCCGCCCCCGCCCCCGCCCGGTACCTGACTGTCTCACTACAAATGGTGCAAAAAGATCCTTCAAAGCCGGAAAAAGCCATTGAGGGCTCCAGGGCTCCTCCTTTGCCCGTCTGCCTAAGTCAGTAGAAAACCTGTCTTCCTGGCACTGCGGTACCCCTGCCCGAGGGCAGGCTGGGAGCCCCTCCCCACACCTGTGTCCTTCCCTGCAGCAGCATGGGGCAGAGAGTCCAGGAGTCCTGTGGCTGAGCCTGAGGACGGTCTGTTGTCTGGAGAATGGGCACGCCGGGACGGCCTCTCAGCCGCTGCCTGGTCTCTGCCCCACGCCCGCGCCGCGTGCCCCCAGGCCTGTGCCCAGCATGCTGCCCGTGCGCCCGCACCCAGGAGCCTGCTGTGTGTCCACTCAGCACAGGCCTGTGACGGTGCCTGGCACGAGGATGGCTGAAGTCACCCCCCAATCATCCTGAGTAGGGGGGCACCTGGCTTCGGGGTCCCCTGATGGGTGGAGCCCACTGGGCTCGGGCCGGGAGTGGCCATTCCAGCCGTGGTGTCTGGCTCGCCGCCGGTCGGCATGCCGCCTGGGCCCTTGAGTTCACTGGCTTGGAGGCCACAGGCCACGGAGCTCACTGAGCCCAAGCTCCCCGGCTGCAGCGTGGGAGCAGAAACGCCTTCGGAGCTGCCCACCATGGGTCGGTCCCAGAGGCAGGATTTGAACCCAGCTCAGGCCTGTGGACACCAGAGCTTGCTCAGAAAGCTCTCTGGCACCGCTCGCTCCTGCCGCAGACGTGACCTGCCAGGCTGCCACCAGCGCGTCGTGACGGCGCCTGAGTCACATTATCTGTGAAGGGACCTAAGTGTGTCCTTCCTCATCACGTGTGTGAACACTGTTGGGGACAAAAGGCCGTGGAAGTGGGGGGTGGGACAACCCTCTCCCTCTGGGCTCCAGGCCTGTGCCGCCTCTGTGCTCTGGCTGCCATGGCTTGGCCCCACGCGCCCCAGCCTGGAAGTCAGGGAGGTTGAGTTAACCTCCCCACCTGTGACTTCCACACACCAGACACTGGCTCCATCTGGTCGCTCAGGGCTCTGGGGTTCCCTGCTCCCCCAGCGTTGTGGGGGTGCTCTCCCCAGCACAGCACCTTCATGGCAATGAGGGATTCTGTACCACGTGGCCAGCAGCCTGCTTGACCTCCAGGAGCTTTGGCCGTGGCCCTGCCTGGGGTATCTTATGGCCTCCCAGGGCTTAAATCGTCTTCTTCCTAGACACTTCCCCCTGCAGATTCTTTGCACCCTGAGTTTTGCTCTTCTTTTCCTGAATGTTTGCAAGGTGCTTTATGGTTGAGTATTTCTGGGGTTGCAGGCTCTGTGCTCACTACTACAGGCTGCTGAGGGGAGGTTGGCAGGGGAGAGGGTCAGGAGGCTCACGGAAGGGGGCACCTGGACTGGGTTCCGAAGGCAGAGTAGGAATTTGAGAGGCCACGATGGGGGGCTTCTGGTGAAAGGAAGACCACATGGGCATGGGAGTGGGCCAGGATGCATTTGGAGGCAAATGAATAGCCTGTCTCACAGGCCTTTGCCCGCGGCCTGATGGGGGGCAGGGTGGCAGCACTAGGGTGAGGGGCTCCGTTCACATCAACCTCTACTGCCTTTGGGGCACTGAGCGTGATCACCACGAGTCAGAGTCACACACGTCGCGGCGTTTCCGTTGGCGGCAGGACACACTTGTGGCGTGGTCCCGACAGGCTGGCTCACCTGGCCCGGTGTGCGGCAGGCTAGACCAGCTTGCCTGGGCGCGCCCATTCTGCTGAGGCCTGGCTGGGGAGAGCGGGGCCGGTCAGCGCAGCAGGCCCGAGGATGTGGGGAGCTCACGCCAGCAAGGGAGGTGTCGGGGCCTGGCCCCCCGGTGCTGCTTTCTCTCCCCTCCCCAGGAACACGGTCTTGTCCCCGTTTCACCAACTTTTTAATTTCCAAGCCGGCGGTAGCACCACTGAAGACACTGTGCGTCCTGGAAACGGCTGAATTCTAACCCCGTGCCCGCCTTTGGCCGAGCTGCTGCCGGAGTAAGAGGAGCAGGGGCCAGGGGCGAGGGCCGGTGCTGGCCCTCCCGGCCTCCTCGGGGCCGGGCTGCCTGTCTCCTGGTGGCCTGGGACTTAATTAAAACTCCTGATTTATTTTTCAATTCATTATTTTGTGAAAAAAGAAAAGCTGCTTTAATGGAAGCTTTTAAAATCCAGGAGCTTTGGATTCCTCTACTTTGTCAGGCAAAAGTGGATTTGTTTAAGTAGTTTTATTAAAAAAAATGCCTGTATTTGTGAAGGTTTCAAAGATTAGATGTTTCACTCCTTTCACCCAAGGTACCCGAACGCCAAACTTGGGAATAATTTTTGGAGTGGGGTGTGTGCATTCGCTCAGCCGAGAAATACAGCAATTCCAGAAGGTCTCTGCATTTCTGCGTTTCATAATTGCCTGCTCGGGGGCCGGGGCTTGAATTCTCCCTCCCCCACCCCCGCAGCCTCCTGGTTTTGGGGTGTTTGGGTGGGCTGGAGTTGAGCGGGGTGCGGGCAGAGCTGAGTAAAGATTGTAAGTTGGAAAGACCAGCGTGGCCTGCAGGGAGAGGGAAGGTCCCGGAGTTGGAGGGTGCAGGCTGTCGGGGCGCCCTGGGGGCGTGAGGAGCAGCCTCACATCGGGTGCTCTAGGGCAGGGAGGAAGGTGAGGCCTGATGTTCAAGGTCAGCCCTGCTGCCCACCTGGAGGTGGGCGTGGCCCAAGAGTCTCCAAACCCTTCACCCGACAACCTGCAGCCCACGCCACGCCCCTCTTAGACCACTCCCAGACTGGCGTGGGGTCCCCTCCCCGCCCCCCCACCCCCGTCTGAGTTCACATCTTCCCATGCACCTGTGCGCTCTCTGAGGGGTCCCTCACCCTTGGTGTGAAAGGTGCACCCCATGAATACCTCTCCCGCCACCCCATGTCAGGCTCCTGGGCCAGCAGAGATCTCTCCGGGCATCACCCGACGAGGCTGGGTCTGGCTCCCCCACCTGTCACCACAGGGCCGGGGCCTGTCCCAGGCGTCGCGAGTAGAAAGCTCATCCGTTTTCCAAGAAGGGCGGCTGGGAGGGCTGGCCAAATTGAGTTAGGACTGCCAGGAATCCGGGCCCGCGAGTTCCTGTAAGGCCCAGCACTGCAGCTGTTGTCGCGCGTCTGCAGCGCCCGGCGCTCCGCCCGCAGCTCCAGCAGCGTGATTTACAGGCGGGCGCCCGGGCTGCTCGCGGCACATCCATTCTCCCTCCTTCTTTAAACTTTTAAGCCTTTGCCTTATGAATGAGGCCACTGATTTTCCGCTTCCTGTGCTTTTGTGGCAGCGCTTTCCTCCTCCCCTCCCCTCTCTCCACAGCCGTGCTCTGAACACCTGCTGTGTGCGGGCCTGGCGGGGCTCCCCGTCCCCAGAGATGGGCTCTGCCTGGGCCTGGGCTTCAAGAAGGTTGCATTCTGGGGGTGCAGCTCAGTCCTCTGCTTTCTGCACCCCCAGCAGCTGTGCCCGGGACGTGCTCTGTGTGTGGTGCTGGGGCCATTGTGGTGGCCGAGACCCACACTCACCCAGAGCTTGGGCTGCGGGGAGGGGGCGGGGAGGTGTGTGGAGCGGGAGCAGGGCAGAGCCAGGACACACTCTGGGCTCACGGCAAAGCTTGGGGGGCGGGGGGCAGGGAAGATGTCTGAGCAAGTGGCCTTTCGGCTGAGACCTGGACAATGAGTGGGCACTAGCCTGGCCCCGGGGGCGCGAGGATGGTGGTTCCAGGCCTCGTGGAGATGTGGCCAAGGACCTGCAGGAAGTCCGGGAAGCGAGGGCCTGGGGGTGAGGGTGCGGTTGTCAGGAGGGGCTGGCGCTGTCTGGCCTGTGGGGGTCGGGGGGCAGAGCCTGTGGCATTCGTGTGAGCGGCCCAGGAAGGCAGCTGGGGCCCGGAGAGGGGCGGCTGCGGGTTTCTGTTGCTCTGCAGAGAAGGCCTGGCCAGACCAGCTGGACTTTCGAGGCCGTGGACTGGCTGTTGTTCATCCAGGTGACGTGGCCGAGGGAGGCAGCGGGGCTGTGAGCAGCGACAGATTCACGGGATTATGAAGAAAAGGAACCTGTCAGACTGGATCGTCACTGGAGGGTGGAGGCCAAGGGGTCAAGGACAGCGCCCGGGCGGGAGACCCTGCTGGGCTGGAGCAGCACCAGGCCAGGCCGGAGGGGCCCAGGAGACCCGAATGCAGGAGCTGTGAGTGCTGGTCAGGCCTGGGCATGCAGCCTGTGTCTCCAGCAGGAGGCCTGGAGTGGGCACCGGAGAGCGGGCAAGAGGCCCCAGGTGGCGCCCCCTGTGAGGGAAGGACGACCCTCCACCCTCAGGACTCGCACCTGGGGGCATCCCAGACCCCTGGCCCCGCCGGCGCCTCCCCACGCCCCTGGGCAGGGCTGAGAGAGACGGGGGCGTTGGTGGCCGCAGCGTGAGCGCTGCCTGGTGCCTGCTCCCCAGGGGGACGCCCTCACCCTGATGCCTTCAGGGAGGAAAACCTTTCACCCCGTCCTGAACCAGGGGCTTCTGGAGAGGCCCGAGGAAGAATAATATTTTTTTAAACTCAAAGAACTTTACATTCATGCTTGACTGAAGCACAGACCCACGTTTGTCCCGGGAGCCAATGGGAGGCCGGGGCTTGGGTAATCTATGCGGAGGCCCCTCAGCTGCCCTGCATCCATCATCCCAGTGACAGAATTTACATCATTAATCATGGGCGGTAATAGAAAAGTCATTGGAATAGAATGTTGTCACAGGATAAATGTCTCCCAATTGCATATAAATGTCTTGGTGTTACCGTGCTGTTTGCGCTCGAGAAATACTGGGGCTTCACAGCCGTGTTTATCTGCCATGGGGAGACCATCAACCCCAGCCCGCCCGCTCAGGCCCCCCGGCTGGGGCTCGGCCCCCGGCCCTGTGCACCCCACAGCTGCCCACAGGCGGGCAGAGGGAGGGGGGCCGGGCCGGGCCACCCGGCGGGACCGGGCGCAGGAGCTGGAGGACGCACAGGGCAGCCCCAGCTCTGGTCCTGTGGCTGGAGGACGTGACCTCCCTCTCCAGGGCTGAGAGACGCTCGCCGGGCACTTCCGGGGCCTCACCCCGAGGGACGCCGTCAGAGGCCACCGCAGGCTGCAGAGACCGGGGAGGCGCCGCCCGGCAGCCGGAGCCGAACTTCAGGGCCTCTCTGCCCCCTCCAGGCGGAGCCCACAGGCTTGGGGGTGCCTTCCGTGCTGTGACCTGGAAACACTGGGAAGTCGGGTCTGCTGACCCTCCTTCCCGGAGCCGCGTGTCGCCCCGCGGCCACCCCACGGGCAGGCGCTGCCGGGGAGGTGGGTTCGGAGGTCGCTGCGGCTCCGGGCCTTGAAGGAATTCTCTGACGGGCCTCCACCCGCAGGAGCCTGGCGCGGGGGCCAAGCGCGAGAGGGGGCCGCCTGAGCATCGGGGGAGGCAGCCCCGCCGCCCCCGCCAGCCCCGCAGGGAGTTTCATAAATCGCGGCTCTCAGGTGTGCGAGGGCCGGGGACCGACCGGCCGGTTCCCGATGCTGATGCCACGCACAGGTCACATTTTAAAATATTTAATTCGACCCAGTGAGGCCTTTAAAGCCAGCGGCCAGCTCCTCGGCAGCCATTTCCTGGCCAGAGGACGTTCTCGCCAGGGCCTCCAAGAGGGCCAGAACGTCAAGACAAAGCTGATTACGCCAGACTGAACACGTTCAGCTTGTAGAGAATTTGGTCTGCGATACCATTTTTGCTTTCTTCTTGTTTCATTTCGCCAGATCTGTCAAAGTCAGTTCTGGGTCCCCTGCAGCTTCATTTCAGACAAGCTTGCGAGTTGGTCTGGTCGTTCCGGCTTCCTGAGAAACCGCCCCCGACGTGGCCGTGTGAACCAGAACTGTTTATCTGCACAACCTTCCAACAGGGGCTGACTGGGCCTGGGGTCCCAGCCGCTGTGCCCGAGGGGGGCTGGGCCTGTCATCTCTGGGCTCCCAGCTGTGTTGGGGAGACTGCGGGGCTCCGGGGCATCCCCCCTGCCGCGGCCTCCAGGGGCCTCAGGGCTGCCACGTGGGGTCCTGCGAGACCCCGAGGTGCGGCCGCACTTTCCTTTCTGAAGCCACACCGTGTCACTTCCGGCAGTCCTCTCGGGGGGGGGGGGTGTTAGACCCCACTTCATTTTTTTTTAAAAGATTTATTTATACAAGAACCGGGTGCAGTCCAGATGTTCGGGAGGGTGAGGGGATTCACCAGAGACAGAGCGGGGAGCAGAACAGGCAGATCCACTGAAACACACTGCTGAGGGGAGCAGCGGGGAGACGGGAGGGGTCTGCTGCGCCATGTGGGGAGCTCCCTGGTCAGCCGGGACTGAACCCGCGCTGCAGAGGCTGCTGACAGCTTCACAGCGCGGCGCCCAACCGCCTGCACCACCGGGAGGCCCTAGACCCCACTTCTTGAAGAGGGTTGCCAAGGACACCCACACGGCTCCCGGAGCCCCCCTCCAGCCCAGGGTCCCCCGACACACATTCCCAGTGGAGGGTGAAGCGGGCGGCCGTCCGGTGACGGGCGACAAGCTGGCTCTTCTGTGAAGCAGTAAATTTCATGGATGAGGTAGATTCCATCAAATAAGTATCAATTAAGCTCTTTTATGATCATAACTGAGATGATGAATGAAACTCAATCTAGAGAAATAACCAATAAAAGAGGAGAGACTTGGGATGGTGGCGTGGGCTCCGCGTCCCGAGCAGGCCAGCTTCTCCTGAGCAGGGGGTGTCTGCCGGGTGGAGGCCTGCTGGTGCCGGCCTGGCCGTCCCCTGGGCCCGGGGTGTGTGGAGCCGAGGGGTGCAGGCCTGTTCTCTGGGCGCTGGGTTTGGTGGATGATCGTTCACCAAAAGGAAGGAGAGAACAGTTCCTAAGGCAGAGACCGCGTGGGAAACAAGGACCCCTCCAGGGCACCCAGGCATGCGGCCTGCAGCCCCCACTCCGCACAAGGCGTTCCTGGGGGCGTTCCCTGGGGAAGTGGGACCCTACCCCCGCCCCGAGTCAGCAGCCGAGCCTCTGCACAGTCTTCAGCCGCTCCTTTGACAGACATCAACTCTCACGTGCCGGGCACCGTTGCGGCCACTGCGTGTGGACACTGAGCCCACAGGGGACAGTCCTGCCCTCCCGGGGCTCCCTTCTGGTCGGTGGAGAAAAGCCAGCGGGGGCTCGGGGCCAGGTCAGGGAAGCCCCGGGCTGGTGGCACCGGCCTGCCCCTCCCTGAGCCGGCCAGGGCTCCACAGCGGCCAGTGCCCGCACCCCGGTGCGGGAGGTCGCCCCTGGCCTGCTCCAGGCTGAGCGCAGCTCTGCTTCTGGTCTGGCTGCCTGTGAGGAGGAAACATATATTTAGATCTGCACTTCCCGTGGTAACAGTGGCTTTATTCCTGGTGAAGAATGAGGAAAATGGGTCAGCTGTATTTACTAAGAAGCGGGCTCCAGCTCCTTTTCCGTGGCTATTTATAAACTTTAAAAATGGGCACTGAGTTTCACATCTCACTGGAGCCGGAGTGCCTATGGGTGCCCTTTCTATTACTAGACCGGGAATCTGCGCTTCCGCTCCGGAGCCGGTCTGGCCGGGCAGAGAGAAATTTTGCAAATAGTGACTTTGATGAGCCCTGGCAGCTGCTCCTCCCGCGCTGGCTCCGTGGCCTGCTCCTCCGTGAGTCTAGCTTTCGTGGGTGGGGCAGGTACGCACCGGTGCCCCAGACAGCAGGCCCTGGCAGTGTGGGGCCCCTGGCGGTGGCAGGTCCCAGGGGTGGGGGCATGCTGGGGGGGCACAGGCCAGAGCTGGGGGCTGGGGGGAGCTGTCAGCAGCTGCTCCTGGTCCTCCAAGGCGGGTCCTGTGGCCCTGCCCGTGGTCACCTCTCTCTGAGTCCTCTGCCTGACGCCTGGTCCTGTGTGTCCTGGCCGGCAGGACCCTCGTCCTCTCTTGGCAGCCTGGGGAGGGGCCTGGGTGTGCTGGAGTATTTAACTGTGCAGGCCGCACCAGATCCCGCCTCTGCCTGGCTGTCAGGGGTCCAGGCCCCTAGGTTTACAGGACAGTCTTCTGGAAAGCTTTCTAGAATGTTCTGCCCAGGACGCCAGTATCGGAGAGGAAGCAGGGGTGCTCCTTCTACATCCTTCTGTGCACAGGGGCCTGTCTGAGGTCCAGGTGATTGTAAACCCAGGCAGGCAGGACCGGCTCTGGTTGCTGGGGACCTCGGCCCCTCCTGTGCCAGCCCTCACAGCCCCCCGCTTGCCTTCCACCCCCATCTGCCTTCCCCACCTGACCCTCCTCAGGGAAGAGTTGATGCCTCTCCCGGGGAGGCTCTGCTGCCCCTTCCAGGCAGGCCTTCCCTGTGCTTCCCACCGCTGCATGCTCCTCTCTCCCCTCCTGGATCTTCCCGGCACCTTCTGACCCCAGGACCTTTGCACTGGACCCCTACCCGGAGCCCTCCACCTCAGCTGCTCCCGGGGCCCCAGCTCACTTTCCAGGCCTCCCTCAGTGTCCCACCGAGGGCACCGTGCGTCAGGTCGCTGGCTTTTGGCTTGGTCAAGTGAGACTCAGAACAACCCCAGCGAGCGCCCCGTCATCATTTCCTGGGCGAGCAGGAGGCCTCCTTCCCGGATAGGGCGGTTCTGGAATGGAACAAATTGCACCTTGCTGGACACACACCGCGTGGGCCCTTTCTCCCTGGATGGATGAAAACCCTTGCAGACGACAGGCCCACGGGTGGTGTCGCCCGCCTGCACACCTGTCCCCTGTGGGTCGTGCTCCCGTCGGGCCAGGCCCCTGGTCTCCCTGGCGACCGCCATGAGTGCGCAGGGCTCTGTCCGCTGAAGGACGCACGCCTGCTGGTGGCCGGTGACCCCGCAGGGACCAGCCTCCAGCCAGCTGAGTGCAGGGCCAGGGAGCCTGCTCTTGCTCTCATCTCTCTCTAGCAGAATGTAATTTCTATTTCAATCCTTCCTCCCACCAGGATGCAGAAACAATCTCATTTAATTCTGGGGGTTCTCAGTCAACTTATAGCTTCCCCGAGTGGTCTCTGGGTGGTGGTGTATGAGTGGCAGGTGGAGGTGAGGGCTCTGATCTCCGTCACGCCGTTTCCCTGGCCCCTGGTGGTGCTCCCCATGCACAGGCGGTGCTCCCCACGTACTGGTTTTGCTCCCCATGCACAGGTGATGCTCCCCACACACAGGCGGTGCTCCCCACGTACTGGTTTTGCTCCCCATGCACAGGTGCTGCTCCCCACGCAGACGGTGCTCCCCACGTGCCGGTGATGCTGTGCCTCTTGACCCACACAAGGTCCCTCCAGGGCCACATCCTCAGTTGCTTCTGTGCCCTCCTGTGGGGGATTACCCTGGGGCTGCTCTCTCCCCCTGCAGTGTCTTCCCTGCGGGCGTTGGCTTCATGGGGACCACAGCCCAGTCCCTGCCTGGGGCTGTGGCCTCTCTGGAGTTGCTGACACTCATCTCTGGGTGGACGCACACCCCTGTGTCCCAGCTCCTCCCCTCTGAATCTCAGCTCTGGCCCTGCTGCGCTGGCATCCCCCACACCCCTGCATCTGCACACATCTGGGGCCTGAAACTCGGAAGTGAACGCTGGCGAGCGGTGCTGTGTGGACGGCGCTCCTGCAGCCCACCGCCCTGCACGCACTGCAGCTCCCCGCCAGCAGGGGCAGCCCTCCGGCCTCACCGTCCCAGCCCGTCATCTTCAGGCCTTTTGCTCTAATCTGCCTTTTCTAAAGAGAACTGTCAGACCATGGTTTAATTTGCATTTTTCCCACCCCCCCATGGGGTTCCTGCTCTTTCACTTGCCACGCACTGCCTTCTTGGTGAAATGGCTGTGCAAGTCTCTTGTCCATTTCAAAAACCGGAGTCGTGTGTTCTCATTACTGAGTTATGCGAGCTCTTTTCATAGACATTCTAGGTAAAGCCCTCTGGCAGATGTAGACCTTACGCAGCTACTTCTTTCCGTCTGTGGCTTCTCTTTTCATTCCCTTAACAGCGTCTTGAAGGACGGAAGCTAAATTTGATGACGTGCAGTCACCGATATTTGGTTTGTGTGGTGATGCTCTTGGTGTCGCATCTAGGCGATCCCTGCCTCACCCGTCATCCTGGAACTTCCCCCGTGGATTCCTCTCAAAAGTTGTGAAGATTTTAAACTCAGGACTAGAGTCCTTTCTGCGTTCATTTTTGTGACTGGTGTGAGGTACGGGACGAGATTCACTTTACCTTTTTCGCGCATGGGTGTCCACTGAGCCACGAAAGGCCTCTCCTTTCCCCACCAAACGCCCTTTTGGACAAAATCTCTGGTGCGCGCCTGTCAGTGGGCGGCGGCTCTGTTTCGCGGGCCTGGCCGTGTGACACGGTCGCACCCCGTCTCGGCTGCCAGAGCTTCGTAACGAGTCTGGAAGTCCTTCGAGTCCAAGAGAACCCAACTTCATTAGTTAGCGCCCCAACTTCATCCTTCTCTTTCACATCGTTCCGGCTACTCCAGGCCCTTGGCATCTCCGTGTGGATTTCAGGATCAGCTCCTTGTTTTCTGAAACAAAACCCGCTGGGATCTGGATTGGGGTGGGGCCTCCCGTTGTGTTCTCGGGGGTCCTTTCCTCTGCGGCTGTCCCCTGATGTCCCTCCGTGCTAGGGCTGGGGCCACGTGAGCGCTCGGGACGGGCCTGGAAAGGAGAAGCATTTTCTGAGACACTCGCCTTGACCGTAGGGCATCGGGTTGTGATTGTTCTGACTGACCGGGGCCCCTGCTGAGGAATGCAGTTTCCGTTGCTCGTGGTCAGGGGTCAGGACTCGTCACAGACACTGCCCCGCCTTCCGGGAAGCAACAACAGCCGAGACGGTGTGTGACCAGGGTCAAGGCCACGTGGGGCCCTTCTTTAACCTGCCGTGCCACCTGCTGCAGGCTCCGCAGGTGTGAACACGTGCTGCCCTCCTGCACTTGTGTGGAGCCACAAGTCACCCTGCCAGTGGGCGCTGAGCTGGGGTGTCCTTTCCGGAACATTCCTTTGAGGAGAGAAAAGACTGGGTAACTGTGGCTCTGCCCAGGTTGGCTGCGTGTGTCTGTGTGTTCCCGGCTCTGATGTGTGCTGCGGAATCTTGTGGCCGTGGGAGCCACAGCTGGTGCCCTGACTGCCCTTGCCAGCGCCACCTCCCTTGCCAGATCCACCTCTGCTTCCCCCAGACCTGCATCTCAGGGAAGATATCTGGCAGGGACTGTGCTGTTGGAGAGGAAGCAAGGGCTGCGAGGAGCGCCGGCGTTTCAGTGGGCACTTCTGGGGCTGTTCACTGAGGCCGCCCCTGGGGAGAAGAAACTGTTAAACTGTCAAAATAAAAAGTCAACCCAACTCCTTGGGCCAATCGAAAGCACTTAGCTCCGACGACAGGCAGCAAGGCAACACATTTCCCTGCGACGTGTTACAGGGGCAAATGGCTGGTGGGGAATTCAGAGACTAGAGGAAAAGCTTAAACATACTGGAGTAGGCCTAGTCAATAATATATGAAATTTGGGATTCATAAAAAGAAATAGTGGTGAAAATCTCCCCAAATAAGTTTTTATTCTAGAATTTGATGACACGTCGCCGGGAGCACGGGACCCCCCGTAGGTGTGGTGTGATGAGATACAACCGAGGCATCGATAGTGTCAAATAATAAAGTATTATGAAACCAATCAGCTGTGAGCGCCCCACTTGGCAGTTTCGAAGTAAAACCCTTTCTCCTTTACAAGGCCAAGTGACTCTTAATTCCTCCCAGGAGATTTCACGTTAAAATGTGTTCACTGCCAGCTGACAAAAGAGGCGAGTCCAGATTTATTACCGTGGCACCTGCAGCAAAAAAATGACGGATGATGAAAATATATTTAATTATCATTCCGTGCCACATCTCTGTCTGTTCCGTGGCAGGCCTGCAGCTGCTGGCACACACTTTATTTTAAAGTCAATGTGCTTATCTGGAGCGAAGGCTGCTCTCCCCAGTAAATTGACTTGGGGGAGGGAGGGACCGGCCATCTCCTCGCGCCCCAGCTGAACAAATGCAGATTTGTATTCCGTGTGCCCGCTTTAATTGTCTCACACGCCCCACATCATATCAACTCTGGGATTTGGCTTTTGTAAAGAAAACATTTGCAAGAAGTAAACTTTTCCCTGGCCCTCTGGAGCTGGAAGGAGTGATTTGCCTCCCTGGATTGTAAAGTGCCAGCTGCCGGGAAATCTCGAATTTCTGCCTTAGTGTGGAAATGGCGGTTGTCGCCTCAGAGGGGAGGCGCCCCCGAGAGCCCTAGCGGGCCCTCCTCCTTCCTTTAGAGGGACCCACATTGTCCAGAGGGTGGGCCCGGGGCCCTCAGGTGAGGGTGGGAGGTGGGAATGGGAGCCCAGGTCTTCTGATTCCCAAGAACCCTGTATTCTTGTAGGGGGTCCAGACGTGTGGGGTGATATGCCCAGAGGATGGCCCCGTCTTACTTGTCTTCTGTTAAAACCTTCTGGAAGAGGAAGGCCTGCAGAGCAGCCCATCCTGATGTGGGTGGCGTGATGCATCAGGCCTCGCCGAGTGACGTCTGCGGGGACGCTGGCCTGGCTGTTGGGAGTCTTTGCCCTTAAGCCAGGCCTCGGGTGATACAGCTTCAACAGAAAGCAGGCACTAGGCGGGGTCTAGAGTGGTGGTTTCCTGCCTGTCAGGAGCAGCCACTAGATGTTTGTATATGGGGAGACTGAGGACACAGCGAAAGTGCTAGTGAAAGGCCACCCCTGGCCCAGCAGCCGGGCGGGGAGATGAGGCCGAGTGTTCCTGGTGCGCCCGTGGCCGTGGCCGGTGCCTGCGTGGGGGAGTAGAGGGATGAGGCTTCCGTGAACCTGAGCTGGCCAGGGAGGGCCTCACTCCTCTGACCTTCTCTTGACGCATAAGGCTGTGAGGACGCATCTGCTGAGCCTGCGGGGCTGAGACTGGCGGAGGAAGGAGCTCAGGCGTATGGATTTGGGCTGTGAGCAGAGCTCTTAGCCGCAAGCCTTCCAAGTATCGATCAGGTTTTGCCTATAAAGCAGAGAGAGGATCCCGCATCCCCGCCATCACCAGCACATCATGCCCAGTTCCCACCAACACCGTCACCGTCGTCACCATCGTCATCACTGCCAGTGTCCCCACCATCATCCCCATCATCCCCATCATCATCCTCATCATCCCCACCATCATCCCCATCATCATCCTCATCATTCCCACCATCATCCCCATCATCCCCACCATCATCCCCATCATCCCCACCATCATCCCCATCATCCCCACCATCATCCCCACCATCATCCCCATCATCCCCACCATCATCCTCATCATCATCCCCATCATCCCCACCATCATCCCCACCATCATCCCCATCACCCCACCATCCCCACCATCATCCCCACCATCATCCCCACCATCATCCCCATCATCCCCACCATCATCCCCACCATCATCCCCATCATCCCCACCATCATCCTCATCATCATCCCCATCATCCCCACCATCATCCCCACCATCATCCCAATCATCCCCACCATCATCCCCACCATCATCCCCACCATCATCCCCACCATCATCCCCATCATCCCCACCATCATCCCCACCATCATCCCCATCATCCCCACCATCATCCCCACCATCATCCCCATCATCATCCCCATCATCCCCATCATCCCCACCATCATCCCCACCATCATCCCCATCATCCCCACCATCATCCCCACCATCATCCCCATCATCATCCCCATCATCCCCACCATCATCCCCATCATCCCCACCATCATCCCCACCATCATCCCCACCATCATCCCCACCATCATCCCCATCATCATCCCCATCATCCCCATCATCCCCACCATCATCCCCATCATCCCCACCATCATCCCCATCATCCCCACCATCATCCCCACCATCATCCCCACCATCATCCCCATCATCATCCCCATCATCCCCACCATCATCCCCATCATCATCCTCATCATCCCCACCATCATCCCCATAATCATCCCCACCATCATCCCCACCATCATCCCCATCATCCCCACCATCATCCCCACCATCATCCCCACCATCATCCCCATCATCATCCCCATCATCCCCACCATCATCCCCACCATCATCCCCATCATCATCCTCATCATCCCCACCATCATCCCCACCATCATCCCCATAATCATCCCCACCATCATCCCCACCATCATCCCCACCATCATCCCCACCATCATCCCCATCATCATCCCCACCATCATCCCCACCATCATCCCCATCATCATCCCCATCATCCCCACCATCATCCCCATCATCCCCACCATCATCCCCACCATCATCCCCACCATCATCCCCACCATCATCCCCATCATCATCCCCATCATCCCCACCATCATCCCCATAATCATCCCCACCATCATCCCCACCATCATCCCCATCATCCCCACCATCATCCCCACCATCATCCCCACCATCATCCCCATCATCATCCCCATCATCCCCACCATCATCCCCACCATCATCCCCATCATCATCCTCATCATCCCCACCATCATCCCCACCATCATCCCCATAATCATCCCCACCATCATCCCCACCATCATCCCCACCATCATCCCCACCATCATCCCCATCATCATCCCCACCATCATCCCCACCATCATCCCCACCATCATCCCCACCATCATCCCCACCATCATCCCCATCATCATCCCCATCATCCCCACCATCATCCCCATCATCCCCACCATCATCCTCATCATCCCCACCATCATCCCCATCATCCCCACCATCATCCCCACCATCATCCCCACCATTGTCTTGGGACATCCGGACAGGCTGGTGTGCTTAGCTTGGGCTCCCACGGGAGGTCCACGCAGCCTCTTTGAGGTGTGGGGCTCCCAGCAGCCCCTTGCAAATCAGCTTCAGCTGGTGTCTGTGGGCATGGCCTCAGGGCCCTTGAAGCCTCAGGGCGCCACCAGGGCCGTAGTGTCCCCAAGAGGAAGTCACCTGGCCCCAGGCCACTGGGCGCACGCCCTCCTGGCGGCGGGGAGCTCGCCCCCTGGTCAGATGCTGCCGTGTCCACCTGCAGGGGTCGCTGTGACTGGGGAGGGCAGGGACATGATGCCTTCATTTGACGCCCCTAGGAGGTGATTTGGGTGCGAGTGGCTTGTTGGGAGGTGACCTAGCAGGGGCGGGCAGTGAGCGCTGTGGGCTGAGGGGTCAGGGGTCAGCCAGTGGAGGTTGGCGCTTGGATCCTCCAGCTCCGGTCCCTCTTGGGCTGAGGGTCACTCCTGGGGTCTTGGTGGCCCAGCATCTCTGAGCTGTGCTGCCACTAACGGAGCCTCGCCTGAGAGCCGGGGTCAGACGTGCAGAGTGTCACATGCCCGGCCAGGCTGGCGGGCAGGGCCAGGCATTGGGGTGAAGCCCTGGGGCGGGGATCCCGGTGCTGCCGAGCCCCACCCCGTGAACCCGGAGCCCAAGAGGGAGATGTGCCACGAGGGAGGGCAGCAGCGACCTTGCCCAGCGTGGGGGCGGGTGGGGCCCTGCCGCTGCCGTGGGGGCTGCCGCCGGGCCTTCGCGGGCCACACCCAGGCTGCGTTGCGCCCTGACTCTCTGGAAAAGGAAATCTCATCTTCCAAATGGGCTCCTGCCATCGCCACCCGCTCGCAGCGCTCCATCCCGCTTCCTAATTGGCCCATACAACACGCCCTGCTCAGAATTTTTAATCAGCTGTGGCAAGTCGCCCCAGCAATTTAAATAAAAAGTATATAAGTGAATTTAATATTTTAATATTGCGGTGACATTAGCCTTATGTATGCACTTAGCAGTTTCATGCGGTCTTGCAATTTTATAAAATACTCCTCTTCATTTGGCTGGTGGACACATGCTGGGGGGCCCTGGACTGCGTGCAGGGGGCAGGAGGGAGCGGGCACAGGGCGAGGGCCACTGCGGCCAGGCCGTCCCCAGGGCTCTGAGTGCCCGGCCGCCTTGGCTGCGCTGGCAGGGTCTGTGTGTGCTGGTAGGGGGGCTTCAGCCCCGAGGGCTCCTGCTGACTCAGAGTCGTGCCTCCTGGCCTGGCCCTGCTGGGCACTGTCCGCGCATACCCTGCTGCCCACTGGGCCGGCCTGGGGCTGCAGCTGGGCTAGGATGAGGACATCAGGGCGGGGACCTGCTGCCCTGTTCCCAGTCATTCCTGCTGGGAGCCTCCCGCTGGTGTTCTGGGGGTGCTGCCCCCTGCAGGCGTCACTCCTGTCGAGGCCCACACGTGGTCAGTCCTCCTGTTGCTGGGCCCAGCCGGCCCCTCTCTCCTCCCCAGGGCATTCCCCAGCCACCGTGGCTTCCCGGTGGCTGTTCCTGTCTCCTCGGGAGGGCTGGGGGCTCAGCGTGGTCGCCTCCTCCCTCGGGCTCCCCTGGGAGACACCCTGCCCCAGGCGGAAGGGACACCTACCTCGGCGGGGCCCGGTCTAGTGCGGACATGGCTGGTGGGCACCTCTGAGCTCACCCCGCCCTGGCCCCGGCAGTGTCCTGGGTCCAGCAGCCCGTGCGATTCTTCTTTAGTTGCTGTTAGTCGCGTCAGCTACCCGGAGGACAGTGCCGCTGCCAGGGCACCCGGCGCTGAGTGAGGTGCAGTCCCGTACGTGGCTGTGCAGCCGCGTCACCGTCTCCAGAACTTTCCACCTTGTAGAACTGAGTCTCTGTCCCCATTAAATGTGGGCTCCCCACCTCACCCCACCCCATCCAGGCCCCCTCACCCTCTTCCGCGCCATCTCTGAATTTGACTTCTCAAGGTCAGTCGCCAGGATTTGTCCTTTTGGCCTCGTGGCTCAAGGTCCCCCGAGCTGCGCTGAGGCGCGGTCACCTTCCCCCCCCCCCCCCGCACGGGAGAGCGTCCTGCTGTGGGCGCCGTGCCCACCTCTCAGCTGTCGGGTGACGCCGCTGCGGGCGCCTCAGTGAGCGCAGACACAACGTGACTCTGCAGGAGCCCTCAGGCCGCCGCCGCCGCTGCTCCCACGCCCGCTGTGGCCCCGCCGCTCCCGGGAAGCCCACGTCCCGCCGTGTCCGCCCTCCCTGCCCTGCCCTGTGGGGGCTCCCGGCCCGCCACACTCCGGGGCGCAGGCACAGGGCGCCCTCTCTGAGCTTCTCGACTTCCTCCTGCACCCCTGGCCAGGGCCCTGGTCACCCCTGATCACCCTGTGGGGTGCGCTCCCCCGCCCCGTGCCAGCACCCCCTTTGCCAGCAGCCTCGGTCCCGGCCGTGTCCAGCGTGATTCAGGTCCTGGCCACGCGCGCGTCTGCTCCGTGCCGGGCGACTGGCCCCTCTGCGCCTCGGCTGACGCTTCCCACGCGCCTGTGGTGAGGCCGGGGGTGCAGGGGCGCCGGGTGCTCCTGTCCTGGCGCGCGGGCGTCCTCGAGCGCAGTTGCCCAACTATGCGGGCAGCGGGTGGCGTGGCCACTGGCCCTGGCTCTGTCCCCACAACGTCCATCACACAGCGAGACGTTTGGCAGGCGCGGCCCTAACAGCTGCTCAGTAAATCCTCGCTGAGCGAATAGGCGGCTCTTTTGGGGTAGCAGCTTTTTCGAGAGAGAATCCCTGTGCCACCCGCGCCAGCAGCCCGTCCCAATGTGGGGCAGCTTCACCAGCCTGAGCCCCGCAGCACACCCGACTCAGACACCCTCATAACCTCCCCGCCCGGCATGTCCTCCCCGGGCCCGGCGAGTCTGTTTCCCGTTCCCATGCGTGGCCTGGCTCCGGAGATCTCCTGTGAGTGGCAGCATCTGTGTGCCGCCCTCCCTGGCTGGCTTCTCCCCTTAGTGTACTTTCGAGGTGCATCCGTGTTGGAGGCTTCTAGAACTTCACCCCGGGCTTCCTGGTGGCGCAAGGGGTTAAGCACCGCACTATGAAGCTGTCCGCAGCCTCTGCAGCACGAGTTCCATCCCTGGCCGGCCAGGGAGCAGCCCACGTGGCACAGCAGACCTCTCCTGTCTTGCCCGCTGCTCCCCTCAGCAGTGTATTTCAGTCAGTCTGCCTGTTCTGTTCCCCACTCTGTCTCTCATGAATCCTCTCACCTCCTACCCCTCTGGCCTGTACCCCAGCTCTTGTATGCATAAATAAATAAATCTTAAAAAAAATAGAACTTCCCCCCCTCCCGTTGCCAGTTAACATTCCGTTGTGTGGGCTTATCCTATTTGTTATCTCGTGATAGTTGATGGACCTCTGGGGCGCTGCCCGGCCCTCTGTGCCCAAGCCCTGTGGTGTGGATGTGTTTTTGCTTCTTTTGTGGTGTTAGTTTTCATTTCCTGGGACCAGAGTTGACGGCTCCCTGTACAATAACACTTGGAGGAAACACCAGACCATTTTCCAAAGTGGCTGCAGTATTTTGCTCACCCACCAGCCATACCGGGGAGTTCCAGCTTCCTCGCCCCGTCAGCACCCGCCGGCGGGGCTCCAGGCGCTGTCTCACTGTGGCCTCAAGCTGTGTTTCTCTGACGACTGATGATGTTGACCATCTGCCACTTGTATATTTGTATCTCTCCCACTTGCTTATCTTCTTTGGAGAAATAGCTGTTCATATTATTTGCCCATATAAAAATTATTTCTTTTTATTCTGGAGTCATAAGTGTTGTTTATATATCTATAGCCAAGTTCCCTATCAGATACACGATTTGCTGGCTTTTTCCTCCTATTCAGTGGGCAGTCTCTGCATTTTCCTTGGTGGTGTCCTTTGAAGTTCAAAAGTTTTAAATTTTGATGAAATCCAGTTGATGTAGATTTTTCTTTGGTTTCATGTGCTTTTGATGTCATAGATGAGAATATAATATTGCCAAATGCAAATTCATGGAGATTCATTCCTATGTTTTCTTCTAAGAGTTTCATCATTTTAGCCCTTAAATTGAAGTCTTTGATCCATTCTGACTTGATTTTTGTATATGGTGTGAGGTAGGGGTCCACCTTTTTTTTTTTTGCATACAGATGTCCACTCATCCTGCACCAATTTGTTGAAAGACTAATCTTTCCCCACTGACTGGCCTTGTACCTTGTAGAGAATCAACTGACCATAAATGCAAGGACTTGCTTCTAAACTCCACTCTATCTTTGATTTATCTTTGGCTAGTATCACACTGATCTGCTTACTATAGCTTTGTAGTAAATTTTGAAATTGGGAAGTGTGAGGTCTCCCACTCTATTCTTTTTCCAGACTGTTTTGGCTGCTCTGGGTCCCTGGTATTTCTGTATGGATTTTAGAATCAGCTGGCCAGTTTCTGCAAAGAAAAAAAGGATTCTGATATAGATTGTCCTCAATTTGCTTTGTGGAGTATTGTCATCTTAACAGTTTTAAGTCTTCTGATCCATGAGCACAAGATGTCTGTGAATTTTTTCAACAATATGTAGTTTTCAGAGTTTGAGTTTTGCACTTCTTTCATTATATTTATTTCTCAGTATTTTATCCTTTTTGGTGATATTAAAAATGGCATTGTTTTCTTAATTTCATTTTTGGACTTGTTCATTGCAAGTGTATAGAAATGTAGTTGATTTTCATATATTGATCTTGGATCCTGCAGCCCTGATAAACTTGTTTATTAGGTCTAATGGTTTTGTTTTTTGTGGATTCCTTAGGTTTTTCCACATGAAAGATGACCTCATCTAAGACTAGAGATAGTCTTACTTCTTCCTTTCCAATCTAGGTGCATTTCATTTCGTTTTCTTGCCTAATTGTCCTGGCTAGAACCTCAGGTACAATGTTGAAGTTAAGGAATAAATGAATCTTAATTAATCCTCACCTCACCCATGTAAACTCACTGTAATTTTTATTCCCTTTTGACCGATAGGGAAACTGAGGTGAAGAGAGGCCGAGTAAGCTGGTATTGCTGCAACAGTTACTTGTTAGGTGCCTTCTCCCTGAACTGTGTCATCACTACATATGGTGGGGACTTGGGTGTGGATTCTGCAGCCCCCTGGTTCTCGGGATATTGTCTTGGTGCCCAGAGTTCCTGCTGGTCAAGCTAAAATGTAGAGTCAGGCAGGGGGCCTCTCTCCAGGACAAAAGTCTTGGTATGAGGAATATACCGGAAAACCAGTGTCTGTTGAAAACAGCAGGCAGATGTTATGGCCAGATTAGCACAACCAGCTAGACCACCTTTTGGGGAGGTTAAGTGTAAACAGGGACCAGAGATAGGGTGCTTTGATCAGCAGCAACAACGGAACCCCCAGGCAACAGCCCCTATTCACTTCCCCTAGCTTGTGCCAGACTCTGTGCACCCCCAGTCCACATCCCCACCACGCACACCTTCACATCTTCCTCCACGGACTCGCCCACCTTCCCTGAATCAGATCCCCAATAAATGTGAGCCTGCCTGGAAATAGGGCTGCATCTCCCCCAGGTGCAAGCCCCTGGGGGCCTCTCTCTCCCCTGTGACTTAGAGTTTCCTCCATCCCGCACTGTTCCTAATGCTGCTGCTCTGAGGCAACACTGGGACCCCAAGGCCAACCTATTTGGTGAGATTCGGAGCTTTAATGGCCAGCTCTGAAAGTCTCACTAGTACCACTAACCCTGCTCTGAGTGGCTGGAGACGCTGGGGGTGGGGGGTGTGTGTGTGCAAGAGGCTCCGTGGAAACTCCACACCGCCCTCCGCTGAGGCTCCTCTCCCTTGGCCACTGTTGCTCCAGCAGCCCTGTCATCCCGGAGGCACACGTGCTCTGTCCTCGCTCTCTGGCGGGGCAGCGACGCTCGTCGCAGGGGCTGAGGAGGGGAAGGGATGGGCTGTGTGGCGCGATGACGAAGGAAGTTCATTAGGGGGAAACAGAAATGGAACAGGGACAGCCCCCCAAGGCCGGCCAGCCGGGCTCTGCCGCTCCCCGAGCTGTGTCCCCTCACTGTGTCATCTCCCTGTGGGCTTAGCTTCTGCCGAGAGAGGCTGAGTCATCTTCCAGGAAACGCAGAGCCCCGTTCCTGCGACTCCTGCCTTCTCCAAGGCTGACTAATCCCGTCCCTGTGACTAATCCACTCCCCGGCTTTATCTTTAGCACCGATGATTAATTGAAATTGGTTAAATCACTCCCATTTCAGCCCCCGTGCCTGGATGTCCCCTGGGGAAGTGGGTTCGAGGAGGGGGACAGGCCGGGCGTGGTGCCTGGGAGCCGTGGAAGTCTTTGCACCGCTGGGACCTCCAAGTCTCCAGCAGACGGGCCGGGACCAGATCCACGCGGGCACCCCGGCCTCTTGCTGGGGTCGCGGGGGTTGTTGGGATGCCCATGGCCAGGTGCCCTGGGGTTGGACCCGTGCAGGTGGTCCCTGGTCCATAGATCTGGAGGGTGATGCTGTGGGTGAGAAACCGGGGAGACAATGCTGGCCTCTACCATCTTCCTTTCCTGCTCTACCCAAAGAGCTGGAATATTATGCTCCAAGATGACAAACTCCCTGAGGCTGACCCAGCCCTGCTGTAGCCAGGCTGCCGGCCAGGCACCCACCCACCCAGTTCCCACCCACCCAGGCCATCTGGAGACCCAGCTTGGAGTCGGGAGATCTTGGATGTTGAAGTCAGCCTTGCTCTCTGCTCGACCTTCAGCCATGATCTCCTGTTTTGAGCCTCAGTTTTCTCGTGTTAGAACTCAGTGCAGCGAGTTCATTTTTCCAAAGAGGGCCCTGAATTCTGGTACTGCCCGAAAGCCACACGGGTGGGGGCAGAAGGGAAGGGGCGTGACACTGGCTGCCCACTGTCGGGGGGCGTCCATCATCTCCCCTGATCCCCACAGCCTGACTCAGAGGTGTGGGCGCCTCCCTTTGACCAGAGAGGAGGCCAGCCACGCAGCAGACCCGTAGGGGGCGCCTCCAGGCCTGAGGGGGGTCACCGCGCCAGGGACAGGCCCTCCTTTGACCTTTCTTGCTGCTCTCTGCTCAGCCACAGCTGTTGCCTCGTGTCCCGGGGCCAGGGCGTCGGCGGCAGCTGGGTGAGCCTGGAGGGGGTAGCGAGGGAGGGGGTGGGGTCCTCCTGCCCCCAAGCCATGGCCACGCTCCCCCTCTGCACGCAGGCCTGGTGGCCGGAGGCGCCTGGGCCCAGGGGGCTGTCAGCTCCTGCAGTGTCTTGGCAGCCTCCTGTCTCGATGGGCATGTGGGTTGTGTGTTTGGATGGCAGACAGCGGGGTGTTCCCCTGGCATCCAGGGCTGAGTGCTTCTGGGCTTGGATTGGTGACAGGAACCCAAGGGTCTGTGCGCCAGGCTGCCTCCAAATCGCACAGCAGAAAAGACGGAGGGGTCAGGGACTTGAAAGAGCCACGTGCGATTTCTCACCTCCAGGGCCTGCCCCAGGTGCCCTGCGTGGGCTGGGGCAAGGCTCAGCCACTCCAGGACCAGGCTGATGGGCAGTCCCTGGCGGCATGGCAGTCACTGCGCCAGAAGGAAAGCAAGCGCCTGGGGGTCTGGGTGTGCTTGTTCAATGTTCCTGCCAGAAGTGAGGCCGCCTCCTTGGCCAGACCCAGGCCACTGCCCTCCCTCCCCCAGCCAAGGAGGGCCAGGGGGGCAATCCTGCCACGGGCTTCAAGGGGGAGATGGGTCACAGCAGTAAAGAGGGCACAGTGGGAGAGGGGAAGCAGGAGAAGGTTGGAGGGGTGCTCCCTGTTGTGGGCTGTCCACCAAGCAGGTCGGGGCCCAGGGGTGTCCCTGAAGCCTGTGCTGGGCTCCTCTGTGGGCTCCACTCAGGGAGAGGCTGCCAACAGGGACCTGGTCTTTGCCCTGGAGCAGAAGAGGGAGCAATCAACTCCATTTTGCTTCTCTTTGTGGTTTTGGGCTGTAGCTGACCCGGGGTCAGGAACAAGGTCTCTGAGCAGGGAGAGGCTCCCCAAGACAGGAATGGGATGGCTTCCCGCTGGAGAGGCTGTGGGGCCGGGATCTAGATCAGATGGGCCCCGCCCCCATCCGTGCCTCCTCCCTCCCTCCACCCACCGTCCATCACTATCCATCCTCCATCCACCATCCTCCATCCACCATCCTCCATCCACCATCCTCCATCCATCCATCCTCCATCCACCATCCATCCGTCCATCCATCCATCCATCCAACCACCATCCTCCATCCATCCACCATCCATCCACCATCCATCCATTGTCCACCATCCATCCACCATCCATCCATCGTCCACCATCCATCCACCATCCATCCATCCATCGTCCACCATCCAACCACCATCCTCCATCCACCCACCATCCATCCACCATCCATCCATCCATCCATCATCCATCCATCATCCATCCATCCATCCATCCACCATCCTCCATCCACCATCCTCCATCCACCATCCATCCACCATCCATCCACCATCCACCCTCCATCCATCCACCCATTCATACTTATATAGGTCACCATCCCACCCCCCGCCCACCCCCCCCAACCATCCTTCTATCTGTCCGTTAAGCATGCTCCTTCCCTCCTTCCTCCCACCCAGGCAGCCACCCTCCACTCACCCCCATCCACCCTCCACCAGCAGTCACCGATTGCGAGCTTGTCACCGCGCTGGCTGTGTGCCTCTAGTTGTGCCACCACACCCCTTGGGGCCTTAGCTCTCTCGTCTCCTGTGTCTGGGTCTCTCCCCTATCTCGCAGGGCCCGGGGAGCAGGCGGCTGTGTGGGGGAGTCTCTGGAGTGGCCCTGGATGCAGTAGATTCCCACGGAAAAAAAAAATGTCGCAATTTCCTTGTCTGTCAAGTGGATGTGATAAAAAGCATGTTTACCTCGCGGACTGTTGTGAGACCGCAGGAGACAGTCCCTCAAAGCCCGGCCTGAGGCAGCTCTCAGGAGCCCTCAGCCTCCCCTGGTGGGAACTCTGGGGGGGCCGTCCCCGCTCCTCTCCAGTTGAGCTGTGGATCCCGAGCCTCCCTGGCCCCGTCCTCAGCCAGGAAACCTTGTCCTTGGAGGGCGCGGCGCCTGGGAGCCTGGTCCCGTCCTGCGAGTTTCCCTCTTTCTGCTGTCAGCCGGGGAGGCCCAGGGAGGGCGCTGTGCAAACTGTGGGGTGTGGTTCAACGGCGGGTGTGCTGTGCAAACTGTGGGGCGCCGATGTGGTGGGGGTTGCTCTTGTGTGTCCCGCTGGCTTCTCCCACCCACCTCGCTGCTCCCCTGACCAGAGCCGCTCTGTGTCCCACCGCCCAGCCCTGACCCTCGTCCCCTCTTGCCAGCTGCAGCCTGGACTCGGGCCTCTGTCTGGGCCAGCACGCCGGCGGTTTAGGAGTTTCTGGAATCAAACAGGATAAAATGGGAGGGTTTTTTTTTTTTTTAAAGAAATATTTAAATAATTTATTTGACCACATTCAATCCCAATTCTAGAAACAATTATTCACTGCAGAGATTTGGAAAATACTAACAAATATTAAGAGGCAAGCGGGGATCCCCAGGATCCCCAGACTCCCTCCCCGTGGATGAGGTGGCTGCTCTCCCCCCGGCCCTTTCCTGCCCGTGTGGGTGGGTGTCCGTCTTGTTCCCTGAGTCGGCATGCTTCCGGACGCTTCTTTTTGTCATCTCACAACATGCTGTGAGTAGCTGCCCAGTCATTAAATATTTTTTGCAAACTTGTGACTTGTGACATTTGCCTAATAACCCGTCCTGCACGTGCCCTCCTTTGAGGAGATCTGTATGGATCCCCCTGCGGCCCCCAGCCCAGTCTCAGAGGGAGGAAGCTTCTAGAAACGGTAGGGCGCCTCCTCTCCTTGCCACGCCGACCCCAGGAGCTGTCAGAGAATGGAGGGACCAGGGTCCAACCTGGGGACCAGTGTCCAGCCAGGGTCCAAACTCAGTCCAACCGAGATGCTCCTGTGTCCACCCCCCTTGGCTGGGCTCTGCATCCCCAGGGGCTCCCCCGGGCCTAGCACACCCAAGCCATGTGCCCACGCGCAGGCCCAGGCTCCACCCAGCCACCTGCGCCTGGGGCTCAGGGCTTAACAGGGCTGGGCGTGCAGACCTGGGCCGGAGCCTGGCAGGAGCCGCCTGCTCCGTGGCCTTGGCCCTGACGCTGCTTATCCCCCGTCACCCCCGTGCCCGGTGCCCGGAGTCCGCGTTGATCGAGGAAACTCTCTAATGCGAGATGGAAAAACCCAAGGGTATGAAAGTCACTGCACTTTATAGCCTTTTAAGGGCCTTTTAAAAACAATGTTCGCTCCATTTTTTTTCTTTCTCTCTTTTTTTTCTAATGAGCTTTTTGGTACACGCGGCACATAATCCCACGGAAAATGGCTGAACACCACGCTGGCGTCAACCGGTGCTGCTGTGAAGGTCCCTGAAGTTAGGGGCCGGCTCCTGTCATGGGGGGGCGGTGCTGCCGTCTTGGGGGCCCTGGGCCACCCTGCTGTGGATGGCTGGGGCGAGGGGTCCAGGCCCCCTTCCCGGGGAGGACGCTGGCTCAGTCTGAACCCCGACCTCAGAGTCGGTCCCGTATGCGCTTCTGTCCACTTCGCGAGGGGGTGGCTTGGAAGCCCATCTGGGAAGGCCAGTCCCACACCCCTGCTTTCTGAGTGTCCTCCCTGGATGGGGTCCGAGGACTGACCTCAGCACAGGAAGGGCTGGCGACTGTGTGCGGAGGTGGGGAGGGTGGAATGGGCCTGGTCAGGACCGTGGGGCTCTGGGGCTTGGGGTGTCACCGCTGGGGAGGTACCCACAGGGCAGGGCCTCATGCAGGTTAGAACCACCTGCAGCTCAAGCCCCGGGCCTGGGGTGGGGGTGCTGCAGTGCTGTGCACCTCCCCACGCATCCCCATAAGCCATACATGGCCACAAAGACCCAACATTTCACCCCCCCAGAGCGCATGGGCCACAGGTCACCTCAGGAACCCCCAAACAGCACACGCCTATCTCCTCAGGTCTCGGGGGCTGAGTCTTGCTTTGCGAATGGACGGAGTCCTGTTTCTGGAGGAGTCGGTCCCCTGCACCAGACAGGTCTCACCCAGGAAGCTTCAGTGGTGGGGACCCTGCCAGTGAGGCCCTGGAGCTCAGAGAGGGTGAGGCCCTGGCGGAGGCCACGCAGGAGACAGCTGTGAGTCGGGAGCAGCCGGCTCCAAGCCCAGTCCTTAAGGACCTCAAGCCCTTTAAATGCCCGCCCGGCAGGGGCCCAGGCACTTGGCCGTAAGCACAGAGGGATCGGTCAGGAGGGCTCCCCGGGGCACCCCGACCTCCCCAGGGCACTTGTGTTCAGCCAGCGGTTTGGACCCTGCTCCCGGCGCAGCCTTCACTGTGCTGCTGGGGGCTGCCCCTGTACAGATCCTGGTCTCTGGACCTTCAGCCTTCCTCTGCCGTGCCCGCGACCTGGGGGTGAGCTGTCCGGCCCACCAGCCCCAGCGTTCAGAAGAGCCCCGCGTCCTCCTTAGCTCCAGCTCCTCACGCCGCATGGGCCCGTGGGCCCGCAGGCCGTCCCACTGTGGGAAACAGTAGGACGGTGACGTGACCTGCCACCGCTCTGTCTGCCCTGTGGCCCCTGTGCCGGGTCCGAGGTGGCGGCACGGCTGTTCACCTGCAGCCCGAGGGTCCCGAGATGGCTGGGATGGAGCGGGGCTGCGGGGCCCATTAGATCTGGGTGGAGTCCTGGCCTGTGCCCCTCTCAGTGACGGAGCTTCTGTCTACACTGGGGAGGGAGGGAGCACCATGGCCTGCCAGGCCTAGGCCCTCGGCGTGACCCGTGTCCTTCCGAGGACCCTGCCGGGACCATCATTGTGTCCATCCCCCCCACCCCGACTCTGCGTCTGGTGGGGTTCATTCAGTCACTCTCTGACGGGGCCTGGGGCCCTGGGCTTTGCTGCTTGTGGAAGAGAAGCTGTTTGACCGATGGGGCTTGGTAGCCAGGACCGTGGGGTGTGACCCTGTCCTGCCGGCGGCTGGGGAGAGGACACAGGTCCCGGACAGATCTTCCCGCTGCGTCTTTCTGTGCAAATAAATAACGCTCCAGGCGACAGCGGGATGGAGGCCACGCCAGGGAAGCCGGCTCAGGGCCGCTCCTGTGGCTTCCTCCGCGCCTTTGCAGCAGTGTTTTCCAGTATTTTCCGCTTGAGGAGGCGCTGCAGCTGGGTCTGCAGTGGGAGCCCCAGCTCACCTTCTCCTCTGACAGCGGCGCTGACCGTCCACGCTGTCCAGCAACTTGGGGGGCCCTGCTCCGTCAGGGCCCCAGGGCCTGCTAGGTTCAGCCTGGTGGGAATCTGGGGGGCAGCCCGTGCCCCCCACCCGCCAGGCTCTGACTGGGGCCCACGTGGGGGCGCGTCCTGCGCCCTGGTGCCGAGCAGGCCCTCTCCCCTGCCTGCCGTCCGCCGTGAGCGCGGTAATTACGGTACAGTTGTGAGATGAAGACATGGCCGCGTTATGACACGGCTTGTGTAACAGTCTCTTAAAACTGGCTCCAAAGGCAACAGCTGCACAATTAGGCCATAAATTCCTGTAAATGAACTTGCCGGCGGCGGCGGTACCTGGGTGGCCGAGGGTGCGGGACGGCGCGGCTTGACGGGCTTGGGCGGGAGCCCAGCCGCCGCGTGGAGGAACTTTCCTCTGTGTGGTGAGCCGCTTGTCCTCCCATGAAAACAAGGGCCCAGGGGAGCCCTAGCCACCCTCTGTCCAAGGGTGGCAGAGCATCCGACTGAAGAGCTGACCGGGGTCCTCTCCTGCCCGAGGGATAGCCTCCTCCGAGCCCGGACCTGAGGCCTGGGCGGGTCGCTGACCACTGAGCGGCCCCGCGAGCTGTGCTTTCCCCCACGGGCTGGCAGGGCTCAAGCTGAACCCTGAGGGTGGTGGCCCCAGAACCCCTGGGCACCCTGGCGGTGGGCGGGGAGCTGTAAGGCCTCTGGAGTGTCGGGGATGCGGATGGAGCTGCACCTGCAGTCCTGGAAGAGCCCCGGCGAGGCCCCGCGTCGAAGGAGCGGGGTGAAGGCTCGAGTGTTGGAAACGTGGCCGCCACAGCCGCTCTGGCTCGGGCGGCGTCATGACCGGGGGCCGCTGTGTGTCCAGCCCGGCTCTCGGCAGCTCCCGTCGTCTCGAGGCCGTGACAGAGGGCAGCTCAGGAAGACACGCGTGTGTCACCCCCAGCTCTGACGCCGGCGCGCTGGCCCGCGCTCCTGTGTGGGCCGATCGTCTTCCCTTCTGAGGGACCATCTCCTTGCTTTCCTGCCTTCTAGAGCCTCCTGCATTCCTCGGCCCGGCGGCCTCCCTCTTCAGGCCCGGCTGGCGGGGTGGGGCTCCCTGACCCTGCCCGCTGCCTTCTGTCTCGTCCATTCTTCAGGACGGGTGCTGGCCCGGGCACACTTGGTGAGTGCCCAGCTCAGGGTTAGCGGGTCAGAGGCCCTAATCGCCCCTGCGTCTTTATTCCCATTCGCCATGGGACATAGCATATACCCAGGTGCTGGGGTAGGTCGTGGGCGTCTTAGGAGGGCTGGCAGTGGGGAGCAGGGTCCTGCACCGGCTTGACCTTTGAGCCCCCCGAGGGAGGCCAGGCAGCCTGGGCCTGGAGGGAGGAAATCCGAGAGCAGAGGCGCGCTGGTCCTCGGCTGGCTTGGCTGTGTGTGGGCTGGGCGGGGGTGGGCGGGTGGAGCGCCGTGACTTGCGTTTCTGGGAGCTCCAGGTCAGGGACGGGCCGTGGGCTCTGTGAACAAAGCCCAGTCGCAGCTGTGCCGCCGTGTCTCACTGGGCCGGGTCGTTCTGGGTGAAAACCCCAGGTGGGGGCGTCAGCAGCGACCTCCCTCCTGGACCACCTCCCTGGATGCGGTGCAGCTCAGGAAGCTGGTCTCATACGAATAAGCTCCGCGTGAACAGTTCTCAAAGCCACGACGCACAGGCCCCGGCCGTGCACACGCACGTGGCTGGAGCCCAGGCTTGGGTTTGGCGCGCTCTCCCCAGCCGGTCTCAGCGCATCCCCCGCACCTGCTGCTGCCCCCACCGATCCCGTCCCCGCCTGGCCTCAGGCCCCCGAGGCCCCTCGAGGACAGCGCGGGGATGATTCGCAGGCATTGCCCCGAACCTGTCCTCACGCGGGTTGCTGGAGTGTGTCCTCGGGGACCTCAGCTGCAGGCCCATTACTGAAGTCCGTCACCCAGAAAATCTGTTGACGGAACCATTCTCTCTGAACTGCAAGCAAATTGGGAAATTTGAATGTGATGCAATAAGCAGAGCCCCCGAGATGCGCATGGAGCGGCCCCCCGCAACCCAACCGCGCCCACTGGGCCTCTGCGGCTCCTCGAGCTGTCACCCCTCGGGGTGGCCACACAGAATATTTATTTTTTTTAATTAAGCCGCGTCACTGTGTGGTTCACCCTCCACAGATGCTTTATAAAGCCCAGCCTTATAAGTTGCTGAAAGTTTTTATTTTTTTTAAGCGGATAGTAAAATTAAGCAGTTATTAGTATTCACGAAAAATGCTCGTGGCAGGCTTTGCACACGTAATGAGAAGCCACCTGCAGTTCAAAGCAGTACTTGATAATGCTGTAATTAGATTTGAGATGCAAAAAAGCTCATTAAAATTAAATAACATATTTGTCACTGTTTTAAGAGGTACAGACTGCCTAGAACCATGCTGGTCTCTTGACCTTGAGTATTTTGGCGGAGTCCTTGCCGCCAACAATCGGAAAATAACATCAGCAGTTCTGCAGAGAATCCTGAAAACATGCTCATCCCCGGCTCAGTATGTGTTGGAAAAAATGATACAGATATCCAGGGGCAATCACGGATCTGTACACAGCGCCTTCCGGGAGGAACGGAGAGCAGAATCCTCAGCAAACAGGCATTTCCAGTAACACTCAGGGGAGACGAGAGTGCGGGGGGCGGGGGGGGGCCTGCCCAGGACAGGGGACGCGGTCACGGGGCCCAGGAAGGAGGTGGCAGCGGCCCCACTGCCTGCCCCTCTCTCTCCCGCCTGGATGAAGCCGCTTGCCCAGCGCAGGCCCCGGGTCCTGAGCTTCAGCCAGCGGGCAGCGTTCCGGAAGGTCAGCGGGCAGCGTTCTGGAAGGTCGCCCCTGTGGGGGCACAGGGCACAAAGAACCGGGGGCCAGGAGGACACGGGTTGTTAGTCAAAGGGCCTGAGGCTCACTGAGGGCTCCCTGCATCCCCTTCGCCATCCCTCCACCGCCCGAGAGCCCCTCGATGTCCCGTCTTCTTGAGGACTGAGGGGCGTCCTGAGGACGCCTTGTCTGCATGAAAGACCCCCGGCCCTGGATGGCTGTGCAGCTGGGTATCACTGAGCACAGACCCCGGGGCAGCAAACACACAGGAACCCTGGATCTCACTGGGTGCCCACTCATGGTGGGATTTTGTTCTAGAAACTTCCCGTCTACAGATCCACGTCATCTCCATAGCAGCCTGGTTACTCCGTTTCACAGATGTGGAAATTGAGGCCTGAGAAATTAAACAACCAGCCCAAGGTCACAGGTAATTAGTGGCAGAGCTAGGCTGGAGCTCTGCCCTTCGCCGAGAGTCTATATTTCTTTTCTGCAGAAATCCGTAAATCATTCTACAAAGAGGTTGATTATTTTTATTCTTGGGGGAAGAAAGTGCAAGTTGCATTGATGGCTGGAGACCGGGGGGAGTTTGCTTGGAGCAGAGCGGTCCGGGGCCTGCAGGGCCCGGGGCTGCGTCCTCGCCCGGGGCAGCAAGCTGGGAAGCCAGCCTGCCCCTCCCCTGGGCAGCCGGATTGATTTTCAAGGCTGATTCTCTTGGCACTGGGTCCAGATTTAGTTCTGTGGAGAGCTTGTCTTTCAAAGTCCAGCTCAAATGTCACCTCCTCTGCAAAGACTCTTCCAACCTCGATGCAAAATTAATCACCCTCCCGAGTGCCCCCAGGGTGCTCTGTGGATACCTTAGAACAGTCTTATCGCTTTGGACTCGGATTTATGTGTTTACAAGGCTCTCCCTCCCGCTGCACAGGGGCCCCTGGAGGGCAGGCCCCTGCCCCGCTGCCTTTGAGCCCTCCTGCGGGGCGTGTGCGTGCAGCAGTGCTCCACAAGTGCCGAGCGGGTACATGAAGGGCCCGTGGGGACTCTGATCTAGTTCACCTGCCTCGCGGCGCTCACAGAGCACCTTCTCCTGTGGTCCTGTCCTGAGCTCAGGACACAGGTGACCAGGTCAGTCTCCAGCACAGACGTGAGGTCAGTTCTGTACTTGTCTCCATTGCACAGATGAGGAAGTGGAGGCCCGGAAGGTCGTGTGACGTCTCCTCGTAGTCCAGTGGGCGTGTGGGGGCGCAGGACTCACACCCGCATCTGGGTGGACATAGCTGCTTGCAGCCATCCGCGGCCGAGCCCGTCGCTGCAAGCGGCGGCTCCTACAGGGCTCTGAGCTTCTTGTCTCCTTTCCACAAGGGCCTGAATTTCGGAAGCTTTGGAGAAAGGGTTCGGGCTTGGCGCAGTTAAGGCCCCTTTGTTGTGAGCCACAGACACCAGCGGTGGCCAAATGAGGCAAAGGGGATTCTGTGGGAAGTGGACACGAGGGAAGGAAGAGGCCGGGAAGGCAGGTGGACCTCCTGGCAGGAGCTGCGGCAGGCCAGCCCCTCCTGCTCATCTCCCACCTCGTCCTGCCATCACCACCAGGACCGGCCCGTGGCGCGGAGCCGTGACTTGGCGCCGGGTGCCTGTGCCTGGCTGCGAGGCCCCCGGTCCTCGGGTGCTTTGGTAGTGAGGGGCCCCGGTGGCCGCCCCCTGTGGTCACGGGGCCGCTGGGTCCTGGGTTCAGCGCCTCCGTCGAAGGCTCAGTCGTGTTCCTTGGAGACACCGCCCTGGAGTTGGGGGTGGGGTTGCGAGAGTCTTCCTGAAAGGAATATTCACTGGCAGTGACCTTTCTTAGGTTTTTAACATTTTGAGGGAATTGATTGAATTGATCCAAGTCCATTCATTCTCCACCTCAGAAGGCCGTGAATCCCACAGGGCCAGCCCAGCGTGGGGCTGGGCACCGGGGTGCAAATAGGGTTAGATGCTGTCTCTCCCTGGCATGGCACTGGCCTCTAACGTCGGGGAGCGGCGGGTCCGGCTGGTGTCTCAGGAGGGGTGGGCACACCTGGGCCTTCTGGGCGGCTGCCCTGGCTGGGGTGGGAGCACTCCTCTTGCAAGGATGGGAGCGGGGCAGCCGCTTGGGGCTTCCAGGGTGGGAGTCATCTTGCTGCTCCATCCGGTCCCAGCCCACGCCCCGCTGGCCCGCCCTGTCCCTCCACGCGCAGCCCCCAGCAGGCCGCGGGCAGCGTCCCGGGCGCCCTGGGCCAGGGGCAGTGCCTGGCGGTTGGGGCCTTGGTGCGGCCCCAGGGGCATTCCCGTGCCATCGTGCAGACAGGTCGGGAGAGGCCGCCCTCGCCGGGCACAGAGCACGGGGGTGCACGGGGGTGCTCTGGGGGTGCTGCCGCGTCTCCCTCTGCCTGGCGGAGGGGTCTGTCCCCCCCAGGCCCCGCCTCTGCGGCCCCTTCACCTCGCCCAGGCCTGGCCCGCTCGCCCCTGCCGGGAGGTGTGAGTGCCCCTGGCCCAGACCAGAGGTGGGCGGAGGGGGCACCTGCCAGCCCCACACCTGCGCCTCCCCTCCGGGTTTGGGCCCCTCCCGGCCAGGCCTCCGTCCTACGGGCTGCCTTTCCCCTCTGCTGCCCACCCCTGCCGGCAGGCCGTCTCCCCTCCCCGAGGCCACCTCCCTCCCCTCCCCTCCCCTCCCCTCCCCTCCCCTCCCCTCCCCTCCCCTCCCCTCCCCTCCCCTCTCATCCCGCCCGCCCCGCCCCGCCCCGCCCCGCCCCGCCCCGCCCCGCCCACAAGCCGTCCCCGGCCCCGCCCACCCACCGGCCCCGCCCACCACAAGCCCCTCCCTGGCCCCGCCCCACACACAAGCCCTCCCTGGCCCCGCCCACCACCCAGCCCCTCCATGGCCCCGCCCACCCACAAGCCCCTCCCCTCCCCGCCCCCACACAATCCCCTCCCCTTGCCCCGCCCACCACACCGCTCCCTCCCGGGCCCCGCCCCCCTTGCTGAGCCCCGGCCCCCCCAGAGTGATGTGTGAGGCCTCGGGAGCGGTGACCCACGAACCCCTTTATAGAGGGGCCGCCCTTGGATTAGCGCCCTGAGGCGGCTCTGCCTCGCGTCTCGGGGGCTTCTGCGCGCGGGGACCCCCCGCCGGGCTGGGCCCCTCCGGGCCCCTGTGGCCCCCCTGGGGAGGCTGGGTGTGGGGGCCCCCGGGGGCGGGAGGCCGCCCCTTCCCGCCCGCGGTCGCCCGCGCTGGCGTCCTGGGCCTCGGGGGGGCGCGGGTTCTGTGGGGCTCAGCCTCCTGGGGTGCGGCCGTGCCCCGCGGCTCGGGGGCTGTCGTGGCGCCTCCACGCTCCTGTGCCCGCCCCGGGCCTGGACTGTGGGGGACAGACCGGTGGCCCCGCTTCTTGCCTGTTGGCGCCTGGGCCGCTCAGCCGTGGCGCCGTGAGCCACATGGGGCTCTGCCAGGGAGCCCCCCCCCCCCGCCCCCAGAGGCCGCTGGTGGCCCGTCGAGAGGTGACACCCCCGCTCGTTCTTTTTTTTTTTTTTAAAGATTTATTTATTTATTTACACAAGCACCGGGTACAGTCAGAAGCGCGGGAGGGCGAGAGAATTCAGCAGAGCCAGAGCGGGGAGCAGAGCAGGCAGAGGGACCGAAGGACACTGCTGAGGGGAGCAGCGGGCGGCAGGAGAGGTCTGCGCGCCATGCGGGACCCTCCTCCGGTGTCCGGGGAGCAGCCGGGGATCGAACCGGCGCTGCAGAGGCTGCGGGCAGCTTCGCAACCCAGCGCTCAACCGCTGCGCCGCCGGGGAGGCCCTCCCCGCTCGTTCTTTTCTACAACTTTGTGAGCCGCTTGCTGCCCTTTGCCTCGTGCCTTTGCCGGGGCGGAGGGGTGGCCGGAGTCTCCTCCCCAGGGGCGCTTGCGGGGCAGCTGCTGCGTCCGGCTCTGTGAGGTGCCGCGCCCGGGGAATTCTCTGGCAGGTGAAGCAGCAGGGGAGCACGTTGCGGGCCTGTGGGCCTCTGGCTGAAAGCAGGGTCGGTCTCCGTCCTGCCACCTCTGGTAGAGGCTGGTGGGGGAAGCCGAGATGGGGGCCCTCGAGGGTGTGTTAGTGCCCAGACAGGAGGGACCAGGGTCCCAGAGACCCGTCCAGGCCGCTCTTGCCTGGGGGGCTAGTGCCGGCCTGGACGAGAGGTGGCGCGGAGGGCCGGGCAGAGAGGGCCAGGCCTGGGAGGGCCTGCTGGGCCCTGACTTAGGGTGTGCGTGTTTATGTTGCCTTGTGAGCGTGTGTGCGCTGGCACATGTATGTTCCTGGGCCTGTGTGTGCGTGTGCGCCTGGCTTGCAGGAGTGTGCGTGTGCACACATATGTGTGTGTGCAGGGCCCGGAGCCAGAGGCAGCCGAGGCGCCGTGGCACCGTTGTTATAAATAAGGCTGGATTTTATACTCCCACCTGCCCGGGGAGCGCAACCAGCACCAACAGCGATGCCCTCCCGCCACCCTCGCAGGCGACTGTGGTTTGTAAGCCCCTCTGGCTCGGGGCGGGCGGCAGGGGTGTGGCTAGAGCTCCGCCACCCCAGATGGAGGGGGGCAGTGGGTGGGCCCGCCCTGGTTTCTCTAAAGCAGGAAAAAAAATGACGTGCCGCCTGTTAGCTAATCAACAGTGAGGAGAAAGTCCTGACAACAAGCAAAGAAAACTTAGCTGGCGATAAAATAAGGGACTTTTTATGGTGGTTTTTATGGGAACATTTTCACTTTGGGAGTTATTAGAGTTAGTGCCGGTTGTGACAAAAGCCACATTTGCATATCGCCCGTGATGGAGGCTGGATGGAGCCTGAACGCAGCAGTAACTGCATATCAGAGGCCCTTTCAGAAGCCAGACAGGATGACATTTATTGCAAGCCCGATGCCGCGCGGCTGGCATTACTTACTGCTGGCGGTGTCCTGCGGGATGAAGATTTTCAGTCGCGGGGTCTTTCTGGGCCCTGAGCAGCAGTTTCCCGAGTCCAGAGCCAGCTCCAGCTTTGGGGTGGGGCAAGGGTACGGGCAGTGGCTTTTCTGAGCTACCCTTCGCCCAGGTGCCCTGGAGGCTGATCTAGGGAGAACGAGTTCAGATGCAGGTCCCAGGCCAGGAGACGCAGGAATTTCTCCCCAGTGCTTTTTTTTTTTTTTTTTTTGTGAAATTGAGATCTGATAGTCACACACCAAACAAGTCGCCCATTTCAAGTCGGTGGCTTAGTGACTCCCAGTATGTTCACAGGACTGTGCAGCAGTCCCCACGGTCAACTGCAGAACACGCTCATCGTCCCCAGAGGAACGCTTGCCCTGTAGCCACCACCCCCACCCCCAGCTCCTGCCAGCCCTCAAATCTCTGACCCACCTTCCATGTCTGGATCTGCCTCCGCCGCACATTTCCCACGTGTGGGCGACACGCCGTGTGGCCTCCGCGTGTGACTTCCTGCCGTCAGCACTGATCCAGGGTCCGTCCACTGTAACAGGTGTCAGTGCTTTGTTCCTTTTTATGGCTGAATAATATTCCATTGTCTGGTGGGGTCACTTTTATGCTTTTTTCAGTTGGTTCTCCTACTTTTAACACCTTTTTTTTTTAATCTTAAAAGATCCTCGTGAAAAAATCATGGTTGGGCCCATTGAAACAAATCGGCGTTTTCCTGATGCAGAGCAGAGTTCTGGACAGAGGATGAGGGGAGAGGAGGGGCTTCTGGAATGACGTTTTCTCTGGAAAAGACAGAGCTGATTCTCTGCCATCTGCTCTGACCGAACTGCTGTTCAGTGGGGGCTCGGCTGCCCCAACCCCAGGACTGATGTCAGGGTCCTTTGGGGGGCTTTGCTGCTTGGAGAGCTTTCTGTATCACAGGGGGCCCTCAGCCTCTGTTAGAGAATTCTCTGGGGGTGTCAATGTGCAGAGAGCTGTGGAGCAGCTGGGTTGGGGACCCCTCTTGCAAAAGCGCTGGCTGTGCCACTCTGGGCGGCCCCTCTATGAGGGTCTGGGGGTGTCAACTGAGGCTGGGCAGCTACCATGCTTTTCAAAGAGGGTCTGTCTTCTGCTGCTGGCGGGGGTGGGGAGGTGCAGGGGCACAGAGGACTCTGCCTGGCCCTGACTTGGGTGGGTGTGAAGTCAGAAACCCCTATTTTGCTTCTCCCTGAAAATCGGTTGGATCCCTCGGTGACTCAGCTCTTAGTCTTAATTATGCTGCTATGTAAATATTTCTGAGGTCTCTTGGTTTTCTCGGCTGGCGTTATATCACCGCTAATAACTAGAGGGCACATTATAAATATGCAAACTAATAACAATGCATTAACTCGGAGCGCATCGATAAATTGCCAAACTGAGCCTGAAGCACTCAGAGGCGTGTTCCCTTTGCTGCCCAGACACCCCCTCCCCCGAGTTGCAGAATTGCCTGCGCTCACCTGCCCCAGATGGCAGCCTCAGGACAGCGGCAGCGTCTGTCCTGGCCTGCCCCCTGCTTCTGTCTGCTCTGGGACAAGATCAGAAATAAAGGCTGGAAAGATGAGCCCTTGCCCTGCTGTCTGCTCTTGGCTTCCCCGGGAAGGTCACAGCCGCCAGGCCGGACGCTGCTGAGTTCCTGCCCCGCTCCCATCTGAGAACGTGGCCTGGGAAGTCATGTCAGCGTCATCCTTTGAAATTCATGAATTTGACGAGTGTTTGCTGTGGACCTACTGTGTGCCAGCTTTGTGTGGGCCGTTGTTCGGTCCTGGCCATCTTGGAGTGGACAGTGTGCTGGCGGGACAGACAAGCAGGCAGAGTGACCACGAGTGGGATCAGTGTGTGCATGAGAAGCCAGGGGCCCGCGGGAGCGCCCGTGGGGGGACAGAATCTGGACCTAGTGGGTCGGGGGAGTCCCTGATGAGCTCAGTCTGCGCCTGACGATGGACTGGACACCCCCTGGCAAAGCAGATGGCTGGCAGAGTGGAGGTGGGGGCCAGGGAGGAGTGTGCTGGGCGGAGGGACGGAGTATGCCGTGACCCCAGGAAAGGGGAGGCACGGGCTGTGGAGTAAGTCTCCCCACGGGCTATGTCCATCCTGCCAAAGTGGACACATTGAAAGAATTTGAATATTATCCTGAAGGAGAGAGGAGCCCGTGAGGAAGGGCCCCTGTCTGGCCTCGGAGAGCTCCCGACAGCATTTTGGCGAGTGGACCAGAGGTGTGAGGGTGGCAGCTGAGAACCCTGGGTGCAGGGTGAGGGGGCCGCACCCACTGCCATGTTTGCTTGTCTGGTGGCCACGCTGCCAAATCAGGCAGCTTGTGAACAGGGTGCAGGGGGGCAGACAGGGTGCAGGGGGGTGGACAGGGTGCAGGGGGGCGATCAGGGTGCAGGGGGGCCTGCACTTGGAGGCGGGGCTGGGAGGGCTGGGGGCTCTGGTCTGGGAGGCGGCAGGGGAGGCCTGTGACCCCACTGGAGCTACAGAAGAGGGGTGGGGGCACACGGGCAGGAGGGGGACTCGCCAGCTGGACAGGCAGAGCCCTGGGCACCGGTGTCTGCGCTGCGGCCCCGCAAGCTGGTCAGGCCCCTCGTCTGCAAACAGGACGGTCACACCTGCCTGGACCGTGCTGAGGGTCACGCCCGTGGGCGCCAGAGGCCTTGAGGGTCTGGGGTGCAGCACGGGGTCTTGCTCCGGTGCTGCTGTGTCCTCGTCCGCGAAACCGGGACCTGCCTGTGGGATTCTCTGAGGGCTGAGTCTGGGGTCGAGGCCTCGCGCTCTGCGTATTTACGGTTGCGACGGGTGTTTGCCGCCCTGAAGAGCCCCGAGACCCGCGTCTGGGCCTGGCCTGCGCTCCTCCGCGCGAGGTGTCGGCCGGACCCAGGGCTGTTTGACACTTTTGGTTTTGGTCACGAACATCAGATCACAGGAGTTTCCGGGAGGGTCCAGAGAGGCCTGTGTCTCCCCCACACCCCGGGCCGGGAGCTGGCCACGAGACCTGCGCCGCGCGCCCGTGCCCCCGGTGTTGCCGTGCAGGCTGGGGTCCCCCGCCCCAGGCAGACCCGGCCCTGAGCCCCCATCGGGGACCCCAGCCAACCCGCGCTCGCGCTCCGCCTCCGTGAGGTGGTTCAGATGAGGAATCTGTTACAAAAGCGTCAGGGAGCTCAGGACCCCGGAGAAAGGCCTTCCCGTGTCCTGCCACCTCCGCAGCCACCAGCGGCCCTTCTGGGCACGCGCCCGGCCTCCTCGGCACAAGCGCGGATTTCGTCTGTCTGTGCCCTGCCCTCGTGCCCCACTCTCCCTAAGCCACCCCAGGCGCGTCGGTGGGCAGGGAGGGGTGAGACGCAGATGGCCCTGGAGGAAACGGGGTCAGTGGTGGGGGCCGCAGAGCACCCCCTCCCCAGGGCCCGAGCTGTCAGGGGGCCGCCGTCGCCCCGCTGCGGCTCGTCCGTCCAGGGACCTCCCCCAGCGCGGCGGAGGTGGAGAGAACCTTGAAAGGACCTGAGGGAGGGGCACAAGCTGTGCCCACAGAAGCCCGGCTCACCGGCTGCTGGACTGACTCCGGCGGGAGGGGTTCGTAGCGACGCCTCTTTTGCTGGAGTGTCAGACCCTCCTCTCTGCGGCACCAGGTCCATGAAAAGGCGATCAGCCAGCAGGACGTGCGACTGTACCCGTGTCACTCGGTGGCAACTTTAATTGGGATTAAAAATAAAAATAAAATAGAAAATCTGAAGCTGTGATACCCCAAAGCGCCCGAAAGCACAGCCGCGAGCTCTGTTCTCTCCAGCCTCACTGCAAGGCTCGCCGCGTCCCCGGCTGCTCGGGGGCGAGAGAACCTTCTGGGTAGATGTGCGGCTGGAGACAGAGCCACAGGCAGGCCCTTTGCTAAAAGGCGTTAATAACTTTTGAGTGTCCCTTGCGCGAGCGCCGAGCTGGTACAGGGCAATGGCGTGTGTGGCCGAGAGGGACCCCCACGACCGCTGTCCATCGGCAGCGGGTCAGTGACGGGGTGGGTTTCCGGCTCCTGAGGATGAGGGGGAGAGCGGAGCGGACTGGGCTGTGCTGGAGAAGCAGGAGGCTGGTCTGTGCTGGCCCCGGTCATGGTGCTGCCCAGGCGTGACTGGGCACCCGCGTCCTTGGCCACAGCCCTCAGCCCCCGGGGTGAACGGGGCTTCTTTCCAGGTGAGCGTGCAGGAGGCGGGGGCTGGTGGGATGTGCCAGGGCAGGCCTCGGCAGCTGGGACCCCGCTTTGTACCTGTGGTTATCCGGGGGAGCGGCTGGAGGTGCAGGCGGGAGCTGGGGTGGGCACGTGGCCCAGTCCCTCGCCCCTTCCACCCCCCGCCCCAGGAAGGCGGGCCCCGAGAAGGAGGCTCGCAAGGAGTTGCTCCCGAAGGGAGGAGCTCGGTGGCCGGGGTGTGTGATGATTCCAGAATTGCCACCTTCTCTAACTGGTGGGGAAGAGGAATAAGCGACTTCAGGAAAGTCCTGTGTGCACGCTCCGCGACACACCTGGCCATTTGTGTCAGCTGAAGACACAAAGGCCTCGCTCCGCACGTTCCCTCGTGCTGCCGAGTGAATTAATATTGATTCGACGTTCGACAAGTGTTTGAATTTTGACTTTTCCTGCGCTGGGAGCGGGTCCTGGTTTAGTGAGCACTTTCCGTGGCCGCGTCTGCAGGGAGCTTTTCTGCAGCCAGGCCGGCTCTGCCCGCTGTGTGCCCGGCGGCCCCTCTGGGCACGAGGCCGGGAGCCAGCCAGGCGGGGTGTGTTCCAGGCGCTGCTGGGGAGCAGGGGCGCGGCCCAGCTGTGCCGGCGGCTGGACTCGGGCTGGGGCATCTGACCCGGGGGTCGCCGGGGTCTGTCCCGCTGCTGTCACGACTCCCCGCGCCGATGCTCACAGACCCCGTCACACTAGAGCGGCGGGGGGTTGCCCCCTGGGGACTCTATAAGGGCCCCGTACTCAAGACCTAATCAACAGCCAAGGACCCCACCTGTGAATACCATCACATGGTGCGGGGGGAGATTTCAACCTGTCAGTTTGGGGGACACATAAGCTGCATCCACAGCTGGGGCTGGAGGGGGCGGGAGGGCGGGGCGCAGGGCGGGGCTGAGTGTGTTCCCTGGCGGCTCACAGCTGACCTGCCCTGGGCCTCGGGCGGGTTTATTAGCCCGTGGGCTCCTCCCCTCGTGGCCTGCATGCCGGCGTCCCGTGGCGCGAGTGAGGAAGGACCCGCTCCTCTTCCCCGGGGCGGGCGGGAGGCCTGGCAGGAGCTGCTGCCTCCATCCACACGTCCCGCCTGGAGGGGCCTTTCGCTCCCCGATCGGAGGCAAAGCGAACTCCTACCTCTAGCCGTTTTGCTCGGGAGGCCGGTGATCCTCTGTGGCCCCCAGATGCCGCTGGAAGCCGTGGCGACTTTTCGTGGGTTCTCATTCTTTAAAACCGGCCTGGAATGGCGTTCCGGACGGAAGGAAGGTGGACGTGGAGCTCATGGGGCCTGGCACAGCGCCGGGGCGGCCCAGAACCCCACAGCTCAGTCTAGGCGGCTGGGGGGGAGCTCGCTCGTCATTTATGTCCTTCTTGGAGGAGCCGGAGAGTCTCAGGTGAGGAGCCGGGAGAGGGAGGGGCGCGGGAGGGGAGCCGAGGATCCCATTCTTCATGCAGCAACCAAACAGAGCAGTTGTGTATTCCCATAATGTCCCTTCAGCTTCTCGGGGTCTGGAGTTGCATCTATTTTTAAAAACACTTGGACCAATAACTCTGCTTTATGCAGACCAACTGGAGGGTCCCTGGCTTGGAGATTTAATGTAAAATAAACTCTAAATGGGGTGGCACACAGCATGGCGGCCGCGTCTCTGGCAAGCCGCTTCTCTCGTGCAAGCCGGGGGATGATGGAAATGGCCGCTGTGCTAGAGCGTCCCAGAGCCAGGGCGCCCTGTGTTTTGGGGTGCCGGGGAGGTGGGAAGGGGGAGGTCCTTCATCCTCCTCCTGTCTGTCCTTCCTCCATGCCAGCGGGGTCCTGTTGGCCAGGAAGGCAGGGAGGCTCCCCCGAGGGCGGCTGCAGACGCCGGACTCCTCATGGGGCTGGGGATTGTCCAGGTTGGACCGTGGATGCAACATCACCGAACCGGGCGCAGAAGCCTTGCATTTGGCAAAGGAGCGTTATTCGTAGAATTGTCCAGGGTGCGGTGCTGGGGGGCAGGGTGCCGGGCACGGTGGGGGGCTGGGCAGGGGCAGGCGCGCTCTGAGCCATACCGCCTTGGAGGTTCTTTTTTTTCTCCCCCAATCAATCTCTCAAGGGTTTGCAGCTTTACATTTGCTGTTTAAAAAGTTCTGGTTTTTGCCTTTCTCCACCTGCCCTCTTTCACTGAGCACAACCCCCTCCCACGTGGCCGCACAGCGCGAGATTCCGCTGTCTTTAGAGCTGAGCAGCAGCTGTGACATAGGACCCCCTCTTTGGATCCTGCACCCTTCGACGGGCCCTTAAGCTGTTCCCTGTCTCGGCCGTGATGCTCCGCGCGGCAGTGAGCACAGAGCCTTCGCAGAGCATTGCTTTCTGCTCGGCAGGTAAATACGCAGACGTGGAATAGCCGGATCGTGCGGTAGCTCCTGTCTTAGTTTCTCTGCGGCTGTCCACGCTGCACCGACTTACGTTCCCACCAACTGAGGGTGAGCCCCGCCCTCGTCCTCCCCAGCACTCGCTGCTTCTGGCCTGTGCGGCCACAGCCATGCTAGTGGGTGCAGGCGATGTCCTGCCGCGGATCTGACTCGCGCTTCCTTCATAGTGACAGCCCTGAGCGTCTCTTCACGTGCTCGTGGCCGTCTGGCTTCCTTGTGACAATGTCTATTCGTTTTCTTAAATTGGGTTATTTATTTTGTTGTTGTTGGGTTGCCTGCATTCTTTACATATTATGGGCATTAACCTCTGGGATGTATGATTCGCAAATATCTTCTCCTGCCCAGTAGGTTGCTTTTTGATGATCATTTCTTTCCCTGTACAAAAGCTTTTTAGTCCCACCTGCTTATTTTTGCTTTTGTTTCCTTTGCTATTGGAGTCGAATCCACAAAGACGCAGAAGAGGCTGATGTCAAGGGGCCGACTGCCGATGCTTTCTTCTATGTATTTATAGTTTTGGGTCTCATGGTACGGTCTTACATCCAATTTAAATTAATGTCTGTGTATGGCATAAGGTAATGGTCGTGTGTGTGTGTGTGTGTGTGTGTGTGTGTGTGTAAGGAAACAAAGCAAATGAACCAACCAACCAAACCCAAAGCTGAGTCTTAGAAACGGAGAAGGCTGGTCCTGTGAGGGCACCGTCCTCACCACACCGGGAGGGGCTGGGGAGGGACAGGGCGGATGAAGGCCAAGGCCGGTGTGTGTCGGTGGATGGAAACCAGACTTTGCTAGTGACCACGGTGTGGCGTGGGTCTGTCTACAGTGCTGTGCATGTGACTTGTCTAAGGTTAGATTCCCGTGCTAGTTACTGCAATGCTATTTTATTAAAATAATTGATTTAGTTTTGGAGAAGAGTCTCCCTCTGTAATTCACAGTCACCCGGAACTGAAGGGGACAAGTCCCTGGGGCCTGGCTCCCCACCCTTGGGCTGTCCTCGGGGTGGGTTCAGCCTCTTGAGTGCCCTTAGTAAGCCAGTGGGCACTGGGCGACCCGCCCTTTGCTCGACGGCTCTTGAGCGTCCAGGCCCTATGCCATGGGCTCTGAGCGGGCCTCGCTGTCCTCGGTTCCCTGCCTTTCTTCCTGCGCGCCCACTGCTGCTCCGCCTGCGGGCCCTCGTGGGACGCATTCTCCTGGATGCTTTTGAACTTATTCTCTTCTGACTTCTCTGGGATCCCCCAAACAGCAGGGACCTTTGAGAGACCACACCTTTCTCTCTGCCCGGCTCTCTGGTCATTGTCTCACAAGGTCAAGCATCAGTTGCCTCCCATTCTGGGAACTGTGCTTGGCTGGTCATGTGGCTGTGAATTCGTCATCCCCGAGAAGCCCCTAGAGGTCGGACTGGAATGATGTGAAGACCCTGGAGTGCGGGAAGGTGACATTTGTCTACGTGAAATAGAATCCAGTTCTGGGCCCCGTCGGCCTGGACAAGAGGCCGGCCCCAAACCCTGGAGTTCTTGGGGCTCCCCCTCTGGGATTGCATGAGTCTGAAGAGCCCCTCCTGACGTGGCCTGCGGGGTCTTGGGGGCAGGGTGCCTCTCTGGTAGCTCCTTGCCAATCAGGGCCCCCCTCTACCCGCCCTCCCCAGGCCTGGCCTTCACAGCCCCACCCCCACCGCTCCCAGCCCTGGCTTCTAGGGTCCCGCAGCCTCTATCCAGCTCAGGTCCCTGCACCCAGGGTCACTGTCATGGGGTGAGAAGCCCTCTTGGGCCTTCTGATCCCAGATGTTGTCCCCAGCTCTTGTGGGGGCCTCATGGTCTTCTCAAGGGGAGCGAGAGTGAAACCCGGTAAAATCCAGGCCAGGCCGGGCAGCTCCCCGCTCCATCCTTGCGTCTCACCAGGCTGTGGCGCGGGGGCGCCGGGACCGGGTCTCCTGGGGGCTGGAAGCTGCTCTGTTACGAATGAACGAGCAAATGTGTGAATAAGCGAATCAACGAATGACTGGATGGATGAATGTGGCCGGAACCTGAGGAGGTGGGCCTGGGAGGGAGGGAATTCCTAGACTCAAGGAGACTGCTGCTCGGGCTGGCGGGGAGTGGGGGCGCCAGCAGCCTTAGTGAGGTGTGGTCCCCCTGGGCACAGCTCCCCTGTCCCCACAGCGCCGCAGTCAACCCTAGGACATCTTCCTCACGCCAAGGGGACCCCGCAGCCTTCGCCGTCACCCCATCACCATCTCATCAGCCCCGGGCAGCCGGGCATCGACTTTCTGCCTTGGCGGGTTTTCTGCCGACGGCCCAAGTGAGTGGACTTTACGCCGCGTGACCTTTCGTGTCTGGCCGCCTACCTGCGCGTGACGTGCTCCAGGCTCCCGGCTCTCTCTGCCCAGCGCTGACCTGGGGTATGACGTGCACGGGGTGTCTGGGGCGTGGCCTGGCCGGGCCCGGTGGCCGGCCCGAACTGCGGGCGTTTTGGCCGGAGCGTGACCTAATCAGAGTGGGGTCGGGGGGCGCTCAACCCAACAGCAGGCATGAAACAGCAGTGGGGGCAGAGACCCACGCTTTCTTGGGGTTCTTGGTGGAGGTGACAAGGGGCAGAACCAGGAACAGAAAGAGAAGTACGAAGGGGCGGGGCTCGAGGAGGGGACGGGTGCGGGCCTCGGGGCGGCTGGCCTGGCTGTGCGGGGACGCTGCGGAAGAGAGCTGCTTCCTGGTGCGTCCTGCCTCTGGGAGTGGACAGTGTCCAGTCAGCTGCGGGCTCTGGAGGAGGACCCTGGGACGAGGGCCCCTCCCTGAAGGTCAGAGAGGTCAAGTCTACTGGAGAGTCAGGCCCCTGGGACAGGGACACGCTGTGGTTGATGCTGAGTGAGTAGGTGGCCCCGTAGGAGGAGGACACAGGCTGGGGGGCCCAGGAGCCCAGCTTTCCTGAAGGATGGAGGCGCCTGCACAGGCAGAGAGGAGGGAAGGAACCTTCCAGATCCTAGCCAGGCAAATGGCAGGGATGGGCGCGGGAAGGGTCTGGCCCTAGACTGGCCCCCACAACCTGCAGAGCACACTAGGGATGCGCTGGGCAGGCGGGCACCCCAGGTCACCCCACTCCACAGGCCAGGCCCTGGCTCCAGCTTTTTATGTCACTCTCCACAGCACCCCCTGGTCGATTTTAGCATCTACAGCTGCTTTACAGATGTGGAAACCAAAATTGAGAGAAATGAAGTGCTTAGCCTAAGCCACACATCTAAAAATTGCTGAGCCCAGGTTCTTAAAAAACCTTCATTTGGGTATAAACAAAAGGCAGTAATAACCACAGCGTGTTTTAGCCTGGTAGACTTTACCAGCGAATCTGGGAAGCTTCTGGAAATGAGCATTCAATTTAACAAGCACTAATTGCAGGCTGGGCATTTGGGAGACAAATGGACCTTGGGCCATCCTGGCCTGCAACGGCCTCCTCCTGAGTCAGACCCACCCCTGCCCCCGGTGTTCTGGCCGCGCCGAGAAAAGGATGCGTCTCAAGTCTCTGCGCCCTGCAGGGAATAAAGCTGGTGGTTAGATGCATCACCACACACGCCTTGAGCAGGGGTTGGGCTGTGGGGCTCGGCGGCCCCTCTCCTGCCTGGTGAAGTGGGTGTCTGAGCAAAGCCGGGGGTGGGGGCATGCTCAGTGAGGCTCATGCCCCGTGAGCAGCTTGGTGTGGCTGGGAGGCCGAGCAGGGAGATGAGCTGGGAACAAACGAGGCCCTGCAGGGAGGGTCAGAGCCCCACGGTCTCCCAGGGCCTCCTGACCTCCCCTGCACAGCCCGTTCCTTCAGGTCCGCACCTGCTGCGCCTGCCCCGTGCGGGCCTGCTCCGCGGTCAGGGTCAGTCAGAGCCGTGTCCAGGTGCTAAATGGGTCTCCAGCGGCTTCCGAGGGAGAGATCCATTCACACTGTGGCCCAGGACCGGGGAGAGGAGCCTCAGCGAGATCCTGCATTTTGCAGCCTTCTGGAACCAAGCAGCTTTCAGAATTTCAAGCCACAATTTGTATTCAAATGAAGGTCATTTGAAAGGTGTAACGTGGTAAACAGCCATTATTTCATTTTGATGGTGGCACTAAAATTATAGTGTTGGTTGAATTATTTTAGTGTAGGACCATTACCATCTCCCTAAAACACTTAGAGGGGTTCTCAGAACGCGCCACCATCCTCAAATTAGAGGAAAATTAAAAATCACAGAGCGGTGGTGGTGGTGCTGGCACTTGGGGAGAGGGCCCCTGGGGCGCGGGTGCTCGCTCTGTCCTCTCACGCGTGTCTTCCCCACCACATGGCTGTCGGCAAGGGCCTCGCTGGGTGCATGTGGAGAAGGGCCTCAGGCTTGGGGTGGCGGGAGCCGGTCCCCCTGTTGTTCCCATCCTTAAACTCCACCCTGGGACTTGGCCCCCTCAGACTCTCCTTCCTGAGAGGCGCGTCCTTGGAGGGAGCTCTGGAGAGCGCTGGAGAGGAGACTTGCAGCCCCTCTTCTGCCCCTCCCAATGCCCTGGAGCGCCACAGGCGGGGGCCATCGGTGCCTGCAGTGGTGCCAGGGCGAGCCCCAGGGGCCTGCAGGTTCAGTGAGATCAAGGGCAGGCGCTGACGTCCCTGGTGGGCTGTGGCCATCCTGCTCCCCTCCCACAGCCAGGAGCTTGGGGCTGCTCTCCCCGAGGCTGGCTGTGCAGCTGTGAATTCCAGAGAGAACCCCAGAATGCCAGGAAACCTGTGTTCCTGGAGACACTTGCTACTCTGATGTTCTTAGAAAGGGCATCTGTTCTCAGAAAGACCTAGAGTTTAAGTGCTCGGCCTCGTGCATCCTTCTCCGCACCCCACCCGAGCTGAACTGGCCGCCTTTCGGTTCCCATCTCAGATCTGTGGGCCTCACTCGCCCTCTGGCCCCCCACATGCTAACCCCTGCTGTGTCTCCACTGAGAGCGCAACCCCGAACAGACAAGGTAGCTCTGTCATAACCTGCCAATCACACCGTGTACTTTTCCTCATCGTGCTTATCACGACTTGTCTGTATGTATTTATTTTAGTGTTTTGTTTTATTTTGTACTTATCTTCCCTCCAGAGCTTCATGGAGGCAGCTTCCATAAATAACTTGTTCACTGCTATAGCCCAGTGCCTGGCAGCCAAAGGCACTCGATACATAGATTTATTGGGTGGATGGATGAATGTGTTGGAGGATGGGCGGAGGGCTGGAGGGCGGGGTGGGTGGTTGGATTGGATGGGTGGATGGGTGCTTGGGTGGATGGAAGGTGGCTGGCTGGTTGCATGGGGAGGTGGATGGGTGGGTGGGTGGATGGCTGGCTGGATGGATAGATGGATGGATGGATAGATGGATGGATGGATGGATGGATGGATGGATGGATGGATGTTTGGGTAGATAGGTATTTGGGTGGATGAAGGGTGGATGGAGGGATGGTGGGGCATCCATGGAAGGAAGAGCGGGCAGATGGTGACTGGGGGGTGGATGTATACAGGCCTACAGGTCTACAGTGTATATAGGTGGATGGATGGGTAGGTGGGTGGGCAGGTGAGTGCTGTGTGGTGTCCCGTGACAATTCAGTCAAGCATATTGAAATGTGCCTTGCCAACCTCATGAGTCAACTGCATCTTTTCGTGGCAAGTTACAGAAAAAAAAAACACCTCAAGTTACCTTGAGAAAAATGAGCTTATTGTGACGATGTGGGACTGTCTCACAGGGAAAAGTGGGCCCAGCTAGAAGCTGGGCAGGGAAGAACCTGGAAGGCGCCCATCCAGACCTGCTCCTCATCGCCTGCCTCTTGCACATGGCGCCGTTTTCTCCCGGGGACTGGCTGGCCCTGCCCGCACCCCCCATGGTGTGGCACCAACACCTCCAGTCACAAGTGTTCTGTGTCAGGTCAGCCGATGAGGAGCAGACTGGCGGGGGTTGACCCACCCCCGACGGAGTCGCCCGCTGCTGGGGACTGGAGGCACGCCTCTGGAGTTCTGGGGCGCCCCTGTGAGGCTTCATGGGGGCCACTTCCCAGCAAAGCGGCTGTTTTGTTGGCCACGGTAGTGTTCCACGGTTGCCCCGACGCCCGGATTTCCAGTTTGGGTAAAGTTCTTGTCACCCACCTGATGCCCCGCTGGTCCCAGGCCCGGCCTGCACTGGTTGCCCGGCTCCCTCTCAACTCAAGCCCGGACCCATGTGCACCAGGGCCAGCTGCCCTGCGGTGCTGGAGAGAGGGGCCAGTGGCAGCCGGGGGTGTGGGAGGGGCCCTAATTTTGGGGAGCACCACTGTCAGGCGGTAGCGCCTCTCATGCCGTGCTCCCGGGGCACATCAGACACCCCTGCGAACCAGGACGGAGCCGGGGTCCGGGTCCCCAGAGGACCTGCTCTTCTCCCCGCCTTTTGCGACAGACAACGTGCTGCCATTCGGGGATAGACATTTTCTCTGTGAGAAGCAAGCTCTTTCTGCACTTCCACAATGCAGAATCTAATTTAGGTTTCAATAAGGGAAGGAACCATTATATCATCCTCCTTCAGTGCTGCTTGTCATTATGTTATATTTTTAAAAATACTTTCATTGGGGGCCCGATATACACTTACAATCTCTCTGCATTTATTTTCTTTTAAGAACACATATAATAAAACTCAAAGTTAATAGCATGAAAATAATTTCTACAATAACAGTTGTAGCAAATCTCAGAATTGCCGGGGTGAAGGTGGCTAGACAGAGCGAGGCAATTACGTCTATTATTAGCAGCGCCTGGGAAGGATTGATGTACAGTGGGCTGCGTGTAAGCAGAAGCCTTCAGACGTGAACTACATTTTAATAGTGAAATTCTCATAGATTATAACTCCCTTCATTAACATTTTCACACATCGCTGACTAACAAACGAGGAGCGAGGACTTCTGCACTCCAGATTTATCATGCTCGGGGTGCTCCCTGCCCCCTGCATGGGCTGGAGCTCCCTCTTCTAACCTCTGCTATGGGCGGGTTAACTCTTGCCGGGTTGACCTGCTTCCTTAGGGATGGGAGAACCTTCTAGAATCGTGGGCTCTGCACTTTGAGGCTTCCAAGGGCTGCTGGGTGCGGCCCTCCTGGGGCTTGCATTTCCCTGTTGGCACCTGCAGGTGGCTATGGGAGGGTGGGGGCCGAGAACGAACGTCACATCATGTCACGTCACCCCACAGGGCTTCCCCTGCCCGCGGGGCTCCCTGCTCCCTGAGTCACCAGCCGGGTGGGGCGTGTGCTCAGCATGGGGAATGATCTTTGATGGACAGTCTAGAGCTCCACTCAGCAAGAAGGGGGGCGCGGGCCTCTATTCCACAAGCCCAGCTAAGGCCCGGGCACAGCATGAGGCGTGACCGAGGGAACCTGGGGAGGGCTCGCCAGGCAGAGGGGATCCCGGACAGGGAGGCGGGCTCTGGCCAGGGTTGGTGGACCCCAGTCTCGACCTGGTAGATGCTGAGCATTTTACCAGGAGTCAGACCCCATTGCTGGGTCTGGAGGGACGTGTGGTCAGAGGAGAGAGAATGTGGCGGAGGGCCGGTGTTCTTGGTCACTTACCCAGGGGTCACTGTGGCTTGGGTGCGCACAAGCTATCAGAATGGGTGCTGGGGTGTACAGAGAGGCCACCTAGGGTCACCCTGCTCATCGGGGGAGGCTTCCTGGGAGAGTCTGGGGGCCCTGCAGCTCATCCTCTCCTGCCAGGCACCCTTGCTGCTCTCTTTCAGGACACAGCCCTCGGTGACTGGGGCCATGTCTTGCAAACTGGCTCTTAGGCGGACTTTGTGCTTTGATTGGGCCTGAGTGGCCTGAGCCCCTGGGGTCTGACCCCTCCAATGCGCGTGTCTCTGACTTTGTGAACGTTTTTGTAAACTCAAAGCTGATCTGGCCAGGCGTCCTGCACCCCACCTGCTCATTCTCATCAGCTCAGGGAGCAGGGCTGCCAGGGCCGCCTCAGAGCCTTCCAACCCAGGCCGAGGCCCCCAAGACCATTCAGACAGGTGATCTGGCCTTCAAGGGATTTGCCAGAGGAAGAGGGGTCTGGCCGGAACGAATGAGTCACCTGGGCAAGGGGCCACTCCTTGGTCCTTCCTGCAGGGCAACCTGCAGACGCCCCTGTGCTCCTGCTGTGTGCACGCACCGAGTCAGTCCTGCAGGTCGCTCGGAGAAAGGGCTGCCTTTGCCCTGGCCCCAGGGATCCAGGCCCCCCTCCTTCCCGTGGCGCCTCCCTTCCCTCTCCCTTTGCCAGCCTGTGCCACGTGGTACCCACCCAGCTCAGGGTCCCCAGGCAAGCATCATCTGCAGCAAAGCTGGCTCCTGTAATCTTTGATCTCCTCCTGTAACTCCGTGGGGCTCAGCGCTCAGCTTGACTCCAGCGCTGAGCCATCAGTGGGGCTGCTCTGCTCCCATCCCTCCTCCCCCGGAACATTATCCCTTAACTAAAATCAATAGACCCAGGACATGCTTGGAATCTAGAACCAGTCTCGCACAAGTGCCAGTTTCCTGCCAGCGTTCTCCTAGAGGCTGTGCTGGCAAGGGCTGGGGGGCCCCCAGGGTGCAGGGGGGCCGCGGGGACTGGGTCGAGGGCCCCGCTAGGGTGAGGGCCGAGCATCTCCGGGAGCTGGTGCCAGGCTGCCTTCCCGGCGCAGAGCTCCCGTGTCCTGGCTCCCCATCAAGTGGTGAGGAGAACAGGAGCCAAACCTAATGAAAACCCAGGCTCATTTTGCATAATCAGGCGCTATTGAAATGATCCTTCCAGTGCTGCGTGCTGCAAATTAGCAATCTGACTTATATACAATAAAAACCCGCGTATTGTACCAAGCGACGCTTCGTAGGTGGTGGATACACAGATGGAAATTCATTTAATGAACTCCAAGTCCCCGACTGGATCCTAAACTTCTTGTAATTACCCTGGAAAAAACCCGAGTAGAAACTGAAAAAAAAGTCTTCTGTCTTCCCCACCCCGGCTTCACGCGGCGGCTTCTCCCTCCTGAGGCTGCGAGGTCGGAAGTGAGTGTCTCCCACGTGATGAGCTCTTGCTGCCTGCCAGTTCCAACCCCCACCCCAGATTCTGAAATGAGCCCGATTGGCAGATTTGGGCGCGGAACAAACGTGACTTAGACGGTCACCCCAGTGCCCGCCGTGCAGACCCTGGCCGGCTGCCGCGGGAGCAGGAGACTTGTCAGAGCTCGGGGCTGAGGGTCTAGACGAGCCTCCCAGGCGGGCCGACCACGCCTCCTCGGCCTCCTCCAGGAAGCTTCTCTGGAAGAGGTGCCCATGGTGGTGGGGGGCAGCAGAGCCCCCGAGGCCAGGGGTCTCCTTCCCCTCTGGGGAGGCAGGAGGTGCAGAGCCAGGGTCCCCTCAGGTCAGTCATCATCCCTGGGGGGGCCTGCTGCTTGGGCGGGGCCACCCCCAGGGCACCGCTCCCAGGAGGGCCGAGGAAGGGATGCGGCATCCACCAGGACCCGAGGATCACAACCTGCTCCATATTTATTATGGGCAACAATTTGACTAACGGAGAATTTAGATTAATAACATTCAGGCCGGAGAAGTAATTTCCTTTGAGAAAGCGATTTACATGCACTCTGCCAGAAAGAGCCGTCACCGCGCTCTTGTCGTGTCAGCTCAAATAATGAAGTTGAAAATAACATGGAAGGTTAATAGGTCCAACTTATCTCCTTAGAACTGAATAGGAAGATTTACAATGTGGAGGCTGTTTTGCATATTTCCGCTGGGAATAGCAAGGTTTTTTCCCCAAACAAGATTTATGGGAATCGGCGGTTCAAGGTATCTGCTCTGTTATTGCTCCTAAGTGAGGCAGTGAAAACCTCTTCATTTGGGGGGGCCCAGCCTTTGGGAGGGGCCGTCCCCAGGCCGGCCAGCACGCGGGCTGTTGCGGGAGGGGCCGACTTAGACTCCGGAAGGTCAGAGCTGCTCCGAGAGGTTCGGACATCTCCTCCCCCTGCATGGAGATAGAGCTTTTAATTAAAAAGGTTTATTTCCTCATCATTTACTGCCCCTCGAGCTTGGCCTTGGATATTTTTCAGGGCCCTGCTGTCCGTGCATACATCTTCCTTCCCGAAACGTCTGTTCTCATCCTTTACCCAGGAAAACAGTTTTTCTTTTTAAAACTGGTTTGTAGAAGATTTGGATCTTGGGTTCCAGGACTGGCCCTGGGCTGGAGGAATATACCTGAGCCTTGAACAACACGGGGGTTAAGGACACTGACCCCCGAACAGCAGAAAACCCACATGGAGCTTTTGACTCCCCCCCAAGCTTCACGACGACGAGCTGGCCGTTGACTGGGAGCTTGACCGGAAGCCTGGGCCTAACAAACCTCTGGCGTGTTGGAGAGACTCTGCTCCCGCATAAATAGGCTAGAGAAGAGAATGTCACTCAGACAATCATCAGCGGATCATCGTAAAGGTCTTTATCCTTGTGGTCTTCATGTTGGGTAGGTGGGGGAGGAGGAAGGTTGGAAAAAATCCCCCCGAAAGGGAACCCCACAAGTTCAACCCCTTGTTCTTCAAGGTCAAGCGTACAGGGAACAGCTGCATGGGAGCAGCAGGACACGCTGCCTGTCGGAGTGAAAGCCTTCTGCACAGAAGCCATGGAGGAGGCCTTCTGAGCTCTCTGTCAGCCTCTTCCAGAGCTTTCCTGGAGTCCCACCTGCCAGTTTCTGCTGACGTCTCATTCACCGGCTCTGTCGGCCAAGGGCCTGGGCTTGTGTCCTTTTTGCCTCAGTAATTTCCTCCCTGTGATAAAAATCGCGTGTGTTTAGGACGCAGGAGAGAGGGTGCTGGAAGGCCACTAATAGTTTTCATCAGAAACGCTTAGTCATTTATTTTTAATTGTTAAATGCATTCCCACTCTAAAGTTCCCTTTAACTATTGCTTAAGCTTTAGCCTGCCCACCGCCCCCAGCCCCCAGATAATATTATGAAAAATCTCAAACATAACGAAAAGCTGCTGATCATGTGTCCATCTGTGTATCTGGTCATCAAGCCAGCCTTGTTCTTGATGCATTTCATCATAAACTGCAGTAAAGCTATATGTCATCTCCAGGCATTTCATGTACACGTTATGAGCTGCTTATTTACGTTTTTTTTTTTTAAAGTTATTTATTTATGCAAGAAGCGGGGTACAGGCCAGATGTGCGGGAGGGTGAGAGGATTCACCAGAGACAGAGCGGGGAACAGAACAGGCAGACTGACGAAGTACACTGCTGAGGGGAGCAGTGGGCAAGACAGGAGAGGCCTGCTGTGCCTTGTGGGTATCTCCATGGCTGTTAGGGATCAAACCGGCACTGCAGAGGCTGCTGACAGCTTCACAGCGCTGCGCTCAACCCACTGCACCACCAGGGAGGCCCCCTGCTTATTTACGTTTTAAGGTAAAAGTTATATAGAGTGAAATGCACAATCTTAAGGGTGCCATTTGATGAATTTTGACTCATACACCAGATACCCCAAATGCCTTTAAGATACAGAGCGTGTCTGTTACCTAAAAGGTTTACTCCTGCCTCTTCCTAGTCCCCTCCAATAGACACTGGTATGCTTTTCTCCATCAGAGAGTATTTTTGCCTGTTCTAGGGTTTTGGGTAAGGATTCCTTCCCTGACATGTTTTTGAGATTCGTCTCTGTTGCTGCAAGTCTCAGCAGTTTTTTTCCCCCTTTTTGTTGATGAGTAGTATTCTATTGTATGAATGTCCCAGTTTGTTTATGCACTCATTAATGGACATCTGGTGTGTTTCCAGTTTGGGGTTATTATGAACAAAACTGCTGTGAATATTTTGTACAAGCCTTTTGTTTTGGGGATGTATATTTTTATATCTCTGGAGTAGATGCCTAAGAGAGAATGTTGGTGGTGGTGGTTTTTTTTTTTTTCCTTCTTTTAAAAGGACCTGCCAAAGTTGATCATATCCTCTCAAATTTCTACCAATAATGTGTGAAGGTTCCAGTTGCTCTACATAGCACCAACATTTAATGTTGTCAATCTTTTAAATTTAGCCATTCTGGTGGATGTATGGTGGATCTCATTGTAGTTTTAATGTCTATTTCCCTGATGCCTAATGATTATTTTCATGTGGTTTTTGACCATCTGTCTGTCTTCCTTTATGAAATGTCTGTTCCAGACGTTTGCCCATGAAAAAAATTGGGTTTTGTTTTTGTTACTGGGTTGCAGATGTACGTTACATAGTCTGGATATGAGTGCTTTGTATCCGGTGTTTCTTGTAAATAATTTTTTCTAGAGCATGGCCTGCTGCTTCATTTTTATAATGGGTCTATTCATGGCGCTTTTTAATTTTGTCAAAGTTTAATTTATCACCTTTTTTCTTTATGGTTATTGCTTTCATGTTCTCTGTAAGAAATCTTTGTGAAGATATTCTCCTGGAAACTTTATAGGTTTAGCTTTTACACGAGTGAATTTTTGTTTGTGGTATCAGATAGGAGACAATGTTTGCTATTTTCCATATTGATGTCAGATTGTGTTTTGCTGTCAGCACCGTTTATTGAAATACTTTCCTTCCCCTGTTGCACTGCCTTGGCACTTTTGTCTAAAATCCATCAACCATGTAAGAGTGGCTCTATCCTGGCCTCTGTTCTGTTTCACTAAGCCATTTGTCTCTTTTTGTGTCAGCCCTTCACCATCTTGATTGCTGGAGTTTTACAGTGAAATTTGAAGTCAGTCTTCAACCTTTATTCTTTTTCAAAATAGCTTTGGTATTCTGCTTCCCTTGAATTTTCTTTAAAATTTTAGAATCAGTTTGTCAATTTCTCCAACCTTCCCCTCCCAACTCCTGCAGGTATCTTCAATGGAATAGTGTTAGAAGTATAGACCAATTTGGGGTCAATTTCCATCTTTAAAATACTGTGTTTTCTAATCCACAAATATGTTATAATCTCTCCTTTTATTTAGGCCTTTAATTTTCCTCAGCTATTTTTTTTAAAAAATAGTTTCCAGTGTAGAGGTTTTGTACTGTATTTATTAAATTTATCCCTAGACATTTAATGTCTTTTTTTGGGACACAGATTGAAATCTCCAATTAAGAAAATGGATCATGTGGTTCTTTCCTAATTTCTGTCCATTTTTGCTTCTTATCTTTTAAGTCCTGTTATTGAGCACATTCACATTTATAATGACAGTGGCCCCCTGATAAATTACCTGATTTATTCTCTTTCTGGTAACACTTTATCTTGACATCCACTTTATATAGCCACTCCAGTATTTTATGCTTTTGGTTTGTGTGGTATATCTTTTTTTATCTATTACATTTTTGGTCTTTATAGTTAAACTGTTTCTTAAAATTGGGTCTTTTTTTTTTTTTTTTCCAATCCATAATGATGATCTGTGCTTTTTTTTTTTTTTTAAATTTAAATCTAGAGCCCTTTATTTACTTGATACTCAACACTTTAAAGATTATTTATTTATTTATACAAGCACTGGGTACAGTCAGAAGCGTGGGAGGGTGAGAGAATTCACCGGAGCCAGAGCAGAGAGCAGAACAGGCAGACTGATGAAATACACTGCTGAAGGGAGCAGTGGGGGCGGCAGGAGAGGTCTGTCACACCATGTGGGACCCTTGGTGGCTGGGAATTGAACCGGAGCTGCAGAGGCTGCGGGCAGCTTCGCAACCCAGCGCTCAACCCCTGCGCCATCAGGGGAAGCCCTGATCTGTGCTTTTTAATTGAAATGTTTAGTCTATTTACATTTAATATAATTATTGATATGGCTGCATTTAAGTTTACCATTTGATACTTGTTTTATGTTTATCTCATCTTTTTTTAAATTGTTCTTTGGGTTACTTGAATATTTAAAAAAGAATTTTATTTTAATTCCTCAATTGACTTTTTAGCTGTGCATGTTTTACATATTTTGGCAGTTGCTCTAGGGAATAAAATATATATTTTTAACTTTTCACACTCTACTTGCAGTTAGTATTTGTACCACTTCATGTAAATTGTTAGAATCTTGGCAATGATAATATAGATAGTTTAGTGTCTCTCCACTCCTTCATGCTACACTTGTTATATATATATATATATATATATTATATTTATATATATTCAAAGCCTTATAATGCATTTTCTTTTCTTTGTGCTTTGAATGATCACAAGTATTTTAGGAAAAAAAATAATAACTTTTTTTTAATCATTCACATTTCTGAGGATTTTTGTTCCTTCCTGAAATCACATTTGTATTATTCCTCATCATCCTGAAGAATTAATTATTTTTGCTATGGGGACGATTTTCTGGTGGTGGAGTTTCTTAGGTTTTATTTTTCTGAATATATCTCAGTCTGCCCTCATTATTGGTAGATATTTTTGTGGAGTATAGAATCCTTGGTTGACAGTTTTTCCTTTAAGCATGTGAACATGATGGGCTCCTCTCTTCTGGCTTTTTGTTTTTCCTTCTTTCTTTGCTTTATCAAGGTAACATTGGTTTACAACACTGTATGTGATTTGGGAGGAAGGGCTCTTGTTTTTGATAAGAACTTATTCAGCACTTATTTATTTGTTCTCCTGTCTGTAAAGTGTTGTCTCTGGTTGCCTTCAGAATTTTCTCTCTCTCATTGCTTCTCGGCCTTTTGGCTAAGATCAAGTGCAGAATTTTCTCTCACTTTGACCATGTTGTGCCTAGATACCTTGGATTTGTTTTACTTTGTTTGCAGCTTGTTGAACTTCTTGGATCTGAAAATTTGTTCTTTTTAACACACTTGGGAACATTTTTCCATTATTTCTTCACTTTCATTCTTCATTTTCATTCTCTTCTTTTGGGACTCTGATTATACATATATTTGACCCTGTGTTATTTCATATCACAAATTACTGAGACGACTTATTTTGTGTCATTCTCAGCCTACAGTTGATAATATTATCAGTTAGAAAGGCTTGGGATGCCTCCCTGAGCCTTGGTGAATCTCTCATAGACGTTTCCCATCTTAAACCTATGAGATGACTGGATTGACCTTTGGGGTTTTTATTAATGATCGCAGGAGATGACTTTCACCAATAACCATCAAGAAACTGAAAGAACAGAGGATTTATTACATACAAGAGCTGGAAATTACACAGAATACCTGGGCGACATTGATGTTGTAGGGGCTGAGGGAGAGAGGAAGAGGGAGAGGGACAGAGGAGGGAGGGAGGCATTCTGGATCTTATCTAGTCTCGTGGCTGGTAATCGGTTTATTGGGGCTGGTCATCTTTGAGGTGTATGCCTTGGCATCAAAGCTTAAGTCAGACACTTGCATGCCCAAGAAGAAAACCAGCTGTCAGGGTTTGCATTACACTTGTTTACCTTTTAAAAACATTTTTGTTTTTCATACAGGTCAGGATTTATCGATCCCAGCTTGATTAACATTTTGGGTCAGATTATTATTTGTGTGTGTGTGTGTGTGTGTCCTCCTGTGCATTGTAGGGTGTTTAGCAGCTTCCCTGGCCTCTATCACTATATTCCAGTAGCATAACCACCCCCCTCCCCATACCCCATTTATAACAACTAAAAATGTTTCCAGATATTTCTAAAGTGTTCCTTGGGTGACGTAATCACCTCCATTTGAGAATAAGCTCCATTTGATTACTAAGCTAAATCAACAGAAATAGTCCACTTTTCAGGTTTACTAACTCTTCTGTTTTATCTAATTCAGTGAATGTATTTCACATATTTTATTTTTTAAGGAGTATTCATTTATTTACTTGTTTTTGGTAGTTTCTCTCTCTCCCCCTCTCTTTTTGGTAGTAATGGCCGCTGAGATGACCTGTCTGTTCAACCATTGCAAACATTTTCCTTTACTCATTTGAGCATAGTTATAATAGTACCTTTAAAAATCTTTTTCTTCAATTTCAACGTTGTTTTAAAATGTAGATTTTATTATTATTCAAATGTGGTAAGACCAGCAGATCAGGGGATTATTGTCACTGGGAATGTAGTTTGTCACCCCCAGTTGCCAGTGGAAGGGGCACAACACCTGGGGGAGCCTCAGGCCTGGGAAGGAGGCAGAGGGAAACAGGGGCATGTGCAGGCACGAGACTTCATGGTGGTGTCTGTGGGAAGGACAAGGCAAGGCATGGTAAGAAGGGGCAGGAAGTGACCAGTTTCGATAATTTCGGTAAACTTTGGGGTGTAGTGACTGCCCCTGGTTATCTGGTAACTGACACTGGGGTGGTTAGAGCAAAAGAAGAGTGGTCTGCTGTGAGAGTCCCTGGAGACCCCAGCAAAGGAGATGATTGGGATCTGGCTTCCATCACTGGTTTGCATGTGAAAGGCACACTCCCAGGTGACTTACTATCTTGAGGCATGATCCATCCCCAGGCCCTTCCAGGGTCAGCTTAGACACAGATGTCAAACATCAGAACAAAGACATGCTCCACATAAACATTTGTGTCATCTCAGAGTCAGCTGCCATTGATTGCTTTTTCTCCTGGGTCACATTTTCCTGCTTGTATATTTTGTAATTTGGGATTACGTTCTTGTGAGTGATATGTTGCCGGGATGTGAGGTTCCGCGATGCTATTATTAAATATGACAGAGCATGAATTTTTGTTTTAGTAGATACTTAACTTTACTGAACTCAAACTCTCAACTGTCTCTGTGGAGTTGAGCAGCAATAGAAATCCGTCCAGGTCCTAGAGTCCTCGCTGGGCTGCACAGGGTCTGCTCCAGGCATGCACAGTTTAGGGAGCAGCCGCAGGTTCGGCAGAGTGTGCACACACACCCGGGGCCTCCTTCCCTGTGCGCTCCCCTCCTTGGACTTTCCTCCTTCATTTTCTAGCTGCTGTAGTTACCCCGACTCTGTCCTTTGATTCTCCAGCCAGGAAGGCTGTTTGGTTTCCATCTGAGAATTAGCTGCTCGATCACAGTGACTGAGATGGAAAAAATGCTCAGAAACTCCCCCAGTGCCGTGACTTCCTTTGTGTCCAGATCGCTCCAGTTTCTGCCTGCTTTGGGCTTCTTGCCAGTGTCTTCAGATTTTAAAAAAAAAGTTAAATTCGGAGGGTTAGTCCAATACGAGCTCCTCTTCTGGTACATACATTTTGATCTAGAGTGGCTTACTAGGTGTTTAAGTATTTAAAATTTTCTATTTTCCCTTATGAATTTTCCATTGACAAGGGTCAATAGAATGTTTTTGAGTTCCCAGATAGATTGAATTTGGAAGCAATCCTTTTGTTAGTATTTTTTAAATTTTATTATGTCATGGTCTCAAATGTGGTTTGTGTGATATTGACGGTCATTTATTGGCTCTTCCCTTCTGATCAAGGGCATGTTTGGTTTCGGGAATGATGTCTGTGTGTTCCAAAAAGATGTGTGTTCCCACTTGGGTGAATTCTCTGTATATTTATTAGTCCAGCCTTCATAAATCTCTTTATCTTTGTTCTTTGCTTTTTGTGTGCTGGAGTCATCAATTTCTGAGAGGGGTGTGTTCAAGTCTCCAACCAAATCTCTTGATTTATCCATTCCTTTTGGTGCCTCTGTCCATCATTCCTCTGCATTTTTTAAAGGCCACAGTCTTAGGTGCCCATCTTTCCGAGATCATTACATCTTCCTGAGTTATTGCTCCTTTCGGGAGCATCTAACCCCCCCTCCCACCTTCCCCCGGCGTCCAGAGCACCCGGTCAGTGTGGGTTTCATACCCTCCCTCATTCTGGGGGTCCCTCGGTGGTTCTTCCTCCCCCGGCGCGCCCTCTGCTTGCGACCCGCACCACGGGTCCCTTCCCACCTATTGTCTGCCCCTTGTCATCAGGAGCCCGGGCTCCGGGACCCTTCCCAGGGAGACCTTCCCTCCCCGTCCATCGGGAACCTTCCCACCCTCGGACCGTCCCTGCCCCCTTTGGCGCGGCTGCATTTTACGTCTTTGTCTCATTTCTCTCGAGTCTCTCCTGCCTGACGTGAGGGCCACGAAGACAGCGCTTTGGCTGTTTTGTGCTTTGATAGTTCCCAGCCTCGAACAGCCGTGCCTGGCATGTCGTGGCTGCTTCATAAATATTTGCTAGATTAATTGATGGTTGAACTATGCTCTAGATTTATTCACCTGTTAACCTGGTGTTATTTAAGGGCTGTCTTTATTAGACATCTTTTTTTTTTTTTTGGTGCCAGACAGAGCACCGGGGTCTTTACATTCATAATATCAATATTATCTAAGGACTCACTTCTATGGCTTCTTTTGTGGTGGTAAAATATACATCACGTAAAATTTACCATCTTGGCTGTTTTTGAAGTGGGCAGCCCAGTGCAGTTGTGCCAGCACCGCCCTCCCGCCTGGAAGGACGTCACCTTCCCACCTGCGCCTGCCCCGGGAAGCAAAGCGGGGTTTGCGGCTGGTTCCTCTCACAGCTGGCTGCTCCCGCGTTGCCTCCCGCCTCCCCGCCTCTGCTCGCTTGACTCCTTGCCAGGCTTGTCTGTGAATCTCCCCGGGCGGGTGTGGGCACCCCCAGCCCCTCCCGGGTGGCCCTGCCTAGGAGTCCTGTTCTTGCCCCCACATCCGCGCCTGGGTGGTGACAGGCACCTGGGCGACAGGCAGTTCCCCCCACTTGGACTTTTTCTGGTGAGTTTCAGAGAACGGGTTGGGGGGGGTCGGGGTGCCCTTCAGCAGGGAACATGGGTTGACCACGCCCTGGGGCGGGAGTCCCCCAGCGCCCCGGCCCTCCTGACCCCGAGGGCCCGTGCAGGTTGCTGCTGGCCCGTCCTCTCGCCTGTGGGCAGAGTGCGCCGGGGTCTGCGCCTGCTCTGTGGCCGCCTCTGCCCCGTTAGCTGGGCCCTGTGGCCACCGCGGCTGCGGGAAGAGGCCGGGCCTCTGCTCTCGCTGCCCTTACTCGAGCGACAGGCGGGCAAATGGCCGCTGTGGGCAAGATGGAGAAGGCCGCTGGGAAGTGTCCTGCGGGGTTTGCGGCTCCTCCTTCCCAGGCCTGGCACCCGGGGGCTCATCCCCCTGTTCTCTGGCCCCTGCAGACACATTCCTAGGGCTTGTCATTGCTCTGGTTTTGTCTGAGGTTTTGATTTGTGTCTCTATTCGCACATCAGTGCCGCCGCGTGCTTCTCTCTCCCGACCTCTCTCAACGCCACCCCCTCCGCTTCCGTCCACATTGTCACCATCGGTAAGAGCTCGTCTCTCCTTATTGCCGGGCGGCGTCCCGTTGCGGCCCTGCGTCTTCTCAGGCCTCTCTCCTGCCCTTGGGCTCCGGGGGTGTCGCAGCGTGGCCGTGGTGGCGGGCCGGTGAGCAGGGGCCACGCCCCTCGGGGAGAGATGGGCATGTTGGGGCAGGTGCCAGGCCCGACGTGCTGCATCCTCGCAGCCTCTGTCCTGTGCCCGGGGGGCCGGCGTCTCCACTCCCACAGCCACGGTCGAGGGTCCTGCTCCCCACATCCCGCCGGCTCTTGCTTCTGGTCTTTGCTGTGGCCGTTCTCGTGGCGGTTGGGACCTGCCTCTCCCTGGGGGTGAGTGGGGTGGCTGTTTCCCCACGTGCCTGTTGGGCACCTGTATGTCTCTCTGGGGAGTGTCTATTTAGTTCTTCCCATTTTTTGATTGGGTCTTTGCTTCTTTAGTTGAGTCCATGCGTTTATAGACCTCGGCTCTCCGCGCCGTCAGAGTATGCCGTGCGGATCCCGTCCCGTCCACTGGGGTGTCTTTTTGTTTGGCTGATAGTTTTCTTCCTCCGCGCAGAAGCTCTTCGGCGGATTGTAAATTCCTGGTGGCATGACAGCCCGTGTCTTCCAGCACGTCCCGCCACCTCGCTGCCGCCGGCCTCCAGGCCCCACGGGAACGGGGCTGTGTCCCGGCCCCTTGGACAGTGCCCAGCGCAAGGCCGCCGAGTGAGCCGTGCCGCGGTGGGCTCACCGCCTCGGCCACCAGTGTGGGCGACACTACCTCTAAGCCCCTGCTCTTGCGCCAGCCGGCTTGGGTGTCCCCAGAGCTGGACAGCTCAGCGCGTGGCCTCCTGCTGGTTGGAGGGGGTGAAATGGCGGGGACCGCCTGTGGCCCTGAGTCACCTTAGTCCGCTTCTGTCTCTGAGGCCACCGGCAACACGGTTCCCCCGATCTCCTGAAGTAGAGTGTTCCCGTTTGGTATGATTGGTTCTAATTGTTATGTTTTGGGGTCTGGATGCCTTTTTCCCCCATATAAATGGATGGCAATAGTATCCCCAGACACGGCCCCCCATTAGTCTACCAGATCACCCAACCGGAGATGCTCTGTTCTGAGGGGACCCTCTCACCCTTGTCTGCAGTGCTGTGGCCTGGAGGCAGCCGGTGGGTCGGGGCGCCCCTCATGCGAGACCCCGCTGCTCTCATGTCTGGCGGGCTTGGTGGGGATGGTCCGCCGTGTCCCCCTTCTCCTCTCTGGGTGGACCCCTGTTCCAGTGCTGCTTTGGGTGGGTCAGCCCTGGCTCTGCTCAGGGCAGGAAACGCCCTGCTCTGCTTGCCTTGAGCCCTCCCCCCGGTCAGTGTGGCCAGGTCAGTGCCTTTCGCGTTTGCCCGCGACTAAAACCCTCTTCCGGCCACGCTCTCCCCAGGCTCCAGCCGGACACGGTGCTGGGGCCCCTCGGTGAGGTGGGCCGTAGGGAGGCTGCTGGGCTGGGGTCGGGAGACCTGCCGTGGGGGGCTGCAGCTGGAGCGCAGGGACAGCCGGACAGTGTCTGGGCAGCCGCTGCCGTGGGGCGCCCCACTGAGCCGGGTGTCGGGGGTCTCAGCCCACCAGGCCTGGCGTTCTGCTCATGGTTGCCATTCACAGGATTTTGTGAGAAAACTTTCCACCATCGTAGTCAAGTCGTTGCCAAGCCCGTGGCACTGCTGGGGCCTCCATCTGGGGGCCTGGCTCTGTGACGGCCTACTCTCAGTGCAGGCGCTGTACCAGCGAGCCGTCCAGTGCCCAGACAACACCAGGCTGCTGCTGGCCCCCTGGCCCGGATGCGGGGGCCCGGGAGACACAGGTTTGAGCTGGGGAGTGAAGCGCTTGGCCGGGACTTGTGCCTGTCTGCTCCCAGGGCTCAACTTCCCTTTTGGGGCTCCCCAAACTCTCAGTCCTGGCACAGCCTCACAGGGAGGCATGTACAAGTCACATTAACTCCTCGGAGGCGCACAGTAAAGAGCAGCCAACTACTGGGGGTCTGCCCAGCTTGGGGCCTGCAGCCTCCCTGGAGGATGCTGTCAGCTGGACCACTCTTTGCTGGGGCGTCCCGTGCGTTGGGGTGTCACAGCCTCTCTCACCCTCCCCAATAGCAGCCCCAGTCATGATAAAAACATCCTCAGATGGCACCAAACGCCCCTGGGGGGGATTGCCCCCTCTCTCCCCACTTCCTGAGAACCACGGGTCTCACCAAACGAGAGTGGAACAGAAGTATTTAAAACAACGATGCCCACGACCGTCACTTTCCCCACTGGCTTCAGACGACCTGCTCGCATGCTGTGAAGATCGGCGTTCGGGCGATCTGCACGCGTTGGTTAAGCCCCAGCACGTAGGGACTGGGGTCTGTTTGGTGACGGCTGGGAGGGGTGGGGGTGAGCTGACCAGGGGGAATCCTGGACATAGACACTGGCTGAGTGACTGGGACAGAGCAGCCGGAGCGAGGTTTAACTCTCGGGGGACACACTGAGCACCCAGGCCCTACACAAGTGAGCGTCTGGGCCTGGCTCTGTGGTGTGGGGCCGCGGCCCCCAGTGAGAGCAGCTCCAGGTGTCTCTGGCTGCAGCCATCACCCGGCAGGTTAGCTGGTGGTTAGGGCACCGTGTTTAGAAGTTATTGTTTCCATTAGAAAGAGTAATGATTTTCATATTCCAGCAAGAATAAACCCATGTCATCCCAGGACGAGGATGGGAATAATGGGCAATCTCCAGCTTTGTATAAGCACCTGGTTTGTGTCCTGGGAGGTAATCCAGGCTGGGAGAGGTGCGCGGGGCCTGTCGCTGATGTCAACCTAGAGATTCTTCATCATTATTACTTGCATTTTGAACATGAACTCTCCAGAGGGCCAGGCTGTGCGATGCCTCTCGAAGGCACATTCCTCCTGAAAATGTAGGCTCTTTCCCGATGATCCGAGGGCCAGGACGCATCCGGTTACAGAAAATGATTTCCCTAGCTTTCCTTGAAATAAAAAATAGCCCAACATGCTTAGAAAATGGGAACGATGGTGGCTGCATTATTTTCTAGATGGATCACCTTACCGACCAAAGTCCCATCATCCAGTTAATGGTGAAAAATTGTCTATTTGAAGAGAGACCAGCCAGGACGGGTTTTTTTTTTCCCCTTAAAATGGGGGTTTGGCTTTGACTGCATTTGGACCCCCAGGCGAGGTGGCTGGACCTCAGCTGGGGGCCGGGCGGGGGCTGGGCTGGAGGGGGAGGTGCGGATCCACTCGGGGTCCTGGACGCTGACCCGGGGCCGGCCAGCCCCGTCACGGTGTGTCCATGACCCCACCACGGAGGCTTCAGTTTGTGTGTTTTGTTTGCCTTTTTAAAAAATTGTCTTTTTCTTGTGATATCAAGTATATACGCAAAAACTGTATCAGCCAAAACTGCAGGTGAGACAAAGTCGGAACCACCGTCTAGGTCCAGGGCAGAAGGGCCAGCAACTCGGGCCCCTCGGCCCTGGTTGCCCGTCATCAAGGACACCCACTGCCCTTGTGATTTCTGCCCGGCAATCTGGTCTTGCCTGTTTTTCTGTTTTGGGGATGTGAAAAGCTTTTCGTCTACAGGGGCGGGGCCCGGGGAGGGCAACAGTTCCCGCCTGTCCCTCCCGGGATGGTCACCGCACCCTTTTGTTCCGTCTCCTTCATCTCACCTGGGTCTTCAGTGTCAGCCCGGGGGCTGGGCTTTTGGGCAGACTTGTGTTTGGGCCATGTTCCGGCGGGAGCTGCATTTGCCAAGACCCAGCAGAGGCTCAGTGCCCACTTGAAGGCGCCTGGTGAGAAGAGGGCTGGGCCTCCCGGAGCTTCCAGGGAGTCGGGGTTCACCTCCCTGGGTAAAGGAATCCGTCCTCCATCCCTGCACCATCCACGCACCGTCCACCCACCATTCATTCATCCACCCAGCACCCACCCACCCAATAATCCATTAATTATTAGTTCATTAAGTCATTGTTTTCCCTTCCCTCCCTTCCCTCCCTCTCCCTTCCCCTCTCCTGGCTCTCCCCGCAGTCACACTGACCACACGCGGCCCCTGTGCCAGGTGCTGGGGGTGCCCTGCTGGGGGGTGGGTCTGGTCTTTGCCTTCACAGGCCCCTTCTGCTGAGCGTGAGGGGGGCTGTGGACAGACGGACGGACGGGGAAGTGGGGGCTAGAGGGTGAGGTGCCCAACCCGGGCTGGGAGGGCGGCAGCGCGGCAGGGGCCTCGGAACAGAAGGACGAGACCCTTTTGTGGCTGGAGGGTGACCTCTGGGCTCCAGGTCGGGGAAGTCTGGGAAGTGGAGGCCCTGGCTTCCGGCGTGCTTGGCGGTGAGCAGGGGCGGTGCGGCCCGGAGGGCACAGCCTCACGACGGGCTTAGGTCTCTGCCAGCAGAGGCGCCGGGAGCTTCCTGTGCCCTCTGTGGTGAGGGGACAGCGAGGTGGCGGCCACCAGAGCCGGAGGGAGTCACCACGGGCCTGGTCTGGGCTGCCAGCCTCCAGAACTGCGAGCACATGGATTTCTGTCACTGAAGCTCCCCAGTCTGTGCAGGTGTGTTACCCCAGTGGGGGTGTCACGCTGCAGGGGAGAGGGGGTCTGTGACCCCAGGGTCGAGTGGCAGCGCATCCGGCAGGTTGAGCTCTCGATCTCAGATCTCACACCTCACACGGGGATTCCCGGAGCCCTGAAATCAGAGCTGCGGCCTGGAGGAGGCCGTGTGGCGGGGAGGCCGCGGGGGGAGTTGCCGGCTGAGCAGGAGGTGACACGGGCAGGGGCGTGCTGGGCCAGGGCAGCGTAGAGGATGTGGCTGAGGCCGGCCTGGAGCATTCGGAAGGGAGGGGACTAGGGTGAGGAGGACTCGGCAGCCGGGGGAGTCGGGGCCCAGCCCAGCCGGATTCGGGTAAAAAGCAGGAGTCGGTCCTGAGAGCCACCCGCGGTGTTTGGGTTTGGAAACTTCCCAGACTGCAGCCTCTTCTTGCCTGGGGCGCTGGGCTGTCTGCTGATCCTCCCGAATCAGTCCTGAAAATCCTGGAGAGGAAGCGCTGGCGAGCCAAGAGACTCGTAGGAGCCGTGTTTACTTTTTCCCATTATAAACTCATATGTGCTTATTAAAGACGATTCCAAAAGTGCAGGAAAATGGAAAGAAAAATAGAGAAGGAGGTATTTTATCTGAGAGCGGCAGGAGTTCTGGAAACCCCACTGAACGGGAGGCAGCAGGATTATTCCTTTTATTGTTTATTTGATGGAAAGACAAGAGAAAAGGAGACCCCGCCCTTCCTTTCCCAGTTCCTGGGCCCGGGGTGACAACATGAGCTTAGTGATTATAGAGGAGAAACCCCCCGCCACCCAGTCGAGCTGGGAGCCAACAGGAGCCCCGAGACGGGGCCTCCCCTCCAGAGCGCTGAGCGGGGTCGGGAGTCACCCGCCCCATTTCCAGCTGTCCCTGGACCCTGCGCCCCAGCTCAGCCCCAGCCCAAGCGGTGGCCACGGGCCTCCTCTCTCCCCTTTGGCCACTCAGGGAATGAAACTCGGAAACCTGCTGTATGTAATTCATAGCATTTCCTGCCCCGGGGGAGGCGTTGCTTACCGGCTTTGCTTTACATCCGTTTGCATCCAGGAAGCATTTGTGGTCACGGGTGGGGAGCTGCGCTTTTTCCACAAGGCTGCAGGCCCGAGGCAGAACTGCAGGAACAAACCACAGCCATTGTGAGCAGCCTGTAGCTCGCCCTGGAGTGCGGGGGCCGGCTAGGCAGGCCTGTGTATCCCTGGCCAGCCACCCTGTGCTGGGAACTGCTGGCCGAGCCGACGAAGCTTCCAGCCGGGTTGGGGAGACCTCCTAAGTCCTTCCCTTGCTTCCAGACCCCCAAGGTATTCCCATGCCCCGCAGGAAGGGGAGAGAGGAGCAGAGAGCTCAGGGCCATTGCTAAGCCCGGGGTGGGACCCACCCGGCTGAGTGCGAGCGCAGGGACCCACAGGCCTCCCGCTCTAGCAGCACGGCAGGACGCCAGGGTGGAGTCCAGTCAGTCAGGGTGGGCTTGGCTCTCTGTGGGGCTGGGGGACCTGTATCTCGGAGGGTGCCGGGACAGAGGAGGAGCCAGGTGGGCACCCGGATGCCCTCCGTGAGGGCCCTTTCCGGCGACAGTGGCCCCACTGCAGCCCCAGGTCTGTCCCCGGGAGCTCAGGGCTCCATCCTGATTGTTTAAATTTCGCAAGACATGGGGACCCCTTCCGAGCGGCTCTGAAAGGGTTTGGATTGCTAATAAATGCAAACTGTAAAATATTCATTTAAGATGATTATTCCATATTATTGAGTAAGTGCAGAAAGAATTAACTTTCGGCTCACTTATAGTCGGACCCATAACTATCGGAGCTATTTAGTGAATGAAATATTTAGCCTAATTTATATGCTCTAAGTGACCTGAGGATAAATGTTATGGTTTAGCACCGCAGGAGAATCCAGGGGACCCGGCAGAAGCTCAGCCCCGGCCGCTGCCGCGAAGACACCGCCGCTTGGGAGGGTCCCGCGGGGGAAGAGTCCTGCGGCCTGGCTCCAGGGCGGTGTGGCTCTGGCTCCTCTGGCTGGGCCCTGGGCTGGCGTCCTCAGGCATGACATCATGCGTGACCTTGGGCATGACCTCAGGTGTGACCGCCAGCTGCAGGGGGTGGCTCCTGAAGAGCTCCCTGACTTGGAGAGGCTGGAGTCCGGCCTAGGGCATGGTGACGGCCATCTCGTGTATTTGCCACAATAGGAGCCTTAAAAAAGGTAATTCACAGAAACCAGAAAGGTTAGGAAGTGGTAAAGAAGGAAACACAGCACCTCTTCAGAAGGCCCCTCTCTCCACCTGGCCCCCTGAGCTGCCCGGGTCTCGGTGGCCTTGAGGACGTCTGGGTGATGTGCCGGGAGGGAGCTGGGCGTGCAGCCCGGAGGCCGGCGGGCACTGTGCGGTGCCGGCCACTCTCCAGAGCCCGCCTCCCTGGGGAGAAGGGGGAAGCTGGAGGGGAGGGCGACCCCGTGCTCCATGAGTCCTCCCCCCCGGCAGCTCTTTGAACGCTGTCTCCTCCTTGTCCCCTGCGGCCTGCGGCCGGTGCCTGGACCCCTCGTCTGCTCCGCTCCTGGCTCCTCTCTTTCTGTCTCCTTCGCTGGCTCCTCCTCGCCGCCCACCCGCCAGGTTGTGTAAGCTCCGGCTCTGTCCTCGGATTCCCTCTCCTTAGCACTCGCGCCGTCTCACGCTCTTCAACACCCCAGCTCTGGGCAGTGGTCGGACGCCTCCCCCAACCGCCAACGCGCCGTCCCGCTGCGCCGGGGCCTTCTTGGCCGAGTTCCCAGCCCAGCCCCTCCTACCTGTCCCTAAGTCTGACCTTCGGACGCCAATGCCCGCCTCCTCCCCCTTGTGCCCAAGGGCACAGCCGCAGGCTCATCTCTGACCCCCATCTCCACATCTCCAGCCCCTCAGCGGGCGCTGTGGCTACAGCATGGCCATCTCTCTTGTATCTCATCGCCTTCGGACACCCCACGTCACTGCGGCTCACCTGGGACCTCAGCTGCTGGCCCTCCCTTGCGCCACCTGCCCTTGTCCTCCGCCGGCCCTCAGCCCGGTCAGGCCCTCAGCGCTCAGAGTGTCCGGCGGCTCCGCGTCACCCAGCGTGAGGGGCAAAGTCCTCCCACTGCCCGCGGCCGACGGGCTCCCTCTCGGCCCCTGGGGTCGGCCCTCGCCCCCATGCCAGCTCCTGCTTTCGTCCCTGCTGGGGAGGCAGAGCCGGCCGCAGCCACTGCATTTGCCACCCTTGCTTCGCTGGCTCCTGCTGCGTTAACTTCTTTCTTTTTTTTTCCCCAAAGATTTATTTATTTATGCAGACAAGAGCTGGGGTGCAGGCCAGAGGTGTGTGGGGTGTGAGGACTCACCAGAGACAGAGTGGGGAACAGAACAGGGAGATCCACTGAAACCCACTGCTGAGGGGAGCAGCGGGGAGACAGGAGAGGTCTGCTGCGCCCTGTGGGTTGTTCCCCAGCCGGGGATTGAACTCGTGCTGCAGAGGCTGCGGACAGCTTCCCAGTGCTGTGCTCCACCCCTTGCGCCCCCAGGAGGCCCCGCATTAAATTCTTAACACAAGACCCTGTTTCATAACCTTCATTTCATTAGAGAAAATACTGCCCAGGCCGGCGGCCCTCCCCGCAGGCCCCTCCACGTCCGTCAGGTCAGCCGCGTGCTTGTCCGCTGACTCCCGCTCCTGGACGAGCCCCTGTCTCCGTTCGAGGGGGGTCCCCCGTGCCGGGCTCACCTGGCCCTGCACCCGCAGCAGCTGGGACGTGACCACCGAGCAGGCGCTTGATGGATGCGCCTGGGCTCACCGCCCCAGAGGACACCCCCTGCCCTGGTGCAGAACCCAGAGGTGCTCGGTGCCTTTGGGGGTTCCTGGGAGCCCAGTTTTGAGGTGAGACCAGAAAGGCTGCTTTGGGTGAGTTTGCCTTTTAAAACATGGGAAATACATCCCACACAAAGTCCACGCTTCAGCATTTCAAGCGTGTGGTCCAGCATGAGGCACTTTGGGGGTCCCCGTCCCCCTCATTTGCAGCCAAAACTCCGCCCCCATCTCACGCTAACACCCTCTGCCCCCGCCCGCCTCCCGTCCTCGCCTTCCTGTCTTTGCGACTCGTCTATTCCCCGGGGGACCGAGGAGCGGCGCCCGCAGGGTCTTCCTGGCTGGGCCATTTCACTCAGTGTCTGCGAGCTACTCCAGGGGTGCCCCACTTATTCCTTCTGAGGCTGGGGATCCCCTGTCGCTGCCCTCGCTGTTCATCCACCAGCGGGCAGCCTGGGTTGTTTCTGCCCTCGGTGATGTGGGTGACGCTGCTCCCTGCAAGCCTCTGGTTGAGTCCCTGCGCCCCATTCTTTTGTGTGCACCCCAGAGGGGGTGCCGGGCCCCGTGTTGGAGGGGCCGCCGTGCTCTTCTCCCGGTGTCCACACCGTTTCAGCCAGGTCACCTGTTCCCCGCGAGGCGGACATGGGTGACGGGGGGCATCTTTCCAGGCCTTCTTGGGCCAGTTTCTGAATTGGGCTGTTTCTGCCAAGGTGCGTGAGGCGTGCAGGAGCCTGGGTTGCCCGCGGGGACTGGTCAGCCTCGCTGTCCGGGCAGTGGGGAGGGGTGGACGCCCCCCAGAGGGCCAGGTGCTTGAGCTGCGTGGGGAAACTGCTGGCTGGGGCGGTGCAGGACAGACTGGCTGGGGGCGCCTGAGGCAGGGACAGGGGTGGGGGGTGGAGGGGCCTGGCTGAGCTGGAGGACATGATGAAAGAGGCCCTCCTGGGGGCACATCCCAGCAGGCGGGGAGGGGACTCAGAGTAGGGCTTCCCAAGGCCCTGGGCGCCCCCCAGTGCAGTGGTCCCAGGCACTGCTGGCGGGACCCCTTCTGGTGGGTCCCGGGGCTGAGAAGCTGCTCTGCTTCCAGTGCCTTCTCTGCGCTGGCTGTCCTCACCGGCCTGCAGGGAGCTGCGTGTCTCAGAGGTGCCTGCTCCTGCCTGCAGGTGACACAGGCAGTCATGGCTGAGCTGCGGGGTGCCGGCTGGCCGCCTCCCGGCCTGGGCAGCAGTGGGCTTTTTGTATGCTGCTGGTGGCCAGGGCAAGGCTGCTTTGCAGGTCTCAGCTGCCAGGGGCTGAAGACTTTCCGTCCTGCCCTGCCTCTGCTCATCCAGGCCCACGCCGCCCACAGCGCCCCGCAGGCCTCCTCTCCCTAAGCCTGGCCACTGGCCGGCGAGCGCGTCCTCCAAAGGACGCCTGGCAAGTCAGAGACAAGGAGGCCTGGCAGCTGCCGCCAGAGGCGAGGCCAGGATCCTCCATACAGAAACCCAGCACATTCGCTGCCCTAAAAATACAGCACTTAAAATAGACCGGCCCACGAGGGAGGGGGAGCCTGCCAGGCGCGCAGGTTTGGAGGGCCCCACCTCAGGCTGGCCTGCTGGGGGTGGCAGCCTGTGAGCTGGCCAGGTGCACCCTCCAAAGGTCCTCGAGGGGGTCCCCACCCTGGCGGGGTAGGGCAGGCACGGCCGGGCTGGCTCCTGGGAGTGCGCGTTCTTAGGCCAGGAGGGGTCCGGTCCTGCCCTTGTTCTTGAAACCCCACCGGGAGGCGGTCCTGGGCGCCTGCTCCAGTCTGCACAGACGGAAATCCGAACTGAAGCGAGCCTGGGGCCAGGCCTTGGAAAAGCTGCAAACAACAGTCTGTGTTTTGAGTGTGAGACTATAAATAGCCGGGAGGCCTGAGGGGGTTGGAGATTCGGTCAACTGTGAAGGAGCTGCAGGCAGGCTCTTCTGCCCGGGAATCCCCACACCCTCTAGAGCCGGGAGCTGTGTCTGCTCCCCCAGCAACTCCAACACGGAGGAGACCAGGGGGCCAGCGGCCCCGCCCACAGTGGTGGCCCCACCCACTGCAGGTGCGAGTGGCCCAGCAAGGGTGTGAAGGACTGAGCTGCCCTTTGCAGGCCTTGAGGGCATCCCTGTCCCTGCCTCCAGCTGTGAATTATCTCAGCAACTCAACATCTGACTCGGCACCAGGGGACCCCCCTCCCCTTTTCTGCCATGGTGGGCTCCTGGCACCGGCAGAGCTTGGCCGGGTGTGCTGGCGATTACGCCTTCTGGTGATGTCCGGGACCTGGGAAGCCAGGCCTTCGGAGATGTGTCCAGGCATCTGCACCTGGGGCCAGGGACAGGATGAGACCCCGGTGTAGCCAGGACTGAGCGTCGAGGTGTGCAGGGATACCCGAGTTGTTGGCATTGCCCAGCCTCTGTGCCTTTTCTGGAGAAAGCGCGTGGAGCCTTTGATTCCAGATACTTAAAGTCTCCCTGACTCAGAAGCCACAGGTTATATGTGTCCGTTTTCTTCCCGCTCTCATAGTCCCTGATCCTGTTGTTCCAGATCAGGACATTTGGAAGATTAGAGGATAGAATTTCCTCTCTGTTGGTGCCAGGGATTTGGAAGTTCCAATGCGGAGGACTGCACTGGTTTCTAGATCATTCTTTTTATTAAGGTGACATCAGTTTACATCACTGTGAGGTTTCTCACCTCAGCACTGGTATCTGTCACCCCACAGCCACCACCAACTGCTCAGATCCCCCTCCCCTACTCCCCCACCACTGGTCACCACCATTCTGTTGCCAGAGTCCAAGGGCTTGTTCTGTTGTGTTTTTTCCCCTGTGCATCCTGCAATTGAGTGAAATCATAGGGTTTTTGTCTTTCTCCTTCTGACTTCTTTCACTTAGCATAGTTCTCCTTAAGGTCCTTCATGATGTCACTAATGGCAAGAGATCATCTTTTTCATGGCTGAGTAGTATTCCATTGTGTTCACACACATAATATCAGGCACTTGGGGTGTTTCCACATTTTGGCTCTCGCAAATAATGCAGCAATAACATAGGGGTGCATATATGTTTTCAAGTTAATATTTTCATATTTTTTTGGTAAGCCCTGTGAAGGGGGATTATGGGGTCATGTGGTAGTTCTAGCTTTAATTTTTCATGGCCTCCATCCAGTTTTCCATAGAGGCTGCACCAGTCGACGCCCTCCCAGCAGTGCCTCCACATCCTCACCAACACTTACTGCTTCTTGACTTTTTGATGACAGCCATTCTAACAGCACGAGGTGGAATCTTGTGCTTGTGATTTGCATTTCCCTGATCTTTCCTAGGACATCTTTCCTTGTGTCCAAGGGCCAGACGTCTGTGTGTCTTCGATGAAATGCCTCTTTAGAGCCTTCGTCCATTTTCAATCAGGTGGTATGTCTGGTTTATTTTCGTTGTGGTTGTTGAGGTGTGTGGCCTGTTTATGTAGTCTGGATATTAACCCTTTGCCTGATGTATGAATGACAAACGTCTGCTCTCAGTTTGCCTTTTTGTTTTGGCGATGGTTTCTTACACTGTACAGAAGCCTTTGGGGTTGACGCAGCCCTATTTGTTTCCAGAAGGCAACTGGCCAGCCCGGCTGCCTGTGAGCGCATCCACCCTGGGGCTGGGGGCTCGTGCCTGCACCCCAACTCCCGTGTGGCCTCGAGCGCCGAGTGGAGGGTTGCATGTCCCACCCTCAGTGGTTCCAGAGCCCACGCAGATCCACTGTCTGGTCCTTTTGGGCTCTGGGGGTGGGGGGTCCAGGCCTGGCAAGTGGCAGCTGTACGGGGGTTTGGGCCCTCCTGTTGGCTTCTAGGTGAGAAAGTGGCTCCGTCAGGCAAACTTTCTGTTGTCTCCAAATGGTTTAACAAGAAGTCGTGAAGGTGAAGACCCAGCAGAAGGCAGCAAAGCTGGTGGGTGACAAGCTGGTGGCCCAGGACATGGATGTCTACCCCCCTTCAGGGTCCCGTCAACAGGGGCCCTGCCCCAGGGGGAGGCGCTTTGTGATTATCTCCCCCAGAAGGAACGTGGGATGCTATTCCCGTGGGACTCTCCTCTCCATCTGGAGAGCTCCGTGGTAGTTTTACAAACATTCTCTATCCTTCCACCCACCCCCCCGCCCCAAATTTATTCCACCAATTATCCTAGAACAGCAAAAGGCAACTCTGAGAAAAAGCCTGCTTTTATAGATGTGTTCTCAATAGCTAACAATATGGTCTCAATAACGAAAAGTAGGCTCTACCCTCCTTCCGGCCACGTAGCCATGGTGACCGCTGCGCGGGGACAGGTGATTTGTTTCCTGCCGTTGGGGTCAAAACCATTTTTGGAGTCATTTCTTGGTTCTAATGCCCATTCTCTCCCTGCCGGGCCATTAGAGCTTCTAGCATCTTCCAGCATCACTTCACCTGGAGAGAAGCCGGCTCTCTGACTCGACCAGAGCCCTCTTGTCAGGGTTCAGCATCAGGGAGCAACCTGGGGGCCCAGGGGAGGGGTATGGGGGGCAGGAGGAGACGGGCTGTCCTGGTGTCAGGGTGTTTGCTCCAGGCCTGGCCCTGTGGACTGCCGTCCTGGCCAGAGGGCCTTGGTGGTGCCCCCGTGGTGAGGTGGAGCGGGCCGGTGGGTGGAGGGCAGCCCCGGTCCCACAAAGTCTTGGAGCCACTGGTGTTTCTTGCAGCTTCAGTGTGGCCTCCGCCTGAGCCTGCGGGCCCAGCTGGGTTCTCTGGCCCGGGCTCACGGGGAGGCGTCATGCTGAAGAGTGTCCTGCCTGAGCCTGGGCGGGCCTGGGCAGCCTTTGCTGTCAGCTTGAACAGTTTCTGTAAGGTGAGCTGGGCGCGGGGCAGCGCTCCCTCTGACAGCAGGCTGCCTGCCCAGCAAGGCCTTGCCGTGGGGTGAGATGGCGCTGGGGTGGGGCTTTAGGCTGGCATGAATTCACCAGAGGAGGCGCACGGGAGGGGGCGGCTCGGGGAGGCCTGGGCAGCAGGGACGAAGCCCCGAGTGAGGAGTGAGGTTGTGGACGGGGCGCCGGATGTGTTTCCCTGGGGAACCTTCCAGGCTGGGAAGGCCCCACGCTGTGCCACCCGGAGGGTGTCTTTGAGTGAACTGCTGTAGGGCGAAGCCGGGTCTTTGCGTAACTCTGGTTGGGTCAATGCGCAGCTTGGCCGGGCTCTTCGGTTGTCGTGGTTGAACGGGAAGGCGTCGGGCGTCCGATGCGCGGCCCGACCACACGCCCGCGCCTGCTGCTCCGTGACTGTGAACACGGGACGTGTTTCCACCAAGACAGGAAACAAGAACGTGGAGCACGTGCCCATGGCCTGACCCCGCGCGGCTCCTGCACAGACGTGGGTCTGTGGCGGCCCGGCCCGGCCCTGGCCTGGTTCCCCCACCCCGCCGGTGCCTGAACCCCGGCCAGCGCCTTGGGCACACTGCTCTGCACCGTGGTCGGGAGCCACAGACCCTCGTCTTTCCCAAATGTGGGGTTCGTGGCTCCAGAAACAAGTCAGGCTCTGTTGGCTGCTTGTCCGGGGGCTCTCGGGGTGCCCCTGCCGCCGCGGCATGACTGGGCCTGCCGTCCTGGGAGCGGCGATGCCGCTGTCAGTGCCACTCGCTGGGAAAGGCCCATCTGTCCCCGGGAAGCCCTGTCTGAGTTCTGAAGCGATTCATGCCTCAGTCAGGTGTATGAGCCGGAGCTGCTGGGGCTACGAGGACATTCCAGACGCTCGAGGCAGCACACAAAGAAACAATGTCTTGCTGCTCGTGCGCAGGCTCAGAGGCGTGGACCCTCGGAGTCCTCCCCATTCTCTCACCGTCACAGGGTCGAGCACAGGGCTGCAAACCGCGGGTGTGGGCTGAGCCGTGACGTTGGCCGTGTGATGCTAAGGGCCAGCAGGCTCGAGGGCTCGGGACGGACAGGGCTGACCAGGGCCTCAGCATGCCGCCAGGCGCCCTTCTCTGAGCTCGGCTGGGTGTGTGGGGGTGGAGGCCTGGAGCTAGGAGAGTGTCCTGCCCCCTCCTCTGGACTGGCCTCCTGGATTCCAGGCTTGGGCCACGGTGATCATGTGCTGCAGAGGCTTGGCCTGGGGCCTGTGCACCCCACTCCTCACCCGCAGTCTCTGGGCCCAGCAGGATGCCCAGGACCTGCCTGGACGCTGGGCTGTGATGGCCACACAGACCAGACAGCGGAGACAGAGCTGCCGTGAGCAAGCCCTCTGGGGCTCTCCGGCCCTTGCCAAGTGGCATCACTCCCACTTACGCGGGCAGTTTCCGAACATGGCCGTGATAAATTGTGCCCCAGCAGGGCCTCGACAGTGACAAATGGGGCTGTGCAATGGGGCTCGAAGGCGCGGGGGTCCCTGCTGAGCTGGAGCCTCGCACAGGAGTGGGGTCTGAGTCCCCAGAAGCACTGGTGCCTCCTCTGGCCCCAGAGGGCGAGTGGACAGGTTGGGAGACTTTCTCCCCGCTCCCTGCCAGCACATCCTCTCTCTGTCGTTTGGTCTCTCGAGGCGCTAACGTGGCCATTGCCGTGGCCTCCTGTGGTCTTGCGTCCCCTGGTTGCTCTCTCCTGCCCCATCTTCCTCTCCCTTTCTTATTAGATTTTTACAACCATGATCAAGCACTGTCTAGAGGACAGTGCGAGGTGGGCAGGAGAGAGGGCGGCGGAGGGACGCCGGGGTAATCCAGCGATGACAGACACGATCGTTGCCGTCTTGACATGGTAATGGCGCCTCAGGGGTTGCGACGTGTCCAGATCTGTCACTTCTTCACCTGAAAGGGATGAAATCTCATGTGTGTCCACCCTGCTGCAGTAAGACCATGTTTGCGGAGGGCCGTGTTTGCGCTCTGGGCAGGCCATGCTGTGTGGGCCGGCTGCCTGGCAAGGGAGCGCGAGGGGTGAGACTTGTGTGTGGCTCTGGCCTCCCTCACTGGTCTAGGGCCACGTCAGACAGCCTGTCTTAAAAAAAGTCAGATGAGACCAGCCCTTCCTTTCCAAGGTTTCAGACTATCCACAAGCACCTTGGCAGCTTCCGAAAGCTGAGAGGTGGAAGGGGACAGTGGGTGACATTTTTGCCCAACGTCTTTCTCTGGTTGGGTGGTGGTTACTGCCGTGTGCCTGAGGTATATGCCGGAGGGCTTGCTGTGTCCATGGTTTGGGGTGCTCTTGGTGAACTTTAGGCAAGGGTATAATTCCTGGCAGGGTAGAGCGTCTATAGCAGGACTCCCAATCAAGACAGGCTGTGCACATGTGGGTGTTGGTTCCCTGAGTCCAGACTCACAGAAGTGCCGGGTTAGGCAGAACAGCAACAAAGCATGGGTGAACTCCAAGGTGCGATTGGGGTATTTCTGGGTGCCAAAAGTGAAGACGGAATTGGGCCTCCCCTGGTGGCGCAGCGGTTGAGCGCTGGGCTGTGAGGCTGCCCGCAGCCTCTGCAGTGCTGGTTCGTTCCCCGGCCGCCGGCGAGGGTCCCACAAAAAAAAAAAAAAAAAAAAAAAGAAAAAAAAGAAGACGGAATTGAGTTGAAGCTGAGTAGCTCTCCTGGGGTTTTCATAGTAAATCCCTGAAGAACTGGGGGTTTTACAGGCCCTGGGGAGGAGGGACTGCACCTCCTGCACAAAAATGGAGCAAGAAGGGGCCATCCTTTCTGTCAGTAAAACCAGAAAAGTTCCATTGATTCGGTGCATGGTATGTCCCACCCCGCAAGCTGAAGCTATAAAGGGAGCCTCCTATAAGAAAGAAGAATTCCAAGCCTAAAATGCACACCAGTCTGTGCACCGTCTGTGCAGGGCAGGACACCTGTGCTGAGAACCTGACATACCATGTGGTCCAGAGCTATTGGGACTCCGGGAGTAAGGTTCAAGCTGCCCTTTGTGGATGACCCCTTGACCTGGGGCACCTGTAGCCCTCCCATGGAACAAAACTGGGGGGTGACCCATGTAGATAAGTGCTTAGACAAAACTTATAAAGCAAACAAGGGAATTTGTAACCATGAGAGATAATCTGCAGGTGCTGTGCAAGAAGGGTTCATGTCAGGAACTGTAGATGGGGTGGGGGGGGGGTTAGGGTATCTGAGGAAGATACTGGGGCAAATAGGTAAACTATTGGAAGAGATGAAATAAGAAATGAAACCTCCAGGGCCTACAAAGGAGATAATGGGGCATTTTAAAGAAAAAAGAATCAACTACTTAGTTTAGAAATGAAAATATTTAGTAATTGAAACTTAAAGAAAACCTTCAAAATAAAAACCAACTTCTAAGGGGGGGGGGGTTAAACCAAAGAACGGATGCACCATTAAAGGAATTAGTAGCCATAGGTACCTCGTCCAGCCCCTAGGAACAAGAAAACTAGGAACCCATGGAAACTAGGAACAAGAAAGTCCAACACATGCCTAATAGGAGTCTCAGAGGTACTGGAAAGACAGACAGCTGAAGTAGTAAAGGCAGACACGAGCCTTCCTATTGAAAATGAACTTGGGGCCCCAGGTGGAATAAATAGAAGCAAAGCTGCACATTTGGGTACGTCCTGGTGAGACTGGTGACTCTCCGAGACAAGGAGAGGTCCTCAGAATGGCCTGGAAGCAACTGCAAACACACCTCACTGTTTGGGAAGAGTAGAGGAAAGCAGGTTAGGGCTGTTTTCTGCATTTCAGTGTCACGTAAGAGAAGGAAGGGGGTGGGGGAATGTGCTGCGATGGGTCCTCAGTACCCCAGCGGGTGGCCTGCACCAGCAACGTAACACTGGCCTTTGGAAACAAAAGCGTCCCTGTGTCTGTCCCGCTGCTGGGAGCTGTTGCCACCTGGCATGTTCTGGGGCTGTGTCTGTTCCTTGAATGCCTTTTGGGGATAAACCTTCCAATATGGGCTGTGAGCCTGGGCTGCCCTTGACAGGTGCTGCTGAGAATGAAAATGTGATCTTTCCAGGGTGCTTACCTCCTATTAATAAAAGGAAAAAAGCAAGTGAAATTAATCTTGGGAAGTAAAGTGCCGTATGAATCAGCTTGCCTCACTCTGAAAATAACTTGCTAAGAATTTATAGATCCCCTAAGTTCTGCTGATTTTTTATATTGTTTACTTTCCTCTCCAAAATATCAAATAATTCACAGGTGGTAGGTGCGGTGGCTATATGGATAATTTGAAATGAGAAATGGACGGCAAGAGAAATTTCCTTCGAGGGGGTCAGTGCTAGGGTGACTCCCTAAGACGAATGGCGCTGGATTAATAACCCGGGGCTGCTTCAGTATTCATAGCCGGTTCCCTCGGAAGCCTGGGATATTTCCCACTTTTATGTCCTGCACAAAACTGTAAAGCAGAGATGGTTTCATTGCAGCTGTGTGCGTAATGAGATGCGCACGGGCCGCTGCTGCCCATTAATCAGCGTTTGGGGGAGGCTTTTGGAAGTCTGACCTATTGCCGCGGCAGCTGATCTGAATGCAATGATTTCCCCCTGTGGAGTCGGTGCGGCAGCACCCCAGGCTGCTCTGGAGTCCCGGGGCCCCCTCGTGAAGCTGTACTGCGGGGGGCGGGGGGAACGTGCCAGCCTCCAGGGCGCACGGGGTGGGGTATCTGGGGTCTTCTAAATTAAAGGGCTGTGGGGCACTGAGAGAACCCCATGATGTGGGTTTGCAGTGTAGCCACCTGCTTCTAGGGTCCATTTCATCAGCCCCTCTGGTCTTGGTGGGTGGGGGAGGCCGCGGAGGTGGGGGCCTCCTGCTTTTGTCAGGGATTTGGGGGTGTCTCCGCAGGCGCTGGGCCAGGAGCCAGCGGTGGGGGGGGGTGCCTGAGTAATGCGGACCTTGCCTTGGAGGGGTTTGCAGGCGAGTGGGAAAGAGCCCCTCCTGGACCAAGTCAGTGGGGACGCGGGGTTGGGGGGCTGCATGTGGAGGCGGAGGGGAGTCGAGGGGCCCTGGTCTGGGAGCGCTTCCTGGAGTAGTGCCCGAGACCGCCACGGGTGGGTGAGGGGGGACCGCGCAGAGCAGGGCCCAGCAGGGCGCACGTCAGGGCTGCGGGCAGAGCCCTTGGCGGGTGCGCCTGTCCAGCCGCGTCTCGGAGGCATCCCCGCATGTCTGGTGTGCGACCCGGGAGTGGATTCCGAGGGCTGGGAGGCCGGATGGAGAAGGGAAGGGACTGAGGCCCGTAGTTCTGGTACCGGGCCCCTCCGGCCCCCAGAGGCTGCAGGGCAAGATGGCTCTTGGGGGGCTGAGGAATGCTGGCAACAGCCTGATGCATGGCTGGGCCCTTCTCGGCCCCAGTGAAGCTGGCTCCCTGGAGCCCACAGGCCCGCCAGCCCGCCGTGACCTGAGTGCAGGCTGGGCTGGGCTCCCCCTCTTTCTATCTGGTTCTGGGATTCAAAAATGAAGCAGTCAGGTGCAGGGTGAATGGACCAGTCAGGTTCAAGCCCACTTCGTTGGTTAATTATTTGGATTGAAAAATAGAAAATGAGGGCCTCCCCGGTGGCGCGGCGGGTTGAGCGCGGCACTGTGAAGCTGTCCGCAGCCTCTGCAGCGCGGGTTCCATCCTGGCCGACCGGGGAGCTACCCACGTGGTGCGGCAGACCTCTCCTGTCTCCCCGCTGCTCCCCTCAGCAGTGTGTTTCAGAAGATCCGCCTGATGTGCTCCCCACTCTGGCTCTGGCAAACCCTCTCACCCTCCCACACCTCTGGCTATTGTATAAGTAAAACCCTGCTCTTGTATAAGTAAAAAATAAATCTAAAAAAAAAAAATTAAAAAAAAAAGAAAAATAGAAAATGAGCTGATTGATGCTAAATGGTCCAATCAGAAGCTTAGGGTTGAAAATAGCCCATTCAGGCTTGTGGGCGGGCACCCTGAGGGGGTGTAGGGGGGCAGGCGCCAGTTTGGCCAAGTCTGCCTCAGGCCTCCAGGGAGAGCACCCACCAGCCCACCGTGGGAGGAGTCAGTAGCTGGCCTTTGAAAAGGAAGCATCAGTCGGCCACCCTTGAAGCAGAAGGACTCTGCTCCGGCCTCTGTGGACTCCCCAGAGCTCCACAGGCCTCTGTAGAGACTTGGCCGCCGCACTGGCCCGGCCCCGCCTCTGACGTCGCCCGCAGGGAGCCCTGTCGGGCTCGGCCTGGTGCTGCGCGGCACTGACCACAGCCTCTGGGGGCATCGTCGCTGTCCTGCCACACCCGGCCCAGCCTCAGGCTGCTGCTGTGTTGTCTCACCTCCGTGAAAGGCCCTTGTTTGGGGCTTCTGGGCTCCGCGGACACTGTCTGGGGAGAGACAGCCGGCCCCTGGTGGCCTCAAAAACTCCCTCCTTTTCCCACTCTCTTGTTTTAAAATAAGCCCTGTTGTTGCTGAGCCCTGCGCCCGAGGGCTGTCCAGTGTGCGGGGGGGCGAGAACCCACTGGCCGTGGCCTGGCCGCTCCCTGGTCTGTCCACTGCGCTGCCGGGCTCTGTGTGAGCTCCGTCTCCCTTCTAGGTCTTCTGCCGCGTGGTGGTGCCTCTGGCCAGAATGTGGATCAAACTAAGACTGTAAAATTAGTTTCAAAAAGTTTTGACTCCAGTGGTTTCCAACAACAGGGAGAGAGGGGCGGGGCGGGAGGGGCCGCTGCCCTCGCCTCTGGCCGGGAAGTGAGGGCAGGAGCGGCCCAGCGCCCACCTTCTCTGGCCGCTGCTGGTGCTTCCCCAGAGGGCCTGGGCTTGTGCTGGGGCCTCTCTGAGAGCGGGCAGAGCGGGGTCCCGGCCTGGGGTCTGCTGGAGTTCCTGCCCTGGGGTTTCCCCACCAGAGCCCTGGGGAGGGGCCGTTCCCCCAGCGTGTTCTTCCCACCTCTGGGTGGAGTTTGTGTTTGGACACACACACACACACACACACACACACACACACACACACACTCAGTTCCTGATAACATCAGGGATCTCAGCATTAAAAGGCTGCGGTGGGGTCGATGGGGAGACCCGCGCTGCATTTAAATACAGCAATTAAGGTCAAGCCTGAAAGCAGGGCCCCCGGGAGCCCACGGGCCTGGGGGAGGCCGGAGGAGCCCTCGTCATATATTTTAATGACCTGGAGATCAATAGATGCCAGCCTGCATTTTCTTATCTCGTCGGTAAATCGTGGTCCTCACCTGGACCCGGTTCCTAGATCATGCGGCTGCTTTTGGTGGCGGCCGAGGTGATCCCCTGGCTTTTCATTTGCGCCCTTTGGGGTGACACCTGGACGTGCACTTACGTCAACCCGAATAGTTCTGAGCGTTGTCCTTCCCCGGGCCAAGTTTAAGGTGGAGATGACGCCGAGGGGGAGAGGATGCGGGGGACCCATGCCCGAGAGGGCAGCGTGTCCAGGGGTGTCCTGGCTGGTGGAGCTGGCGGCAGTGTGGACTCCGGCCGGAAGTCGCAGCTGCGCCAAACACGCCAAGCGCTCCCCGCCTCGTGGCCCCTGTGACCGGAGAGGCCGTCTTGGTGCATCTACCCCAGGCAGCACCTTGCTCGCACTCTGACGCCCCGACGCCTCCCTGCGTTCCCTCCTTGCTCCTGCCCATGCCCGAGTCCTGCCTGCAAGGTCATCCTGTTAGGGGGGAAGGACGTCCTGAGCAAACTCCACACAGGCCTTGTGGACGCCACCCCCACTCCATCCAGACACTGGGAACTACAAATCCCACGATCCCCGAAGGGAGGTTGCAAGGACCTAAGGGTGGAGTTAAGCAGCCATTTTCTCGGGCTTCTGTTTGTAACCAGCCGTGTTAGTGGGTTTTCTCTCTCTTGGCTTGTGCTCTCGGCCAGGCAGGTTGGGTCTTGGCGGGTCATTTGGGATTCCAGGTCAGCCGAACGGGTAAGACCCATTTAAGACTTTATCTCCCTCTTTTCTCCCTGAGTTGTCCATGTCCTCATTTCCCTTGTAAATAAACCTTTGTTAACCTTTAGTGTGTGCCTGCAGTTTAAGGCCCATTTAAGCACGCAGGTGAGGACCCACAGTCAGGCAGCCCTTTCAGAGTAGGGCTGCCCTGTAACAATCCTTCCTTCTGACGTTTCTCCGGTCCTCTGGACCTGTGGTCATCACACCTGGCTTGGGACCTGGCCCACAGTCCACCACCGTGCCTGCTAGGTTTAGAGGGGGGCTTCCGGTATCGACACCTGTTATTTTGGGGCCCCCACTTTGAGCTCTATCTTCTTGGTGGGAATAAATGCACACTGTTCTTCCTGCCTGCCTTCAGTGGATTCTGAAGTCAGGAGTTTTGATAAGTTTAACAGAGATTAAAGACTGGATGCCTGGCTTCCAAGGCCTCTCCTAATCCCCTAGGTCCAGCTGAGAATGTGCAGTGGCCCTATCTGCCCTCCCCCCACCCCAGGTGGAATTTGTAAAGGTCTCCTTCTAAGGTCTGGGGGCTCAACCCTAGGCTGCAGCCAGGGCACCGCTCCCAAAGCCTGCAGGCCTCGGAGCTGCTTCGTTCTGCCTCCCACAGAAGGAGAAGAGTCATCTCTGCTCTTACATGTGGCGAAACCCTATAGAGCTTTTTTATTTAAAAAGTTGACTAGGACTGAAATAGCCATTTAGTTGGCGCTCTGAGAGTGCCAGGAGCTGTCTGGAGAGGAATCAGTCATTGCCCAGCTCAGCCAAGGTTTACCGACTGTCCCCTCTGGTGTCCTGGACACCGTTCTAGATGGTGGGCTGAGGGGCAGACTTAGCCTGCGCTGAAGTCAGGGTGTTGCTTCTGATGGGGTGGAAAGAGACGCTACAGAGTGGTTTGGTGTCAAACGGATCTGGATTCAAATCCTAATCTCATCTTCCAGGGCTACTAACGCAACCTCTCTGAACCTGTGTTTCCTTGTCTGCGATATGTGAATAATACTCGTTTTCCAGGTTTTTGGAGAACAAGCTTTCAGTTGAGTACTGTTGTCTTCCCTTATTCGAGGTTCTGGCTACCCATGGAGACTAGGATCCGAAAATATGCACAATAAGATATTTGAGTCACAGTGAGACCACAGTTGCAGCACTTTTATTACAGTATATTTTATAATTGTTCCATTTTATTTTTATCCTTCTAAATCTCATTCTGTGTCTGATTTATAAATTGAACTTTATCGTAGGCGTGTATGTGTAGGAAACACCACTGTCTAGGCAGGATTTGGCAGGATATGTGCATTCCCGGGATAGTGGGGGTCTTGGAAAGTGCTCCCCGCAGATAAGGGGGCTCTATTGCATGATGACTGGACCATAGTAATAGTTTAATGCATGGGAGCCTTGTCGCTGTTACAGTCTTCTCATTATTGTCACTATAAAATCGAGCACTGTTAGCCAACCACATTGAAGAGACTGCTGCTTAGCTTAGCTGAGAATGGCCCAGTGATTTTGCAAATAACAAGAAACACTTCTTTTTTTGCATAGCCTCTGGCTGAGAAACTCAGCTTCTCTAGAGCAAAGTTCTCCAAACTTCTGGTCTCAGGATCTCTATGTAAACCATTAAAAGTTATTGGCGATACTGAAGATCTTTTCTTTACGTGATAGAGCTGCAATACTGTATTAGAAATTAAAACAGAAATGACTGAAATCTGTTTTAATTCCTTAAACTTGTAGTAATAAACTCATCTCATATTTACATGAATAAGCATGTTACTTGATGATAAGTAAGCATATTTTTCAAAACAAAACAAAATTTAGTGAGAAGCATTACCTATTTTTACATTTTCACAAACCTGTAATGTCTGCTTTAATGAAAGACAGTTCTCATACCTGCTTCTGCTTTCAATCTGTGGTAATATTTGGAATTGTGAATATTTTTCTTGATATTACACCAACACTTGACAAGTGGTACTATTCTTAGAGGTTAGTTGTGATTGGAATCTGAAAATATATCAGTTAATTTTTTTTTTTTCTGACCCGTTCCATTAAAACCCATCAGCTTTTTTTTTTTTTGAAGGGGGTCAGTCTTTTAATATGGTTTTGGAAGAGATCTCCTACCTCCTACAAAGGCACAGTTTTGCAGGACATTAGTCATTTTGAAAAATTGATTCACTGACTTACACAGATCTTCCAAATGTTGACTTATCTAAGTGTACAACATAAAAAAAAATTACTTTTGTTAATAATCATCGCTGATGGGTGCCATCAGAAAAGTCTGAGTTTTCTAAGTTGTCAAGTTCATGGTGGTGAATGCAAGTTTTCTCAAATCCTTATTTTGCTTGAAAACTCCAATTTTGTTATTGTCAACAAGTAAGCTTAGCTAAAGTTATAGTCTTACAATGTTCATTAAAAAAGAACCTGTCTGCTACTAATGTTTATTAATAATAAATTAATGTTTATTACATTGTAGCTAGAGAACATACTTTGTATGACTTGAAATCTCTTTTTTTTAAAGATTTATTTATACAAGAACTGGGGTACAGGCCAAAGGTGTAGAGGGTGAGAGGATTCACCAGAGACAGAGCAGGGAACAGAACAGGCAGACTGACTTGAAACACACTGCTGAGGGGAGCAGCGGGCGAGACACAAGACGTCTGTCACGCTGTGTGGGTTTCTCGCTGGCTGGCTGGGAATCAAACCTGCGCTGCAGAGCCTGCATACAGCTTCCCAGCACGACGCTCAACTCGCTGCGCCACCAGGGAGACCCTACTTGAGATTTTTAATTCTTTTAAATTCATCAAGATACCATATGGCTCAGAATAGGATCAATGTGTTATATATTCCGTGTGCAAAAAATGTGTATCCTGCTGTTAATGGGAATGTACACATAATTGGAATGTATAAGGTGTAGTGTGTTACCTAGGTCAAGTTGGTTGACAGTGTTCAAATGGTCTACATCCTTATTGTTTTTTTTTTTTAATAGAGGCATGTTTTATTTATTTGTTTGTTTGTTTGTTTGCTTGTTTGTTTATACAAGCACTGGGTACAGTCAGAAGCGCAGGAGGGTGAGAGGATTCACCAGAGCCAGAGCGGGGAGCAGAGCAGGCAGAAGGACCGAAGTACACTGCTGAGGGGAGCAGCGGGCAGCAGGAGAGGTCTGCGCGCCATGTGGGACCCTCCTCTGGTGGCCGGGGAGCAGCCGGGGATCGAACCGGCGCTGCAGAGGCTGCAGGAAGCTTCGCAACCCAGCGCTCAACCGCTGCGCCACCGGGGAGGCCCATCCTTATTGTTTTTTATGCCTACTTGTTTTGTTATTTATTAGGGATTGAATATGGAAATCTCTATAAGAACATGGATTTGTCTATTTTTCCTTGTGTTTGTATCGGTTTTTGCTCGCATATGTAGAAATTCTCTTGTTTGGTGCCTAAACATTTATGACTGTTATGTCCTTGAGATTAAATGACTTCTTTATTGTTATGAAATAGGCCTTTAAAAAAATCCCTTGACTTGACAGCATTGTTTCCTGAATTATACTTTGTGCAATATAATATAGCCATTCTAGCTTTCTTTTGATTCATTGGTCTGGTGGTATAGCCTCTCCCATCCTTTTATTTTCAACTTATTTTTTTTCTTTATATTTAAAAAGAGTTATTTCTTTTTTCTTTGGTAGATAGTCTGCAGTTGAATCTTGCTTTTTAAATCATCTTGCAATCCTCTCTCTTTTCTTTAAAGTATTTAGGCCTGGGCCTCCCTGGTGGCGCAGGTGGTTGAGCGCAGCCTCTGCAGCAGGGGTTTAATCCTGGCCGGCTGGGGAGATACCCACATGGTGCAACAGATCTCCCCTGTCTTGCCCACTGCTCCCCTCAGCAGTGTATTTCATCAGTCTGCCTATTCACCCTTTACACCTCTGGCCTGTACTCCAGTTCTTGTATAAATAAATTTTTTTTTTTAAGATTTATTTATACAAGCACTGGGTACAGTCAGAAGCACGGAAGGTTGAGAGAATTCACCAGAGCCAGAGCGGGGAGCAGAGCAGGCAGAAGGACCGAAGGACACTGCTGAGGGGAGCAGCGGGCGGCAGGAGAGGTCTGCGCGCCATGCGGGACCCTCCTCCAGTGGCTGGGGAGCAGCCGGGGATCGAGCCAGTGCTGCAGAGGCTGCGGGCAGCTTCGCAACCCAGCGCTCAACCACCGCGCCACCGGGGAGGCCCTAAATAAATAAATCTTAAAAAAAAAAAAGTACTTAGACCACTTTAATGAGGTAACCATTTAATATGATTAGCAATATGGTTTGGTTTCCATTTGGTTTATAATTTTTCCATCTGCTGTTTTCCCCTCCTTCTCTCTTCCTACTTTCCTATATATTAACTGAGAGTTTTTATGATTTCATTTTATCTCCTTTGTTGGTTTATTAGCTTTGACTTTTTTATTTTAGTATTGTTTTATTACAGTTTTGCATCTTTAACTTATCAGTTATCTCATCTGCTTTCCGGTGATATTGCACCAGTTCACATATGATGTAAGGACCTTATGAAAGTACAGCCCCATTTCTCACTTACATCATTTCTCTACCCTGCTCGTGCATGTTATTTCTATCAGTAGATACCTTACAAATCCCAAAAATTCATCATCATTAATTTTACTTTAAATAGTTGATTACCTTTTAAAGACATTCAAAGAATAAAAAAGTCTCTGTATTTACCCACACCTTTACCGTTCTGGTCCATGTAGTGTGTGTCTGCTTTCATATGTGGTATATGAATTCTTTCAGCTTTTGTATCTCTGAGAAGTCTTCATTTTTAAAGATATTGTCAATGGATATAGAATTCTCAGTTGACAGTGTTTTCTTTCAGAACTTTCAAGGAGTTGTTCTATCTTCTGGTTTGCTTGCATTGTTTCTGATGAGAAATTGGCAGTTATCCAGTCTTTGCTTTTTTGTGCACAGAGCATTTTTTTCCTGTGGCTGTTTTTAAGATTTTCCCTTCGTCTTTGGTTTTAAGCAAGTCAATCACAATGTGCGTTGTTTTCCGATCTTTCTTTGCTTGGAGGTCATCGAAATTTTTTGGAGCTATTTTAATCCAATGTGGAAGTTTTTGACTGTTATATTTTCAATTTTTTTCCATCCTCTCTTTTCCTTTGGGAACCTTATGCATATATTAGACTGCTTGAAGTTGTCACAGATGCTTTGTTCTGTTCATATTTTTTTCTTTTTTCTATCTGTGTTTCACCTTGGATAGTTTCTATAGCTTCTTTAAATTCTTTAAGTTCCCTTTGCAGTGTCTAATTTTCTGTTACTCTCATCTCAGATTGCATCTTGGTTTTCATCTCTAGAAGTTTCATTTGGTCTGTTTGAAACTTCCATGTCATTTCTTACCATGTTCAATCTTATTAACTAATTTTTATCATTGTGTGAATTTTGGTTTGATTGTGGTTGATTTTTCTTCTCATCATATTGTTTTTACATTTTTTCAGGCCTGGAGAATTTCTTTCTGATCCTAAACATCATGAATTTCTCCGTATTGGGCACTGTATGCATTTCCATATAAATATTCTTGAGCCTTGCATTGGAGTGTGGTTATGTTGTTTGGAATCAGGTTGATCTGTTCAGGTCTTGCTTTTATGCTGTGTTAGGTGGACCCATAGCAGCATCACATCTAGGGCTAATTTTCACCCACAGAGGTAAAATTCTACTGAGTACTCTACTCTGGGCCCTATATACTATCATGTTTTCACTCTGCTTAGTGGGAACAGGCCTAGTGTGTGTGATGGTGATTGTTCTTTCTGTTCTAATGGGTGATTAAATAGTCTCAGATAGTTTCTGCAAACACGAGGTATTTGAGCATTTTGAAGGGACTCTCTGCATAGCTCTGGATTTTTTTTTTTTAAGATTTATTTTTATTTATTTATACAAGCACTGGGTACAGTCAGAAGCACGGGATGGTGAGAATTCACCAGAGCCAGAGTGGGGAACAGAACAGGCAGACCGATGAAATACACTGCTGAGGGGAGCAGCAGCCATGGCAGAAGTCTGCGCGCCATGTGGGACCCTCGCCGGGGCTGGGGATTGAACCGGTGCTACAGAGGCTGTGGGCAGCTTCGTAGCCCAGTGCTCAACCGCTGCGCCATCAGGGGAGGCCCCAGCTCTGGGTTCATTATGTAGCTTTCTCTGGCGCTCTGCCTGTGACCTTCTGTATTCCTAATGCCTTTGTTTCAAATCAGGGAGGCTCGGGGCTCTGTCTGGGTCCTTATCCTGTGCCATACCTGGAAATGTTCTCTAGCAGGTAGTGGGCAGTGACAGGGCCCTGTGTGTATTTCTCTCAGGGATCATTGTCCTTATGGCCTGGTGGCCCATGTCTAGAAAACTGCTGTTCCAAGCAGGGGGCACATCCAACCACTCTATCTTCTTCTTGGCCAGAAAAAGAAGGCCCACCAGAAACCTAGGCCTGAATGACAATGATTTGTCAGTCATTCTTTCAAATAATTGTGGTATTCCATGAAAAAGCACCCTGTTTGACTTACAACTGTAACAGTCACAAAGTGTTTTTCTTCAAGATGGCCCGCATATTTAATTTTACAGAAATGCTACATGTGCATTTCTATTTTGTCATGCAAATATTAAAAAGATATGAAATCAAAGACCAACTTAATAAAATCAATTAATTTTTATTGCTTCATTAAGAAATTCTTAAGTCAGACTCTCAAGCGTGTGTATATGCTTGCACATATGCTCAGGCACATGCACACATGCACACACGGACAAATGTGCACATGCATGTGTGCAGGAGCATGGGTGTATGTGCATGTGCACACACATACAGCAACGCACATGTGTTTATATGGGTATGTGTGTAAGTGTGTGTGTCAATAAGTGTATGGTGATGAAGAATACATTCTTACAAGTATAGTTTATCATTACCAGCTTAATTTGTGCAATGTCCCTAACAATGGTAACCACATTGCTTTTATTCCAACAAGTGCAAATATCAACACAGAGTGAAAAAGGCAAAAAGCATCTTAGAATTTTTTTTTAAAGGTTTATTTACTTTTGCATAGAAGAACTGGGGTGTAGGCTAGAGGTGCAGGGGGTGAAAAGATTCACAAGAGACAGAGTGGGGAGCAGAACACGCAGACTGACTGAAATACACTGCTGAGGGGAGCAGTGGGGAGACAGGAGAGGTCTGCTTTGCCATGGGGGTCAGCTCCCTGGCTGGGGATCAAACTCATGCTGCAGTGGCTGGGGATAGCTTCATAGTGCTGAGACTTTAACCCCTGTGCCACCAGGGAGGCCCCCTTAAAATTTTTTTAAAAATAGTTTTTACTTCATAGTCCTTTAAAGGGACTTAAGGATGTCCCAAGGGTCCACCGACCACATTTCGAGAACTGCTGCTTTCAGATCTTCTTGTACCTTGCAGAGAGATATGTGCCAGAATGTTCCTTGTAGTGCTGTGCATGCTAATGCAAATCTGGAAACAATTAAATGGCCATCAGTAGTAGAATGGATAAAAGGAGTGTAGTATATCTATATAGTAAGTAGCTTAGGACATTAAAATGAATAAGGTAACACTACATGTATTTATATGTATGACTATCAAAGAGGAAAAAAAAAGCTCTTTCTGGGTTGCAGAAAGAGACGTATTGTATGGTCCCATTAATATGAGCTTAAAGTATGAGAGATACATGTTGCTTATAGATACCTGCATGTTCAGTAAATGACAACAAAATGTAAAATAGTGATCCTTCTGGAGGGAGGGAGGAACATGAGATGGGGTAGGTAACAGAACCTCTAGTTATATCTGTAATTCTTAATTTTATTTCTAAACTGTAGATCTTAGGAAATCCAGCAGAATGTTGAGATTTGAGAATATGGCTGGTTGGCTGGCAGGCTTTTACGATATTACTCCCTGGAGATTTTGGAAAGTTTAAAATCCTTCCATGTCCTCCTGCTCCTCAAGAAATGTATAGAAAGAGGCAGTGTGTCCACACATGACAGCTCTGGTTGTGTGTGACGCGCTCCTGCGGGCTGGTGGGTGCCTCCAACCTGGTGCCAGCTGCCTTCACCACCAGACGGCCACCTGCGGGGACCTCACCTCGCGTCACGTGGAGCCTGGCCGCGAAGCAGGAATCACTATGCTAAAGCCTCGCGTCACGTGGCTAAAGCCGAGGCTACTTGCATTCTGAAATAGCTGTCTTGCATGGTCAGGCGGCGGGTCAGCTGGGACGTGGCGGTTGGAACCGTGTGTCCAGGTTGGGAGTCTGAGCCTCCTGTGCTTGCTTGTGTCCGCGACAATTGGTTTTTCATTGAAGGTGATGCTGTTTCTACTTCTCCTCTGGTGTTTCTTCCAGACCCACTTTTTCATAGTTTGTAATGTCTCTGCTAAGAGCTGGCTGGACCGATGACGCTAGGACTGTTGCTACAGCAACAACAATGCAGTGGCATTATTGGGCATTGTTACCGTTTGACTGTGTTATGAGGGTCAGCTCGGCGGATGCCCTGTGTTGGCAGAGGGCTCTTTGCAGTGACCGCCGCTTGCTTGTCTTTGAAGCTAATTGCATCGAGGCTGGGTTTCCATGAAGTCTGGGAAGTTTGGGGCTGGTTCTGTACCCAGCTGTGGGGAGACTTCTTAATCAGTTTTATAATGGGACTGTTGACAGCATTTCAGGTGCTAAAACAAAGGATGCTTTCTAGGTTGTTGATAATAGCATCCCACAGACACACCAACATTGTCTTAAGATTTATTTTGGATTGACTGAGTGGATGATGCAAAGAGAGTTGATACCCAGACACCCATGGCCCTTTCACCTGCAGCTGTCTGCGGAGGAGACACCGAGGCAGCAGCCTGGACATTACAGATGTGCCGGGGAATGGGCTGGGGTGAATGGAGTTTAAGGATAGAAGATTCTGGACTTCGTAGGTGTGTTTACCTGCTGGTGCGACTGCCGAACCCAGAAGTGTCTGGAGGGTGTGAGGCAGATGGATATGCATGGAGGGTTGGGGTGCCCCACATGGGGTGGAATGCCACTCCCCCCCCCGCTACCCCCCTCAAGTCTGCGCTGCTTTCTCCGTGTTGTCTTCCTCACGGCTGCCTTCATGGTGTCTATGTGTTTTCTTTAAGTTTTAAACTCATTTAAAAACAACCCAGCCCATGGAAACTGACTGAGCTGTTGGCAGGACGATGTATTGGCTTCACCTTTTTCACCTTAATTTTTAAGTACGATGGTTAATGGGCCAGCTCCAGAGCCAGCTGCCATTCTGGTCGAGACCTTGGGCAGGTTCTTTCATCTCTCTACACCTTAGTCTCCGCAGTTGCACATGAGGCCACAGCGCACCTAAGAGGTGGCCGTGAGGGTTCGAGATGCCACGGGACGAAGGCGGAGTGTGTCCGCGTGGAGTGAACACACAGCGTGTGCTCCTGTCATTGTATGGCCGGAGTGAACTTGTTTTTCTTTTTGAGTGAATTAACTCGCACGTGGGAAATTTACCCTCTAGAAAAATGAGCATAAGTGTTCAAAGATCACCTACAGACATTCACTGTGGCTTAGCTGGTGGCCGTGATCCGACAGTTAACCCACTGTGGTGGAGCTGTAAGATGGAATCTTAGGCAGCTGTCAAAAAGAATCAAGAAATGTGTATATGTGGACATGGGAAGAGATCAGTGCCATATTAGTAAATGAAAGATCATTTTTTTTTTTGGCCATTTCAGTTTGAAAAATTTAAACATATAGAAAAATTGAAAGAAGTTTAGGTGAATCCACAGACCCTTCTGAAAATCACATTTTGTTCTACTGGCCTTATCGCATAGCCACCCACCCACTCACCCATCTACACACCCACCTTTATATCCATCTATTCATTCTCCCAGCCCCCCACCCACCCACCCATCCAACACACGCCCTTCCTTCCCTGCCTCCCTTCCTCCCTCTCAATATTTTGATTTGTCTCAGGGAACGTTGCCAATAGTAGTAAACTTGTCGTCAAATACTTGAGCACGCGTGCCTGTTAGTCAGTGCTGTTTATTATTTCTTATTGATAGTTGTTCTGAATAGTTTCCTATCACCATGGGCTACCGTGTAAACCCGGGTGTGTAAACCACAACGATACACATGCAGGTGTACAAGGACCAGCGCAAACCGCGCTTGAACCCCACGGCCTTCAGTTGTGCTGGCGCTGACACGCGGATGCTCTTCCAGATAGGCCGCTTACGTGTCCACGCAGATTGCAAATGTGTTTTCTCTTTTTAGTGATTTTCTTAATAACATTTCCTTTTCTCTAGCTTACTTTACTGACAGAACACCTGTAAGGGCAGGAATGGGCACAGGGCAGGCTTTCTATGACCCCAGCAGACCGGGTAAAGAAGAAGTCCTGGAGGGTCCTCGGTGGCTTTTGCAGGCTTTTATTGGCATTTACCGGGTACACGGCAGGCAGGAGGGCCGGGGGGCCAGGAGGCTGGCAGGCCTTCCAGCCCCCAGCAAGTCTTCACTCTGTCTGGGCTCTCCGGTGATCTCTGCTTCTCTGCTTATCCTGCTTCTGCTGGTGTCCCCGGGACGCTGCCTTATGAGCCCAGTCTCAGCCCAGGTGAATCCCACCTACATAGGCCCACACCCCGCTCCAGGTGCCGCCATCAGGCGTGCGTTCAGGAGCGCAGGGATCCGTCATCTAACCTAATGGCGGGAGGGCAGGAAAGCCTGACATTTTCCCTTACCCTGCAATACTGTATTAGTAAACAGAGCACAGAAAACACAGGTTTATCCGCTCTGGATGTTGTTAGTCAGGCCTCCCATCAAAAGCAGGTGATTAGCAGTTTGGGGGGAGTCAAAAGTTTTGCGTGTGGATTTTTGACTGCGTGAGGGGGGGGTCAGCTTTGTTCAAGGGTCCACTGTCCATCTGTCAAATTTGGATCAGCCTTTCCACTACATTACTGGAACATGGCAGCCCCCCTCCCCCCTCCTCCCCTGGCCCTCCCCCTGCCTCCCTCCCTCTTCCCCTCCCTCCCCCCCCCCCTTCTGCCCTCATCAGCAAACACAGTTATGGACGCTTTACTTCTGTTGTAAAGGCACAAAAGGCTCAGGCAAGCCCTGCATTTCATGCAGTAAACGGGACACACACAGGGCACCTTCTGACTGGAGACACTCGTGTCGAGTCCTTTCTGAGCTCTCTGTGTGAAGACGGAATTAAAACAAACAACTGCTGTAACCATCCATGCCATCATGCGAGAGCCCGTTTATTTTTTAAAGATTTGTTTATGCGCACAAGAGCTGGGGTACAGGCCAGAGGTGCGGGGGTGAAAGGATTCCCCAGAAAAGTGTGGGGAGCAGAACAGGCGGATTACTGAGATACACTGCTGAGGGGAGCAGCGGGGAGACAGGAGAGGTCTGCTGCGCCCTGTGGGTCAGCTCCCTGGCGGGGATCGAACTTGTGCTGCAGTGGCTGGCGATGGCTTGATAGCCCTGTCTTTAACCCCTGTGCCACCAGGGAGGCCCTGAGAGCCTGATTTTAACGAAACTCCTGAAACGAACGGAGCTTCTGAGGAGATGTGTAGGGGTGTGGGCTGCTTTATGCTATGGGTTCTGTTCTGTGAAATGTACCAAGCTAATTGGCATGTGTCAACCTTGCTAATGGGACTCGCTTCAAGCCTGAAACCAAAGTTTAAGAGGCAGAAAGAGGAGGCTCTTAGATCTCTTGCAATTAGGTATCCAAGTGCTTAAACCCACTTGATAATTTTCTCTTCATCACTGTGGGCTGTGTGTGTGGGAGGAAAAATGGGTAACCTATAGGGGAGTGGGGGGTGCGAGTACAGACCTATATATAATTTACTTTCCTGGAAAGATGTATAGGCAAGTCATTTCATCTGCTGCTTTTCTGGGGGCGTGTACCCTACAGATCTTCCTGGAGTTGGGCTGAGTCCATTAGAAATGGCAAAAAACATTTTTTATGGAGGAATTCAGAAACTTTGAGAGCTTTTGCTGCATACTTTTTTAATATGTTAAGTGCTATCAGAGGCCTTCCGTACCTCCATCTTCTTTAAATAAATAGATGTTACAATTGCAAAGTGGGGACTGACTCTTTTTTTCTGGGCTGCGGCTCACGACTGCTCCCCCCTACAAGTGAAATTTTAGACTCGGTGAGTTTCAAAATGCTAACTGTGAATTTTTGGGGCTTTTTAGCATTTTGGAATAGAGTTTAAAGTTTCAGAAGCAGCCGGCGTATTTCAATTTAATCTATGGCTGCTGCCCTGTCTCTTGTTGATAGCGCGATGCCGGGGCCAGAGATGCTTTCCCGATGTAAATAATTTGTGTATTATAAGTTGTCTCAACACGGCGTGCGCGTGATCGGCTGCAATAAAATTGCCTGGATGCGGCTCTGCGTGATGGACTGTGATAGTCGCTTCAGTCTTTAGAGCCCAGTATGTAAATAATCTGCATTTTAAAATGGTCTTAAATGTGCTCAGGCAGTGGCTGAGGAAGTCTTTCCTCCAGACCCACAAATCCCACGGAGGGTTCGCGGTCCCGGCTCCTATGCCCGGGCTGGGCTGGCTCTGCCTCGTCACCCTTCGGTTCTGGTGTGGGCTCCGTCTCCCAGACGGACCTGCGAATAGGTGCTGGGGCTTACTGTCTTCCTTTTCTGGCTGCACCCCAGTTCTTCTATGCATAAATAAATGAATCTTTAAAAAATAATAAATAAAAGCGTGGGGTTGGGAGCGACCGCAGGTCGAGTGCAGATGAGAATCTGGACCCGGGGCTTTGGGGCTCTGCCTCTGATCTCTCTGGGATTTGGAAAGACAAAGACAAGTTGGAGAAGGGACACAGAGGGCCCTGGCGGGGTCCAAGGGGACACAGCCATTCGGGTGAGTGGCGAGATGACAGGGAGGCTGAAGAGGTGTTCCTGTGTCTCGCCTGAGTCAGCACGGGCGCCAGGAGCAGACTCTGCGCCTTCCCCGCACAGGCGCAGCTGGACCCGGAGTTGGCACGCACACGCCACGGCCTGGCTTGCCTGCTTGCTTTCGGGGGGGCAGACAGTCGGGGCACTGGGAAGTCTGGGGACTGGCGGCTGGGATTTCTGCACATGTCTTGTTTGGGTGGGCCGGCGAGCCTCTCTCTCAAACACACACACAACATAACATAAATCAGAGCCAAAATCTTTTAACATTTACAGTTTTAAATGAAATTCCTGTTGAGAGTCTCTTAAGCTAGATTTATATCTGATTTTGCATTGAACTGTGTCTTTATGTGGGGCTGAGAAACTCTTACGAAATTAAGCATAATGCGAAAACATGCTGAAAAGACAGTTCTGTAGAAATGTGAAACATTATTATGTTATAGAATATTGGAGTGAAGAAATATGCATAAAGGCACAATTACCATGGACATTTTCCTTTTAATGATGCTCGCACAATCCTTGGCGGGAGGGTCTGCTGACGTCTCCTCGCAGAGAAAGGAAAATTGAGACAATATTGATATTGTGCCTCCATCTTGAGCTTCAGATGTTGACATTCCGGACCAGGAGGTCCTGCCTGGCCACGCTGCTGCTCCTGGGCCTTGGCGGACTCTGGGGTGTTTGGGGTTGACTCAAGTCTGCACACCAAGGATGGACCAAGAGGTTGAGATAACATGGTGGAGGTTAACCTGGAGGTGCTCTGAACTGGAAGCGTCTAGAGGTTCCCAGAAGAGGGGATTCTTCTCTCTAGGGAGTTTTTAGGATTCAAACTGTCCGCCTTAATGGTTTGGGGTGGTTTGGGGGCTTAGCGCGGGCATTTGTGTAGTTTTCAGCTGGGGGCAGGCTGTCTGCCTCGTCGCATCTCCTCCTGCCCCACCCACAGAACTGCCCTTTGCTTCACACCGAGGACCCTCCCCCACCCAGATGTCCCAGGGCCAGTTTAGGCTCCGAGGATATTTCTCCGTGCTGACATGGCGTCCTCCGGCTACCCTGAAGCCAGGGGCTCCTGTATCAGCCTCCAAAGCAAATGTGTCTTGTCTTGCCTCACCTGGCCCCTTCTCTGGGCTGCCCTGGCACCTGGCATGGGTGGGTGGGCACAGCCCTGTTTGCGCTCAGATTCCAGCTGGGCTTTCTTTTGCTGGAGGTTGTGATTCTGTGATTCTGGTTGTGAAGGGGAGCGCCGCTGCCCAGGACTCTCCGGCTGCCTGCAGGAGGTGCAGGCAGCAGGGCTGGCTGGCAGCCGAGACCCTGAGTCTTCTAGAAAGCCTTTCTCCCCTGGGCCCTTGGAGGTGCACCGGCAGGGTTGAAGCTGTTCTGAAAAGCCTCCCTCTAAGCCTGGTGCCGTGGGGGAGGGGAGCAGAGGCCGAGGCTCAGCGCTGTGAGCATCCTCTGGACGTCAGAGCTGCGCAGGGTCAGGTGACAGCCGGCTGAGCTGCATGGGGCTGGCGCGTCTCCATCTCTCACATGGACGCTCTTGTCTCTTGCTCTCTTTTTCTTCTGCCCTTCTTGGAAGCCTTAAAGCCCTCAAGGCATTTGATACTTAGAGTTGCTTGAAATTAGCAATTTAATTCTAATTTGGGCCTGCAGTGTCAGGCTCTTGACCACCAGAGGTCACTGTAATAAGGTGGAAAGCAGGTGTTTCCGCGAATCTTAAGTTGGTACTTGGCTCAAAAAATAAAATGGAACCAAATAAAATGCCCCCAGATCTCCTAGCTGGCCCGGGCACGCTGTGCTCTGGGGGCCCCTGCAGCCCCTGCCTCTCCTCACTATGGAGGAGAGCTGGGCACTGGGGCAGCCACAGAGCTGGGCACTGGGGCAGCCCGTCCCGGGGGACACGGACCCCAAGGCCTCACAGGGACCTCCCCCGTGCAGATCCCACAGAGCAGCAGGCGCTGTGGGGGCAGATGCAGGGCTCAGCACCTCACCAGAACATCTGAGGGGTGTGTGCTCGGGAGGGGAGTGCATCTGGGGTCCTCGGGAGCCACAGTGGAGGAAGTTAGAGCCGAGGCTGTGGTCCACACTGCTACCAGGGATGGGCTCCCCTGGACCTGGTGTCACACACACACTTAGGTGGGTGTGCACAGCCCACACACATGCACACCATCCCCATCACACCCACCACACACACACAGAGCACACCACACATACACAGAGCACACAGCACATTACACACACACCACACAGCACACACATACAGCATACACCACACTACACACAGAGCACACACATACACACACACATACACACGCCACACAGCACACCACACACACTGAACACACACTGCACACATACCACACACACCACATATACCACACACACCACACACAGACATACACCACACATACCCCACCACCACACACATAAACACAGCACACACTGCACACACACCACACACACACACCACACACAGACATACACCACACATACCCCACCACCACACACACACAGCACACATACAGCACACATACCACACACACAGCACACACACCATACACACATCACTCACATCACACACACCACACACACGTACCACACACACCACACACCATACAGAAAATCAGCAAGCGGCAGAGCAGGTGCCTCTGTTGTGTCAACTGTGTGGCTCAGCTGTGGGCTTGGGATCCCGGCTTGCAGTGGCCACAGGCCCTGACCCTGCTGCCCCGGAGGGCGGGGAGACCCAGAGAGACAGCAGTGCCCCATGGGCCCCTGGGTCTCCCGCTGCCTTCCCTGATGGTGCAAACTGGGCTGCTCCCGCGGCTCGCAGGGCCCAGGGTTGGAAAGACATGGCGGTGGCCCTCGGAGCCGGGGGAACAGGAGCAGGACTGTGTGGCCCGGCCCACCTGGGCGCCTGCTCTCCTTTGCCCGGGAGGGGCTGCTGTGTCTGGCTGGCCGGCGTGCCGGTCCGCTCATTTCTCCTCTTGGGGTTGCGACGCCAGGAGGGCCCTGCAGAGCGGACCCCACGCGTGGGCGCCCTGCAGACAATTCCGTCCCGCGCTGGCCGGGGTTGGCACCTTGTGCTTACCTTTAACCCTCCCGAGCCCCAGAGAAGGGGGTGCTGATATCAACTCCACTTTTTTAAAGCATGCAAAACAGAAGTTCTAGCATCTAAAAGATAACTTGCCTGAGGTCACCCCGCTAGAAGGTGGCAGAGCCCCAAAGCCTGCTCTCCTCCCCCTCATGACCTGTCCAGGGACAGAGCGCCCCCATCCCACCCCAGGGCCCCGCTGTTGTAGCCTCGCTACTGGGATGAGGCCCCAGTGCCGGCTCTGTGCTCAGCTGGTCCCCGCACACAACACCCTCACACGTGGCTGGCTGGTGGCAAACTTGCCTCAGGCCAACCTGCAGCTCTTTAAACTTTTAAATGTATCTACACTTGAAGGATTATTTTTATTCTGTTAGAACCGCTGCATCTTATTGCAGAGGCCCTTAAGGAGAAAAGGTTTCTGGAAGGGGGCCTGGAATGTGGCTGCATCACTGCGCCCCGGTTCTTGCAGTGCAAGAGCGGAAACAGGCTTTCAGGGCGAGGCAGCGGAGCCGAGCAAAGCAACAGGAGGGGGTTCGGGTCTCCTCTCTGAAGGCTCCTCCTTTATTTATTTGTTTATTTTTTAAGATTTATTATTTATTTATTTGTTTATTTATTTATACAAGCACTGGGGTACAGTCAGAAGCGCGGGAGGATGAGAGAATTCACCAGAGCCAGAGTGGGGAGCAGAACAGGCAGAGTGATGAAGTACACTGCTGAGGGGAGCAGCGGGCATGGCAGGAGAGGTCTGCGCGCCATGTGGGACCCTCGCCGGCAGCCGGGGATCGAACCGGCGCTGCAGAGGCTGCAGGCAGCTTTGCAGCCCAGTGCTCAACCGCTGCGCCACCAGGGGAGGCCCAAGGCTCCTCCTTTATCTGCCTCTCCGCTGCGTGGCTGATACGGGCCTGGCCTTCACACCTCCACCGGATCCTGGTTTCCCTTTTCCATTAAAAAATGTAAATTCAGAGGTCTTGAATGTGCTCGATTTTGATTTTTCTGACAGGACAGGCAGTGTTAATTGGGGCTCCTGGTGGGGAGGTGCTGCTTCAACCCGAGTAAGAGAAAAGAAAAGAGGAAGTGAATGCTTAGACGTGGCTGTTCCTCCCCAAGTTGCCTTTCCAGGCGCCCGGGCCCTCCCCCCAGGGCCTGGCTGCGGGGAGACCCTCCCGGGAATCTCTGCCTCTGGGCAGGCGCGCACAAGGCCAGTGTCAGATCCACTTCTGCATGTTAATAGCAATATTACTTTTTTAAATTGAAAATCCCATTTTTCCTGCCTGGTGTGCAAGCAAATAATCGAGACCTGTCTTCTTTATTGAATCAGCCAGCGCTGCTCTGACAAAAGCTAAGGGATCTATGTTTATAACCTCTCAGGTTTTTTCTGGCAGGCTTGTTTGGGGCTGAGCAAACAGGAGGCCGGGCAGCAGACCCTCCTGAGTCTCCTGAGAATCCCAAATGGCCCCCAGGCACTGGCTGCCCAGTAAGGCTCCGCAGGAGCTGTACCTGGGCCTATTGGGGGGGGGGCGGGGCACTCCTGGGGCTTGTGGGCAGGGCAGCCCCCTGGACCCGCAAGGTGTCCCTAGGATGGGACCGATGGGCTTTCTCTGTGCTGCTGGCTGCATGAGGAGGCGCCATTTTCCCCTTGAAGAACTAATTCCAAGTGGAAAGAGGGTGGAGTGGGCAGGGCCGCCTTTGAACTCATAGAGGACCAGGTTTTGAACACTCCTTAGATATCTGGCCTCAGTGAAGATATTGAAATTCTTGAAGTCTTGCTTTTTCCTATAAAATCTGCAGACAGAAGTGTTTTTCTTTTGGACTCGTTACCAGGATGAGCTATGGAAGGGATTACAACAGCGGCCGGGTAGGGTCGGGGCATGGGGTGTGCACAGCAGGCTGCTGGCTGGGGCAGTGGTGGGAGGGGCCTCGGGCTGATCCCCCTCACATCTGCCCTGCCTCTGCTGCTGGGGGGCCGAGGCGGGGGTGCTCTGCCCTCTCCCCTTCAAAGTTATGAGTGGCAGCACACCAGGCTTTGCCGGTGGGGTGCGAGCAGATGGGCTGTGTGTCTGTCTGTCCCTTCATGGAGGGTCTCAGTGGTGGTAGAAGCTTACAAGCCAGCATGTGGCTGCCATTCCCCCATCTGGTCAACAGTGGATGCTCGTGTTGTCCATCGGGCATGAGCCTGGATCCCGAGTGACCACATGGAGCCGAGTACTCTCCCCAACAAGGTGCATCAGACATGCGACATGAGCAAGAAACAAGGACGTTGGGGTTGGCTGTCATGGCAGCATAGCTGCGCACGTTCTGGCTGAGTATTCGCAAGGACACTTCTTGTCCCCTTGGTGAGAGGGCGCAAGTGCCACAGGAAAGGTGAAATTCGAGCATAGTCTTAAGTCAGGACTCAGCATTTTCCAGCGGCAAAACGGGAGAAGGGAATTCCAGATGGCGGAACAAGTGCCCTGAGGCCTGACGGATGACGCCTCGGACTCTCTTGAGTACATTTCCTTTAGTCTGCTCCTCCCCTGCCCTCTTCCGCGCTCCCTTCTCTGCGTCTCTCCTCTGCCTGACTCCCCCTCCGCATCCTCCCTCTGGTCTTGCCAGGTGGCCCCGGCCAGGCGTCCTGGCATTGTCGTTTAATTGGCCCATGTCCTCAGAGTCCTCTGCAGTGTCGCTTCTCCTGCCCCTGCACGTCTTTCTTCTTGTCCATTCCTCGGAGGTTACTAGGGTCAAGTGGTGAAGCCGGTAAGTGCAAGCTAAGCCCTGGCCGGCAGGGGCAGCAGGGGCGCTGGCCACGCAGGAGACGCGTGTGAGGGGCTTCCTCCTTTCTTTCCTGCCTCCCCAGGAGCAGAGCCTCAGCACTGGGTGCAATCTAGGGTTCTGGGCCAGTTTCCACGGCCAGGTGGCTCTCTGGAGTTAGGCCTCCGTCACTCTTGCCCTCAAATTAGTTTCCCGCTCAGCCACTTGTTCAATTCCCGGCTAAGTCATCCTGAGAGCGGGGCAGGCCGCTGGTCCGGGGGTCTCGGCACAGAGAAAATTGTGGGGGGAGCTGGAACCTTCTGGCCTTGAGGGGTCAAGACCTTGGCTGGCCGGCACCCAGGGCTGCGCTTTATTAAGATGAGCTGCGTGTAATTGCGGCCGGGACAGAACCTGTTAATTATTCTGACAAGGAGAAATTTTGAGAGTGGAAAAGAGAGACTCTGAGGTAAAAGAACCATCCAGTCGTCTCTGGAGTAAGATGCGACACCAGCTAGACAGTCGCCACAGCAGGAGTCCTTAGAGACACAAATGCATTAAAAGTTTAATTTCTGATGGAATTTGTAAGTTGAGAGCTGCAGGGATGAGTCTTCTTGGGAGAAGGGCCTGTTAGTTTGGGGGCACCAGGCGCCTGGGTGGGCTGCGCCCAGCCTGGAGGGACCATCTCCCCACTCCCAGTGCCCCCAGCACCCCCCATCATCCCGCTGAGTCCCTAAGCAACCCGGTGCTCCCGGCAGGAGCACCCCTCACCGAGCACCCCTCACCCCGTCTGCCTGCCCTTCCCTCGCCTCTGCCGGAGCTGGCGGGGGATGGTGGGGTGTGTGTGTGGGGGGGGTGAGCTCAGGGACTCCGTGATCTTTTGCTCTCCGACAGAATGACCTTTCTGAGGAAGCACCTGTTGGCCGGGATAGCCTCAGAACATTCCGGAAACAGAGGCTGCTCCCAGCGGGTCTGTGTAGGTGGCCCCCGCTGCTCAAGGTGGCCGTCCCAAACCATCCCGTACCCCCAGACTTTGATTCTCGCCCGGCTCCCGCTCCCTCTGTTCTTACCCCACCTGCCCTTTCTGCCAGCTCCTGGACGTGTCTCCTGAGCCCTCTGGCCCTTGCTGCCCGCAGCCCCCCTGCACCCCGGCTGAGGGCCGCTGCCCCTTCCTCCAGGACTGTGCTCCCTCTGCCCTTTTGGGGGGCTGCCTCCCCCTCGTCTGCTCCCTGTTGGGTCGAGGAACTAGGTGCCACTTTTGGTTCCCTGTCCCTCGTGGCCCCCCAGTCTTGGTCCTCAGAGCCTCTGCTTGTTGGGGTCCCCGGTCCCTGGAGTTACTCTCCTTCATCCTTGAAGGTCACAGCCCGGCTGCCTCGCGCTGCCCTCTCCTGCTTCCGGGTGCCCACTCGCTATGGATGATGCCTGGACCTCAGACCTCGGCCTCCTTCCCCCCAAGTCTCCGCAGCCACTGTCTGGTGTCAGCATCACCCCTTTGTGACCTCAGGCTCCAGACACCTGCCCCCCTTTGCTTCAGCCCCCTGCCCCGCTTTGCTCACTCCGAGTGCTCTGAGCCCAGCGTTCTCAACACCCCGAAGCTCCCAGAGACCCGTGAGCCTCATCATCCTCTCGCTGCCCCCCATCTCGGCTCTGGCCCACGGCACTCCCAGCGTGCCCTCCCTTGGGGCCCGTGGGGCCCTCGCCCTTGCTCAGTCCCGGTCGGGCCTGGCTGAGCCCCAGCCTGCTGCCGCCTCAGCCCCTGCCTCAGCCTGCGGCTGCCCGACACCCCCACGTGCCTGCGGCCACTTCCCAGAGTCTTCCTCGCTCCCCCCCTGCCTGCAGTCCCCGCAGCTCCCCCACCCCACGCCCGCTCTCTGTGCAGGGCAGGGCGCCGTGGCGGGCCCGGGGGGGCTGTGCACACTCTCTGCCACGACGGCTGTCCCCTCGTGAGCTTGGCCCGCGCCCTCGGCCAGCCTCGTCCTCGCCCTTCTCCCGCCGCGCGCTGGGGCCCCGCCGAGCCAGCCGCTGCCCTTCTCTCCTGGCTCCTCCCCCGCGGCTGCGGGTCCTCCCGTGGGAGGACGGTCCCTCTCCCGGCTCACCCCTCCCGTCCCCAGCCTCCAGGGCCCGTGTTTCCCGTGCGCGCCGCAGCCTTGCCTCTGCCCCCGCGGCCGGCAGGACATCCACCAGCTCCTGACGCTGCTTTACTGAGAACGCGCCCGCGGTGGCCTTCTCACCGGAGAAGCCCGTGTCCTTCCCGTGACCTTCAGCGCTCACAGGTCCCTCTGAGCTCAGCCCCGTCCTTCTCTCTGCGCGCAGCCTCGGCCGGCCCCACCCCAGGGCCTTTGCACGGGCCGTTCTCACCCGCAGGTGCCTGGGGGCTCCTGCTCGCGCCTGCAGGCGGGCATTGGGCTGGTTGGCCGGGCCCCGCCGACACCAGGGCCTGGCCGGGCCGGCGCTCAGCGCACTGCTGGGGCATGAACGAGTGAGTGAGCGGACACGGAGCTTCCTGCGAGAGCCACGCCGCGGGCTGGCCTGGGCCCTCCGCGCTCGGCCACCCCGGCCTGGCCTCGCCGTTTACTCCTGCTGCTTCCTCTGTCCTGACAAACCTCCTCGCCTGCCTCGGGACCTCTTCCCGTCGGCTGCCATGTGCTCCTGCTGCCTTTGCTGCCGGGAGTCCCCGGGGGTCCCTGCACGCGCCAGTCTCGTCTCTGGGCACAAACCATCGTCCTCACTGCCTCTGCCTCCGGGTTCATCACTGCTGCCTGCGGGCCCGTGGACAGGGGCCTCCTGAGGGGCCCTCCTCTCTCGCTGCTCTCCCCACCCCAAGTTTAGTGCAGGGATGGGGAGGGAGCGGCCCGGAGGCCATCTGGCTGGCTCCCAGACAGCTACCACCCACCAGGAGGAAGCCCGGAGGAGAGGCGCTGCCGCAGCGGCTCCTGGTTTCTACGCCAAAGCCCACGCCCGCCCGGGGGGTTTCTGGCTGGAGCGGGGCTGGCAAGACCGACCGACGCTTTAGGGCCTTTTCCTGCCGGAGCCTCACAGGCGCACATTCCTACTACTGCTTCCATGGTGTGGCTTGTCGGTGGGGCTGGTGGGGCCGAGGGGAAACTCCTCTCCTCTTACGACGGGCCGAGCCGGACCTGGGGCTGCGGGTTCTGCATCGCCCCATATTCTGGCCCCGGGACCTGGCCTGGTGCACACGCTGGCGGCCCCCTAGGCGGTGGCCGTGCTGGTGGGTCAGGGTGTCCCGGCCAGGACGCAGCGTGGCCTCTGGGGTCAAATGTGAGTGCCAGCTGCTGCGTCCTCTGCAGGGAGCTCACGGGCCTCCGTCCTCGTGGTTCTCACCCGCGCAACAGGACAGCAGCCCCGCAGGGCTGGCCCGGCTGTCTCGAGATTAAGTGAGACGCAGCCCTGGTGCCTGGTCATCACCAGCGGTGGCTCCTGTTGTTTAAGCAAAGTCCTCAATGCCCAGCCAGGGCTCCCTTCTGCAGCAGGGCCACAGGTCATGCCTGGAGGCCCGGGGTGTTTGACTCACCTCCCTGGGACCCCAGTGGGAGTCCTGAGTCCCCTTCCTCTGGCATGAAATGGGGTGTGGGAGAGAGACCATGTAAGAAGGGACTTTCTGAGCACAGCGCCATTCCAGGAATCAGTGTTTTCGCATCAATAGTCACTACTTCCCGTGAGTCTGCAGCCAACGCCCGGAGCGCCCCCTGCTCTCGGAGCGCCCCACTGCTCCCGGGCCGCGGGGCTGACGGGCCTGTTATGGAGGCCTGCTGGGCAGAGTTGGCACCACAGGAGAGTCTGTTCTGCCTGGTGTGGGCTGTGTCCACTTCCACCACAAGACCCCCCTGGAGGGGTTTCCGGGCCTGGCTTATCTGTGGACAACTTCCAGTCAGAGGACCTTCCTGGGGAGCACCCCAGATTTCATCACTCTGCATGGGGCGGGGGCACCCATTTTTTTCTCACCCGGAATTTCTGTGCGTCCTGGGACTCCAACACTGTCTCTGTAAGGGCGGGGTGAGTAGTAACCCGTGGGGAGGCAGAGCTAGGCCCGGGGCCCCGAGGGCACCGGGAGTGTCAGCTCAGGGGCTCGGGTCACACGCTCTGGGTCATCCTCACCCAGAGCCAGCCAGGAAATGGCACTTCACAGACACACGTGGCTCAAGGGGCTCTTCTGATGTCAGTGGTGCTTCTGAATATTTGAATTTATGGTTTCAATAATTTATTTTTAACCTGTTGAAGAACTGAGCCTGCAATTAAGGACCCAGCGCCAACAGAGCCCCTTGCCCGAGGGGCTGAGGCCCCACCGGTTTGCGAGGCTGTGTGTGAGGATCTGGAAGGCCCTGGAGTCATCTCTTTTCCAGCCCTTTTGATTTTCTCAAAAATAAAAAAAAAGTGCTCCGTTAAGCAGAGACCCAGGGAAGAGGCACCATGGGGAGCCCGTTGTCGGACCCCGCAAGGTTGGGCAGCTGGTGTTGACCGAGCTGCCTCGAATCCAGGCCTTGTCTTTGTCACTGAGGTACAGGGGAGGCTGCATCTTGGTCCCTGCCTCGAGGGGGGCGCCCAGGGCCTGGGACGCGGCTTACCCAGGGACACAGAGGTTGGTCGGGGGGTGGGGGGGCTGCTCTGCTAGGGGGCCGGGGACAGAGCTCCAGAGGTGGCACGGGCAAGTGAGTCCTTCCTCCCTATGCCCTGGGGACTGCAGGGCTAATGCTGCCCCCTCTGGAGCTTCCCCAGAGAGACCTGCCCGAAGCCTCTTTTGGGGGCTTAGTGTGGCCTCCAGGTACCCTGGAGGTACCTGTGGCTCTCAGTTTGTTCATGTCTTCCTAGGCCCCTCCCTTCCCCTTCCCTCTGCCCTTCCCCCTCCTCCTGGCCCTTGCTGGGGTGCGGGGAGAGCCTGGGTGGACGCAAGTGGCTAGAGGCCAAGCGTCTAGCTGTCCAGTTTCTCCCATGCAAATCTGAGGCTGGGACTGGGCTCTGGGGCCATCCGTCTGTCTCTCTGAAGCCCCAGGTCCTTCTGGAAGTTCTACTGTTTGGAGATCAAGGTCACGCCCTCCCTTTGGGTTCCCCATTTAGCTCAGAGGTGGTGGCAGGGTGTGCACAGGTCTCCCCGTGCCCTGCCGGTGCCATCTCATGCGCGCTCCCCCCTTTCTCAGGAGCCGTCCTGGGGATCCATCTTTGAAAAGCTGGTGTCACTGCTGGAACAAAGGCTTTAAAAGGCCAACTCTGCGGGTGGAGGGACCCTGCCCCGCCCATCACAGCCCCCTTTACACTAGAGGGGTCTCTTTGGGGGTCCCTTTACTTCCTGTGAACGTGTCCTCTGCACCTGACACTGACCACGGGGTGAGCAGCTGGCGCTGGCCGCCACCTTGGGCCCCTTGAATTCACGGCCCGTTCTCTCTCTCCAGACTATGGAAAGTTTTCTGGCCTCTTGTATAACCCAAGATAAGCCTCCTGCATTGAAATTGTTCAGGAATCGGGTTCCAATTTCCCAGGAGCACGGGAAGTATTGCCAGAGAAGCGGAGTGTTGGAGATTTATGTCATTTTTTTCTGACTTAACGAAGATTTCCTTTGTCTCTTGGAACCGACTGGAGTGTGCGCGCCAGAAGGATGGCCTCGGAAGAGCAGGTCATTTTCTCTTGTTCTTCCTTCTGCTTTTTTTATTCCCTCTCAATTTATTTTCAGGTCAGAGTTTCATGAGGTGGCTGGAGCTGTGAAATCTGACAGACTCGCCATCGGAGTGGGCAGGCCGTCCAGGAACCGGGCTGTGGTGGCTCACCGAGGCGCTGTCACCGTCTGGGAAAATCCCCAGCCTTTCCATTTCGTCTTTGCCTCAAAGACTTTGGTTCAGTTCAGCTGATATTAAGCGGGTCCTTCCGTTGAGCAGGTGTGAGGTCAGGGGCCCGGAGCTGGCTGAGTCCCAGGCCCGTCCTGAGCGGGGCCGACACCCGGGCGGGCGCCTCTTCCCCGGTGTGTCCCAGGTGGCCCCAGACACATGTCCAGCCGGTCCCCGGCCACCTGGGCTTTAGCCACGCCAGCTCCCGAGCGCCCCAGCTGCTCCAGCCCGCGTCCATTCTGAATAGCTGTGTCTGTGCTAGACCCGTTGTTGAATGTTTTCAGCGCCCCCCACCACGGAGTCTGAGTGTTGGAGGAGGTCAAGACTAGGGTCGTTTTTGAGTAGGAGTTCAGCAGACAGACCAGGAGGAACATTCTAGGTTGCGGATCTAGGCTGTGCAGATCTACTGGGCAGGGCTGGTAAAGAGGTGACAGAGCCAGGACAGTGGGGGGCAATCTGCTGATGGGGGGATGTGGGGGTGGGCGGGAAGCAGGCAGTGCTGAGCGGGCTGGCAGAGGAGGAGGCAGAAGAAGAGAGGGTCCAGGTAACGCGGGGCCTGAATGTCACACGCGAGGAGATGGGTGGAAAGGGTTTATTCTTGTGACTGCTATGATGCCATTGTTTAAAAAAACAGGACATATTTATTAATGTTCGATTTTGCTCCAGAATGGATTTTGGTTCCTGACCAATAGCAGATGCTCTATGAATAGTTGTGAAATCAATTATATTTTTAAGGTAACATAAGGAAACATAAGCCAGACAGTTGAGCATTTTGCTGCAAAAAGTGAGGGAGAGGAAGACAGGATGAGGCAAGACTGACCCAGAGCGTGCCCGTCGCCGGCTCTCAGAGGTGGCTGTGGGTTTGAGCATCGGGCACCGACGGCATTGCCATGGGGGTCGGGCGCCCCGTGGAGGGTGGCTGCGAGGATGGCCGGTGCACAGTTCCCCAAAGTACCACATCTGGGCATCACCTTCCAGAGGCTCAAGTCCAGAATCTGGGTGCTGGGAAGGAGCTGAGACTCAGAGACCCTGGGGAGGCCCCTCCTCACCTCTTCCAGCTCCTGGGGGCAGCCAGCAGTTCCTGGGGCCCCTGGTGGCAGCAGCACCCTCCCTCCATCTCCCCTGGCATCTGTCTTCACATGGCCAGAGATCCCTGGACTCAGGCTTGCACCTTAGGGTCCACCTACTCCAGGATGAGCCCCTCTTGAGTTGATCCCAGCAGGGACCCTGCTTCCGAGGTCACGTTCACAGGGACACCTCATTGTGAGGAGCCTGGTATACCCACGTCGGCAGTCACGTCCGCCCGGCCGCGCTGGCGGCACGAGATGCACAGGGAACCTCTGCTGTGGCCCCAGGCGGGCCCACCAATGCCCCCGGAGGGAAGTGTCAGCCCTGTGACAGGAGCACCTCCCTATCCCCTCACCCCCCATTTGGGAGAGAGAATATTCTGTGGAGGGAATGTTCTGGGAACGCATCTCAAGAGATGCTAATTCAGCTGCATTGCAGATCCGAGTTGGGGACAGAGCGAACCTTCCAACTCTCGAAACAGAAGCATTTTTCTTAAGAATTATTGCTGCGTGACCCCCTGTCTTTCTTGGTTTTACAGTTATTTTGGATCTGAAATACCTTCCCAGGTTCTCATTTGCACTTGCGTTTAGATTTAAGAGTGTTAGACATTTTCTTCTGATAAAAACCAGCAAGTTGTAGCTGCAAACTGGGAGCAAGTTTAACAGTCACACTTTGGGGGGCACCTGTCATCGGCTGGGCAGCTGCTGGTGTGGGGAGCACGGTGGCAAGTGATTTGCTGCCCTTGGCAGTTTGCATTCTTGGAGGGAGAGCGATAAATCAGGGTCCCGGTCAGCGGGGGCTGTAGAACAGAGACACCACGCCGGGCGGCTTCGGCTGCAGGCATTTCTCCAGGGTCCTGGAGGCGGGAGGTCCAAGGTCAAGGTGCCGGGCGATTTACTTCTTGGCGAGGCTCCCCTTCCCTGGGGCCCTTCCCCCCCTGTGGTGTCTCAGGCATGGACGTCCACGGGGCCCTGGGCACCACGGAGCCTGGGGGCGGGTGTGGCACTGTCTGCGCCTGCACCCTTGGGGGGCAGAGGGAGAGCCTCCCTCAGGAAGCCCCCGGGACACCTCCCCAGGACCCCGCCTCCACGACTGTCACTGTGGAGTTCGAGCTTCACCTCATGAGTCTGGAGTCAGTTGATTTAACAAGGCCAAGAGGATGGTGGTGGCAAGGGGCCTGGGGTGGGAAGGAGCGCCATGTTCCAGCACCCGGGGAGCCCCATGGCTGCAGCCCCGAGGTCAGAGGGAGGAGGGGGCGCCGCCTGGGTTGTGGGGGACCCGTAGAGCAGGAGGAGTGGCGGGGAGCCCTGGGGCCTCTGGACTGTGGCGGCCGGAGGGCAGCTGGGGACTGACTGAGGGGCTCTTGCCGTCGTCCAGGTAAGACAGGACGGCCACGGAGCCACCTGTGGGGTGAGCGGGGAGCACAGCTCTGAGACGCCCTGAAGCTGCGTCCCACAGAAGGCGCAGCTTCCCCTCGTGTCACCTGTGCGCAGCACCCAGAGGGAGGCCTCACGGGGGCGGAGGCCAAAGCAAAGCAAAGGGAAGGATTCTGGACAAGTTAGACGTGCGAGGTTGCCACACGCCCCCCGTGTGCTCCTCACCTGCCGCTGGTGTGTCGCGCCGTGAGCCGGCGGGGAGGCTGGGCGGGGAGAGGGGGGCTGGTGATGGAGACGAGGGAGGGGCTGGGGTGCGGGAGGCAGGCCGTGGGGCTTCAAGGGGGCTGGGAGGGACGAGGGGTCGGGGAGCGGCCAGCGGTGTGGGAGGCCCCCGGGGAGCGGGCGTGGAAGGGTCACTGGCCAGATGTCGAGGGGCCGCAGCGGTGCTGCAGCGGCGCAGAGAGAAGGGTCGGACAGGAGGACCCCGCAGAGGGTGCAGGGGGAGAGGGAGAGGCTGGCATTGACTGCCCAATGACCCAGAGGAAAGGCGATGCAGGTGCCTCTCCGGGAGGGCATGGAGGACGGAACAGCAGCGAAATCTGAGCACTTGACTTGGGCTGGGCTGGCTCAGGCCCGGCGAGAGCGGGTGGCGGGGGAGGGCGAGCGCGGTGGTTGGTCATCGCCCCAGACTGGGCGCCCAGAGAAGGGAGCTGAGGGCCGGGAGAGATGCCCAAACCCTGACGTAGAACAGACCAACCAGGAGATGATTTTTCTCTTCCAACCCAAAGGGATTTTCTGTTTCAAAGAGCAGGGGCCTCGGGCGTGTTGTTGGTGCCGCCCGCCCGCTGCGTTTCAAAGCCAAGCGGCGTGGACCGAGGACCAAGGACCGAGGACCCCCGCAGCGCAGCCGCCCCGCATCTCGCTGGAGGGCTTGGCCTCCCGCGGCCCCAACAAAGGCATGAGACCCGCGGAGCTACTGGGTCTGCCGGCCTCTGGCTTTGGAGCGAGGGTCTGAGCCTGGGATCCGAGGCTGCCTGGCCTTGACCTTCTACCTGCTCACGTCCTCCGGGCTGGCTTCCTGCGCAGCCCTCTCTGAGGGTCATCCTGGGCTTGCGTGGCTGCAGCTGGGTGCCGACCCCTTCCCTGGGGCCCTTCCCGGTCCCGTGGTGTCTCAGGCATGGACGTCCACGGGGCCCTGGGCACCACGGAGCCTGGGGGCGGGTGTGGCGCTGTCTGCGCCTGCCCTTATCACTCAGACACGCGGTGTCATTTTCACAGACCGATTTCTTGTCTCTGGACAAGGCTGACTTAGTTTCCCGAGGATAAGGGTGGCTTTCGGGAGAAACTCGCTTGCCTTGGGCCCGGCGGCGGTGACGTCTACAAGTGGGGTCACTCCCCTGCTTCCCTCCTTTTGGGACCGCGGTGTGGGGGGTGGCGGGAGCAGGAGTCTTGGCTAGAGACGGCCCACGTGTCTACCTGAGCAGGCGGCCACATCCTCTCAGAAGGCTGAGGCCAGCACCTCTGTGATGCCTGACCGTCAGCGTTGGAATGGCCGTGTGAGCCCTGGATTTCTCAGGGACATCAGCCGCACCCGAGTCACAGGTCCCTCACCTCAGTGATGGTGTTTGCCAAGGCCCTGCGATCTCCTGGAACTTGAGTGTTCTCTAATCTAGCCCCAGACAGTCTCTTGTCTTAATTCCAGTGTTCATTCATTCAGTCAACCAACACTTGAGCGCCTACTGTGTGCCAGCAGCTGTGCCACTTGCAATGCATCCAGCAAAGGGCAAAACAGACAGACTTCTTGCTTCTACTGGGTGTATTTTGCTAGTTTAACAAAAACAGCTTAGAGAGGACCGCTTTTGCCAGGCTGGGGCAACTTTTGCTTGCTTCCCCAGAGGCAACCCCTGCTCTTTTCTTGCTGACAGGTGTCAGTGGCCACATTCCTCAGGAGAGGGCTCTCTCCAACTCTGAGGAGCAAATCTAGACCAATCCAAGCCGACGAAGCCTGTGCTTGATTTAAGGGCAGCTGAGACAATAGGAGCTCGTGGGGAAATTCCCTCACTCCGAGAGTGGGTGTACGAGTTCTCTTTGATTGGAGGGAGCTGAGGTGAGCGCCCCACAGCCCCCCACCCCCATGTGGCCAGAGACAGCTGTGCTGGAAGCAAGGACCCAGGTTCCCCAAGACGTGGATGTCAGCCTGACCTCTGGACGCTTTGGGGTGTGAGAACACATTTTCTTCTTGCTTTGGGTTTGATTGGAGTTTCTGTAACTTTGCAGCCAGAAATGCCCTAAATGCTCCGGACTCTGCTCTCCGGTGTGTGTGCTGTCAGCATTAGCCGCCGCTCGCACCTCTGCCTGGTTCCTCGTGGGGTGCTCAGTGTGTTCTCTGGCGATTGAGAGAAGCTCGAGGCGACTTTGTTCTCTTCCATGACCTCTCTGCAGCGCGGCGCGGCTGGCCGAGGGCCTTGTGCGTGGGGGCATCGCAGTAGGTGCCCATGGACTTAAAGTAGAGTTTTTAGGGCCAGGCTTTAATTTAGTGGCTACCCATGGGCTTCTGAGAAATGATTGAAAGTCACCCAGTGGCCCGGAGGGAGGCCGAGCTGACCAGGGTTTGTACGGCTGAGCCAGGCCGTCAGGCCCCGCGAGGGGCTCCAGGGAGAATTCATCATATGCCTGGAGCTTGTTTTATTGAAAAATCCATTTATAAATAATCTGGACAAATAAAGTAGAAGTCACTTTATTGAGACTCCGAAAAATTCATGACCACAGAACGGTGGTCCAATCTGGCACCCCAGCTCCTGACTGGCTGCCCGCGTCTCCCTTCGCCCCGGGGGGGCCTCCGGCGGCTCTAGGGGTGCCCTGAGACCAAGTCTCTTCCCTGTTTCTTAGCATTCCGGGCACGACGTCTTCCTTTCCTTTCTGCTGGCACTTGTGGGGTGTTTTGGCTGAGTGATTTATTGACGTGTTTCGCATGGATAACTGACAGTGAAGGAGGAAGTCAGGCCCTCCACTTGCCCCCTCTTCATTTTCTTTCTGGAGATTTCTGGGCACTGGGAGGCGCGGCCAGAGCTGGCAGCCAGCCTGGTGTCGGCAGAGCTGTGGAGCGAGAGGCAGGCCCCGGCCCCTCCTCCCAGGCCCTCTCTGGTGCCCCTGACCCTGCCGGTCCCTGGCCCTCTTCACGTGGCATTTGTGTTTCATGCTTGTACCTGAGCCCAAAGGCAGCTGGGAGGGGCTGTCTTCAGCCACCAGATGCAGCCACCACTTATTGAGCGCCTGCTGTGGGCGGCAACTGAGCTGCTGACTTCCCCGCTCCATCTCATCCCAACCTCACAGAGGCCCCCTGAGGGCAAAAGGAGACCGAGGGGGGCAGGGACTTGTCCAGGGTCACCCTGCTTGGGTGGCGGGACCAGGGTTAGACTCTGTGCTTTCTATGTCGGAGCCTCCTCTCCCCTCCCCGGGGCGCAGGCCCCCTGGCAGAGTAAGGGCCGTGAGCCGGCTGCGGGTCAGGGGCTGTGCTGGGCTGTCTGCTCACAGACACCGGCAGCTCTGCCTCCACTCTGGAGGGGGCTGAGGGCTGCAGCAGAGGGGAGCCTGGCCAGAGTGTGCTGTGGCTCGGGGAGGGGCTGGTGGTGGGTGGGCTGTGGGCTTGGCGTGACGGCCTGACCTTGGGAATTTGTAAGCTGGCCCGGATGTCACTGAGACGCGAGAGCTGCTCTAGGCCCTGCTTGGGAAAATATTGCAAGTACAAAATAAAATTAAACAGTATTAACCACAGGCCCAAATTGCACCTATATTTTAAAAAGCATTATGCAGCAGAGACTTATAAAGTCTGGTACCAGCAAGAGGCCTGCTCGGTTAATGACTCCGCCGCTTGCCTCTCACTTCCCGGCCCCCACCCTAGCCAGCTTCCTCGTCTTAGGGGTCGAAGTGTGGGAAGCCTGGCTTCTTGGAGAACGTGCCCTCGGCTTCTGGATGAGGTGGCGCTGCAGAGAGGTGGGGCCCGGAGGCATCCGGAACCCCCAGCTTCCTGGGTGCACAAGTGCAAAAGCTGTGGGCATGTCTCCTGCCCTCTGTCAACCCCAAGGAGAACAGCCCACGTGGAGGGCATCTCCAGAAGCCTCCATGGCCCCCCAACATCGCAGCTGGGAAGGGGACGGAGAGGCCAAGCTCATGTTGAGCGAGACTAGACTTTCTGGAAAGGCCGTGAAACAGTCGCTTCTGGCTTTATTCTGCTTCATTGTTAACCTGGGTTCATGGCGTCGGGTCCTGAGTAAATAAGTTCTCATTCGTTTACTTGTTTTTCCTCACTTGAGGAGGGTGTGATTCTGGTGTCCAGGTGTTGCTAGTTGGGGGCCTGTTGCTGCGGAGTGAGGGGCTGGGGTCACTCCTTCCCCCTTCCAGATTCTAAAACTCCTTGGATTTTGCAAAACAAATGCCTTTTGAGATCCCGGCCTTACGTGCAATGTCCAGGTCATGCCTCATGACCCCACTAGCGGCCATCAGAGAGCGGTTGGCGCCCCCGGAGCCTGAGCGGGGCCCATCCCCACGCCAGCTCCCAGCACCCCTGGGCACTGTTGGGCGCTGCTGGCATCAGAGGGCGGGGAGCAGCGTCCTCTCCAGCCACCTCCAGCCCCGTCCCTTCCTCTCCTCAAGCTGGCAGTAGCAGCCAGCCTCTTCTAAGCACAGAAAACATTTCTGAGTGTTTTAATTCTAGAAAAATCACTCAGGTGCGGCAAAGACTCGGGGAGGGACTTGCTCGGTATAAGGAGTGGGGAGCAGCTGTGCTTTCCTGGCCCGGATGCGCTGGCGAGGGAGGGCTGCGGGGGTCAGCCGAGGGTGGGGGGCAGTGGGTCAGCCGCCGCTGCCCTGGCCTTGCGTGGTGTCTCTTCCTTGAGTCGGGTCATGGGTGCCGGGTGGCAGGAGAGGGCGGAGGTGGCTGGGTAGGATCTGGACGTGTTTCCCTTGACCTTGAGGGGCTGTGTCCCTTCTGCTTGGAGTCGCGAGCTGGAACCACTGAAAATTGGTCTGCTAGGAAACAAAAGCAAACAATAGACTCACTTGAAAGATACAGTGAATAGAATTTAATTGAATTCTTTTTTTTTTTGGGTACAGACATTGATTTGACCCTGTAAGATGTATAGAGTAAATCATTAGGGGAATTAATATACATTAAAATGTAGTTTATTATCATGGAACTTTTATTGTGCTTGTAGTTGTGTTTTTAATTATTATTTTAATGACTTTCTGTGTTTCAAATCGTGATAAATCTATTTTATTTTTAAAAAATAAATGGCCTATCGTTTACAAGGTGATGTGGAGCGCGGCGCTGCTGCTGAGAGCGGCTTCCCCATTAATGAGGACGAACAGATTACACAGTGAAAATAGACCGATTTACACACTTAAAAAAAGCCAATTAATATCTAACCATTAAACACAAATGCTATAGATTAGTCTTACTATCTTGTCTATTCTCTGGGCTCCTATTGGATCATGCGGAGATTGACTTTTTAAACCAAATAAATGAAGACGCTCTAAAAGCAGAAATGCCCGGGACCCATTCAAACAAAGGATCTGGGCCATAATGGGGTGAACATGCCCCAAGCACCCCCGCCTTGGGGTCATCGCTGTAAGAGCAGAGAGGATGGCCCTGACTGTGCCCCGTCTCTCTCAGGGGGCCGAGGCAGGGGTGCTGTTGGCAGGACCAGGGCCAGTTGCTCTGGGGAGAAAGAAGGATTTGTGCCGGCTGGTTTGCATGGAGTCCTCCGGGTCTTCTTAGGTCAAGGGCGAGTCCATCCCTCTGGACTTTGCACACAGGCCGGCCTGCTAGGAGGCCAGGTCCGGGCCACGCTGCCAGCCCAGTCTGGCCTAGCTGCGCTAGCGACATGTGACCTCGGTGTCACGGTCGTGGCCCTGGATTCCCCGTGCACGCCTTGTAGTTCAAACACTGGGGCTCCGCCCCAGGCAGGGGCCCCCCAACCTGGCTGGGCGTTCCTGACAGTGCAGAGTCGTCAGGCGTCTTGTCTTGGCAGCGAGAGGCAGGGAGGGGTGTGGGCTCTGGAGACACAAGGTCCAGGTCTGACACCTGCCACCAGAATTTATTAGCCAGATGGCTTTGAGCAGGCTTACTTGTGCTTGTTCATTCAATAAATATTTACTGAATGTGGGCCAAGCACTGTTCTAGGGGCTGGGAGGTAGCGATGATGAAAACGAAGAAAACCTCTGCGTTTCTCTGGGGATGGCCGTGGGGAGAGATGGACAACAAAACGGAGCGTGGCGTTGCGTGTGATGCAGTGCAGATCGGGGGGGATGCGTGGAGAAGCGTCGTGTGGGTGAGGTGCGCAGGGAGCGCCCGGGGGAGGTGCTGTTTCGTACAGTGGCCGGGGCAGGCTCACTGGGAAGGGGCCCGTGGGAGGAGACCCCAGGGCAGTAAACCCAGTGGAAATCTGAGAGAAGAGCCTCTGGCAGGCACAGAGAACCACAGCTGGAGGCGCGGGCCGGGCCTGCGGGCCTGCAGGGGCGTGGAGCAGCGCGTGGCGAGAATGGCTGGAGAGGACGTGTGGCCAGTGCAGGTCGTACCCGCTGGCTGGCCCCTGTGAGGGCCCTGGCTTTGCCTCCCAGAGAGGTGGGAGCCGCCTTAAAGGATGACCTGGCTGGCGTGTAGGGAGCAACGCGCAAACAGGGCCGCTGGGCAGGGCGCTGCTGTCCTCCAGAGGGGCGTGCTGGCGGCCAGAGCCCAGGGCTGCGACGAACGCGGGAGAGATGCCGAACTCGGGCACATCCTGAAGGCAGAGCGGGCACGATCTGGGAGAGGTAGAGGGCACAGAGATGACTCGGGGTTCTGGCCTGAGCCACTTAGGGTGGAGCCGTCACCTGCTGGGAGGGGAGCTATGGGAAAGCTGTGCGTGTGCGTGCGCGTGTGTGGACGTGGGTGTCTGTGCATGCGCGTGTGTGGACGTGTGTGTGTGTGTGTGTGTGCGTGTGTGTGGGTTCTTGTGAAGTCTGAGATGCCGGGCGGGTGCTCAGGCGGTGTTATTTAGCAGGTGGTTGGATGTATGAACCTGTATTTCAGGGGGGAAGTTCAGGCTGAAATGATAAATGTGGGGGGCAGTCAGCGCAAGCATGTCCAGAGCTCAGAGTGTCCATGAGACGACAGAGGGTGACTGGGGTGGAGCGGGGACCGGTGACTGAGCCGGAGGGAAAGCAGTGCTTCGAGGGCAGGAGGATGAGGGTCACTGAGCAAGACACAGGAATAGCAGTCAGAGAAGAGAGAGCGAGAGGAGAGAGAGCGCGAGGGAGGGAGCGTGAGAGCTCAACGATGGAGCGAGGGTGTCAGGATTGGCTGCTGGTGGGTGGAGTCAAATGAAGCGCAGGAGGTCACCCTCCTCGGAGTGGAGCCGCCTTGGGGCCCTGGTAAGAACTGTCTTGATTCCATGGTTGGGGCAAAACCCCATAGGGCTGAGGTGGACTTAAGAAGAGGTGAGAGCAGAGGCAGCACGACAGGCTCTCTTGGAAGGACGCGTGCTCTGGAGGGAAGCGGGAGCTGGCCTGACACTCATTCACTTGTTAACAGCTCCCTGATGCGTAAAATGGGGTGTGGATGACACCCCCTCGAGTAGCCATTGGGGAGACTGGGTGAGCTGGTGTGGGAGGCTCAGCGCTCGGACACGGTCAGGATCTGAAATGTCCTTTTAGGGGGGAGTGGGCCGGAGGGGCTGCGCTGGAGAGTCTGGGTCCTGAAATGTTCCAGAGCTTTCTGTGGCTCTGTCCTCCTGGGGGTGGAAATAAAGCCAGACTTTGGGTCACGTCCCCCCGTTCACCAGGGAAGTGTCGTGGAAAGATGAGAAAGTCAGAAACACCTCGCTCTCGTGAGTGGCTTCTCTGCACGGGAACCCAGCAGCGCCGCCCTCCTCCCGCGCTCAGCTTTAGTGCCTGCTTTGCAAAACGGCGCCCGTCAAGATGAAAGACATTTTGACTTTGAGTTAGAGTCTTTGAAGTCTAGGTTTTTCTTTTCTGATGATTTAAAAAAAAACACATATTAATTGTAGAAAAAATTGGAAAGTTGAAGAAAATGTAGGAAAGAGAAATTTATCGGAAGCCTCAGCCTCAAATCCAACTGCTGTTAACGTTTTAGTCATGCCAATATTTTTATGGACTCTTTCAAAACATATCCGAGATTGCTTCGCTGCTTGCAGGTTGAAAGCATGTCGGAGGCTGTGCTGTGAGACAGCTTCCTTCCGCGAGTTTCCCCCTCCGAACGCTCCGCTCTCAGGAATGCCTTTCACGCCAGCAACAGCAGGCTGAGAGTTTGCCAACTACTCTGAATCAGTAAAATGATATTAAACCCAAGTTAACCCTGGACCAGCATTTTCTGGGCTCCAGGCTCTGATCTAACTATTTGACACAAATTAGCAACTTCTGCCCCTCTGGACACAGGTCCGGCCAGCACCTCCAGTTCATCAGGAAAACCCTTTCTTTACACCCAGTTAAATCTCTTCGCAAGGGATCAGCTTGAGGGAACTGACCTTTCCTTTGTGGCCACTTGCCTGGGCTAAGTGGCTAAGCTAAGCCACAGATAAGCCACTTAGCTACCCTCTTCTCGAACCCCCTGTCGTGTCAGGAGTGAGAGTAGAGACAGCTCCTGCTTCCACTTTCAGGGAAAATCCTAGAGCTTCTGGTAACTGTGATGTTATAAAAAACAACAAACGTCTCTTCTCGCCCCTCCCCACGAACCTCTGAGGGCTTGTAGCCTCTCTCGTTTGTCTCTCTCAATTCCAACCCGCGTTCTCTCCTATCTCTGCCTCCCAGTTGACACTTGGGCCAGAATTCCTGCAGACCAGGCTCTTCAATAATTCGAGGGAGTGAGACAGCTCTGCTCAGGAGCAGTGACTGCTCGATACTTTGTCCTTGACATGCCACGACCCCGCTGTATGTTCGCCTGTGATAAATGTCTGCGCAGGATGGCCCGGAAGCAGCAGCACGCCTGTGATCCTCCGGCCCAAGCCCCACGCTGTGCCATTCCACTCCTTCCTGTCTCGGTCCACCCCATTCCGTTCCCTTAAAAATACCCATTTCCACTTTGGATTGACTTCAGGACTCGCTAGTAGGGTAACGGGTTACGACATGCCGTGAAAAATGGTTGCCCAGAGACAAGGTCGGTTCAGGACCAAGAACAGCTGCCCCTTTGTTCCTTCCCTTCCTGTTGCTAGTTCTGATGCCTCCGGCCTGTGTTGATCAGGGCTTTATGAAGTCATGTCAACAATATTGTAAAAGCCCAGCTCTTGTATGCATAAAAAAATAAATCTTTTAAAAAAAGGCAGAAGATTTTATATGTAACAAAAAGATCCTGTGTTGGCTCTTTCTGGACGTCCCACGGCTCACTTTGGACTTTAGCGGTCCGGTAGAGTCTCCCTGCGCTCTCTAACTTAGGTGCCCCGTCTTCCATGCCATGATCTTGGAAGCTCATGAGCTTCTGAAGAGAAGGCCTGGGTCTTCTCCAAGGCTGGTCCCCTCATTGTGCTTGATCAAGATTCCCACGGAATTCGCGAGCCGGCCAGGTGAGGCTCCTCCTCGGGGAGTGTGCAGGCTGTGAGGCCACTGGGGTTGCTCTGCAGAGCACCACCGCTCTGGACAGGGAGGCCTCCCTTTACTGGAATCCCTTTCTTTTCAACATAACCAGGAATCAAGACCTACTCACCCCTCCTCTTGTTGCTGTCGCCCTACTGTGCGCCTTTGAAAATCAAACTTGCTTTGATACATTTTTTTTTTTTTGGACATTATGTGTATCATCACAACCCAGGGTTCTCAGGAAAATACATTTGATTGACTATATTTTACCCTCCACCCCCTGCTGTTCTTCAGATGAAATGCTAAGCTTTGGGGCGCCTTAGTGTTCATCTGACTGCTTAATATTATGTGTTTTCCCTTTTCGGTGGACACTGAGATTTTGAGGATAGGGCCCATCTGGTGAAAGGGAAGACTGATACAGATTTGTCAATGGTCGGTTTTTGATGCATCCACCATTCATAGTTTTAACCAAGGCCGCCTCCTATGGACCTCAGCTTGTGTCTTTGGGAACTGGACATACGATTGATCAATAATATCTGTGGGTTGGAGCCTAGTTCTGTTCTGCTTTCCCAAAGGAATTTCTGCTGAAGCAGCACAACAGGGGGCTTTTGGAGTTGTGTGTCAGCCAGGAAGGCTGTGTTCACGCATATGTTAATGTCTTCTGAGACCAAACTCAACTGCTCTTCAAAGCAGGGTGGAACAATTACCTCTAGAAAACTCATGAATTCTCCTCCTGTTTACTCGTCCATCCCCAAAGCTCGAAGCTGGGGTGCTTGCTCGCCGTGTGGGATTCATGATCACAGGTGTTATCAGATGGGGGTGGTGACTAAGCTTAACTTCTCTTGTGAAGGCGGGTTATGAAATCCAGCATTATTGAAATCCAAACACCCTTCATCTATTAATGGCCACCAGTGGCCCATAATCAAGTCGCACTCTGTTAGCTCCACAATTAACTTGTTTGTTTGAAGTGTGAATTAAGGATTTGAGGCATTTGCTAATTAATCTTACTTGCTCCCGACTTTCACTGAAATCCTTGCATTTCCCGAAGTCAAGCAGTGCTGGAATTTAAGGAAAGATATTTGTTGACTCTGTTTTCTTCCTACATGAAATCAGCTTCTGTTCTGCTTTTGCACAGATGGAGAGAAGCAGGCTCTCCAGCCTTCCTTCCCCGCTGGACTTGTCCTTAATTTTGTTCTCTGTTCTGTGACTTGTGGGCAGTTGCCTCCTCCTTGCTGCAGTCCTAATGGACCTCGCAGCTTGAGCGTTGTGCCCTTCTGTGGGGGCAGAGGCGGGTGGTGGCATCTCCCCCTTTGCCAGCCTCCTTTGATTCCCTTTGTTTGTGGCTCTCCTCCGGAACGAGTTTCTTTTGTAGATAATGGGATTCCATTATGGGGTGTTAGGGTTGCTCTGGGGCTGTCGGCTGTGAGGGAAGATAGGAGGGTTTGATCAATGGTTTCTGCTTGTATCTTGGATGTGTTAATTTCAAGATGGCTTGCTTCTGTTTTTATTAGATTTATTGGACTTCGGGTGGGGGAGGGGGCATGAGTGTTGGTGCTTGTTCTGTAAGGAAAGTTGGCGCACCAGCATCGGGAAGAGATGGGAAGGGCCTTGGGCGAGGTAGAGTGCTCTACTCTGTCCCTGCAGCAGTGGAGCTATTGTTTCTACCGTCAAAGCCTTTTCTGACCTCTGGATGATTTAATAGCAGGGATTTATTGGTATATGTTAGAGCTTTATAACACTGTAGGTGGGGTTCTCATGGAAGAGAACACACACATACAAACACCACACACACACACACATACACACAGGAATTTTTGACTTTATTTAGCCAGGGATTCAGGGTTTGTCTTGAAGGGAGGTGACTATAGAAAGACCAGTGGATGCAGGATATTTTTATATAGCTTGTCCCTTGTCCTTACTTCTTAATGGGAGTTGGCAGTGTGTGGCTGTCAGTGACACTTCTGTGCAGCTAGTCCTTGCCAAGGTTGAAAAAGAAGCCAAAATCTTGCAACACTACTTCAATTTTATATTCAGTTTTTTTATCACTATTCTAGAAGGACTTATAACAACAATCTGTGCTCTTTTAGGCTCTCCTGATTCTTGAACTGAATCTGTCAGATCAGGATGTCTACATCTTCCTTCAAGGGGAGAGGTGAAGGGTGGACATTGTTGAAGTTGTTGTATTCAGTCATCCCTGGACACTATCTCGCTCCCTTTTTTTTGTATTTGAGAAAGCCTGGATAAGCTTAATGCTAGTCTCTCTCTGAGGCACCGACATCATCCCCAAATTTTAACCCCATTTTATTAGGCTGGTTTTGTCCTTTATCCAAGGATTACCTTTCACCTCTCAAAGAATAAAATGGAAATCTGAAAAAATTATGCAAGATTTTGCTGATGTCCATAATGGAGCAACTGGAACCATATTTGTCTTCTTGCCATTAACAATTATAAAACTGGACAAAATGTGTAAATAAATGTTTTCAGTTGTTATGTAATAAACAAGGTAGGTCTGTGGTTCCTAAGAGGAGATTGTGAGTCCTACAATCACTCTGTATTTATGATATTTCAAGACTGGTTTCAGGGGAGGTACCCACACAGAGTACAGTTGTCTTGCTGACTTGAGGGGACAGATGTCAGAGTTTGGGGAGGTTGAGATAGGCAGAACTCAGAAGGCAGAATTTCAGAGAGGAGAGGACCTTGCAGAGAAAGTGCTCCAGAAATCTGCATGGGTTCCCTGGAATGATCTGTTGGATACTTAATTGTTGAGGTAGAAGGTGAAACTTCCCAAGGTTGGGCTAAAGCATACATGGGGGCTGTATGATGAAAACTCCCCAGAGCTCATACAGAACTTGGCAGTGTTCAAATTGTGACCAGCCCTTAAACAAATGGGACATTCAATACAGAAGGAAAAAAAAATAGCAGACCGAAACATTTCTAGAGATCGTCCTACCTTTACAAAGTTTAATAATAAGTCTTGAAAGGATTGACTTGATCCACAGTAACTTAAATGCCTGCCAGAGGAAAGTCTAGCAATATTTATTTAAATGTGTAATGACTGACAGTTTCCCAAATTTGATGAAACTGTGAACCTGAAGATTCAGGAGGCTCAGCCACCCCAAGTAAGATAAACAGAAGATAAACAAAGAAGTCACAGCAAGGCATACCCTAATCAAATTGCTTCAAATCAGTGATAAAGATAAAATCTTAAAATCAGAATAAGGGGGGGAAAGAGATACATTACAAGGGACAAGGACAAGAATTTCTGCAGATTTCTCATCAGAAACCATGTAAGCCAGTAGACAATGGAATGAAATCACTTAAGTGCTGAAAGGGGAAAAACCTACCTAGAGCTCCATATTCAATAGTGACATATCCTTAAAAAAGAAATAGGTGTTTTCCAATACATACAGACACATCAGGAAATCCATTGCTTGGAGCCCTACAATGTAAGAAATGTTAAAGAAAGTGCTTCAGATGAAGAACAACACCGGATGAAAACTTGGAGCTACACAATACAGAGTGGTGAAATTTATAAATATCAGCTGTTAATGCCATTAAACATTAGGGAAAAGCAATGAGATAACTATATAACTAATAAGTGACTAAAGTGGGAAAAACAAACAGTGACAAGCACTGGCAAAAATGTGGAGTAAATTTAATTCACAAGCATTCCTGATGGTAATATAAAAAACAGTTTGGCGGTGTCATAAAGTCAAACACAATCTTACCATTTGACTAATCAATTCCGTGCCTAGGTTAAGCCAAGGAAAAATAAAAACATGTCCACACAAAGACTTGTATGTGAGTGCTAACAACAGGTTATTCATAACAGCTCCAAACTGGAAACAACACAATATCTATCCACACTTAAATGCATAAACACATGACAACATAGCTTTGTAATGGAATAATACTCTGCGATGAAAAAGGATGCTGCTGATACATGTGACAACATGGCTCAATCTCAAAAACACTATCTTGGTGAAAGCAGAGGCAAAGAAGAGACACAATGTATGATTTCAGTTTTATAAAATTCCAGAATGGGCAAAATCATCTGTAATGACAAAAGGCAGACAATGGTTGCTTGAGGTTAGGGGATGAGGGACATTGGTATGAGGGGTCTTTTCAAAGTGTGTGTAAACATCTTATCATCTGGCTGTGGTGAGGAATACATAAAGTTTCACATTTATTGGATTTTTAAAAAGATTTATTTATGCTTACAAGAACTGGGGTACAGGCCAGAGGTGCGGGGGTGAGAGGGACTCACCAGAGACAGAGTGGGGAGCAGAACAGGCAGACTGACTAAAATACACTGCTGAGGGGAGAAGCAGGGAGACAAGAGAGGTCTGCTGCGCTATGTGGGTCAGTTCCCTGACCGTCCGGGGATTGAACTCATGCTGCAGAGGCTGGCCATAGTTTGATAGCACTGTCTTTAATTCCTGCACCACCAGGGAGGCCCAACATTCATTGGATTGTATGTTAAAATGAATTGCACTTTGTTGTGTGTAAATTACACCGCAGGAGGCTGATTTGCAAAGTTTGTAGCCTAGTGCTGTACTATGTGCTAAGAATCTACACGGGTGACTCATTTACTACAACCATGTTATCCCGTAACTCAGGTGAGGAGATATCAGGTCCCTACACCACAGTCGTGCAGCCAAAAGGAGACTGAGTGACTCTTTCCTATGAGAAACGCTTTCTGTCTCCCCTCGTAGGCAGACGCCGATCCGAACACATGCTGTTCCCATGCCTTCAGACCTGACGTGGCAGGCACTGGACTCCAGCTCTGGAGGCCTCAGTGGGTGCTGGGGTGTTTTCTCCTGGCTGTCTGCTCCTCAAGGTGTCCTTCCACACACCCCCCACCCCCGATTCTTTGCGGCCTGTTTTCCAGGAGGCCCCGCCAGTGAGTTGAAGTTCCTTGGGGCTGTGCATGATTCTTCCGTTGGTCAGTGTCCACCCAGGGCACAGAGGCCATGCTGTGTTTCCACGGAGAAAAGTTGGTAGAAAGAATTGCCAATTAGTAAAAAGTTTTTGACTGCTAACAGGGATAAAAGAATTCGGAGGGTTCTAGAACTGTCAGCGCCTCTGCCTTCCTGCCTTCCTGTTTTCACACAGGCTGTTTCCTGCCTCTAAAGACCCTGGCCACTGCCAACTCCCTCCCCAAGCCCCAGCTTCCACGTTGCCCTTGGCGAGCCGTCCTTTCTCTTCTCTGCACAAAGGCGCCATCTGTGCTACCAACCCAGCGCCTCTTGTCCGTCTCTGCGGCCCCAAACCCAGGACTATCCCCCACATGCCTGTATCACTGGGGACTTAGCAGGTGCCCGGCACGTAGCTGGTGCTCAGTCACCCATCGAGTGATGGAATCATGGGAGGCTAATGACGTGAGCAATAGCCTGGATGAGTGTTCTCCCTGCAGTCTTTGGCTGCTTCCCTGTCGGCGCTTGCAGGTCATGAGATGCTGTCCCATCTGAGAAACCCTCGGGCAGCTGGGCCAGGCTTTGTTTCAGCTTCCGGGCTGTTAGGAGTTTATCCTAAGTTGCTATTTACCATCTTGCAGGAAGTCCTCCAGGCACCCTTGGATCTCTGCGATCTTAACCACCACATAAATTGCCAGCTGCACCATCTACAAATAAAACACAGGCACAAACCAATATTCTGCATGTGAGAGATTTATCACAAGAGCTGGTCATTTTTTTTTAAGATTTATTTATTTATGCGTACAAGAGCTGGGGTACAGGCCGGAGATGCGGGGGAGGGGGGGATTAGAGGATTCATCAGAGACAGAGTGGGGAGCAGAACAGGCAGACTGATGAAACGCACTGCTGAGGGGAGCAGCGGGCGAGATGGGAGAGGTCTGCTGCGCCATGTGGGTTGCTCCCTGGCTGGCAGGGGATCGAACTTATGCTGCAGAGGCTGCGGATTGCTTCATAGGTTGCATCTTAACCCCTTGTGACACCAGGGAGGCCCAAGAGCTGGTTATTTTGAAAGCGTGGCTTGGGGGGTTGATTTTGACCTAGAACCTCTCCCAGAGGGGGCTGGCTTGGCCAGCTGGGCGCTGAGGTCGGACAGGGGTGGACAGACCAGGGATACTTGCAGAGGGCATTGCCCTGTTGGACCCAGGGCTGGGGTGTTTGCCACAGAGGAGAACACCAGCTTCGAGCGTGGGGTGCCCTGGCCCTCGAGAGCAGGGGTGAGATGCCACGAGGGATTTGGAGCGGTTATTTATTTATTGAAATGAGGGCCAATTAGTTTTTGTCAAGTGCAGTGAGTGGGGGGTTCTGGGAAAATTTGCTTGCACTGTAAACATGCTGGTTCGAAGTCATTAATATGACACTCACACATCCCCAATAAAGCACATAACGGAGATCTGGCCCCATCCGGGCACCCCGAGGACATTAAGTATGAGTCTTAAAATCAAGAGTATTGGAAACAAGATATTTTTACTTCTCGTTTGGGAGTAATATAATTGCATTCTGTGGCTCTAGCAGATGCTGGGGCCAGCTGCTAGGAGCGCCCTGGGTTTTTTTCCCCCTCAGCTTTGGTCCCTTGTAGAGAAACTCCTTGTGCAGAAATCTCATAAAAAACAAACTTTAAAGAATTGCCCCTTCGTTGAAAGATCCATTTTTTGGTTTGCAAAGTAGCTGAGATTATGCAGAGCACAGAAACGTCTGTTCCTCGGACTCGGGAGGGTAAAACCCCAAATACACCAAGAAGCGCCTCGTGGTGGCTTTGGTTTGTGTCGCTCGTCCCGCCGAGCACTGGAGGCCCCAGGCGGCTCCTCTCTTCCGGACACGGTCCCACGTCTGGAGGACGGACAGAAGGTCGTGGCCGGAGCGGCCAGCTGAAGGCCAGGAGGGACGCCCTCCTTTCTCTGGGGGCTGCTCCGGGGAACACTGTTGAGGGGATGTCAGTTTCTCAGGGGTCTGCTCCTGCTGGCTCCTTTTGGGGAGCGGATGGAAGCGTCAGCAAGTGTGGTTGAGAGAGGGAGGTGAATTCAGCTGCAGAGGGTCTCCCTCTTGACACGCGCCGGGACACAGTGCCCCCCCAGCTGGCCGGTGGACAGCGCCCCGAGCAAGGGCCGTGCCCCGTGTGTCGTCTCCAGTCCCCCCCGGGACTGCCAGGGGTGTGGGCTCGTGTGATCTTGAAGCCCGGTGAGCCACTGAGCTGAGCTGTTCCCAGAAAACTCGTCGAAATCGGCAAACTTGGTGCGAAAAAGACAAGACGGCTCGCGACAGCTTCTGAAAACTGAGGGGCGTCGTAATGTTTTGAATATATTGGGTGACGCAATTGGAGGTGTATGAACACGTGTATTCTCAAATACATTAAATATTACAATACTGCAATTTTTATATATTGAATCTTAAATCTATTAAGTAAATACATTCTTAAAATTAATTTCTCCTGTTTCGTTTTGCTTTTTCTTCATGTAATGGAGGCCCGCTGTTTTGCATCCTTGTTAATACTTCGACAGGGAGGGGGCCCCCTCAGCTGGGGTCACGTGGCTCTCCCTCCGCCCGGGCACCCACAGTCCCCTTCCGCAGTCCACGGTGCTCTCCCCTGCTTCTCACCACGCCTCCTCCCCCCATTCCCCCTACAGATACTTCAGATCTAAAACCAACTCTTTGTCGTTTCTTTAAAAATAGGTAGCTTCTAGAAACAAAAAACCCGCACCGTGGCCTGCCTTTGTGGCTAATGGTCAGCATGGCGGGACTCTGGTGCCGGGCACTGGGGGGCACTGCCTCCCTGAGGAGTCCTGAGCAGACCCTCCCTGGAGCCCCCAGCTCGCTGCATGGAGCCTGCACCTTTGTCTCTCGCCCACCCTTCAATTCGAAGCCAGAGTTTGCTCAGACACGGCCATTGGCATCCTTTAGGGGAGAAAACTGAAAAAAATTGTTTTCTTTGGTTCGGACTCTGCTGTGCCCACGGTCCTCTCCTCCTCCGAGAACCATTTGGGGCCCCGTGTGACGTGGGGACTGCCTCTCCCTGGATGCTGCGGACTCGGAAGGGAGAACCACTGTGCATGTGAACACCCGCCAGAGAAAGCACCGCACGTGCTAGGTATCCAGACGGCGCCTGCAGCCGTTGCTGAGAAGGTTCCAGAAGCTGGACTAACTGCTGGGTGAGACAGCACGCAGGCACCCTGGAGGAGTGGCTACCACCAAGAATGGGCAGTTTACTTGGGCAGAGTCCGTGCACGAGGACTGAGGTGGCCAGGTGGGTGCAATGGTGCATTCCCACTGGCCAGTCCTGGGGCAGCCTCCGAGGGGGACCCCACCCTGAGCCTCACTGCCCACGGCTGGCTTACCCTGAGAGGGGCATCCCCCACCCCCTGGCGAGGGACGGCAAGCCATGGGTGTGCATCAGGGCGAGGAGCTGCCAGCCACGCCCCATTCTTGAGGATGTCTGGTCAGTGCCTCGGGAGGGTCCACCCCTCTCCCTGTCCCCAGGCACTGGACCCCACACCAGCGATGCAAGGGGCCTGTGGAGCCCTCGCTTGCTCCCGAGCCCTGGCCACACACATCCCACTTTGGCGGCCGTTTTTCTATCTGGACATCCAAAGGACAAACGAAACATTTAAAATCTGCAAGCTGGACAGTCTTTGCTTTGGAGCCTGCGGCGAATTCCTTCATCTTGACAGGTCGGACATTCTTCTCTGCGTTGAGGCCGCGTCGGGAGGCAGCGAGGACAGGCGCCAGGGCAGCCAGGTGGCCGAGCCTGTGGCGCTCAGGGCTGGGGGGAGGGTTTCTTCACGCCTCGGCTGGCGGCTCTGCCTGTTACGGCAGACACGTGACGTTACCATCACGTACCTCATTCCCAAACCCCACACCCCTTCCCCTCTTTGTCCAGTCCCTGGCTGCCCCTGGTCTGGTCTACCTGTGTCTCTAGGGCCTGTTCTGGAATTTTTTTTTTTTAAAGATTTGTTTATTATACAAGCACTGGGCACAGTCAGAAGCGCGGGAGGGTGAGAGAATTCACCAGAGCCAGAGCGGGGAGCAGAGCAGGCAGAAGGACCGAAGTACACTGCTGAGGGGAGCAGCGGGCGGCAGGAGAGGTCTGCGCGCCATGTGGGACCCTCGCTGGCGGCCAGGAATCGAACCGGCGCTGCAGAGGCTGCGGGCAGCTTCGCAGCCCAGCGCTCAACTGCTGCGCCACCGGGGAGGCCCTGTTCTGAAAATTTCTTATCAGTGGAACCACACGGCATGTGCCCCTGCGTCCAGCGCTTTCACTTGGCAGATTTCCAGTACCCGCACTTCATTCCTTTGAAGGCTGAGTAACCGCCGCTTGGGTGGGTGGACCCCGTTCGTCTGTCTCTCCCTCTGTGGATTGGCGCTTGGGGGGCTCCGGCCGCTGGGAACACCTGTGGGCCTGTTCCTGCTGAGCTCCTGTTCTGCCTCTCGGAGGTGTTGGGGAACCTCAGCCTGAGGGGCGGAGAGGCACTGGATGCCCTGAGTTAGGTGTCCCGGGTCTGGCCTCCGCCAGCCCTAGACGCTGACCCCGGCCCTCTCCTCCTCTGGGCCTCGGTCTCCTGCCTGGGGAAAGGGCATGGACCGGGTCTGCATTCCCTTCGCCTTCCCGGGCCAAGGTTGGCGCAGCTTCGGGGAGGAGGGGCTGAGGTCCTTTCGCTCAGAACCGCTTCCCTCTGCGGCCAGACCAGCCCTCCCCCTGCGGTTTCTGTCCGCGCTGGGAGACCTTTTGTGCCAGGAGTGCCACGGACATAGGGAGTCTCCCCTTTCGCCCAGGTAGCCGACCCCATGGCTCATACCATGGTTTTGGGTGGAAATGAACTTGATCCTTCTGGAAAAAGAGATGCGCCTGCGTCCTCCGGTCCCCTGGGGCAGGTGGGCAGGGCAGGGACTCTGGGTTGGAAGGGAGTAGGCTGTTGGCCTGTGCTGGGGGCACTCTCTGCCTGCCCTGGGGACACGGCCTGCCTGGGTGGGCGACGCACCTTCATGGCCCTTAGATAAGACGTTCAGAGCAGCAGTGGAGCCTCTGGGCTCGGGACCGGTGTGCCTGGGTTTAGGTTCTGGCTTTATAGAGAGGAGCTGTGTGAACTTGGGCCTCAGTTTCCCCACCTGTAAAGTGGGCACAGCTCCTACTTTCCAGCTGGTTGTGAAGATTAGTGGGATACTTACTCCCTCCACACCCCAGGGTCCCGGGGCAGAGGCACCCGCCACTCCTCATGTCAGCCTTGTGATGGGGTGCCATGAGGGTGAACCCCTCTTCCCCCGAGATTGCTCTCCCTCCTAGCCCACCTGACTCTTCTTACTCTGAAGTTTGACAGTCTTTACTTTGCTCCATGCTGAGTATTTAATATTCCGTGTGGCCCACAGCGTGGACACGCCAGGCCCACCGCCTTGGGGAGGCGCATTGCCTGCTCTTCTGAAGGCCTGGTGGGCCTGACCTGGACCAGGGAGATGAGCCGGGAAGACTGGCTGGTACCGGTGTGGGCGGGGACGAGGCAGGTAGTCAGGTGTGCCCGTGCCTCGGGGACCCAGCAGCAGCCTGATGACGTCCCCTACAGTGGAGTCAGCCCGGGGCCCAACAGCTGGGGCTGGGCAAGGCGGAGCGGGTCTCAGCGCTCAGTCCCCTTGCTCAGTGGTCAGGCTCATTCAGGGGCTGCGTGTGGCAGTGGCCGTGCTGCCTTGTGGTTGGGGGGAGGGTTGGATGCGCAAAGGTAGGTCACTGATTTCCGGGGCCTCTGCCTGCTGGCACAGCAGCACGGTGGACCTGAGGTGACCCGAAGTCTGGCTGCGGCCAACCGGATGGTGGCCCCGTGATAGCCAGACCGTTGCGCTGACTCGTCCTGTGCTTAGCACGCTGCCCTTTCTCTGTCCCTATTGCACTGACACGTCTCTGTCCCTGTTGCATTGGCCTGTCCCTCTCCCTATTGCTCTGACTTGTCTCCATCCCTGTTGCACGCACATGTCTCTGTCCCCGCTATGGTGATTTCTCTCTACCCCTCACTCAGGCTTCAGTGCTCTAGTTCATTGCCAGCACATAGTAGGTGCTCGATAAATATTTGCGCAGTAGGTACTGATTGCAATCATGGTTCAGGCACTTTTTCTCTTTGAAGGACCATAGCAGTAGGGGCCCTTTGCCAGATCGGGGTGAATGTTGGCTGAGGAATGTTCCAGAAGGCCTTCTTTGGATTGCACTGTGGTCGCACCCTCTGGACCACACTTAGCTTTCAGCACTGTCTTGGGTGAGGACATGGGCTGGGGTTTCAGGGGTGCAGGTTCCCCTGGATACTCGATCTCCTGAAATTCAGGTCCGTGGGCTGGTGTGCGAGGAGGGCTATGCCTGCCCGTGCAGGGTCCAGGTCAGGGGCTGCAGCCAGGCCTGAGGGGAGGCCGAGGGAGCATTACCGAGGAGGGAATGTGGCAGAGGGAGCAGGCGCAGGGCTGGCTTCATTTAGCGTTTTCTGTTGGTGCTGGAGTCCCGGCAGCCGCTGTGGTTGTCCAGGGTCTGCTTGCCGGGCTCTTGCTGCAGAGTCCAGGCTCCCAGGCCGAGGTGTCCGGCTCAGGGGTCCCGGCCCTGGCCCCCGCCTTCCTCTGCGCTGTGGTCTTGGCGAGTCCCATGACCGTGGGCCTCACACCTGTGGCCCCAGCGCTGCTCCCTACTTGTGCGCTCTGCTGCCTGGTTTGGTGACAACCTCCTCTTCGTCCTCAAGGCCAAGTTTGGCGTCTGGGCATGGTGTCTATTCCGTGAGACCCGGGCTCAGATGAGGGTCACTCGGAGGAGGGCGGTGGCCCCCTGAGTCCGGAGGCCCCTCCCCGCGGCTCTGGCAGTCAAGGAGGCGCGCCTCGCAGCGACGCCGAGATCCAGGGAGCCGCGTGCTGGTCCAACCTTCATTTAACTTACAATCCTGCCAATTCCATGTTAGCAGATCCGCTCGGAGCTGGAGGTAATGGGCCATATCATGCCTCCGAGCGGAGCGATGACTTATGTCGATGTCACCCACTGGCTTTTTATGGAAATTATTAATAAATCAGTAATTCTATCTGCAGCGATGTTGTTGTGTTTATAAATATTTAATTTACCTTCAGGTGCCCACATTTTCTCCATCTTTGCCTTAAACTCTGCTGACATGGCTCTTCCTTCTGAAGCGCCACTCGATAGATGACGTTCCCGTGGCTCCTCTCTCTCTCCCCCTGCCCCCTCCCCTCCCCCCCTCCTCCCCCTCTCCCCTCCCCTCCTCACCACCTGGCAGGCAGTGCCTTGGCTCCTGTGGGGCCCGGGCTGAGGGCTCCCGCGCCTCTAGTGGCCGCGATGGGAGATGAGCCCAGCCTGGGCGGACACAGCCCCAGTGAGCTTCCCCTGGCGACCTGGTGCGGGTGGAGGCCGCTGCTGGCGTGTGCAGCCCGCAGTGGAGTCTGATGTGCTCCTCCCGCAGGGAAGAGCCCCTGCCCTGCCCCCGCTCACCTGTGGCAGCCCAGTGTGTGACCCCCGTGGCCGGGCGGGCCGGGAGGGCTTGTGAAGCTCCAAAGGGCCCGAGGCCAGGGTCTCCCCGCAGGGGTGTCTGCAGCGGGCGGGGAGGGCGGCAGCCGTGACAGCAGAAACTTCCTGAAATCTGGGGACCCAACGTGAGCTAATGGTTGTTATTATCTCTTTATTCTTCTGTTTCAGGAAATCGCTGCTTATTTAATAACGTTTGAGAAACACGAAGAATGGCTGACCACATCCCCTAAGACCAGGTATGTCCTGCTCTCGCAGCTCTTCCAGTGTGCACAGCGAGCGGGTTGATTCCGTGGATGCCCTGACTGGGGGCGATTCCCGGCTGGTGGAGAACGCGGGGTGCGCCTGCCCCTGTCCCCGTTCGGTTGCATCTCGGGGGAACAAGGTGCCATCCCCCCCCTACAGTGGCACAGTGGCCGTGGGCAGTTGGGGCTCCCCCTGCATTGACGGGATCCTCCAGCCTGGAGGTGGCAGCAGGTGGGCAGGGGTGCGGGGGACGTGGACTTTGGAGGGACCCACCTGCCGCCCGGGAAACTGCCCCGGGTGTCCACTTTGGTCCCAAGTGCTTCCCTGGCCGCACTCGGCTGGTCCTCAGGGTGAGAAGGGCCGGGTGGAAGTGCTGCGGGGCTCGCCGCCTGCCCGAAGGGTGCCTGCTGCCGCCTGTGCTGGGCGCCCTGGACTGGCCTGTGGCCCACGCCGACCCCCGCTGCCGGGAGTGGGAGACCTGGGGAGGTCCAGATCCCGCCCCGTGCGACGTTACCTGGTGGGGAGAGGCCGCGCGCCCTGACGGCCTGTGTTAAAGGTGCCCCCTTCTCTCTCTGGCTGTTGCACTTGGGACAGAAGCACCCCCCCCCCAGGCTTGTGAACTGGGCCCAGGGAGGAGGGTGTGGGGGCACACCCCTCCTGTGCCCATCACCCCTTTTGAGCCATGGAGGAAGCCAGTCTTAGCGCAGATTCTAGAACTTGCTTTCACGCGTGCCTTCCCTCGGCACGGCGTTCGTATTTAGCATCCTTTGGGTGAACATGTCTATTTTGGGGGATTGGCCCCTGAGAGCGGCACCCCAGGGGGGCAGAGGTTGGCTCATTCTGTGCTTTCCTTGCTGAGCCTGGAGCACACCCCTCCCTGCCTCTGCGCGCGCGCGCGACTTCCTCTGCTGAGAAAGCCGGTGACTCATCTCCACCTGCGTCGCTGTGACCAGGCCGTGCGCTCGTGACTCCAGCAGGGGCTGTTAGCCCTGCTCACCGGTGGGCTGGGGCTGCGGGGCTGCTCCACGGGGCCTTTTGTTCGAGGGCCCAGCTGTGGACACCCCACCCATCTGGGGTGCCTGGCTGGTCTGGAGGACATGGGGGCAAAGCCCAAGGGGCCCACAGCCCTGCGGAGCCTCAGCCAAAGCCACGCGCAGGACAGGGCCAGGATGGGCTTCGGGGTGGGTGGGGGGAGGCAGCAACAGAGCCCCCTCTGAGCCCGCACAGCTGTGGGAAGCCCTGGACATTCTCCCGCTTTCCTTCTGGCATCTCTTCCCATGAGCTTCTGGGTGGGGGGTGTGATGTGGCCCCTTCAGCCCCAGGGGAGGGGTGCTGCTGGGGTCCTACCTGGGGAACTGGCCCCGTTTCTCTGATTCCTGTCGAGGAACTTCGGCCTCGCCGGCACCCCCTGATCCTCGAGAACAAGCAGAAGGCAGGTGCTCTCTGCATCTGGGTGGGGGGGGGGGCGGGAGCCCCGCAGCCCCGGCCTGACCCCTGGCTTCAGACCTGCACACACGCGGCACAGCCGTCACTCCTGGGTGGGTTTCCTCGTGCGTCAGCTCCGGAATTTGGGGTTCCATTGAGAAGCGGATGTCCCTGGCACCCTGCCCGCATCACTCGAGCATAAACACAGCCAAGAAACGTCCCGGCCGGCGTGAGGCGCGAGTGGGCAGATGCGGGCTGTGGGTGCGGACGGGGAGCGAGCCCCGGCTCTGGGGCTCGGCGACCACGCTCGTGCCCTGAGGGTCCTTCCGAGCCCCACTTCCTTTCTCTGCGTGCACCACGGGCCGCGTGGGCTCTCCTGTCTGCGGTGAGGCATGTGGCCGTGGTCTGCAGGCGGTGACAGATGCCCTCACCCTCCTGGGCACCGGCGAGGGGCCGTTTCTGGGCCTGCTGGTGGCTGTGGCTTTGGGAGTGTCTGGCGGAGCTCCCCAGGCTCGGGAAGGCCAAGCCCCTTTCCTGAGGCCGAGGGCGAAGACAGAGCGTCTGCTGTTAGTGTGGTAATAGCCGCTGCATGTCTGCCCTCGAGAGCTGCACGTCCCAGGAGGAGGAAAAGTTGCAGTGGGTGTTCAAGGACCTTCCTAGATTAGCGGTTGAGTCGAGTCTGGATCCCCCCTCCCGGCCCGGGGATTGAAATTAATTGGTGCCGTTAACTGCTGAGCTCACACAAAGCGGCCCCCTGGTATTAAGGAATTAATGACACCAATACTCGGCTGAAGGGGAAGGCGACGCGACTTCTGTTTGCCGCCGCTGCCGCCACTGCTAATTTCATTTGAGAAAATTAATAAAAATGAATTGCACCACTGACATTTATAGAGTTTCCTAATAAAATGATACATTGTTTGTGTGGAGGAATCCCTATTAAATTAATTGTTGTAATCAGCTCACATATAGATGTTGGTATAGGCGCCGCAGGGGACTGCCCTGTGCCCCGTGGCCTCGGTGGCTGGGGCTATAAATAGAGCCCCGGCCCGGCTGCTGCCCTAATTACGGGATGGTCCCTGGAGCCCTGATACCTGTTTAATAATGAGGTGTGCTGCTCGGGGCTGGGCGGGGCCCGGGGCGCGGAGAGCCAGGCAGGGCTGGTGCCGAGGACCCAGCGCCGCTGAGTTGTCAGCATCTGGGACCTTCTGGACACGGCGGCTTGAAATATCGCCCTTCAGAACGTCCTTATTTGGCGCTTGCTGTGTGCACAGCACTCGGTGGGTCCGAGGGGGGGACCCCAGGGAATTGCACCCGCCTGCCCACCCGCAGGGGACTGTGGGAGTCAGAGCTTCCACCCTCCGTCTAGAACGTTCTCCCAGCCCCTCCTTCTGGCCTCGATTTGGGCCGTTCTCTCTCGGGGAGGTCTGCCCCAAAGGCTCAGTCTGGAACCGCGCCCGCCCCAGCCAGGCTCCGTCCTCTCACGACTCTCTGGAGCTGCTGCCTCTGACACGCTGGGCGTTGTTTGCTCATTTATTTGCTTCATGTATTGATTCATCACGACCTCTCCCGTGGAGGGCAATGCCACTGCCGGAGGGAGCTTCGGGGCCTGTCTTGGGGTCTCCTCGGCGCAGTTCCTGTGGCGGACGCTCGGGCGGTGTCTGAGATGGGTGGGGGGGCAGTGTGAGCCTGAGCATGGGGGATGAGGGGCCTGGCTGTACCCTGTTTCCTACTTGGGTCTCTCCCCGCGGCACTGCCTAGGGCTCCCTCCAGCGCTCTTGCGGCCACTCGGCCCTTCGAAGCCCATCTGCTGGGTGTGGGAGGGTGCAGGTGGGTTCACCATCTGGAATCTGAACCCACATTTCCTTCCTGCATCTTAGTTTGTATGCCCTGTGTCCCAGGCGCTAGTGGGGTGGGTATTCGATGTGGCTTCTCTCCCTTTGCCCCCACCTCCATGGTGCAGAGCCACCCGGAGGCCCAGGCCCTCTGTCGGGGAGTGAGGTGGAAGGGCACATCCTCACTGCCCTCCTGATTGGGGCCAGAGCCCCGGTCTAGGCGGTGGCCTGGATAACCGCTCACTCCCTCACCCCCCGGGCGGAGAGCAGAGCATGCCGGCAAGCAGGCTGCAAAATGCAGCAATCCCAGTAATTTATTTCTGCTCCCCGGGGAAAAGCACAACCTTCCCTGGAAGCCAGGTACACACAAAATTCAAGATGGAATTGCAAGCACTTCCTTCCCAGGACTCCTGTGTATACCCGTTAGGAGGCAGGGAAAATGCTATTAATTATCTAATTAATTAATTGGATTTATATAGATAGCACCTTAACACTGAAGCACTAAAGGTCTAGTAATAGAATTTTCCTATAATGAACGCTAAATGCTTCTTGGTCAATAAGCAGTAAAACAGCCAAGGAAAGGGTGGGGTGCGGGAGGAAGACGGAAGTGAGACTTGAGTTTAAAGCAGTCCCGAGCGACGCAGTGGGGCGCCCCTCCCTCAGCACTCTCGGGGCCCTGCATCCGGCGTCCCCAGTGGCGGCCGGTGGACACCACGTCATGGGTTTCCCCCAAGAACGCCAGGAGCCCTGGGGCCTGGCTGGTCACTCTGGGCAACCCCCAATGTCTGACTCTGTGTCTCGGCCCCTCGTGTCATTACAGGCGTTGTTATCCCGACCTGTTACCTTCTCCCCCTTGACTTCCCAGTTCTTGGAGGAGCCAGGGCCTGGCACACAGCCCTGGTGCTGCGCCCACGCCTCTGTCCTGGATGGATGTGTGTGTCTCTGTGTGCACGTGTTGGTGCATTTTCACGTATACATGTGCGTGTGCACACGGATGTTGTGTCCCAGTGCTCCTATGTCCAAGCGTGTGCAGGCACTTGTGCATGTATGTGCATCAGTGCAGTGCATGCAGGTTCACACATGCGTTCCGCGTGGCTGTTTCTGTGTGTTTGTGCGTGTGCACTGATCTGTGTGTGTGTGCATGTGGTGTGTCTGGTGCACACGCTTGCCTGTACGTGTGTCTGTGTGCACGCACATCTCCGTATGGGGGACCACGTCTGGGAGGACAGAACCACATCATTTCAGGGACACACTGACTGGGAACAGCAGAAGAAAATGTAACTAGGGCAGCCGTGGTTCCCCGCGGCACCCCCCACGCGGCGCTGAGCTGGGCCCAGCGTGCAAATAAACGCCACCGTGTGTCCTGCAGATTCCACCCAGCACCTGCCTCTGTGCTGAGCAGATCCTTGGCCAAAGGGCGTCGTCATTAACCAAAGGGCAAAAAGAGGGGAGTTGGCAGTGTGGAGTCGACTGCTCGGGACTGAGGGGCATCTAGCACCTGCACCCCCCTCCCGGTGGGTGTGTCTGTTGGGGGGGCTGTCCTTTGACACATTTCTGGAGGAGGCAGGGAGTGAGCTGCGCCCCGGATAGAGGAGGAGCCTGTGGCTGCCGGCGGCGGGGAAATCCCTAGCCTCCCACGGAAGTGGGTCTGCCCCAGATTCCAGAGCAGCATCTGGAATCACAGTGTGTGGGGGGGTCCAGTGGGAGACAGCACCCTGAACCCCCCTGGGCCGGCCACCCAAGTTGCGCGTCGGGGCCCCTGGGCAGGCCCCGGCTACGTGCAGGTTTCCGGGCGCACAGCCTGTCGCTGGAGGCCCTGGTGTGCAGGGTGGGGGGCTGGTCTTGCTCAGGGCTTGTGCTCAGGGCCCCCCACTCATCCCCTCGGGGCCTGGGCGGCCAGGCCCGCCTCCTTCCTGGAGGAAGCGTCTCCTGTCTCACCTCCCTGGCCTGGCCGCTGCAGCTGCGGCTTCTGCCTCCACTTGCTTTTATTATGATATTTTTTGTGGTCAGAAAACACACGCACAGTTTAACAAGTCACACGGCCCTGGAGGGCTGGGAGGAAGACAGCGTCCTCCGCCCTTCAGCTCGGCCCCGCGCCCCAAGAGCGGCCGCTGCAGTTGTGGGGTTCTGCTGCCCGCCTCCCGTGGCGTCCGTCCTCCCTCGCCCGACTTGCCAGTTTTAAGATGACGTCTTTCAGCTCCCGTCTGCTGAGTGGGGGTTCAGTTCTCAGGGCCTCCACCTCTTTCCCGCCCTCGGAGGGCTCGCTGTGGCGGCAGCTGTGCTCGGCTGGGGAGTTCTCGCTCTCTGGAGACCCCCATCAGGTTCTCCGGGGCGGGGTGGGATGGGGGATCCGCCTGGCATTTGGGACTTGGCTGCCAGGGCCTAGGGGAGCCTGGGTGGGGCTTGAGATCTCCATCCATTCGCTTTCCTGGTTCGCACGGGTGCCCTCTGCTTCTTCTCCTGCTGCCTCCAGCTGGGAGACTTTCGGGGTCCCTTTCTCCAGAGAATAAACGTGGCTCCAGTGGGGCCTGGGCTGGCCTGGCTGCACCGGGAGGTCATGGGGCCCTGGGAGGGTCTGACTGTCCCTTGTCACCTCCGCAGCCTCTCCCTGCCTCCCCCACCCCTTTCCTGACCTCGGCCTCACCGGGCTCCCCAGGCGTCCAGTTCTTGGGTCTTTCCAGGGCTCTGCGGGGAGAGGCGCCCCCTCTGGCATGGATCGTTTCTTCTACTCTGCTTTGTCCGCCCCGCTGGGCCTCCCATCCCTAGAATGTGCCGACGCCTCGGACAGCCTTGGCCCTGTCCTGTTTTTACTTGTTTCTGTCCCTCCACTCAGCTGACCCCGCTGGCTCCCGGGCCCCTCTGTCTTCCACCCTCTCTCCACTTCTCCCCAAGTTCACGCTCAGTCTTGCCTCTTCTTTCTTTTTCTGAGGAAAAAGACCTCGAATGCAGTTTTGAGGTTTGTAAGAACTGTTCAGGTCTCAGGAAACCCTGTTGCTGAGACAGGCACCCTCTTTGTGTAAGGACGTGTGTGCAAGGACGTGTGTGCAAGGATGTGTGTGCAAGGATGTGTGTGGGGGGCGGGTGTGCAGGGTGCAGCCCCAAAGGCCTCAGCCCCAGTCAGACCGTGCCGGCAGCATGTGCCCCTCCTGCCTCCTCCAAGCCCCCCACCCCCGGGCTCTAGCCACTCCTGGTGTTGGCACAGGGCGGTGGTGTCTCTGCCAGGCAGAGTCTGGGGCCCTGGGGGCTACCAGTCATGCCCCCTGACCCTGTGCCTGAGCCTTTCATTTCCTCATGGTGCGAACATGCCTTTGCACCTGCACCGGGCTCAGGGCAGGGGCTGCTCGCAGGCCCCTGTGATGCAGGGTGGGTGCGGCGCTCGATAGCAAACTGCTCACAGGGTCGGGCCTGCCGGCCTCCCCGCCAGGACAGCCTGGCAGCGATGGCTGTTTCTAAGAGCAAAGTGGCCCCTGGCATGTGCCCACTCTCGAGGGGCATCTCCTTTCCCTGTGCGTGTCCGTTAGCTGGACTCTTGGGTCCTTGCAGCTGCCAACGAGGTTATTCCGCGCCCTTCGCGTCTCCCCTGGGCTTGAAAGGTTGCTGTCAGGCAGTCCTGCTGAGGGCCCGAACAGCACCTGTGGCGCTTCCTTTGGGTTGGGTCTGAGCAGGTACGAGGTGGTTGGTGCGGGGAGGGAGCTGCCCGGTGCCCAGCACGTTGCAGGGGCTGCCGTGCCCGAGAGACGGCGTTTGCGGCCTGGCTTTCTGTGGGATGAGTGATCCGGCGTCAGCTCATGTTCAGCTGAGGTTCGCCCACTGCTCAGCCTGGCTGGAGCTATTGCTGTCTCTGCTATTCTGAGAGTTGCCACAGCCCTTTATTATGAGACTTAAAACATCCAAAATAAAACAAAACACAGGGAGGGAAAATCTTTCCTGATTTCCCAGCTCTGCTTCATACTCCACTCCCACGCGAGCTTTTGGTTTGCGTGTCTACACACACACCCCTGTAGACATTGTACAGACAGGCACACACACGCCCGTCTACACACACACACACACATACACACAAAAGCTATGCACAGTGATCACACACGGTCGGAGGGTGATCACACATGCGTGTGCCCGGCCCATGCAGACATAGGCATGGTGTAACATGACTGGACACAAGTGTCCACAGTGTACACGTGTGCACACGCAGAAGGCCACAGTGGACACAGTCACCCCAGGCACAGGCACATACCGTGTGCAGACACACGACGGTCTCCCCCACACCCCTACTCCGCTTTAATCATTATTCTCTTTTGCTAGAAAAACATTTCCAGGAAAAACTGCCTTCCCTGCACGCAGTGATTTCATGTGGTGGGATCTGTGGAAGGAGGAACTTTCTCTTCAAGCAGCAAGCGGGTCTGTGCTGGCTGCTCGGACCTCACACCTGCTGCCGGTTGAGTTCCGGAGTGTGAGTGACTCTGGGGGCGCAGGAGACCCGAGTGCAGGGCAGGGACAACCACCCACAGTGGAGAAGGGCCCCGGGTGTGCTGGGTGGGGGGGACCCACCGGAGGTGCCTGGGCTGTCTGCTATGTGAGTCCCGTCTACCCCCAACTATGGTCTGGAGGAATCTGAAACCAGATTTTCGGGGGAACCCGCAGGCATTGTGGGGAGTCGGATTGTGTGTGCCAGGGCAGCTGGGCTCGACCGCCAGGCGAAGGGATGGCTGCAGACAGGCCGTGAGAGCAGGGAGGGAGCCGGGCTCAGCGCCATGGGGGGAGATGGGGTGCTCTCCCCAGTCTCTGCCCTGCGGCCCCCACTGCCCCGGGCCCCTGCATTGCGAGGTGCTGCTGCCTGCTCTGGGGCTGGCCGAGCTCGTTGGGGGCGCGTCCTCGTCTCCAGAGGGTGGCCGTGGCCCTTCCCCTCCTGAGCCACTCGACACCCGGGTCACCTTGCCCGGCTGCTGGCCCGTCCGTCTGTCCATCTGTCCGTCTGTTTATTCCACTTTGGGAGCTCTGGGCTCCCTGCTGGGCCCTGAGCATGTTGGGGGCAGGACTTGGGATGGCGCCGGGGAAGCAGCTGGCGGTCAGGCTGCCTCCCTGAGGGCTGCGCCTCGGGCGACCCACAGACCCCGTGAGTGGATGTGTGCTAGGGTGTGTGTGCATGCACACCTGGGTGTGCAGGTTTGTGTGAGGGTGTGAGCAGGTGTGCACGTGAGTGTGGGGTTGTGTGAGTGAGCCTATGTGGATGTGCCTGTGAGTGTGCAGGTGTGTGCATGTCAGCATGTGAACATGTGAGCACACATGAGTGTGAGCAGGTATAGGTGTGTGAGCATGTGAGCATGCATATGTGAACATGCACATGTGAGTGTGCGAGTGAGCATGTGTGAGGGAGGGTGAGTGTGTTGGGCGGGGTGAGCTGGGCAGCAGGAAGCACAGGATTGTGGCTGCAGGGGGGAGGCCGGGTGAGGGGGTGGACACGGGACGCCTGTGTCCTTGTGGCCGGCGGCAGGGGGTGCTGTCCCCTGCTCTGATGTGCCCATGCCAGTGAGGGGAGACGGAGGCTCTGTGGGAAGATGTCCCAGGAGCTACTGTGCCCCGCGGAGGCCCAGCAGGACCTGAAGAGTCGGGAGGGCCCCGGGGGCCCTGGCTGCCGCGTGAGCTGGGTGCTCAGAGCCGGGGTCTCCCTTGAATGTCACTGTCAGCACTGACGGGTGCCGCCCCACCTCCCTGTCCTCTTGCTCCCACCTGCACGCTCAGCCCTTCCTCTTCCACGGGGTTCTGGGGGGCTTCCGGGCAGAGGCTGCCCCCAGGGCCGAGGGCTCGCGGCTGGGACGGTGTCACGTGCTGGGAGAGGGCTGGCGGCGGCGATGCTGGTGGTGGAAGACTCGGGGCGCAGGAGACCCTCCCTGGCGACAGCCACGTGGCCGAGAGCTCTCTCCTGGCTGAGGCACAGAGCTCCAGGTGAGAAAAAGAGCCTCGCCCTCCACGTTCGGAGGCAGTGGCTGGGTTCTGCGTCCTGTGGAAAACTCCACCCTTCACCCCGACACCCGCCGCTGTGTGTCTGGGATCACCCTTCGCTACTCCATTTTCTCTGGTGCTTAATTTCCTCATCCGGTGCCAGAGGGTTTGCAAGGAGAGTAAGAGTTTTGCAGTTTATTAATTTTGCATTAAATAATTAATAGTAAAGTTAATTGATGAATTATTCAATTTTCAGGTAAAATGGGATGATAAATATTCATAACTTATTTTATTAAGGGAATTTCCATTTCCTATGTCATTAAATCTAGATTAACAAAGGCTGATTTTAAATGAAGATTGAAAACAATTGTGCTTTGGAATTAATTTACTAAGTTAAGGTCATTGCTTTGCGAGCTCACCCCCTGCCAGAAAGTTCGGGCTTGATCATCTGGATCAGTGTCTGAATTCACAGAAGTAACATCGCCATTAGTCTAGGAAAACTCCTCCGTCCGTTGAGGCTCTGGCCTGCGGTGTTCCCAGCTCGGGCAGGGGTGCGGGGGCCGCGGGGTGCAGGGGCGCAGGGGCCGGCTGCCCAGCGGCATGGGGCTGCTGCTTGGAGCTTTGGGAGGTGTTGTAGGGGCAGGAGGACACGGGGCAGGTTCTCTGTGACCCGAGCAGATGGGGCGAAGGAGGAGAGAGTCCTGGAGCCCTCGGTGGCTTTTCAGGCTTTTATTAGGATTTACCAGTGTAAAGGTCAGGAACAGGCCACAGTGCAGGTTCTCTGATCCAGCAGACCCGGTAAAGGAGGAGTCAGAGTCCTCAGTGGTTTTGCAGGCTTTTATGGGGATTACCAGGTACATGGCGGGTTGGGGGGCCGGGAGGCTGGCAGGCCTCCCAGCCCCCAGCAAATCCTCACTCTATCCGGGCTCTCTGGTGATCTCGGCTTCTCTTCGGCTTCTGCTACTGCTTTCTCGGCTTCTGGCGTCCCTGTGACGCCGCCCTTAAAAGCACAGTCTTAGCGCAGGTGCACCCACTCCAGGTGCCGCCATCGGGCATGCATTCAGGACCACAGGGTTCCCTCATCTATCCTGATGGCGGGAGGGCAGAAAAGCCTGATTTTTCACCTTACCCTACAACCAGGTACACGGCAGGCAGGGGTGCCGGGGGGCCAGGAGGCTGGCAGGCCTCCTAGCCCTCGGTGAATCTTCACTCTGTCTGGGCTCCCCGGCCTTCTCTGGTTCTCTCTGCTTCTCTGCTCTCGTGGTTCTGCTTCTGCTTCTCGTGGTTCTGCTTCTCCTGGTGTCCCTGTGACGCCGCCCTTATAAGCCCCATCTCAGCCCAGGTGAATCCCATCTACCTAGGCCCACGCCCCGCTCCAGGTGCCGCCATCAGGTGGGCGTTCAGGACGGCAGGATCCGTCATCCATCCTGATGGCGGGAGGGCAGAGAAGCCTGATGCTTTTTACTGACCCTACAGGTGTGTTCTGGGATTGCCTGTCGACGAGTGCTGTCCCTCCAGGCTGAGATCTCAGATTTTATTTGTATTTTCTGGTGATCTGGTGTCTTTTATGAGAATTTATAAAACTTAGGGCTCCCACTCACAGACCTGCAAGGAAGGCCTCGCCAAGCCTCCTGAAACCTGGGATCCCAGTCCTGGTTGTCACCCTCAAGAGTGGGAAGGGGGCTGCTAAGGCGGTGGGGCGGGGAGAGGAAGGCGCAGGGAGGGGGGGGAGAGGAGGGAAGCCAAGGGGAGGGAGGAGGGCGCAGGAGGGGGGGTGGGGGGGGAGAGGGGGAACTTAGCCCTTTGCCTGCCCAGCCCCTCCCCTGCGCCCAGGGCTGCGAGGCTGAGTGTCTCCAGGAGGCTCGTCCTAGGTCGCTCAGCTGATGAGCCGGAGCAGCTGGGACGGAGCCCAGGCCCTTCTTCCCGGGCGTTTGACTGGCGTCTCCAGCTTCAGCCTCCGTGCTCCGAAACGCTCTCCTAACCGCGCTGAGGAGTGGGGCACTTGGGAGTATTTATCACCCGGTAGAAGAGTTTTCTCTGCATCACCAAGTGTTCATTATAATTTTCCAGCAGAACTTGTTGGCTCTGAAGAAGCCGCCCCTCCGGTGAGCCTCCCGTTCCGAGGAGAGCATTTGATGCCGCGTCTCACGAGCCTGCTCTCCCCCAACGAGCCCTAATTGGCTTGGAAAGTGGCTTCCCGCAGGCAGGCGCGGGGCTGGAGGCTCCACTCTGGCTGAGGCTCAGGGCCGGCCAGGGCTTGGCCTGGAGGGGGCAGGGGCCGGGGCACGGGAGGGCCAGGTCTCCTCAGGGGCCTGCGGTGGAGCAGCGGCCAGGGGAGGCGTGGGGACCCGAGGCAGGTCGGGGGTGTGGGACGGCAGGTGCGAGGAGGGCGGCGGCGGGCGATTCTGTGGTGTCCGGCCCTTGGTCCACAGCCATAGGCGCCTGGCGTGTGCTGGGCGCTGCGCTGACGAGGGCAGCAGAGGCCACGGCGGGTCCAGCTGGACAGGCCCAGGCACGTCTCTGAGAGAAGAGGAGCGCGGGTCCCAGACGGCTCACGGCGGAGCTGGGGCGCTCGGCGCCTGCCTCCACAGAGCCGTGGGAGAAAGCTGAACGGCCGCGTCACCTGGATTCGCTGGGCTTCGTTGGGAGGAGCAGCCGGCAACCTCTGGGGGGGCGGGGGGGGGGCTTCCAACCAGAAAGCCTGGACTCATTGGGGGTGCTGTGCCCGGTGGGCTGGAGGGCAACACTCGGACTGCTCTCGCCCTGAAGTCACGGGGAGCAGAGGAACTGGCCCCTGCTGAGGTGGTGACAAGGCGCTGAGGCCACAGGCTGCCCAGCTTGGCACGAGAGCGGAGGCCCGCAGGGGCAGCCCCGCAGAGAGCAGGGCGCCTGGCGTCTCCACCCGCGTCCGGTCTGCCCGGAGCCTGGCGCAGGCCAAGACCAGGTGAGGCTGCAGCCGGAGAAGGACGCCCAAGGTCACACGCGGGAGGCCGGGAGCCTCTGCATCTGCACAGCTTGTGCGACTGTGAACTTCAAGGCCACCTTGCCGCGCTGCTGGGATCTGCTGACCTGAGAGATAGGGGGGCTGGGGGCACCCTGGGCAGGTGACAGAGCCGTGTGGGTGGCCGTGCTTCTGGCGTCTAGAGGGCAGAGGCCGCAGTGTGGGTGCTCATGAGAGCTTCTCACATCAAGGGCTCCCCAGGCCCCACCAGTCAAGAGTGCTCGGAGCGAGGCCCAGCCTTCCGTTAGGAAAGTCTGGGCGCAAGGGTGGGGCGATCGTGGAGCAGATGCTGGATTGGAACCCGTGTCTGCCTTTCCTGGCCTCTGAGCCTCAGTTTCCTCATCTGTATAAGGGGAGTGTCGTGGTGCGGCTGTTGCGAGGAGTAAGTGGGCGAAGCGTGCTGGTTCTTAGGACGCAGCTGAGCTCGCCGGGACTCCACCCCAGCAGCTGGCCTCCTGCGTCCACACGTCCCAGCTGCACCCACCTCACCTCTGTGGCTGCTCATGGAGGCAGGTAGCCCCGGGCTCTCCTGCCTCCAGGCTCTGGGAAGGGAGCACAGACGTCCTGGAGACTGGCTGGAGGCGTCCGGAGGCACCATAGGTCTATCCTTCAGGCGGTTCATCCTGTCCCTTCCCAGACCTGCTCCTGGCTGCACGTGCCGACTTCGTTTGTCCTGAGGCGGCGAGGCCACCGCTTGCGCTCGTCCCGCCGCTGCCGGGGTTTCTGTTAACAAGAAGCCAAGCAATTTCCTGGGCCTGTGGCCTTTTACCCAGCCCATTAGCATGCTCAGCAGCCCCCCTCCCCAAAGTTTCCTTTCCTGAAGGGCTGGAATGTTCAGAGGCAGTTTAATAGACATCGATTTGCAATGATTTTTAGCCACTGTGCTCCAGGAAGAGTTGAGAAGCCAATAATTAATCCTTCCAATGGCTCATCCCTTTTGTTTTAAAATGACCTAATAGCTGAATTTCTCCAGCAGGCCGGGCCAGCCTGACCCAGTTCCGCTCCTTGCCTTCTGCTGCTGCACTCAAATAAGTCCACCATGAATTATTCAGCGAGCTGCAGGGGCGCATGCTCCTCTTGTTGTAATATTTAGTCAGCGATCTGGGAGGCCAGCGTCACTTTTACAGACAGCCTGGGCTCACTTCGGTCAGACGATTGTGAGTTCTCAGAAGAAAGCTGGGCTCTGCCTTGGCAAGGAGGCTGGTGTGTCTGCCCAGGGCCGTGCCGCTGGGGTGGTTTGTGCTCCTGCTGGTCGATCTCACCCTGCACCAGCAGAAAGCAGCCCAGGAGTCGCCCTGCTCAGCCCGAGTCCTGTCCCCACACGCGTCCCACTGGTAGCGGTTTGCAGCGGCTCCTAACACGCCCGCCACAAATTGAGTGACATTTAGTATCTTACAGTCGGGCCGCCCCGTGGGTCCCACGGTCCCCCAGGCTGAGACCCAGCTGTCGGCGGGACGGTGCGCCCTCTGCAGGCCCGGGAGAGAACCACGTCTCCCACTGCCAGAGGCACCCACATTCCTTGGCTGGGGGGCCCCTTCCTCCACCCGCAGAGGCAGTGATGCAGAAGCTCCCCGAGCCCCCACCCTGGTCTCTGCCTCTCCTGTCTCTTTCTTCCATCTAAAAAGACGCTTGTGACTCCATTGGGTCCCCCCGCACGATCCAGGATGCTCTCCCTACATTAAAAGCAGCAGATCCTGCCCCGATCCCATCGGCAACCTCCACTGCCCTCGGCCAGTCACCTGACGTGGACGTGAGGGGCGCACTAGGGTGTGCTCAGAGTGTGGGCTTTGGCGGTGACGGCCCCGGGTGTCCGTGAGCCGGGGGACGGCATGGACACCTGCCAGGGGGACCCCGGGCGCTGCTGCGAGTCTCTGAAGAGTCTCGTGAGCAGCCGCCCCTGGGGTTTCTCAGACAGTTCGTGGGAAAGTGTCCACAGAGAGCGGCGGTCACGGGACGGCCAGGCAGCTTGTGTGTGGCGGATCGGGTGGGCCTCGCCCTGTTGGGAGCTGGGCTGTCTCTTGTTCGCCCCTTTCTGGGCCTGCGGGGGGCTGTGCAGCCCTGCCCGGGGCACGCCCCCATTCAGACCCGTGCATTTGCTGCTCACTCTGGCTCATTCAAACCATTCTCTCTGGCTTTTAGGATGTGGGGCCGCGGCCTTAGAGGCGCGGGCTGACCCTCTCCTCGGTCTCACTCGCAGTCCCTGGAGATGACCTTCCCGATTTCCACCCTCGGGTCAGCTCACCTGTGCTCCTCGGCGCGTGGCTGGCCTGTTTTCCGCCTGCTCACTGGCAGGGTCGAGCCCGGGCGCCCCTTCTCAGGCAGCAGATGCCCGAGTTCCGCCCCAGCCCAGTGAGCTCACCCCAGATCTGCTGCGCCCAGTGTTCTGGCCTCTGCTCCAGCTCCTCCCTTCGCAGAGGCCTTGCAGATGGTGGCTGCTCTGGACAACCCCTGCCCCTCCCCACACCTCTGATCTGTCCCCCTCTGTGGTGGCACATTTGGGGGCTGCTGCCAGCCAATGCCACCCACTCTTGTTCTGGATGTGTGGGGGGTGGGCGGGCACCCCAGAACTGATTGTTCCCTCGAGCTGCTGCATTCTTGGGGGGCTCCGTCCTCTGGTCTCTCCCTGCTCCTCTCATGGGAAGGTCGGGGGGTGGTGCTGAGCCATGGGTCCCCCACTTCCCGGACTCAGCTCCTCCTCAGTGCGGGTCTCTGGCACGGCCCCTGGATTCTCATGGCCGCCCTGCTGGGCGCGTGGCTATGTGGGCCTCACCCCATCTGTGGAAGCCTCTGGGGCAGCCTCACGGCTCCTTGGGCCCTCTGGCCCAGGCTCTCCTGGGGCTTCCACCGGGCTCCCCAGGAATGTGTAGCATCAGCACGAGGCAGCGACTTTCTGAAATGCAGTGTGTGCAGATAAATTATTCAGTGGGAGCCAGTGTTGCTTTATTAAGGCCGGAATCATCCTTTTCTGTCAGCAGCCACAGATGGTGGGTCACTGGGGGCCCCCGGACCTGGTGTCTCCAGGGGCCGGGACCTCGCTGGTGTGGGCGGGCGTGGCCTGCGACCTGGGGCGGCACACCCGTGGGCGCCCGGCCGCGTGCAAACGAGCCTCTGTGGTGGCTTTTCATTAGCTGGTGCGCGAAGGCAGGGTGGGGGGAGCAGCACCCCGGGACTCAGGGGGCTTGACGAGCTCCTTGGTCTGCAGTGAGGGTTTGGGGCACTGGGGGCTTCAGGTCAGAGACCCAGGAGCACAGAGAGGAGGGAGGGCAGAGGCCAGACCCCCACAGGGGGCCCCGGGGCAGCGCGCTCATTCATGGTATTTAACATCATCATAAAGTTAGAATTTGTGGCATTTTAAATGCTTTACAGATTAATTTATATTCTAACATGGTAATGAGGAAGCGGCTTTTGTCCAAGAGGTGAGATATGCAAAAATAACCTTTAAGTTTCTCATAATTAACCTTTAATGATATTCTCTCACTTGAGCGATATATTTTGTGCTTCAAAAAATATAACAGACAGGAAGAAGTGGGTGCTTCCCGCACCTGGGTGCCCGGGAAAAGTGGAGTCGCCCAGAAGGTGGCCCCTGCCCCGGTGCTTTGGGTCCAAGGCCCTCTGGGAGTGGCGAGAGAGGGAGGCCCTGTGGGAGGCCTGGGCTGTGGCTGCACCCGCCTTTCTGCTGGTCAGTCCACCAGCCACTGTTGCTGGGTCTTCACAGGGACACGGGCTACTCGGCACAGGGACACCAGGCCAGCCCTTCGCCTTTGGCAGTATTTGACCCCACAGCCCTACTGGAGTCAGCTCTAGTTGATTCTGTGGAGCACCTGACACATGCCCAGCACTGGGAACAAGGCTCTCACCTACCCTTGGGTCTCCCCTCTTCTGGGGGAGCTGCAGAAACCCAGACACAGTGTCAGAGGGACGGGAGGGGGCATCTCCTAAGAGCGGTCAGGGGGCTCTGCTCTGTTTCCTTCTCCCTCTGTTCTAAGCAGGACTCTCACCAGAGAAACAGAGGGGTGGGGCTGGAGAGAAAGATCTTATAAGCAGCTGGGCCACGTGACTGTGGAGGCCCGTCGTTAGCAAGCTGGAGTCCAGGAGAGCTGACAGCAGTTCCAGCCACGGGCTGGAGGGCTCAGGACCCAGGAAGAGCCCATGTTTCAGTTCCAGTCTGAGACGGAAAGGGCCAATGTCCAGATCACGGCAATCACGGGGGAGACCCTCCTCCTTACTCGAAGGAGACTCGGCCCCTTTGGTGTATTCAGCCCTTCACCTGATCGGGCGAGACCCACCGCGTCAGGGAGTGCAAGCTGCTCCACGCAGTCGACCCGCTCAGATGACACGGAGTTAACCATTGCACCTCCCTGCCCTGCTGGCTAGTACGTCCCCATCTTTTGCCTCTTGCCGCCCACTCCTTTGCCTTCAACCACTGTCTCTAGGCAGGTGACATCCGGTGCTTGACCTCCGACCCAGCTGGGTTGAGTGATTAATCAGTAAACTAAAAAATCACTTAGAGACAGGGATCGACTCAGCAATTTTTGACTTGAAGCCAAGATGTCTTAGGTTTTGCCTAGCAGGGGCGGCTGTGGGTGGGTGAGCGCCATCTTTACTCACCGATTCCCGTGTATACATTGTAGAGGATTTCTGATTTAGGTCTTTTCAAAGTGGAGGGAAACTTAAGGGTGTCTGAGAAGCCATGTGGATGCAGGATCCTTCTGGAGCTCTGTGAGCTCTGCAGTACTGCAGAGTTGTATCAATCCCCACTGGCCGGGCGGTGTTTTTCAAACAACCTACTTTTGGATCCAAGTGTTTGACTTAGTTTTCATAGAAACAATAACTCTTTTTATACTCAGGTGTAATTATTATATATATATATAATGTTTACATAATTACAATACAAATACAGTCAGCACAAACAGATCTGGGAATAAGTGTAACTGGCTCTTGGTGCATACACAGTCTCAGTTGATGGAGGAAGAGCCACACGCGGTCCTAGAGACTCACTATGTGGTGAATGTGGTGGCCAGTGCTCGCCAGTGGGGAAGGGACTGGTCTGCACCAGTCCACGGCGTGGATACTCCCACCATGTCACCATCAGGGACCACGGTTGAACAGCCCAACCAGCTCAAAAGCCTCCTGAAAAAGATCATTTGGCCTCTTGAGTGGCACGAATTGCCCCACCCGTGCCACGCTCCAGCCCAGGGCAGGGAGTGGGCTGAGGCTTGGGTGTCATGGGGGGACGGGAGAGGGGTGGCTTATTTGGCTCCTTGATGGAAGGGAGACCAGGTAAGAGCTTTCCCTATACTTCAAAATCAGCCTTTCTCAGCTCTCCTTCTTCTTCACTCAGCAGCCAGCTCCTCCCTTGGTGCTCCTCCTCCCTGCCCCGCCTTCCTCCCTGCCCCTCCCCCTTTCTCTCTAGCCCTCCCCCTTCCTGGCCCTCCCTCTTCCTCCCTGATCCCCCTCCAGGCTCCTCCCGCTGCTGTGCTGCAGTCCTCAGATGTCCCTTTGAGCTTGTCTGACTCTTTGCTCTTCCTATAAAGCTCCCCCATCTACATCCTCACCCCTCGGGGCCCCTCTTGGTGTGGGATGAATACTTCAGTGAGCACTGGCAGCTGAGGTGTGGGCTGAGAAAGGCTCCCACACTTCCCTGATGGACAGCACGCTGACCCTGCAGGGTCCCGGGCCGGACCAGGGCGTGGCTCGGCCCTCCCTGATGGGCTGGGGTTCGCTGGTGGGCTCGCCCATCTCTGATGGCCCGGGGCTCATCTCTGCGTGTGTCCACTGTCATGGCCCCCGTGAGGGTGCTGGCCGGGCGGGAGCCGACTACAAGCTCTTGGCATCTTGCTTCCTCTGGCTTTGGTGCTCTTGAGCCTCGTCAGAAGGTGGGTTTGGAGGCAGAAATGCCTGTGACTTCCTCTCACACTTTATTTGAAAATTTTCATTGTGGGAAAAAAACGACCCCGGCACCAGCTGGACGGCACCTTGCTCCCGTGCGCGCGCGAGGCAGGTGAGCGTGGTGTCGGCGCTGGGGCACCTGTCGGGCCTGGAGGTGGGGGGACGACCTGGCTGGGGGGGTCCGGAATGCGGGGCCGCGGCTCAGAGGGGCCGGGTCCGTGCGGGTTTGTAGAACATGCGTGTCGTTGGAAACGAGCTGACTTCAGAAGCTGATTCTTATGCCGAGGAGCAGAGTGTGGCATGTGTAATGAGCAGAGTTTATCTTTGTGCGGAAAGAGAAATAATTTGCTAAGCCAGTAATGTCTGTGTTTCGCACAGCCCCGCGCAGCTCGCCCGCAGCCTGGGTCGGGCGCGCGGGGGGAGATGGCCTGCCTTCACAGAGCTCTGTAAGGACCCCTGATGTCAGCTCAAATTTCAGAAATTAAAGGATTAGACGCTCTGTTTTCTCCGCACACTTGCGAGCCCTCGACCTGTTTCATTAAAATGACTCCTGGGAGCGGCGTCTCCCCCAAACCAGCCAACAGCCGCCGCGGCTGGCTCGGGCCCACCTCTAGGCCCAGCTGTTGGCTGAGCTCAGGCCAGGGGAACCCAGCTGGGAGGTGGCCGCGGAGCCTCAGCAGCAACGCGCCTGGACCGGAAACACTCAGGCTATGGGCCGAGCCGCCAGGCCCGGAACCCCCAGGCTGGAAACCCCCTCCCATTCCCTGTCAAGCCAGTGTCCTTGGGAAGGCCTGGCGAGGACCAGCGAGACACGTCGTCTTCGTTCCTGTCCTGCACACGGACAGGAGAGCTGACGTGATGACCTCTGAGCCCAGAATGTGGGGCAAGATGCTTGGGACCTGCAAAGATGCTGCCGTCACTCAGCGCCCTGGGGTTGCCCCCTGGCGATGGGGCGGGCTGAGTGGCAGCTGTTCCTAGGACATGGGGAGGGGGCTGGGGAGAGACCTTGACCCCACGGTGGATGCTCCTGAACGTGCACCTCTGCCCAATCAAGGTGTCTGGTGTAACAGGACAGGCGTCGCAGCTGGAGCCGCCTGCCCTGAGACTTCGGTGGCCGCCTCTCCAACCCGGGTCCGCGCAAGTGGAAGCCACACAGTGAAGGACAAGCATGGCCTCTCTCAGTCCTTCCAAGGGTGGTACAGAGCCGAGTAGGGGGAGAAGTTGACTTCTCACCTTCCGTGAGCGCCTGTGGATGCCAGGGCTGCCCCCTCCAGGGTATCTGTGATAAGCGCCTGGGGTGCTTTGCCGCGATCAATCCTTCCAACCACCCTTTGAGATCAGTACCTCCTTTTTGCAGGTGGGGAAACTGAGGCTGAAGATGGGCACCACTTGCCCGAGGTCACAGACAGGAAGCGGAGCCACAGGCTGAGCGTGTCCCCTGCAGCCTGTCACTGCTCACCATGCACTGCGTGGCTTAGATGCACATGTTTCTTGGGCCCCACAGGGTGGGAGCCCAGGCGCAAGGTCAGGGCCGCTCCCGGGGCTGCGGCTGGGGTGTCAGCAGGCTGGGCTCCCACCTCTGGGGACGGCGCCATGTGGCTGTGATCTGTTCTCCCATGCCGGGGCTGCTCAGGCTCAGTCCCCCATGGGAAGTTGGACGGGGCAAGGGAGTAGGGGTGTCCTCGCTGCTTTGACAACGTGCATTAGAGTGTGTCAGTCAAGAGGCCGCAGGAAGACCTGCATGACCAAGCGCGATGTCACGCAGATTAATCACCGGAGTGATGTCCCAGAAGCCGCCTTTGCTGGATCCTGTCGGCGGGAAGGCAAGCCCACGCTTCTCCCCGCTGGAGGGGTGGAGATTCCCGAGGGTGTGAGCCCCACAAGGCGGGGTGGCTGGGCCATCTTAGCGTCTGTCCAGTGCAGAGTCCAAAGCCCCCGCCCTGCCCCGGTGCCGCCCCGTGGAGCCCACAGACCCCACGTGCCGAGCTTTGGCGCGTCTGCGAGGATCCCCTGGACCGTCTGCTCTGAGGTGCGAGTGCACGTTGTTCTCCGTGGCACTGACGTTTTCAGGGACAGAATTACAATCTTGGAGGCGCACTTTTGATGACTGTGAGGCTGTATGACACGTTTCATAACATCATCTTGCAAAGCAAGTGAAGCTGCTTCAGCAGGGATGTTGAGGACGCGGTTGTTGTGCAGAAGCTAAGACAAGCCAGCGACTCTGTCAGTGGTGCTGAGCGTCCGGACAACCCACGACTGGAGGGAAAATCTTTGACGAGAAGCCACATGCAGCCCAGCGGCTGGAGAATGGAGTGCAGGTGAAGCAGAGATCTCCACGCACGTCGGTGCTCCCGCGTCATCTGGTTTCCTGCCAGCGCTAGCCCAGGACTGGGTTCAAATGGAAAAAGACACAGTGTGATGTGTGTGATGTCGAGAGACCAGGGGGCACCGAGCGGGACAGCCTCGTGGGTGCTCGAGAGACAAACCCCCACCAGGATTACTGCCAGACAGTGAGTGACCAAGGTAGATTAAACAAAGCTCGAATTAAAGGTCAGCGATTAGGTGTCCCGTGAATGCAACGTTCTGGCTGCAGGCAACAAACCCCAAAGAAATGGGCAGTGTTAAAGGAATCAGAAAATTCTCGGGCTCATTGGTGTAGGTCAGGGGTGCAAATGTGCACGAGAGCCACATGGTGGACATAAACTCACTTTCCTCCAGTGACTCGCGGGTCCCAGGAGACATGGTTCCTGTCTCTGGGTTGCATTTCTGGATTTCTGCGGGTTCACGGTTGACGTGGTGGAAAGGTCCATCACCGGCGCTCCTTGTGCAGGGGTCACCAGGAAGAAGGCCAGGTCACCATCGCTCCTGGGCCTGCTCGCTGGGCGGCTGGCAGCCCTTCTCAGGGTGGGGTCTTGGAGCTTGTTAGTGGTGACCGAGCTCGGCGGTGGCCACAGGGAGGCAGGAGGGCCGAGTGGGTGGCAGCCTGCTCTCTGGCAGTCGCTCTGTGTCTGGAGTCTTAGGGGGTCCCATGGGGGAAGAGGTTTGACTCTAGAGGAGGCTCCACTTTGGTCCCCTCACTGATGTCTCTGTCTCTTTGTGGCTCCTGTGACTTGTCATTCACTAGGGTTGCCCAAGAAGGACCCCCGCGGTACCCACCTGCAGGCCAGGGGCTCCTGGAAACACCGTGGGGAGTGGCTAGGGGAGAGGTGCTGCGGGGCCGCCCGGCCTCCCTGCCTTCAGGAGCTCAATTCTGTCTCTTCCTCCCATGACTGCCTCTAGCTCACTTCTAATGGCCACATGAACGCTGCCCTGTCAGCCCTGGCTTTCTGCCCTCAGAGTCATTGCATGTGCTGGTTATATGACCCTTCAGACCTGGCCCTTGGCCCCACGGAGCTCAGGTCTAAGGAAGGAAGCAAATAGCACTCTTGAGGTCGGATGTACCTGTGCATGTTTGTTAGGATATTCTGGATATTCTCCAGAGGATATTCTGCTTCTCTGCAGAATCCCTACAAGTTCACTCACAGGCAGTGGGGTGGGGAGGGCCCGCGGCTGAGGCACAGCAGGTGTCTGTGTTTCTTCCTCCCCACCCAGCACTCCTTGTAGAGACCCTTTTGTCCTCACCCTAGGGGCACAGAAAACTCCCCTGCATTTCTGCCTAGGTCTGTTCTCAGGAAAATTCCTGAAGAGAGTGGCTGAGAGCAGCTTAGGTTTCTTGCCCAGAGGAAAATTCCTGAAGTGAGACTGGTCCAGAGGCTGGGGCAGGAAGTGAGGTGCCCGGATCGCTCTGTCCACAGCTCCACCACCTTCCTGCTGCTGAAGCTGAGACGGAATCAAATGTCCTTCCTCTCTGATGCCCTTTTCCACCCCACAAGTCCCTTTGGTTGTTCTTTCTTTGTTAGGAGTTGGTATGTGGCACGTCGATAGCATCTAAGCAACTGCAACGCATTCAACAGACTTTTCTTCTTCATCTGCCCCAACTGTAAACTCCTTGAAGCCGGGGACGGAGTGCTGGTCAATACCTTATGTTGCAGGCGTGGGCCACCCGACCGGTGCTTCGCATGTTCAGGCTGTTGCTGTCAGTCAGTGTCAAGCAGAGTCCTGAAATTTGGGGTCATGGCCTTGTCCTGCCAGTCAGCAGGACTTGGTGGGTGTGTATGGATGAATGAAGTTGCCACCTGAGAAGATTCAATGTCTGCCTTTCAAGGCTTGTGGCGACCTCTTAGAGACCAGAGACCCTAAGGCTCTAAAGAAATGATTTTTTATTGGTGGAAGCCTAGAGAGGTGGGGCAGGAAGGGAAGGGCACGAGGCTTTGCGTGGGAGGGTTTCCCTGCTGCCCTTCAGTCTACTCTGGTGCCATCTGCACCCACATCCTCATCCTCCAGCCCTCAGCCAGCTCCGAGTCTGGTTTTCTCATCACATCGAACATTCGATCTGTCACAGTGGAAAGTTTCCTGTCTGTTTTCTGTTCTCAACCCTAAGCCACACCTTCTCCCCTGAGTGGAGTGCCTGGGGACCAGCTCTCTGCCCACCCTTAGGATGGGGGAGTGCACCTGCCGAGAAGGTTGAGCCAGGTATGGGCATTAATGTCACCACCTGTGGGGGGCTTCCCCTTGCCCAGGTCACTCTCCTCCAAGTGAGCTGGGGGCATGAGGAGATGGGCAGGTTTAAGGGAGCTGACCGTCCTTCCATCCATCCATCCATCCATCCATCCATCCATCCATCCATCCATCCATCCATCACCCACCCATCCGGTGCTGGTTGGGCCCCTCCTGTGCCCTGGGCGATGTGGATACAGGTGTGTGCATGGGGCCAGCACTGTGACAGGGGTGTTCAGAGTGACGGAGGTTCAGCCATGTTCAAGGCCAACATGGGGTCTGTAGTGGCATATATGGCAACACTTCCCCACCCATAGACACGTCCCTGGAGTAAGTGATGTGTAAACAGATCCGAGGAGGAGGAGGAATAAGCCAGACCAGTGGGGAGGGTTGAGGAGTCTGAAAGGCATTGAAAGATCTGGGGGTGAGAGAGCCAGGCTGGGAGCCATGCGGCTGTGGGCTAGGGGTAGGGTCACAGGGGGCTGGAGGTTGAGGGGACAGGTCCTGGAGGTCACTAGTGGAGGCTCCAGGTGGTCCTGCCACCCCTACTCCCCCGTGACCCCTGGACAGATGCCTTCCGTCCTCTGAGGCTGCTTCCCTGCAGGCCCAGCTGTGGACTTCCCTGCCCTCTCCCGCCCCTGCCCAGGCGGCTCTGCCCTGGCCCCTGCTCGCTGGCTAATGACGCTGAATGGAATTTAAATTTGAACTCGGCAAACTCAAAAGATTAAATAATGGATTTTTGTGTGATCTGCCGGCCCCTTTCCTGGCTAGAATGATAAGATGTCAATTGGAAAAATTTAAATATTGATGAATTTTAACTTGTGCATTGATTGGGCAGTGACATATTTTGAATAATGATTCACATTAAAAATACAAGGATTCATATTGATCATTCAATATCTGGCTGTATTAAAATAATTGAATAATCCTTAGAACTTGCTATGCTTTAAGAAATTTGTTTTTCCTAATAACTGAAGACCCAACTAATGCATAACTTGCAAAAAACACTGGAAATCCCTACATCTGCCTTTCTACATTCTTCTCTCCTGTTGTCCCGCTGGCCTGCCGCTCTTGGGGGGACAGTCTGGGGTCTTGGAAGATGGGTGATTTCCTATGTGTAGGAGCCAGCGGATGTGGGGTTACCCAGCAGCTGGAGGCTGTAGGAACCCCAGGGAACTCTCATCCTGGTTAGCTTTTCCTGGGTGTCTGTGACTCTGGGGTGTAAGAAAGGCCAGCGTGGGGTTGGAGTTGTTCTGATTTTCATTTTTGTTGAACTTGAGCCTATTCCCAGGGGATCTGAGCGGGCACGTCTTCAGTGGACGTCCGTGGACACCCCAGGAGCTGTGCTCACATTTCATGGACTCACTTCTTGCGGGGCTTTGTCCAAGTTCCCAGCCTGTGTCACGATTCTGACTTCCTTTGCTCGTGGCAGGGTGCTCACGCGGTCACGGATCAAGCCATTCATCAGGAAGGAACGCCCATGTGCCGCTGTCCCGTTTGCTGGATGGTTGCCCTCATTCTCCATGTGTCGTTCATTCATCCTGGGCATGTGTGCCAGGCATTAACTCCATCGGGGAGGCACCACGCCTGGCCTTGTGGCACGTACAGCCTCGCCAGGGAGACAGACATTAGTGCTTTACACAAGGAGTTAGGGCATGACCCATGTGACCCGTGATGGTGTGGTGGGGACTATGCAGGGAACAGTCTGGAGCAGCATGCAGGGGGGAGTGAACTCGGCAACCTATTGGCTACCCTCAGAGAGACCCCCCTTCAGAAAGGCCTTCTGGCAAAGTTGGTCCTTGGCTGGTGTTGGGAACTCGGTCGGTAATCAGTTCTCTATTTTGATAAAAAAAACTTTCCTTAACCAGTAAGACTGGCTCATTGTCCCTCCATTGCACAAAACACGTGGTTTATGCTGAGTACCTCCTTTCCTTCTGGGGGCCTGGAATTTTGGTACAAGTTACGCAGAGGATGCCCATGTGCACCTGTAGAAACCCTGGGTGCTGAGACTGATGAGCTCCCCCCATGGATGACACAGCCGGGGCTGGAGGAGTGAAGCCCGCCCATGGCTGCTCTGGGAGGGACCCTCGGGAGCTTGTACCTGGTTTCCCTCAGACTTGCTCTGTGGGCCTTTTCTCTTTGCTGATTTTGCTCTGGACCCATTTGGTGTAATAAATCTTAGTGACGAGTAGCACCATATGTTGGGCCCTGTGAGTCCTAGTAAATCATCAAACCTGGATAGAGTCTTGGAGTTTCTATTTGCCATGCGTGCTTCTTCTGTGATGTAGTCAGTGTGTGTTCAATTTCTTGGCTATTTAAAATTGGATTGTGTTGTTATTATTGAGTTGTATGTATATTCTAGATACAACTTCTTTATGGGATGTATGTTTTACAAGTATTTCCCTTTAGTTTGTGACTTACCCTTATCTGAACAAGATTGTTTGGAAATAAAAAGATTTTAATTTTGATGAGGTCCAGTTTATTGACTTCATAGTTTCTGCTGTGTCATATTTAAGAAATCTTTGATGGGAACCAGTTTTGTTCTTTCACATGTGGCTTTCTGGTTTCCCCAGCATCATCTTTTTTTGTTGTTGTTGTTTTAAAGATTTGTTTTATTTATACAAGGGCTGGGGTACAGGCTAGATGCACGGGAGGGTGAGAGGATTCACCAGAGACAGAGCAGGGAACAGAACAGGCAGACTGACGAAATACACTGCTGAGGGGAGCAGCGGGTGAGATGGGAGAGGTCTGCTCGCCATGGGGGTTGCTCCAAGGCCGGCGGGGGGATTGAACCGGCACTGCAGAGGCTGTGGACAGATTCACAGAGCTGCGCTCAACCACCTGTGCCACCAGGGAGGCCCTCCCCAGCATCATCTTTTGAAGTCATTTTCCTTTTTCCCTTGTATAGTTGTAGTTCATTTGTCATAAATTAGATGTTGGTGTATGTGTACATTGATTACTGGGCTTTCAATTCTGTCCCAGTGATCTATGTGGCTATTTTTGTTTGCATACCATACTGTTTTAATTATTGTTATTTTATAATACTGTTTTAAATGAGATAACATGATGCCTCATTTTCCTTAAAATTAACTTAAATTTAACTATTTGGGATCTTTTGTAGCTCCATTTAAATTTTATTATTTCCCCATTTATTTAGTTTTTCATTTTCATCTATTTTTCATTTTATTTATCGTGAATACTTTTTTATTGACGTGACGTTGGTTTACAATACTGTATATAACTTAGCAGAATAGATTCACACCTCCTCAATGTATGTTACCACAGCGTACCTGACACCAAAGCGATGATAGTCCTTGACCGTAGACCTCTGGGCTCTTGCTTCCCTTTCTTCTCAGTCCGCTCCTTCCCCCTCAGGTAGCCTCAACTCTGTAGTTATATTTCTACGGGTTGTGTTGGTTTAGCTTTGTCAGTTCCTATATTTTTTTTCTCTATATTCCACAGATGAGTGAAAAAAAATACATGGAATTTGTGGAATCAAAAAAATAGTATTTTTCGTTCTATTACCTTAAAATACCAGAATTTCAATAGAGAATGCACTGAATCTGTGTATTGCTTTCAGTAGGATTGTCATTTTGACTAGATTGATTCATCCCTCCATGGACATGAGATGGGCTATCTTTCCAACTCTTAGTGTCTTGTTCTATATCTTTTAACAATGTGTTTTCGTTTTCATTATACAGATCTTTCGTTGCCTTTGTTAAATTTATATCTGGGTGTTTAATTCTTTTTGATGTGATTATAAATGAGATTGTTTTCTTAGTTTCCTTTTCTTCTTGCTTGTTATTTGCAACAATTTTTTGTGTATTTTTAACTTGCCACTTTATTGTATTCATTTATTGTTTCTAACAGTTTTTCAGTGAAGTCTTTAGGGTTTTCTATATATATGTATATATTACTGTGTTATCTGCAAATAATGATAATTTGACTTCTCTTTTCCAATCTGGATTCCTTTAATTTCTTCTTCTTGTCTCATTGTTCTGGCTAAGACCTCTAATATTTAAGTGGTAAAGATAGACTTATTTGCCTTGATCTTGACCTCAAAGAAACACTTTCTATTTTAATCATAGTGATGACACTGACTGTGAGTTTATGGCCTTGATTATATTGAGGTATGTTCCTTCTATGCCCATTTATTAAAGAATTTTTATTGTAAATGGGTGATGTATCTTATCAAATGCTTTCTCTGCATCTATTGATGATATGATCTTTGTCCTTTCTTTAGTTGAAGAAGCATATTACATTCATTTATTGTGAAAGCACATGTGCACCCCTGGAATAAATCATGCTTGGCCATGGTAGAAAATACTCTTTGTGTATTGTTGAATTCAGATGCTACATTTTGTTGAGAATTTTCACATCTTTGTTAATCAGACCTATTGATCATTGTTTTGTGTTGTGCTTGTCTGGTTATAGTATTAGGGTAATGTTGGCCTTATAGAATATATCAGGTAGTGTTCCCTCTTCTTCAAAGTGTTCTCTTTGAAAAAGTTTGAGTGAAATAAATAGAAATTCTTCTTTGAAGGTTTGGTAGAATTCACTTGTTTTGCTTTATGAGAGACTTTTGATTACTGTTTCCATGTCCATAATTGTATTGCTCTGTTTAAATTTTCTGTTTCTTCTTGGTTCACTCTTGGCAGACTGTATTGTTCTAAATTTTCCACACTTATTCAAGGCTATCAAATTTATTGGCGTACTGTTGTTCATGGTAGTTTCTTATGTTCCTTTTTATTTTTATAGTATCTGTTGTCATTTCTCCTTTCATTACTAATTCTATTTATTAAAAGTTTTCTCTCTATTTGTGAGCCGAGCTAAAGGTTTGCTGATTTGGTTTATCTTTTTGAGGAACCAACTCTTTGCTTTATTGATTTTACATATTGTCTTTTTGGCTTCCCTTTCATTTATTTCTGCTCTAATTTTTATTAATTCTTTCCTTCGGTGTCTTGGTTCCTTATGTTGTTTTTCAAGTTGCTCTAAGTATGAGGTTATATTGAGGTTTTTCTTGTCTTTCAGTGTAGGCCCGTATTGCAATGAGCACCCCACTTTGTACTGATTTTGCTACATCTCATAGGTCCTGATAGCTTCTATTTTTGTTTTCCCTTGTAACCAGCCAGCTTTTAAATTCCACTTTAATTTCCTCATCGATCCAGTGATTATTGAGAAGCATGTTGTTTAATCTCCATGTATTTAAAGTTTCCCTGGTTTCCTTTTTGTGGATGATTTCTAGTCTTACGGCATTGTGATCAGAAAAAAATGTCTGTACGAGTTCAGTTTTCATAGAGTTACTGACTCTTGATTTGTGCTCCAAACATCGCTTGTCCTTGGCAATTCTCCATGGGAACTTGAGAAAAATGTGAATTCTGCTGTTTGGGGGTAGAACATCCTATAAGTGCAATCAGGCTTTTGTCTCCTTCACTCCCCCAGGAAAACTCCTATTAAGGCTTACCAAGTGTCCTATTAAGGACCCCAAGCCCAGTGGTTAAGTCTTAGTCCTCATCTTACTGACCTGGGAGTGGCATTTGACATAACTAGTCCACTCTTTCTGCTAAGCCGCTTTCCTGCTTGCTCCTTTTCAGTCCCCTGGCTTCCCAGCGTGCTGGCGCTGACCGCTGCAGTGCCAGGGCCCCATGGCTCAGCCACCGTCTCTTCCACTTTCCCACCCCAAACTCCCAAACTCTTAGTTTCACATATTATCTCTATGCTGATGACCCCAAATTCATAGTCCCAGCCTTGGCCTTCAGACCTTCTGCTTGGATGCCAAATAGGCATCTCCCTTGATTTATCACTTCCTGGACATAAAAGCCCTGACCTTGCCCGACGCAGGAAATGGCAGCTCCGCGAGCCCGCTGACTGTGAGTCATCCTGGACGCCTTTCCTCTCCCTTCCCTCTCCTAACCCATCAGCAAATCCTGTGGTCTCACCTTCAGGAGTGACCCGGAAGCCCCGGGCCTCTTCAACACCGTCACTTTCACTGCTGTCCACGTGGCCCTCGGCTCTCCCCAGCACCAGTGCTGGCGCCCCTCCTCCAGGATTGCTTCTAAACACTCAAACTCAATCATGTCACCCATTGCTCAAAAGCTCGCAGAGGCTCGCATCCCACTCAAGGATGACAGAGTCCTGCTGCCACCGTGACCTCGTCTCCCGCCGGCCTGCTCTGCCCCCGCCCGGTCGCTAAGTCTCTTCAACACGTCGCACACCCTCCTGGGTCAGGAGTCCCGCACGCCAGTTTCGTGTGCATCACTTCTCTAGAAAGGCACACGCACATGTTTTATTAAAACAGTGTTTTGTTCCGTGTTCAGTAGCTCACTTTCCGTCACTCCAAAATACACCAGGGGTATTTTCCTATGCGGGTGTCTCCACATGGTGAGAAAGCACTTTTGGTGGCTGACACTGGGGAGTCTGTCTTGCCTCCTCCTCCCTTCTTCTGAGAGTGTGCCTTGCTGTTTAGAGGGCTGGGTCCTCTGAACCAAGCGTGGCATTCCCACTGCAGAACCTTCTTGGCACTGTGCTGCTTTCGTCTTTTGCTGCCTCTTTTGCTGCCTCTTCCCTCCCTGATCTAATTAATTAGATTACGAATTCCGTGGGGACCAGAGAGTGTGCATGTTTTGTAGTTTTGTATCTTTCATAGTTGTGGGCTCAGTACCTGCATGTTGAGCGGATGGACGGATGGATGGACGGACAGATGGATGGTGGTAGACGGCTGGTACGCGGTGAATAATGGTGCCTGCTCTGTATGGGCACAACACTTAAGTGCTTTATATACATTGTCTTATTACATTTCCCAACAAGCTCTGTGAATTAGATACTGTATTATAATTTCCATTTTGTAGAAAAGGCTCAGTGGAGGGAGGGGCTGTCGCCTGTCTGGAATCACATTTCCTTAGCGACAGAGCCAGATCCAGCCCAGGGCTGCCTGCTCCAGAACCCAGCTTCCCCCCACGACCTTGCACGCCTCTGATAAAGAACCTGTTTTGCATGGAATTGTTTCCTCCCGCTGAGGCTGGTTACATGTTTAATTGCAGAAAGCTCCCAACCCGTGATTAATAGATTAAGAGGGCAACTTTTTCCCTCCTGGGAAAACAGTTCTTTCATTAGCACAAAGACTTTCTCCAGAATAAATAACTCAACCCCACCGTCCTCTCCCCTCAAACACTCTTCCGTGGCCTCTCAAGGGTCCATCCTTGAGGAGTGGCCTCCTGGCCACTTGGTCCCTGCTGTTTTTCTGCTTTGCAGCGAGGTGATGAGCTCCCGGCCTGCACCCAGAAGGGACACACTTCAGCCCCAGGTGTTCCCGGGCAAGGTGGGCGGGCCCATCCGCTGTCTGTCAAACTCTGGGTTCTAGAAAACTGAGCTTCAAAGAAAAAAATAAAACTATCTGCGGAGATTTTGTTCAAGTTCCACTTGGCTAGCGGGCGTGCAATGCACACTGTAACAAAGCTTTAATATAATTAAACTTTAAATTCCATGTAGAATCTAGTGGGTAGGCAGATGTACCGGTGTGTTAAACTTTATGTCGCTTGAAAATGGTTTTCAAGTACATCAGAGGGAGCCCATCCAGCTGTAAAATTATCTGCTTTATGACGCCGCATCGCAGCTCTGATCTTTTTCTTTTAATTAAAAATATACCTTAAAGTTGAACCGTCCCCATTCTCTCCTACCTCTCTGCCTCCTTCTTAAAATTTACCGACGGGAGCTGAAGTGGCACGGCTGTTCTGTGAACCTTGGGGGATGTGTATGCAGGAAATCACTTTTCAATTAAATATTAATTTTTGTGGTTCTTCAGCTGGGCTTGGCCTGTCTCCAGGCCAAAGGGCAACAGCCCCGGTATCCGTGTGTCCAGGCTGTGAGGCCTTTGGCTGGTCCAGCCCCCCTCCAGTGGCTCCAAAATCCAGGGGGGCGAGATCGTGGCAGAGGCGGGGGTGGGGTGATCCTCGCCCGGCCTGCCCATCCGGCCCAAGTGGGGGCGGCCTGAGAAGGGTCTGCCCCAGGGTGGGGTGTCAGGGTCCCTGCTTGGACCTGAGCTCAGAGTCCCCCCATAGCCTGTGTTACTGACATCGCCATACCTCACTTCCTCTCCTCCTGGGAAGGTCATCCCTTTAATCTGGGGTTTCATTCTCTGTTTGACTGCACTGGCCAACAGGTGGCTACGCAGCAGTCCCTGCCCCCCGGCCTGGCTCGAGTCCCCTGGTCCTACGTGGGTGTGGATGTCAGTGCCCGGGAAAGGGCCTTGGCAGAGGGAAGGACACAGAAGGGCGGCCTGGGCCGGAACCCCCGGGCCTGGCTCTGCCTGCAGCTAATGAGCAGCTGTCAACATGCTCAGTGTTACTTTTTAAATGAGATCAATCGAATAAGGCACCTACGGTAGAGCCTGGCATACAGCAAGCACTGAATAAACATTGGCTATTATTGAGAGTATGAATATTTTATTATTCTAATTATAATCAGATCCTGGAAGGCCTTCTTTAGGATCCTTTTGGAACCTGACGGGCAGAGAAATAAAGGAAGAGACAAGAAATAATTCCTCGCTTGCCTGGAAGACCTGTGGGTCCTCCGCCAGGAATGGGAGCAGAGGCATCATCTTGTTAAATGCCCCTCTGCTTTCAGAATGGAAGTGGGGGGCCCCAGCAGCACACAGTATGTGGGGATGGTTCTCTGACTGCCCTGCTCTTCTAAAAGCTTGGTCGCTTCAAGTCCCCCAGCTCCCCCGTCACGGCTGGTTCCTGGCCACGCTCAGTGACTTTGTTGGGGTGACCATGTGTCCCCTGTGGTCTTACTGGGCCCTGCTGGCCGCCACCACCCTCCTAGCAGCAGGCAGAGTGACTGGCCAGAGGGCCTCATTGGCTGTTAAAGAACCTCAGTTTCTAGCAGCCTCGCTGCCTTCTTGCGCCCCACCAGGCACCCCGTGGCAGCCGCACCTGATCCCAGGAAATGCCCCTTCCACCCCTGTGCTGGAAGGCGGACGACGTGCCTCTGCGGCAGTAGTGCCCAGCCCGTTGCCAGCGGGGTGCCAGGCCGCTTGGGGGAAGCTGGCTGGCAGGGGTTGGGACTTCAGAGACTGTCAAAAAATTTCGCTCTGCACTCAGCCTGGGGGGACTTGCCAGGCGGCGCAGGTGAACCCAAGCCTCCACCCTCCAGGGCTTTAGATTCCCCGGGAAACCAGCCGCAGGGCTGAACCTGGGGGTGATGCTGCTTGCAGCCGCGCCCCGAGTGTCTTGCCAGCTCAGGCTGTCACACTGAGCGCAGCAGAACACAGTAGACGAGCAAGCAGCAGGGGCTGGTCTTCGCACCGTCGGGGAGGCTGTGCGTGTGAGCTTGGCACTGGCAGGGGGGCTTTGGCGAGGCCCCTGTGCCTGGCACACGGACAGCTGCTTTCTTGCCGCTGTTGCACCCCTCCCAAGAGAGCAGGTCCTTCGCCCTCTAGGGAGAGACTCCACGGAGAGCGCGGGTGTCGCTGAACCAGGCGAGACTTTCCTGGGGACTCAGTGCGAGGGAGCCAGTGCTGGGCAGGAGACAGCCGGGGAGGGCCTCGAGGGCGGCGTGCGATGGGGAGGAGGCAGGACAGGGCTTGCTCCGGGCAGGGCTCGGCCTTCTCCCCCCGGGGGGCTGGGAGTTAACCTAACACTTAGCGTCTATCACGGCGCCTGCTGGTCAGCGTGGTGCCCAGATTGTCTGGACAGGGCTCTTCAATTCATGGTCCAGCGCACCTGTCCAGGTAGGGCCTCTTCCCCCAGCTGCTGTGTGTGCTGGGTGAGCTTGGAAGCGCCGTCTCTCTGCGCTCCAGACACAGCGTCAAGGTCGCTCACCTCTGCCAGCGTGTCCTGGTGACGGCGCCAGCTTCCCAGCTTCCCAGACGAGCCCGGCCCCGCTTGCATTAGCGAACGGGTCCTCTCCAAACGGGACGCCGCTGTCCCAAGTAAAGCCGTCAGGAGGTTCCCGATCATTCAAATGCCTGGGGGTTCAGCTGCCGGGGGGCATCAGTGCCTGGCTGCGATGGCCAGGAGCCCCGTCCCCGCTGGTAAACGCAGGCACAGAGGCGGGAAGGTCACCCCTGGGCCGAGTCCCGCCGACGGACTCGAGCTCCTTGCCCGGGGCCTGTCTCTCCGCTGCTCTCGCTCTAGGGAGAAGCCCAGGGAGGGAAGAAGGATCCTCGGCGCAGCTGAGCTCCTGGGGTGAGAGGGCCAGACGGAGAGTCCTTGTCCAGGGCCCTTCTCGCTCTCCCGGAGAATCCCTGGGAACCCCGAGGAGGGGGGTGTCCGGCAGGCTCCTCGGCCGGGCGGGAGGCTCCCCCTGCTCCCCCAGGCGCACGGCGGCCTCCAGGCCCCTCTTCATCTCGCCTTAAATCAGGGTGCAGTGGGCTGCCGGTTTCTTCCTGTGCTGTATTTATGGAAACCGCTAAAGACTTCAAAAAGGGTTTAATTCAATGTGAGGTTCTATCTTTGAAGAAATTTGTTTAACAGTGCAGGGAAAATTGGGCTTTTAATACAGGAGGAGCGGAGAGAGCGGCTCTGCAGCTGAAGAGAAAGTGGAGCCAGAGATGGCCGTGCCCGGAGGCCCCAGGCTGGGAGGAGGGGTGCAGCCTTGAGCAGGCCTCCCCCGTGGGGGTGCCGTCCAGCCCTGGCGCCCTCAGGGTGTCCAGGGCACGGGACAAGGGCATCTCAGTGTCCAGGAGTGGGCGCCCAGATTGGGGAGGCGCTGGACGGGGCCTGCTAGGACGGGGCAGGATGAATTAATCCGCGAGGCTCTGAGCCCCCAGGGCTGCGGCTCTTGCTGGCCCCCTCCCCCACTTGCTTTTGGGCATCCTCAGCTCAGGCTGCACAGCCTCCCTGGATCAGGGGGAAGGTTGGCTTTTAGAGAAGCACAGAAACAGGGGAGGGGAGCACTGTCATGCAAAGAGCTTGGGAGGAGCACGTTCCTAGGTTCAAACCCCCTTCTGCTGCTTGTGAGTTGGTGACCTGGAGCCTGCTTCCTAGTAACCTCGACCTTCAGCCTGCTCACCCCCACAGCACAGAGCACCCAGGCCTCCAGGCCTTGCCGTGGACAGGAGCCATCGCCCCACTTAGCAAGCACCTACTATGTGCCTGGCATGGCTGCTGCCAAGTGCTTTAATTGGCTCATTTTCTTGAAATGCAAAGGCGTTTCTAAAGGCCCCGGGAGCCTCCGGAAGGGCGGCTCCTCCTTCCCACCCTTAGGAGAGGTAAGCAGCCGGGACAGCAAGGGCAAGAGCCAGCTGCTCCTCGCCCTGCCCGCTCAGCCAGGTCTCCCTCCAGGCTGCGGCGGCTCCACCAGGGACGCATCAGATGTTCATTTTCACAGATCCTGGAGGCGGAGGAAGCACTTGCGGAAGGAGAAGGGAAGAGATAAGAACACGCAGAAGGTTATCTTTCAATTAGGGGAGCAGTGATTCTCCCGGCAGGAGTCTGGGCTGGGAATACCCACTTCCCGCTCTGAGGAGAAGGAAACCTGTGGGGCTTCTCTCCGGGGCGGGCAGGCTGCCACGGGGCTGCCCCTCCGGGCCTTTCTTCCTCCCACGTAGGGACCCCACCAAGCCCTGAGGGTTCCTCTCCCAGGAGGTCAGAGCAGGGCACCCCTACCAGCCAGGGTGGTGGGCAGACCTGTTCTACTGCCCAGGGCGGGGGCAAAGGGAGCTCATGGGGATATAGGGGGTCTCAGATGGGGAAGGGCAGGGCTGGGCACAGAAACTGGCTCATTTTCTGCCTCTCTGTGGTGATCAAATATAGCAGGAGAAATGCTTTCTTCCGCGTTGTAGAAATACCGGCTCAGCCCAGGGAATGCTCTGGTCACTTAGTGGCTGTGTGACCTAGGGGCAGCTGCTCATCTCTCTGAGCCTGAGATAATAGCACCCACCTCTTAGGACTCTCAGGGCATCAAAGGAGTTAATATCCCTGCAGTCTTGTTTGGATCTGAGCTCGGCTCGGTTTCCTGGCTGGTCCTGGCCGGACACAGCGTGTTCACAGGTCACAATACCGGGGCGGCGGCATTCTCCAGGGGTGACTGCCGTGAAGGTGGGGAGAGGGGGTGGTCCAGCCCATTTCCCAGCACAAGCTGTGCCTGGGCCAGCAGCCAGTGATCAGAACCAGCCCGGAGATGCCCACGGTATCAGGGGTGAGGGGAGGCAGGTGGACAAAGCACTCGTGGGGACAGGCTGGGGGAGGGGAGTGAGTGGGGACAGTGTCGGGGCCCTGATAGCGGGGAGGGAAGAGGTGTTTCCTCCAAGACCTGGCAACCTCTGCACCTGGCTTCTCACCCCCGTGCTGTGGACATCCTGGGCTGCGCCCCCCTTTGCCTTGGGGCTGTCTGAGGCTTCGCAGGTCTAGCCGCCTCCCTGGACTCACCAGGCAGGTGCCAATACTTCCCAGCCCCCCAAACTGTGACAACCTCAGATGTCTCTGCACATTGCCCAGTACCCCCAGAATCCCCTGCTCAGCACAATGCAGACCCCGATTCTTAGCATTTTGCAGGGGGGTGTTGGCCTGCACCGAAGGGCAGGGTGAGGAGCCCAGGGGCTGTGGCGGTCAGGACTCAGGACGCTCAAGGACAGGCCTGCGCCCGGTGGGACGGCCTTGGCCCATATTGATTGACTCATCAGATGATCTGCCTCGGCTGCCTGCGTTTGTTTACAGGGTGAAAATTAATGCCACAGATGTTTACTGTATAATAGGATTGGAAATCTGTTGGGGGAGCAACGGTTGGGAGTACTGGGCCAAGAATGAGAAAAACACGTTTGCATAAAGGAGGATTTGGTTCAGTAAGTCACACGCGGGGCTCGCTGGCAAACGCTAACAGGAAACCCACGTCCCCTCCCCCGGGCCGCGCTGGCCTGCACGTGGGGCTCCCCATCTGTCCTCCGTACCCCTTCAGGTGTTTTCGTGATGGAGAGCACATCTCCTGAGAGGGAGCACCACGCCTAATTACCCGTCACCAGCGGCGTGGAGGGCCAGGGTCTGCCCGCTCCCTCCTGGGAGTCTCCTGTGCTGGGTGCCCTCACCAGCCGGCCTTCCCGCTGACCTTGGGCATGTGGGGCACCCCTGGTGCCTCCCCTCTTGGCTCTGTTCTTGCTATGCCTTTGCCTGGAGCCAGGTCACTGTGCTCTAAGCTGCAACTCTCTTGCCAGAGCATCTAAGCCACTCGCCAGAGAACCAGCTAGCCGTGTCTGGGATCTCAGGAATCCGGCAGACGGGCACCCCAGGGATACCTCACCAGGGTTCCTGCTTCCTCTGGCATTGGGGGGTCCTCTGGGTGAGTCAGCTGCAGGCCTTGGGTGGAATGCCTGGTGACCAGCAGGAAGCCCCAGAGGGAACCCCCTTTCTGGAGAGTTCTCCTCCCCTGGACCCGAGTGCACGCTCTTCATTTGTTTTCGCCGTCCTTATGTTTTTCTCTTCAACCGGCTCTGATTGGATTCAGCACAGATTAACATTTTCCATTATACATTATAATGTGTTTTTTTTAAACCAAATCTCCCTTCACAGATTGCTGTCTTCATAATATAGGAATTATTTCTCAGTCACTTTAAAAGTCCTGCTTCATTAGCTTGGTGACTGTTTGGTAATTTGCAAAGTCACTTTCACAAGTTTTAATACTGCCCGGTTGAGAACCACAGTCATAAACGTGTTAGGTCCTAACAGCGTGAGGACTCGTCTGGGCTGGAAGGACGAGAGCCGCTCCTTAGCTCTGACCTTGGCTCAGGCCTGCGCCAGGCGACATGGTGTGTGGGCCTCCCCCGGGGGCTCAGGCCTCTGTCTCGGCTCCTTCCTCACAGCTCCCTGAACACCTTTATTTTCGCCTTTATCCTTCCTTCCGGAAGGCTCTTCCCCATGTGAAGCCTCACATCGAGACTCATCCTTTCTGTCCCACCCCGCAGGGCAGTCAGGGTTTCAGTCCCCAGGCCAATGTGCCCTTTGCAGCACCCAGATTCCAGCCTCCTTTCCAGCTTTGGGGTTTTTCTTTGCATATAAGAACTGGGGTGCAGGCCAGAGGTGCAGGGGTGAGAAGACTCACCAAAGACAGAGTAGGGAGCAGAACAGGCGGGCGGACTGAAATCCGCTGCTGAGGGGAGCAGCAGGGAGGCAGGAGAGGTCTGCTGCGCCGTGTGGGTAGCTCCCTGGCTGGGGATGGAGTGCAGGCCGCAGCGGTGATAGCCTGAGACTCTACCACTTTTTGACAGATGCCACTGCCTGCTGGCAACAGGGTCCAGAGACCTGTGTTTGAAACTGGGGGGCCTTTTCCCCTTGCCCGGGTCGAGGCTCCCCCGAGACAAGCCAGGGAAAGGGAAAGTGGACAAGTTCTCCAGGACGGATGGGGCCGCTCCTCTGCCCCAGGCCTGCGGCGCCTGCTGGCTGGAGGGCCTGGGACTGCACCCTCTCCGCAGAGGCTGGAGCCTCACGCTGCTGTCGTGTTTCATTTGTCCTGATTAATCTGGCGTCCGCGGGAGCGGGAGGGAGCGATGTGCTCCCCCAACCTTTCACAGATGTTTCAGGCCAAGTTTTTCTGGCAAAATCAATTTTGACATTTTGATAAGAACCCATTCGCCGTGTTCTGTATTTTGAATCTTTGACTCTAAGCTGTTCTGAAAGCCAGCTGTGGGCCTAAATCTTGTTTGTAAAATCTGCATACTGCACCAGCAGCAGAAACGGCGAGAAGCTCGGGTCATTTCCTAGACACTCGAAGCCAGTTCGGCGGACACGGCGACATTGAATCACGCCGGTTTATCAGGCTTCGGCGGGAGGCGGCTGAGAGGTGCATAATGAATGTCTTGAACCAGCTTCTGTCTCTCGCAGTGTTCGGAATGCAAAAAAAGCAGACTGTTAATGGAAATATTTTGTATTCATGAAAAAAACAAAGTCCCTGCTACTTAGGAAACATGGTCGCGGCATAAACCCGGACATCCCCTCACCGCCGGGGAGCCTCGCTGCTTGGGAGAGGGAGAAATGACAGACTGGACTGGAAGCATTCTAGGCCGCTGTTTGAAAGGCGTCCCCCCACCTACCAGAGCCCCCCGTCGACAACGACATTTCAGGGGGGCCAGAGAACTCTACCCCGCCTGCTCCATCCTCGGTGCCCTTCTGCAGAATGACGCGAGCCGGGGAGGCCAGCAGCGCACAGAGCACGGTCCTGGACCAGGTCGCAAGGCGCGCGGGTGGCGAGGAGTGGGGGTCCCACCTGCCCTTTTTCTTCCTGTGTTTGGCGGGGGGAGGCCATCAAGACACCCCCCTCCCAGCCAGCCTTCTGCTGAGAGCACAGCAGGGTGTTGGAACTGGGCCTCCAACCTCTCCTTTCCTCGCCTTGGGGTCCCTTGGTCAAGAGGGGGGCCTGCCAGCCAGGGAAACTGGGGTTCAACATGCCTTTAGGACAGGGATGTGGTGGCGTTGGCCAAGCAGGAGCCACTGGGCTGGGCTCTGGTCTCCTTCCTGCTGCTGCCTTTCTCCAGGCCCCTGGGCACAGCAGCCCCCTCGGCACTGGGTGTTCCCCACCCACCGCCCCGGCAGTGTTGGGCTAGAAGCTTAGCCAGGGCACGGGAGACCTCGCCTCTGAGCCCTGCTTCCTCTGTGTCCTCACTACACAGACTTAGCTCAGGGGATGGGAGGTGCTTTGAGACGTTCCTGTGGGAGAGAGCAGTGAAACAGGCAGGGAGAAGCTGGGGCTTACTCACCTAGCTAGGGGTGCCCTTAACTGGAGTCAGAAGATGAGTATCAGCAGCCCCCCGTGAGTGCAGCAGCCTGGGCGCCGCCAGGGCAGCGGGTGGGTGGCCGAACCTGGGGAGTGTGATCGGGTTTTAGGGAAAACCCCGCAGCCACTTTGGGGAAATGCAGGTCAGATTGAGCCGTGCTGTCCAGACACACAGAGCCCGGCTGCCTGGCCCTGCACCAGGCTCTGGCGGCTGGACACTGGCGGGTTCTGTTCTGAACCCTGAGCTGGGTTTCCAAATGGATCAAAAAGGCCCAAGTTCCCTGCCCCAGTCAGGGTCAGCAGCTCCGGCGCCCGTGAGGCCTTGGGAACAGCTGGCTGGAAATGGGCTGGTCAGGTCAGAAAGGCGGGCGCCCCGAGGGGGTGTGATGGGGGACTGCTGGGGCGGCCTCAGGGGCCTGGCTCGGCTTGGTGGGGCTCCAGATTTGACTTGGACTTCAGGAGGGACGCGTGTGGGGTGGCCTCAGTAGCACCCGTGACCCCCAGCAGCCACAGGCTGTGGAGTCTGGTCCACCACCCCCACCATGTGTCCCCAGCTCGTGCTCCCATGGGGGGACAGTGTCATCTCACACGCGCAGCTTCCGGTTTGGGCCGCTGGACATGGTGGCCGCTCTTGGGGTAGGCCAGGGGGATGCATGTGGCTGCAGGGGCTTTTCCCTTCTCCCACCTCCCTTTGTGATTAACCCTGTTGTTTCCTGAGATTGAGCCGCATCTTGCATTGTGGGTGCACAGGTGGGGACCCACAAACCGTGAGCAGATCCCCCACCTGTGGACACTTCCAAATGTGAACCAGAATGAGCTCATAGCATATCCAACTAACTGACAGATGGAAGATTCCACAAGTTCTGTGGGGCACAGACCATCCCCTGCATTATTGCATGTAAACTGGTGTGACTTGGGGATTCTAGGACTAGACTCGGGGTGCCTCACCCAGCGCTCAGCATTCCTCCTGGACATCACCAAAGGACGTGAAAATCAACTTTGACAAAATCATTTGTAGGAGGATGTTCTTGGCAGTTTTGTTCCTGACTAAGAACAAGAAGCAAATCAGGTCTCCACCGACAGGTGAATACACAGGACACCATCCTGGGGGGTGCCTGTAGGGTTGTTGTAAGAAAAGCACCGTCAGACAGTCTCGTTGTCCTGTGAGCACCACAGTGTGCAGTTGCACAGACCTTCGTGGTCTCGCCCGCCACACACCCAGGTGACCAGCTGGGTCTCTGGGTCTTACCTGTCACCATCACTGACTCAGGAGATTTCTGGAACATGCCATCTGGATGGACCTCAAACACCGCGCTGATGAAAGCCAGATGCCAGGGGGGTCAGGGGATACGTGTCATTAAATCAACCTCTAGATGAGGCAAAACTGGTCAGTGCTGAAAAAAATAACAATGGTGATGTGGGTGATGGTGCCTGCAACTTCCAGGGAAAGGCTTTTTGGGTTACTAGCGTCCGATGTGCCTTTGTCAACATCCACACCTTCATGCCTTTGAGATCCGTGCATTTATTCATGCTGTAAATTTTGTCTAAAAAACCCCCCTGCGAACAAATATTGAACTCCAGTTAATGATATGCCTGCAGAAGCATAGGAATGTCTGCAATTTATTTGGAAACACGTCAGAAAATGAAATGGATCGATGCGTGTGTGCCTAGAAAGATGGATAGTTATAAAATAGAGCAAAGACAGCAAAATGTTAATTGGAGGACATGGGTGTCGAAACAAGGGTTTTCTTTCTGGGATTCTTGCAGCCTTCCTGCATGTGGGAGTTTTCATCATAACACGTGGGCGGGAAGCTGAGCGCATGTCTTCCGTGGAGTCTCTCCTGCCTGGTGAAGCCACGTTAAGGCATGAAGGGAATGCCGGAAGCTGGCGCAGGTCAGCGGCCCCCTTTGCTTGGGGTGGCTGAGTGGGGAGCCCAGGGAGAGGCCCGCAGTGGCTTCACATGGGTTGTTCCAGTGTCTAAGTTAGGGTGAGGGTGGGAGTGGGTAAATGGGTCTTCAGACTTTGCAGCTGACATATACAGAACACACCTACTATCTGTATTAAAAACTGCACACGGGCCTCCCTGGTGGCACAAGGGGTTGAGCGTCAGCACTATGAAGCAATCCACAGCTACTGCAGCACGAGTTCAATCCCTGGCCAGGGAGCAACCCACATGGTGCAGCAGACCTCTCCTGTCTCCCCGCTGCTCCCCTCAGCAGTGTATTGCAGTAGATCCACCTGTTCTGCTCCCCACTCTGTCTCTGGTGCGTCCTCTCACCCCCTGCACCTCTGACCTATACCCCAGCTTTTGTATGCATAAATAAAAAAGAAAAGAACAAAAAACTACACAACATTTTTTTTTTGAAAGGTTCTCAAGAAATTTTATCACAACGGTCTTTTAACTGGTACTGTTGGTTTACACTGTGTATGATTTTTGGGAACAGGTCACGCCTCTTCATGTATATGTTTGAGGAATTTCTTAAGGGAGATGCTGGGATCTAAGAGGCGGGCTGCTGTTTAAATGGGCTTTATAGTCTTGGTCCAAATGCTGTTTATTTCCATGATGAGCTGGGATTCTGGGGGCGTCCAGCACGGGGTACGTGTGCCGTTCCCATGACCTGGGTATGTGGCTCTTCAAAGGTCGGCTTCCTTTGGTTGCAAACGTGGAAAGTGATTTGTATTCCGCGTTCCCTGTTTGCAAATGGAAGCAGAAAAGTGTAGAAACCGGTACAGCTGGAATTCAAGTGAGGCTGATAACTCAGACCTCAAATCCAACAACCTTCCTGCCTCACTCTCAGCAAGTGATTTCACTCCGACTTCTCCCATCAAAACAGGAGACTGGAAACCAGAGCGCCTCAGCCCCGCCCACAGCTCCCAGTCTCCGGGAGCAGAGGAGCAGCCGTCTTCCCCCCTCCTTGCACCCCCCCTAGTCTTCATGGCCTTGCCATCATCTCCCTCTATCGATTTGTAGGGTTTTTGGTGTTTTTTTTTTTTGAGTAGTTTTTTTTTTAAAGATTTATTTATTCATGCATGCAAGAACCGGGGTACAGGCCAGATGCTTGGGAGGGTGAGAGGATTCACCAGAGCAGGGAACAGAACAGGCAGACTGATGAAATCCACTGCTGAGGGGAGCAGCAGGCGAGACAGGAGAGGTCTGCTGCGCCATGTGGGACCCTCGCTGGCCGGGATCGAACCCGCACTGCAGAGGCTGCGGACAGCTTCACGGTGCAGTGTTCAACCGCCTGCGCCACCAGGGGAGGCCAATTCATAGTGAGTTTCTGGAGGTTAAAGGATCAGCTTTCTCAGAGGCCTCAGCCTGACCCGGTGCCCTTGCAGCAAATCTGAGCTGATTCCTCATGACCCCTTCGCCCCTCTGACCTCCTTTCTACAGCTTTAGATAAAATTTATATATACCCTCACCCTCCTGGCCTCACCCACATGTCTTGGCGCCGTCTCATACTGTCTCTCCCTTGTCCCCTGGTCTCCACACCCTGAGGGGGTGCTCCTGCCGCCCCTTCTGGCTGCCAAGCCTGGGCACGTGTCTCCAGCCTTGTCCCTCTGGGTTTCTCAGCCGGGTCACAGGCTCCTCTGAGGCTCCCTCTGGCGCTCCCTCCTTCCCCAACTGGTCCTCAGTGTCTGTGGCCTCAAGATTTGCCCAAGGCTCTCTGTTCTCCTCACTCTAAAAAATGCCCATTGGAAAATTTCACCCACTGGATGGCTCTGGTTATGCTTCCACCCCAGGCCTTCCTACGCTGCCCTGCTGGCGTCCCCGGGTTCTGGAATGGTCGTCCATTGACCACTGGACACCAGCTTGGACATCCCTGCCCACTCCCTCCCCGCCCTAGGTCCTGGAGTTCGCCCTCCGCGGGGTCCCCTGTACGTCAACCCCTGTGGAGTCTCCTCGGCCGGTTCCCGCAGCCGTCAGAGCGTCAGTGCTGCCTCCTGACCACCTGGAGCTAGGCCCTCTCCGCCTTGCTGCATACCGTAGTCCAGGCTTCCGTCATCTTGGTCCTGGATCGTTGTAAACGCTTCTTAATCTTCCCCCGGCTCCTCTCCTGCCCTCCTTCAATTCATTCTCAATACTGAGACCAGAGCAATTTTTCTAAAGCTCAGTCTCGATGATGTCTTTCCCCACTTAAGGCCTGATCCGCCTCCTTTGCCTCTCGCCCCACCCTCTTGAACTGGGTTCACCAGCAGCCTTTGGCTGCTGCAGCCGCCTGCCCCAGCCCCTGCGGGGTCCTCTTTCCCTGCGGGCTTTTCCATCTGGTTCTCTCCCTGCCATGATTTACCCATTCACTTGGGCAGCTCCTGTGCATCCTCCCGTGCTCAGCTTCGCTGTCACCTCCCCTGGGAAGCCTTTCCTGATTGTTATCCTTCACGTCTGCCACAATCATTCCCCCAGTGCGTCCTCCACCCGGCGCTGGGGTGGGGAGAGGGGAGAGGCGGGTGCTTCATCACAGAGGGCTGACATCGATGCGGGAAAGACAGCAGGTGAATCGATGACGGACCTGCAGCTTCCGACATGAGAACAGGGAAGAGAAGAGGCAGAGCAAGGCCCTGCAGCGCAGGGTTTACACGTGTGCGTCTGGGTGTCGGGAACCCCAGTCACCCTCCCCGCCCCTCCCCCCGGCCCCTGCAACACTTAAACTTACACCTGGAGAGGTTGAAGCAGGAGGAATAAGAAATAAGGCAAAGGGGGTTTCTTGATAGGCTTGAGGAATAGAGAGACGAGCCGGGGGTGGGGCACAGCGGCCCTGGGAGAGCAGGGTCACTGCCAGGTCCCATGGTTGACAAGGTCAAGGCCAGAGATCGCGGGCAGGAGTCCAGAGTTGTCTTTGGTGCAGCAGGAGTGGTTGCCAGGGAGCTTTGCATTTGGACACAGCAGCGGCATCGAGGGGGACTTCACAGCAGCACGATCCACCCCGGCGAGGGTGCGGTGAGTGATTCCAGCTCAGCCAGCCTGGAGCCCATGTTTTCATCACCCTGAAAAGATCCCTGGTCACCCCATCCACCCCTCATCCCCTCCCGCAGCCCGGCCATGGGTCTGCTCTGTCTCTGCGGTGTGTATCCCGCATGCGCCGTACGCTGTGACAGCCGCCTCCCTGAGCCGGGTTTACCTGCCGGTCTCAGGTGTAGACAGGCCCATCCACTCGCAGCTGTCAGCTGATGGGCAAGGCGGGTCCTGACGGTGCGTGGGCGGGACCCGTCGTCGGGTGTTGCTCTCCTGGGAGACGTGCTCTGGCCTGGGCTTGCTGGCTCCACGGCGGTGCCACGTTGGCCTTTCCAAGAACTGCCAGGTGGTTTTCCAAAGTGGGAGCTTCGTTTGATTTTCACACTGGAGATTTGTTGGGAAGGGCTAAAGGATTTGGTGCCCTCCTGCTGTGGGGACTGGATTCTAAGGGGCAGGAGTAGAGCAGGAAGACAGGAGGCTGTGGCAGGGTCTGGGAGAAGAGAAGCTCTTTCCCCGGGGCGTCGAGGGGCGTCGAGGGGCGTCGAGGGTGGAGGGAAGTGGGCAGGTGGGGAGACACCAAAGATGGCAGCAACACTGCGGGAGTCCCTGACGCCGAGTGGAGAGGAGGCCCGGAGGGGTGCCCTGTGGCTGTCGTCTAAGAAACCTGTGGACGGGGGTGCCGCTTAGTGAGGCTGGGGGGCCCGGGGTGTGAGCCCTGTGTGCTCTCTTTTTGGAACAGCGACATCCCAGATGCCTGTCAGGCCTCCCAGGAGGAGATGGGACAAGCAGACTACACGCAGCTGCGGAGGCCGGGGCTGGGGGGACTGTCACACAGCTGGGCCATCTGAGGATGTTAATTCACCTGCAGGGGGCCCGGAGGCTAGGCCTGAGCAAGCATTTGGGGGTTAAGGGGAGAAGAATTCAGCCAAGGAGACCAAACATCACTGCCAGCAAGAGCGGGGGAGACCCGCAGACCTTGGAGGTGCTGTGGAATTGGGGAAGGCACGTCGAGCAGGAAGGCAGGCGCCTGGCAGGACACCGATGGCTGAGACTCATGTGGCCACATTCGTGCCACGTCGGTGGTGTGAGTGAGGGAGAGAGAGACAGGGAGCGAGCAGAAGAGCAAACTCCTTCGCCCACTGCTGAGAAGATGGACAGAGCAATGGGACGACCCCGGCAGGGGATGAGAGGCTGAGCAAGACTTTCTCCAACACGAGACACAAGAGCGTGTGGAGAGGTAGACCAGATGACTCCGCGGACAGAGCAAGGTGGTGGCGGGAGACACCCTGGGGGAGAGGGAAGAGGCGGGCTCAGGGCCCGGGGGACAGTGGCGCTGGGCGGCATTTGCTGAGTGAGTGAGAGATGAGTTGGGATGCGCCACGGTGCTGGTAACGCTGAGAGAGAAGGGTGCCTCCACTTGTGGGGTCCTCCCCTCCCCCATCTCTGCGCCCCTAGCAGAGAAGTCAAGCCCTCCTGCACTTATCTCGGGACCTTTGGCACGTTGCAGGGCCTGAGGTATTGACTTAGCGCTTCGGGGACCCCGCGGGCCGGGCTGGCAGCATCGCCAGCTATTTGGAAGTCCAGGCAGACAGATTGGATCGGGCTGTTGAAGGAGTTTGCCAGTTTGTGATGGGAATTGAGTTGAATTTACTCTCATTTTTTTTTGCCAGCTGTACTTGGCCAAATATTTATTTAATCTGAGGATTCTAGAGAAGAGCTGGGGTTTGACGGGCAGGCGGCTGGCTGCCAGCATGGCCGGTGTCTGCTCCGGCTCCCTCCCCTCACTCTGCCCGGGCAGCGGCCACCCCACCGCGGCGGGGTCGAGACACAGAGCGGCCAGGGTCTGCGGCCGCCATGTGCTGAGCTGCGCTCCATCCGGTCAGACCCCAGGAAGGGCTAAGCTTGCACCTTTGGAGGCCAGGGAGCGATGGAAACGGACAGATTGAAACAAAACGACTCATTATTTGTTTCCGCAGAGTTTCGGCCACCGAGCGTCACCTGATAAAGGGTGATTAATGGCACTCAGAGATGGGCACCGTCTAAGCGCGTGTGGGTGTGGAGGCCACAGGTCCACAGTGCCCGTGATGCCAGGGCCGCTGCGGGGCGGAACAGCAGGTGCTGGTGCCCCGGCCTGTCTCGGTGGCTACAGCGGCCGTGCCCACACCGTCTTTTTTGGGCACAGCTGACATGGAAAGGGTTGGCTCTTGGGAACTGTCACTTTTCTTCATAAAATAGCGTCTGACAAAGCTGCTGGAATACACGTAGTTGAAAAACGTTGAAAGCACAAAAGAATAAGCAGCTCTCAGTGGCTTAAAAATGATCTACTTAAAAAAAAAAAAACTCAGAGTCAACCAAATCACTTCAATTGTCTGAGATGGACGGATGCCAATCTGTCTCCAGTGGCTGGAGACCTTTGCTGAGAACGGATTAGTCAGTACCTTGTTATTTGGAGGGCAATGTAACTGCACCTGCACACACACCACCTTTGTCCAGTCTTAATCTCAGCCTAATTTCATTTGATAATTTTGAAAAGAAATAAGCACAACACACCCGTCGTCACCCCATGCCCGCCCCCCCTTCCGCGCAGGGAGGGTGAGTTTTGTTCTCATGCGAACTTTTCACTCCATTGTGTTTTTATACTTTTATTGCCTATCTACGCCTCCTTCACCATGCAAAGCATAGTTGTGTAGGTTTTAAAACTTTAGATTAATGAGACCATCACATTCCACACTCACTCACACGTGTTCTAGTTTATGTTCTTTAACTGCTGTATAGAATTTCAGTGCATGGACATTTCTCGAAGGGGCGTGTGAATATTTAGATATTTTCATATTCCTGAAAGTGGGAATCTTTGAAAGTAGAGCCCATATTTCTGTTTTACCAATGTTGTCAAATTTCTCTCCAGAGTGGATGTATGGATGTAGGCGCCCACAGTCAATGTGTGGGTTCCCACTTGTCCACATTGCTATCTCAGAATTAAAGATGTTGGCCAGGGCCTCCCCGGTGGCGCAGAGGTTGAGCGCTGGGTTGCGAAGCTGCCCGCGGCCTCTGCAGCGCCGGTTCGATCCCCGGCTGCTCCCCGGCCACCGGAGGAGGGTCCCGCATGGCACGCAGACCTCCCCTGCCGCCCGCTGCTCCCCTCAGCAATGTACTTCGGTCCTCCTGCCTGCTCTGCTCCCCGCTCTGGCTCTGGTGAATTCTCTCCCCCTCCCGCGCTTCTGACTGTTCCCAGTGCTTGTATAAATAAATAAATAAATAAATCTTTAAAAAAAAAGAAAAAGATATTGGGCAGCCTGAAGATCGTGAAATATTCCATTTGTCTCTATTTCCACGCTGCTAGCGGGGGTGAGCTGCTTTGCATACATTATTGGTGATTTGCGTTTCACTGTGAATTGCCCATCCACTTTTATTTTTTGCCCATTTTTACCCCCATTGAGTTGTTTGTCTTTTAGTAATTGATTGACTTGTAGGGATTCTTTATATTTTCTAGGTCTTGATCCCTGTCTGCTATCTGCATTATAAATGTATTCTCCATTTGGAGACTTAAAAAAAGAAACACTATATGACTTCACTCATAGGCAGATGATAAACGAAACAAAGGAGCAAAGACAAACTTTCAGATTATAAGAGCAAAATGGTGGCAACCAGAGGGGAAGAGGGAGGGGCAGCACAGGGGTCACTTGTGGGGCGGCAGCAAATCCAGTGGGGTGTGGACGGATGCTGGATTAGGACATCAGTTCTGAGATGCAAGTGGTGTCCTAAACCAGCATGACTTCAATGAACTTTTTAAAATGTTCTGAAAGATGTTTTGGTGGATAGAATTCTTCATTTTTATATAATCCAATTTTATCAATCTCACTTTTTTAAGAAATTTTTTTTGCATAGAAGAGCTGGGGCATAGGCCAGAGGAGCGGGAGGTGAGAAGATTCCCCAGAGACAGAGTGGGGAGCAGAGCAGGAGAATCTACTGAAATTCACTGCTGAGGGGAGCGGTAGGGAGACAGGAGAGGTCTGCCATGCCGTGTGGGTAGCTCCCTGGCTGGGGTTGGAACTCAGGTCATAGCGGTGATGGTGCTGAGATTTACCCCCTAGGCCCCCAGGGAGGACCCCTCAATCTCACTTTTTATAGTCAGGGCTTTTCTTAGTAAATAAATCTTTCCCTATCCCCAACCATAAACACACATTCTAAAAATTTTATGTTTTTGACTTGCACATTGGAGTTTTAATCCAGCTGGCATTCACTGTGCGTGGGAGAAATCGTATTTCTTTGCCATGCTCAAAGCCAGTGTGCCCTGCCATTTATGGACTGGCTCATCCTTCCCCAGGATGAAGTCTCCATCCACGCTGTCTCTGGCACAGACCCCTGGCTCGCACTGGGGCACAGAGCTCCAGATCGCTGCGTCCATCCATGTCGGCGCGTATCTCCACGTGTATCCCGTACCTGTGGGCATTCTGTCTCTAGGCTTCTTATTCCTTGCAGTGGAGAGTGTCTCCTCCTGCCCGGCCCGCCACCGTCCTCACTGCTGTAGTGTACCACGGCTTTTAGCAAGTCTCGCTCTGTTAGATCGAGATCCCCCACCGCAGCCTCATTCATATTCCTCAGATCCATCTTGTCTGCTCTTGGGTTTTGCCGTATCATGGAAGATAATCTTGTCAACATTCTCAGGTTCCAGTGGAGGTTTTGACTGGAATTACACTCAATCTATTGATCAGTTTGGTGAGAATTGATCTCCCCGTGATACTGTCTTCTGTCTTTGCTCATGATCACCTCTCCACGTGTTGCTTGAGTTCCTGTAACGTGTTATGGTTGATGCATACATTTTTCTTAGGATCTTTATATTTTTAATTGCACTTGTAAATGGAATCTTTTAAATTGTATCTTCTGTTTGTTGATCTTGTATGGAAATGTCGTTAATTTTCCTTTGTGGATCCTATAGCCAGCCACATTGGTAAAATCTTTCATTAACTCAATGCTTTGTAAATTCTTTTGAATTTGATATAGGTAATCACATTGTCTGTGAAAATTGAGACTGTTCTTCCTACTTCTCCTTTCTTATAGCTTTGCTACTATGTTCTTGCCTACTGTGAAGATTGGGATTGCCAGTACAAGGCTGAGGGGAAGTGGTGATGCAGGAATTAGGAGAGTCTTCTAATGCTTCATGGTTAGTACCCAGTGTTTGCTGTAGGTTTTTTTTTTTTTTTTTTAAAGATTTATTTATTTATTTATACAAGCACTGGGTACAGGCAGAAGCGCGGGAAGGTGAGAGGATTCACCAGAGCCAGAGCAGGGAGCAGAACAGGCAGACTGATGAAATACACTGCCGAGGGGAGCAGTGGGCGGCAGGAGAGGTCTGCGCACCATGTGGGACCCTCACCGGTGGCTGGGGATCGAACCGATGCTGCAGAGGCTGTGGGCAGCTTCGCAACCCAGTGCTCAACCGCTGTGCCACCAGGGGAGGCCCTTTTTTTTTTTTTTTTTGTATAATATAAAATCTTTATTAGCGCAAGAAAGTTTTCTTGTACACCTAGTTTGCTTAGAGTTTTTTTTTTTTTTTTTTATATAGAGGCATGTTTTCTTTCTTTCTTTTTTTATTTGTTTGTTTTTGTTTATACATGCACTGGGTACAGTCAGAAGCGCGGGAGGGTGAGAGAATTCACCAGAGCCAGAGCGGAGAACAGAGCAGCAGAAGGAGCGAAGTACACTGCTGAGGGGAGCAGCGGGCAGCGGGAGAGGTCTACGCGCCATGTGGGACCCTCCTCCGGTGGCCGGGGAGCAGCCGGGGATCGAACCGGCGCCGCAGAGGCCGCGGGCAGCTTCGCAACCCAGCGCTCAACCGCTGCGCCACCGGGGAGGCCCTTAGAGTTTTGATTTTAAATGGATGTCAAATGCATTCAATGCAGCTATATTGAAAGATCATGTAATTTTCTCCTGTAAACTGAATACAGTGAGTTTTATTTTTCTAACGTTAAGTTGACTCTAATTCTAGAATGAATCCAGCGTCTTCCTGATGTGTTATCAGCCTTACACATTGCTGGATTAGGTTTTCTAGGATTTTGTTTAGGCGTTTTGCCTTGCGTCAGGGGTGATGCGGCCTGTGTTTTTCTGTCCTTAGGGTGTTCTCGTGAGGCCTGCTGTCCAGACTGTGTTAGTTTGGGGCTATGAGATAATTATGTTTTGGTTAATGGAACTATTCAAATGGCACAACCATCTGGGCCTGGCATTTTTACGTATTGCTTTAATTTTTGTGCGTTTACAAGAATAGTCCTATTGCTATGGCTATTCGAGGCAGTTTTAGTACCGTTCCCCCTCGGAATTTGTCCATTTCATTCATGTTTCAATTTATTGTCGTGAGACTCATCCGGCATCTCAATAACTTTTTAATCTCTGAGGTATCTCTGGTTGTGATGTCTGCACTCATAACGTGTCCTTCTTATGAGAATTTTGTCCATTGTATTGTCCTTTCCAAAGAACCAGCTCTTCAATATCTAAAAATTTTCTATTTCTTGAAATCTCTTTTATATTTATTCCCTACTTTTTATATCCTTTGAGTTCATTCTGTTTTCCTTTTTCTATGTGCTAAGTGGGAGTATGGTTCATGAATGTTTAGCCTTCCTCGCTTCCATGCGAACATTCACAGTCATCAGTTCCCCACCAGCACACGTCTGCCTCCCACACAGCCTGCCATGGAGTATTTTGTTCGCCGATGACTTCTAGTGGGTGTTCCATCCAGTGTATAACATTCACTATGTTTTATTTTTTGAGTTGTTTAAAATCGGTTTCCTAATTTCCAGACGTATAGGGATTTTTTCAGATTCTTTTTGTTATGATTTCATATTGACTTTTGCTTTCTAGTACAATTGATTGTTACTCAGAACATGAGCTATAAGAGGCCGGTGCTTTCTGAAATTTTTGATCCCCAGTACCAGTTGCAGTAAATATGGGCATAGAATAGGGTCCCCATTTGTGAAATGTCCTAAAATGCCCTTGGGTCAAGGTGGTCCATTGTGTCCTTCATTTCCTTTATGCACACTGATTTTAGTTTTTATTTGGTTTACAAATGGCTGAGCAAGGTGTGCTAAAGACCTCTCATCTGTAATGGTGGATTTGTTAGCTCCTCCTTGTCGTTCTGTCCTTTATCGACTACCTCACTTCGTGATAAATTTGTTTTCAACTCGTTCCTCCTGGAGCTAGAGGGAAATGCAGCTCACTCCTTGCTCCATTTGTCCAGGGGCCAGTGCAAGGAAGGCTGGAATCCCATCTGTCATTTGCAGCCGCAGTGAGCTGTTAAGAATATGTTCAATCGTGTTAATTTAGAAACAGCCCCACCCTGCCCCCCAACACATACACCCCTGTGCCTCTGCTCCCCAGCTCTGTCCACCCAGCATTCCCACTGTCCGGGTTTCAAGGTGAGCTTTCCATCTCCCAAGCTCCGGGCAGCACTCACCTCCTGCTACGATGATTTGTTTCCGCTCCCGTGACCTCTGCCATCACCTGCTGCAGAGTGGCTGACATTGAATAAGTGGTCAACAAGTATTGATTGGACTGAAATAGTTTCTGCCCTCCTGGAGCTCCTTCCTCCTGCTTATTCTCCACCCCCCACCCCCACTTCGAATCCTCCCCTGACAATATTTATTTATCGAGGTGAAATTCCCATAACAGAATTTCAACCATTTTAAAATGTAGCATTCAGGGGCCTTCGGTGCATTGGCACTGTCACCTGACTATCGTATCTGTCCCCGTCACTTTCGCCCCCCCAGGCTGGGTGTGGGGTCCCCTGTGCTCCCCTCCCCAGCCCCTGGGAGTTACCCCTCTGCTCTCTGTCTCCATGATGTTCCTCTTAAGGTCGTTCCAGGGACTCGGCTGTATGTGACCTTTCCTGTGTGGCCCCGTCCCAGCGCCTTTCCAGCCGCCACCAGCCTGCCCTTCCTTCCCATGGCCTGATGCCAGCATCCTGGCTCTGGATCTCCGATTTGGCCTTTTCTGCCCCCCTTCTTCTGTGGGTGGATGCTGTTTCCCACCCCGGCTCTCCTTTACCCTCACGCTGCCCCCTCATTTTGTTTGCCACGGTGGGGAAGGGTTGGGGTTGAACCCACGCAGATGGGGGTCTTCTCCGTTCTTAATGCGAGCACTCTGGGGAGGCCTGGGGTGGGCACGAGCACGGGTGGGCCTGCGGGGCGGGCGCGGGGAGTGCGTGTGCAGGGCCCGCTGCGGCAGGAGGTGACAAGCGCCCCAGACGTGCCCTCCGGATCTGCTGCTCCGCCTGAGGGGCCTCAAGAACGTCTCTGGCCAGGCTGGCCCCGGGGAGCGGGGGACACGGGGGCTGAGCATCAGAAGGGGCCTTGGCTTCCCGGAGCCACAGCCCTTGTCGGGACAGCGGGACGCACACCATGGCTCCTGCGGGCGGGTCCCCCCTGCAGCCCCCTGGCCTGCGACCCCGGAGGTGGGGAACAGCCCCTGCAAGGGTCTTGGGCCCCTGCCTGGGTGGCGCTGAAAGCTAAAATGAGCTCCTCTCCCCCGCGCCGGGCCCTGCCGAGGCTTGGCTGGGGACAGCCTGACTGGAGGGGAGCAGGGGCCAGGCGCACCCACAAGCAGCCACCCAGGCCCCTCGGTCCCCCCGGCTTGTGGGGCAAGGGGTGGGCTCGTTGTCCTCAGGCCCTGGGGGCAGCGTCTGCTTTCCCGCGGTTCCAGCACTTGCGAGGCCCTGACCCAGGCGCGCCCCGACTGGGAACTGTACCCCCCGCCGCCCCCCCAGCAGGAGCACATAGCAGTATTCCTAAAACCAGATTCTCCTCGTGATCTTCGGTCGCAGGAGGGCGCAGGGAGGCCGCGGTAGCCGAGGGGCGACTGACCACGGGCTGCCTGCCCCCCAGGTGCCCCCCTTCCTGGCCGCACCTGCCCAGCGCTGACGGAATGACCGCATCTGTGTCTCGGATTCTAATTTTCTCAGTTCTCGCGGAGTTAGAGTCTTGGACAGTCTTTGTGATTTCTGAAAATCATTTAGAAAAGCAGGGGCCTCCCTGGTGGCGCCAGGGGGTAAGCACCGCACTGTGAAGCTGTCGGCAGCCTCTGCAGCACCAGTTTGAGCTCCGGCCAGGGAGCTACCCACATGGCGCAGCAGACCTCTCCTGACTCCCCTCAGCAGTGGATTTCAGTAGACCTGCCTGTTCTGCTCCCCACTCTGTCTCTGGTGAATCCTCTCACTCCCCACACCTCTGGCCTGCACCCCAGCTCTTGTATGCATAAATAAATAAAAAATCTGAAAAAAAAAATCTGAAAAAAAAAAAAAAAAGAATTAAAAAGCACTATGTGCTAATCCTGGGGAGCAGCAAGCCGGATGCCAAAGTGTGATTTAGCAGAACCAGCAGGACCCAATGGGACCAAGTGGGACCTAGCGGGACCCAGAGGGATCCCCAGAACCCCGCAGAGGCCTTGGTCACTGAGGTCCCCCCACCCCACCAAGGGAGCTCTGGCGGGCCCCTCTGACCCTTTCTTTGTAACCGCAGCGGCCAAGCTCTCTAGTCAGTGGACGGGACCCCTCTGGCTTCCCTCACCCCTGCACCCCCTGGGAGCCGCCCCGGGAAAGCTCCCTGACCTGGTCCCTGAACGAGCAGTCCCGCCAGGCAGTAGGCACGCCATATTATTCTTCTGCAAAACTTATTAGCTTTGAAACTTAGTAAGAACAGCCTCAGCTGCAACCACTCTACCAAGTCACTAGCAAGAAGGAAAATTTATGCTTTAAAAATAAAAAGAAACTCAAATGCATTAGTCAGTGTGAGGAAGTGTTCACGGAAAAGGTTTGTTCTCCCAGTAAACAGCCACGATGGGATTGTAATCAAATTTCTTAATTATTACCATAAATTTCGGGGACATAAAGTGCACAAAGCCCTTTTTCAAAAAGTCTCTGCTCAGGAAGAAGGAACCCAGAGAACCTGGTTTGGCCGGAAGGTTCCAGAAGGGATGGAGCACATGCCCCCTCCTCCGAGACCTGGGAGCCCACACACGAGCCTGCTGAGGACACTCAGTCAGGGGCTCAGGGCTGCCAGTTTTTTCAGGGGTTGGAGTGCACACTCACCCCCAGTTCTGATCACCCCAGCTGCTCCCAGGCAGTTCTCGGTGCCTCTGATCTTCACTAGTGGCTCCTGTTTAGGGGTGGGGGTGGGCTGGAGCCTGGGAGGAAGGAGGGGCTGGGGACCCTGGGGCAGAGCAGGATGGGGGCCCTTCAAGCAGGGGGCTGTGGTCTGGGTGGGTGGTCTCCATCTGAGGGGTCAGTGGGGATGGTCAACACCAAGTCGGGGAGCTTAACCCGCCGGTACATGCTCCCCAAAGGCGTTGGCATCAGGCTTGCTGCTCCCCACCATCAGTACATGGTAATTTTCCAAATACTTTTTGAAAATCATTTAGACATTGGAAAGAATGTCAAAGATTCTAACTACACTAATTGAGAAAATTAGAAATTTGGAAACAAATACCATCAATTCCGTTGGCACCTCCTGGCTTGTGGGTGCCAGGAGGGAGAGAGAGGGGGCTGGGGGCCAGCACACAGCTAGGCAGAAACCCTCTCGGGTGTCCAGGTGTTGCCTCCTGTCCCCTAGGACACTCTGGCAATGACAGGAGACAGGTCGGTGACATCTGGCTGTGAGGCTGGTGGCAGTCTGGATGCCATGGGATTTGTCACGGGGACGTTAGAGGCGTGTCAATAAAATAATGGAATTCTCTGTACATGAGTGACCGATACCGGAGTTCCTGTCCTTGGACTTCTGTTCCCCAGCACCTGGAAGCCAGAGCGTCTGGGGTGGTGGGAGTGGGGGAGGGGGGGGCATCTGCGGGCCCCACATGCGCAAGGCAGCCCAATTCCACTGAAATGTTCGCGTTTTCAGCAGAAAGGCTCCATGCCAGACGACCGTCTGTGTGTCCTGTCAAGCAACCTTCAGAATTTAGCTGCAGCCCCCCAACCTTCCCCAAGTGTGCTTGCCTTTAGGAGGCCGAGGGGTTGGGGTACCCGAGGGCAGCCGGCAGGGCCAGGCCCCTGGGCCAGTCTGTGGGTGGGAGGCGGCTGCCCCTGGTCTCCAGGGACCCTGCCTGTGGGCACCGTCCTGGCCCGGCTCCCGCTGCCCTCAGCTCAGCCCCGCCTGGGCTCCAGGTGGGAGCGAGTCACACCAGGGGTCCCGCCCTGGCTGTGTGTGCCTGTCTGTGTGTGCATCTGTGTCCGCCTGTCCCGGCATGTACACGAGCGTGAGTGCCTGCCCCAGGCCCTGCCGCCCCTGGGATGCTGGTGACCGGCCCTGCTCTCCTAGACCTGGCGCCCTGCCTGCCCGGCTCCCGCTGGCCCTCGCTTCCGCCCCTGCGCCGTGCTCACACCTTACGCTTGCTGCCTGGAGTTGTGTTCGTCCGGGATTGGGGGGCTCCCCACAGCAGGCACGTAATGAATGTCTGTTGCTAGAGGTGCTGGGTGTGCGGCCTCGTGTAGATGTGCCCATCTTAGGCCCAGGGTGCAGAGGCCTGCGCAGGCCAAGTGGGTTCTTGAGCTCGGGCTGCCATGTGCAAAGGCGACCAGAGGTGCCCCTGCCACGAAGGCCGTGGATTTCAGTGCCGGGCGAGGAGGCTGGGGCTCTGTGTGGCGCCCACATGCTGCTGGTGTCGTGCCCTGCGGGCAAAAGGTGGAGGGGGCCCCCAGGAGGGACCCCTGTGTCAGCCAGAGAGCACCTCCTTTGCTGTTGAGAGCTCGCCGGCCAGAGTGACTCTACTGCTTGGAATCTGACCCCCCACCACTGTGTCACACAGCCCCCCAAAGCGGGGATGTTCCCTGGAGTGGAGCCCTGACCGAACCCACACCGAGGTGCCTCCCCAATGAACGCCTTCCCCAGAAAGCCCCGCCCCCACATGAGACTCCTCCCCACAAAGCTCCTCCCCTACAGCTGAGGCTCCTCCCCCACAGAAGCCCCTCCCCACGGAAGCGCCCCCCCTCCTCCCCCGCAGTCCTCCCCGGCCTGATGCTCCTCCCCCGGGAGTCCTCCCCGGCCTGACGCTCCTCCCCCCCGGGAGTCCTCCCCGGCCTGACGCCCCTCCCCCCCGGGAGTCCTCCCCGGCCTGACGCTCCTCCCCCCCGGGAGTCCTCCCCGGCCTGACGCTCCTCCCCCCGGGAGTCCTCCCCGGCCTGACGCTCCTCCCCCCGGGAGTCCTCCCCGGCCTGACGCTCCTCCCCCCGGAGTCCTCCCCGGCCTGACGCTCCTCCCCCCGGGAGTCCTCCCCGGCCTGACGCTCCTCCCCCCGGAGTCCTCCCCGGCCTGACGCTCCTCCCCCCGGGAGTCCTCCCCGGCCTGACGCTCCTCCCCCCGGGAGTCCTCCCCGGCCTGACGCTCCTCCCCCCGGAGTCCTCCCCGGCCTGACGCTCCTCCCCCCGGGAGTCCTCCCCGGCCTGACGCTCCTCCCCCCGGAGTCCTCCCCGGCCTGACGCTCCTCCCCCCGGGAGTCCTCCCCGGCCTGACGCTCCTCCCCCCGGGAGTCCTCCCCGGCCTGACGCTCCTCCCCCCGGGAGTCCTCCCCGGCCTGACGCTCCTCCCCCAGGCCGCGCTGCCGGCGGAGGCGGCTCGAGCCCTTCGGCACAAGCGTCTGTTCTCGCCCCGCCGCGCCTGCCCCTCCCCCCGGGGCTGCAGGGCGGTGCGGAGGGGGCTGGGGGAGGCGCCCCTGCACCCCGCGGCCCGCGGTGTCCCCGCCGGGGCTCTGGGAAGGGCCGAGGAGCTCGGCGGGCAGCCCCCCCCCCCCCCCCCCCCGTGTGTGCTGCTCTGATCGATGTTTCTGGAGACTCTTCGTTGCCCACCAGTGACAGCTCCGCGTTTGTAGTTAGTCCGGCAAATTCTGCGCATTTCGGACCCTGTGCCGCGGCCGGGCGCGTCGTGTCGTGTCGTGTCGTGTCGTGTCGTGTCGTGTCGTGTCGACCCCCCAGGCTGACCGGGCCCGGCCCCGCGCGGGCTCCGGCTCCTCCGCGAGGTCCCGCCCGCCCGCACTGACCGCCTCTCCTCGCGGGGCTCCGCTTTGCCCCGCGGGGCCGTCTCTGCGCAGCGGGAGCCCCGCCGGCCCGCGGACCGCGGAGGGGCCCCCTGCGGGCAGAGCCGGGGGTGATGACCGCGCGGCGGGGCGCGGGCGGGGCGCGGGCGGGGGCGCGGGCCGGGGAGGCCCTCCCGTCCCCAGGCAGCTCCGCAGTGGCAGCAAAGCAGGGCCCGATGCCTGTCGAGGGTCTCGGCTGTGGGGCTTCCCGGGTGGGCTTGTGTCCGCCCTGCAGAGACCCGACGGCCTGGACGCGCTCTCGCCGCGGTGGCCGCGCCCCAGGAGGCCGCCGCGGGCTCAGGCAGGCCCAGCGCCTCTTTCCAGGACTGCTGAGGCCCCAAGAGAGGAGCACGCGCTCCGGTGCCGGGGGCTTCAGGGTCAGGCCAGGCGCTCTGCGTCCCTTCGGGCCTCTTCTCCCAGGCACGGGCAGGACGAGCTGTGACCCCGACGCTGCCCGCCGGTAGCAGGTGCTCAGTTCATGCAGCCGGTGAAAGGGTTAATAACAATTCGGAATCACTCCCTAGCAGTGATGAATAGCTGCACTACACAGCCCAGCAACTACACAACCCAGCAACTACACAACCCAGCAACTACACAACCCAGCAACTACACAACCCAGCAACTACACAACCCAGGAACTAAACAACCCAGCAACTACACAACCCAGCAACTACACAACCCAGCAACTACACAACCCAGGAACTACACAACCCAGCAACTACACAACCCAGCAACTACACAACCCAGGCACTACCTGGTACAGCAGGAACTACGAAGAAACGAGGAGACTTACACAGACCCACACTAATAATGGGAAATGTTAATACATCACACTCAGCCCAAGGCAGAGAAGGTGGCAAAATCCTAGCAACATAATCAACAAGTTAGATACTGTGGATGTATATTTAATGTAGGGATAAATTTACATCTCAGTAATATATAATGTACTTTCTTCTCAAGAAGAAATTTTTCATATATGAAAAATTGTCATATATGAAGTCACAGATAAACTTCAGTAGGTTCCATAGGGTACAAATGTTCCGAACAATTCTCTCACCACAGTGTAGTAAAACCAGACATTATTAGCAAAAACAAAAACAAAAACAAAAACAAATGCAAATAAAAAGTTCCTTTCATCTGGAAAGTTTAAAAGCCTTCTGTTAAACAACTCTGATGAAGGGGGAAATAAAAAATGAAAAAGAAATAATGATAATGAAAGAAATAATGATAAGAAATAATCAATGATAATTTAATTTTAAATAATTAAAAATGAAAAAGAAATAATGAAACTACCTATCAGAACTTATGGGGAGCACTTAAAGCAGTGAGCAGAGGAAAATTCACATTCCGAAACATATTTACTAAACAAACAAAACAGAAAAAAGAAAATAAATGAACTGAATTCCAGCTTAAAAAGCTAGGGAAATAACCAAAAAGAAGTGTAAGAGCAAGCACAAGAAAGAAAGAAAAGATAAAAGCATAAAATATAAAGGCATAGAACAGAGGAACAATAGATCTAGTAACTCAGACACAGTTTCTAAAAACATTAACAAACGGACAAAACACTTGTTAACAGAAAATAAAGATAAAACATAAATGTATAAAATGTACATAACATACATGTGTTTTATGTACCTTGTATACATTTATTTATGGGAGACATAGTCATTCAAAGAGGAGAAATTGAGTAAATTATAAGACTTATTTTACTGATCTCTGTAAAAATGAAAGGAAAAGCCTAGATAATATACAACACCCAAACTGTGTTCCTTCTACACAGAAAGCTTAAATAAACCAATTTCCATAAAGGATTTAGAGAAAATCATTAAGGAACTACTTCACAAAAAAGCACCAGACATAGACGGTTTCATGGGGGAATTGTACCCCACTTTCAAAGACCAGTTATTCTCTGTTCTTTATAAATTGGTTCGAAATGTTGAAAATAAAGGAATATATTCTAATTCTTTTCTTGAAGGAAAGTATGATATTGATATCTAAATCTGAGAAACCATGTATAAAAAAGTGCAATCACAGAACAGTATCACTTGTAAATACTGAAGCCAAAGTACTAAACAAATCATTCCTGATCAGAATCTAACATGACAATAGGAAATAATGCACAAGACACTTGTACTGGAGGAATTAGTAATTAGATACGTCAATCAGAGGCTTGCATCCTAGAAGAATCAAAACTTTTTCAATTTCCACATATGATAGTGTCCTGGGAAAACCTTATGGTGTCAGTAATAAAAGTTAATCAAATGATAAAGGAAATCATTAAGGTAGCAGCATAAAAATTTAACCCACAGAACTCAGCAGCTTTCTTGCACAAAGCTTCTTGAGAACCAGTTAGAGGTTACCATGGCAATAACAAAGCTAAAATGCTTAGTAATAAACTTCGCAAAGAAATGGACGAAGCTTATAGGAGGAAAACTTTTAAAAACTTCTGGAAGACATGAAAGTTGCCTTCAGTGAATACAGAGACAGCTTTGGTCTTGGAAAGATGACTTAGCATCATAAAAAAGCCAGTTTGTCCAAAGTTAATTTATGACTTTAATGCAATTCCGGTGAAAATAACAAGAAGCTTTTTTATGGAACTAGACAAGTGATACTACAGTTTATATAAAAAAGCAAACATGCAGTGACTATAAAAGTCCTGAAAAATAAGAACTACCGGGGAGAGTAGCCCTAGCAGACATTAAAACAAAGTATGAAATCTCTATAATTTACTTGTGTGCATGAATGGAAATAGTAGCTGCAGACTTCGATACAAAGTCCAGAAGTATCCCAAGCACAAGCCTCCCCATTGGCGCAGCGGTTGAGCGCTGGGTTGCGAAGCTGCCTGTAGCCTCTGCGGCGCCGGTTCGATCCCCGGCTGCTCCCCGGCCACCAGAGGAGGGTCCCACATGGCGCGCAGACCCCTCCTGCCGCCCGCTGCTCCCCTCAGCAGTGTCCTTCGGTCCTTCTGCCTGCTCTGCTCCCCGCTCTGGCTCGGGTGAATTCTCTCACCCTCCCGCGCTTCTGACTGTGCCCCGTGCTTGTATAAAAAAATAAAAAAATAAAAAAAAAAAATCTTTAAAAAAAAAAAAAAAAAGAAAAACTCCAAATGGAGCTGAGCTATAAATATAAAAAATTAAATTATGAAACTACAAGAAGAATAGACAGGTAAAATCTCCTAAAACATGAGTGTAGGGAAAGCTTTCTATTTCTCAAAATCCAGAGGGAGTAAAATATTGATAAATTTAATTACATAAAACTAAACACTTTTGACATGGCACCCTGTCCCTCCCTGCAACAAACCCACATTACCATAAACACAATGAAAATGCAAAATGACAGAGTGAAATGTTGGCAACACACATCGATGTAAAGTGTCAATATCCTTAATATATTAATATATAAAGAACTTAAAACTGAGGGAGGGAGAAACTGATAGAGAAATGGGCAGAAGACATGAAAAGATAATCCATATAAAACATACAAGTGGTCTTTAAACATATGAAAAGATATTCAACTTTACTCGTATTTAGAGAAATGCACATTAAAATAACTCTGAGATATCATTTTTCACCTGTCAGATTGGCAAAAATTAAAAAGCTCGATAGCACATCTGTTGGCAAAGCTGGGAGGAAGCCAGCACTCACACATTGCTGGTGGGAATGCAAATGTGTACAACCCTGTGGAAGGGAAATTCATTGCTATTTGTCACAACTACCTAAGTGTTTACATGTTGACCCAGAAATCCCACTTCACAAAGTTAACCCTGAAGATGTACTTCAAAAGTATTTAAATACTTATGCACAAAGTTATTTATTCTAGAATTGTTTATAGTTGAGAATTATTGGAAGCAACCCAATGCCCACATGTAGGGGAATGGTTGAATTGGTACATCTGTGGTGGAGTACTACGCAACTGTATAAAAGAAAGAGGCGCTCTAGGAACTGACATGGGGTGACTTCCAGATATGCAGGTAAGTGACAAAGCAAAGTGCAGAGGAGTATGTTTATGAGGAATAGGAGCTTTAATTGAATGCAGTGGACTTGTGCTTTTTCAGGGTGACACAGTGCTGTAAAAGTGGACAGTGATGATGTTTGCACATTATACATTGATTAAAATGCACCAGACTGTATACATTTATAGTGAGTGAATTTTATGGGGTATTAAACATACCTAAACAAAGTTCATAAAAGAATGTCTCTAACATGCTACCATTGCATAATAAAGCAGGCAAAATAATAAAGTAGACATGTACCTATATATTTCAGCCAAAAAGAAATAAAGGTAGGATAAACTAGAATCAAGTGAGACTTCCATGGGGGTGGTTGGGATCTGGGTTGCAAGGAGGAGGGTGGGCATGAGACAGAAGGGATGACAGTGAAGTTTCTCTGAGTACCTTTTTGCCTACTCAGCATTTATCATCATGTCAATAATTCACAACTCAAAAAAATAGGAAGCATCGAGGGTGAGAGACAAAACCCACAGAGGAATAAAAACAAGCAGAATGCGTCAAGCTATATTTCATACCACACGCAGGTGAGGACACCTCCCAGGGAACTTCTAGACTCAGCGTTTTCACCATGCACCACGCACCCTCAGGCTAATAGCAAAAGATAACTGCAAACAAATATACTGGTACTCCGGTTAGGTGTTTGTTTTTTCCAAGTGATGTGGATTAGCAATTCTGAAATTACTTTCTTCAAGACTGTGGAAATATGCAAATGCATCATGAGAAGGGAGGTGGTTTCTCCAAATCAATGAAGGAAGCCACAGGTGTCGGAAGGATGAGGCTGGGGGTCCTGCGAGTTGCCGTCCTGCAGGGAGGAGGTGGGGGTATCAGCATGGACACACCCCATGCACACCCCCCCACACACGCACCACACCCCCCCCCCACATGCCACATATCCCTCATGTGTGCCCACCTGCTGCGGGCAGGGAGGGCAGGGAGGCCTGGAGACAGAGCGACAGAGAGACAGGGAGCCCCTGAGCCTCCCTCCCCCAGCTTCTCCCCCTGGAATCTGGCACGTGTCTCAGGTGTGCACACCCGCACATGCCCACGCCCGTGCTCTCGGGCCTGGTGAGTGTGATCCTGGGAGGGGGGCAAGAGTGCAGGTGCCGGCCAGAGGCCAGCAGGGGAGGGGGGGCGTGAAAAAGCCTGTTGTTTCCTTTACCCCCCACTGCCACACCCCACACCACCACATACACACCCAGACACTCACCACACTCCACTCTACCACACACACGCCCCACTCCCGACACGTACGCACCACAGACACACCTCACACCCCTCCCACACCACACAAACACTACACACAACACCTGCTACACACGACGCACACACCACACCACACCTGCGCTGGTCTAGAATGTGAGTGTTCTCAGCTCTGAGAGGCCCTGAAGCCCCCGCACCCCTGTCCTCAACCAGCGCCAGAGGGCGTCCTTTGCGGCTAGTTCAGGCCGGCCGGAGAGGGCCCAGGGCGGCCGGGGCCCTGTGAACAGAGCAAGGCCGCCGAGGACCCCTCCTGCCGTCGGCTCTGCCGTGGTCGGAGCGGGGCTCCGGGTCCAATCCGGACAGCGGGCGGCCCCGGGGAACTTGAGGGCACGCAAGAAGTGTAGAGATAACGAGGCTGTGGCTTGACCTGCTCACAGTTCAGACGCAACGTGTGTGTGTGTGTGTGTTTGTGTGTGTGTGTGTGAAGGTAGGGGAGAGAAGGGCGGGAGCAGCCGTCGGGGCAGAAAGCAGCGCTGGAGTGAGGTGCAGGTGACCCTCTGGGGAGTCGGGGGAGGGGTCCCCAGGGACACACACTTCTCTGTGAGTCTCAGTGTTTCAAAGCAGGCGCCTCCCTAGGGGCTGGGATGTGGCCCGGTGCACGTGGTGGGGGGTCGGCGAGGCCAGAGAATGTGGACTCTTCTGGTCAGGCGCCCCCTGGTCCCCCCTGCAGGGGTGGCTGGCTGTGTCTGGGAATGGGGCTGTTCTCCTAACCTCGGACCCCACGCGGGTGCCACTGCGTCAGGCGCCCCCTCAGCCATCACATTTTAGGGCTTTCCCAGGTGGGCCTGCCCTAGAACGAGGTCTGGATGTTCGTCATTTAGTGTGTTCCCCCACGAGGGGCCCCCACTCCTGGCACACATACCCAGCACCTGTGTAGACAAGCACGTAGCCTGGCGAGGACTTCCCGGCGGGTGTCACAGGGGGGTGTCCTGGTGGCATCATGGGGGGGCGGTCTCCTGGTGGGCATCACAAGGGGAGGGGGTCTTCTGGTGGGTGTCCCCCGGGGAGGTCTCCTGCGGGGTGTCATTCAGGGTCTCCCTGGGGCTTAGCTCTGGAGTGGATGCTGGCGGGTCTGGGGGAGGGCAGAGGAGCTCTGGGGTGTGGAGAGAGGCGTGAGCAGCTGGGGTTGAAGCCACGGCGGGGCCAGTGTGGGCAGTGGCTGGAGCTACAGGCAGGACGAGGCGGGGAGGGGTCACTGGGCGGAGGAGGCGCGCTGGCGCCATTTGGGCTGAGATCGGTGGGCAGTGTGGGCTGGGTGGGGGCCCTAGTCCCGGAGCCCACCAGCAGGAATGGGATGCCGGAGGCCGTGGGGGGCTGGGGGCTGGAGGCTGGACGTCCCGAGCAGGGCCACGCTGTGCCCGGCGGCCACACCGTCTCACATTCCTGCCGGCGGCGCACGGGGTCCAGTCTCTCCACTTAGGATTTCTCACGCCAGCCGTCCGGCTGCATGTGAGGAGTGTCAGGCCGTCCCCCGTTCAGCTCTAGAGCTTCATTAAGTCCCTGCAGACCCTCTGGCCCCACCCGCCGCTGCCTCATGCTTGGGACGTGTGTGAGATTGTCCCGGGGAGCCTGGCCCTGCGCGTGGTTGCGGTCAGGGAAGTGCCGGCGGGGACCTGTGTGTCGCCAGCGCGGCAGCGGGTGAGGGCGTGCACGGGTCACACAGGATGGGGCAGCAATTAAGGGAGCGTCTTCCAGCACCGGTGCTGACCTAGAATGAGGTCCCTGACGTACTGCAAATGAAAAAAAGTAGAGGTCAGCACGCGAGAAATGCAAGTGTGAGTGGATGTGAGTGGAAGTGTATTGATAGTGTATGGACCGGGTGTGAGGAGGTGCCACGTTGTGAAGCATTCTCGCATATGTACCACAACAGACATGACGTACAATAGAAACGTACATATACATTTTATGCACACGCAGAGAGTCAGCTCTGGAAAATTAGGCGTGAGGTCGCCTGTGATTATTTCTAAAAAAGACACTGAAGTTAGTAGCGAGGGGAGTGGCACCGTTTTTTACTTGTGCTTGCGATTGTCGGAGGCTTATTTGCAAGAATGTGTGACTTTTGGGGTTTAAAAAGTCAAACAGTAAGTAAGCCTGATGTGAAGCCACTCACAGCTGCGAGACACGCAATGACAGTAGTTGCTCCACACCTGTCTGAGACACGCAATGGTAGTAGTTACCGTGAGCAGGTGCTGCTGAGGGCCAGGCTCTGTTCTAAGCACTTTTAATGCACCAGACCTCACGATGAGGGAGGGTACCCATGTTTTGCAGACTGGAATGGCCCAGAGAGGTGAAGACACTCACCCAGAGCTGCACAGCCAGCTCGGGGCGCCTGCTCAGTGCTTAGTGACACGTCCTGTTGTAGCATCTAGGTTCTTGCTTCTGTTCTCTGTTTAGAAAGCACGAGCGGCTGTAGACTGTCCTCCGGGTTGGGCGTTTGGCGGGTCTGGTTCGGCTTTGGGGGATCACGGCTTGGCCATCGCAGGCGGGCGACAGTGGGTTGGTGTTTCCTAAGAGCGTCCGTGGTCGCAGAGTCTGCAGACAAGGTTATAAGGGGAACACACCCCGTTACCAGGAACATGAGGCCCCAGGGCTTGCTTCCTCGAGCCTCAGGGTAGCCCCATCTTTGAAGGCAGATTTCGAGGTGCCGCACCTCCCACACATGACCAGCTTCCACGACAAAGATTTCCAAGTGCATCGTTTTGTTCAACTCTTAAAACAGTTAAATTAATAAAATCAGCTTAACAGAACCCTGATTAGTTCGAAATGGCTTTAAATTTGGTCATTAAGTTTTAGGGAACATGTAATTTTCTTCACATCTGGCACAGCTGCCAGGCGTGAGGGACAGAGGGGCCACCAGGCGAGGCCACGTGGAGGCTGCCACTGCCGAGCTCTGCTCTGGGAAGCTCTAGGCCTGCCCTGGTCCTCCCAGAACATTCTCTTCCTGCAGCGAGAAGGGCTCCCCTGCACCTGCAAGCCCTGGGGAGCTGGTGTCACCCGGATGCAGGCTGCTGCTCTGTGCCTCTGTTACAGGGCAGTGGGGGGGGGCACTCCAGAACCCCCAAACCTATGTGCTTTAAATAGGTTCTGCCATCCACCGCATCAAGACAAAACATACTCTAGTGCATACGACCTTTAATGGAAAGGAACGTTTATACAATTAGTGTGCAACAAAGAAAAGAGGAGGAATATAGTTTCCAAATCAAGCCCCTGAAGTCACCCCTCCCTGTGTGGGTAAACGCCCAGCCAAGCAGGGGTGGCCCAAAGCAGCTCCCGAGAGCTGCCACGAGTCTAAAGCACCTTCTGGCGGGGACCCATAAAAAGGGGTCAGAAACAGCCAGACAAGTCTGGGAGGAGAAGAGCAAAATCAAAGTCAAGATAAAAGCTGCCACTGTCCCCTCCTCACGGGGCTTTTCCCACATCTGTTCCAACCAGCCCAGGACCAAGAAGCCACCGGCGCTTCTTCACGTGTCTCTGCCCACGCGCCTCCCCCAGGCCTCGTCCGGCTCTCCATGCTCTTCTTCCTCCCCAGCCTCCTCTCCAGCTTCTCCTCCCTGCTCGGCTCCGCCCTCCCTTGGAAACCTCCCCTTTTTCTGTTGGGACCCCCCCTCCAACTCCCCAACTGTGAAAGGGGCTGACACCTGTGACATCCTGTTCCTTCAGCATATCAGGGGCTGGGGGGACGAGCTTGGGGGGTGAGGGTCATGTTTTTCTAGGAGCTGCCAGAAAACCCCAGGGGCCTGTATTTGGATAATTAATTCCTGGGCTGCCAATATGCATTTGCGGGTCCTCTTTGCTGCCCACTTCCTGCTTTGCTCGCCCACTTGGCTCTTTGCTCTTCCAGGTCCATTAGACCCTCATGGCCGTGCTGGACAGACCCGAGCGGCCAGCTCCTCCGCTCTGTGACTTCGCCGCTATGCGCTGAGCTCTGACAAGCCCTGGAGGCCCCTTTGTGGTGTGTGGGGTCTCTGGCTTTTGGGCTGGGGCCCCTCCTTATCCCCCCAAGTGGCTGCACCTGCGGAGGCTTTCTGTTTGCTCGCTGAGGAACATGCCAGCGCTCTCTGGGCAAGTGCAGGGGAAGGGGCTGAACCAGAGGGGGCCGTGGGAAGGTGTGTCTCGATCTTGTATATTTGGGGTTCTTGAGCTGGAACCAGACCAGGGTCTGGCTCAGGTGGAGCCGTCTGTGCTCGTGGCCGGCGTGAGCGCTGAGAGGGGTGCTCGACGTGGAGCGGTGCGGGCGTGAACGCGGGTCTGGTGCCCTGCCGGTGGGGTGCAGGTGCCCTCGGGGCCGTGGTGTCTCACCACCCTCCCAGACACGAGCGGCCAGCTCCTCCGCTCTGTGACTTCTCTGCTGTGCACTGGGCTCTGACAAGCCCCGGAGGCCCCTTTGTGGTGTGTGGGGTCACCCTCCTTCCACGAGACCCATGGTTCTCGCGCTACAGGGACGCAGGGGCAGCATCTGTGACGTGCCAAGAGCCACGCGCTAGGGGTCGGCAGGGGTAGGGTGAGGCGGGGTGTGGGTGGTGGGTGCAGCTGTGACGGGCAAGCGCCCCAGTGAGGTTCTGTGTCCTACTTGGAGAGAACATTCTGGTCACCCCTGATTCCATCACACAGAGAGTGAGGCTCCAGGGTCCAGGCAGCAGTGGGGGCTCCCTGTCAGGTGCTGTTAGGGGGAAAAGGATGTCCCAAAGCAAATTCCATATAGGCTTTGTGACTCCACCCCCACCCCAGGTCAAAGCCAGAGACACTGGGAACTCCAAATCCCATCACCACCAAAGGGAAGGCGGCTGGGACCTGAGGGTGGGGTTAAGCAGCCAGGTGGATACAAAAGGCAGACACGTGGGCTTTGGGGGGCTCTCTCTCCATTTTGGGCTCTCGGCCAGCTTGCAGCGTCCGGTCAGCTCTGGGAGTGACTTTGGGTTTCCAGGTCGTCGGATCGGGTAGGACGCATGAAAGACTTTATTTCCCTATCTTCTCCCTGAGTTGTACCTTTTCCTTATTTTCTTTTTCTCTTGTAAATAAACCTTTTATTAACCCTTTTGTGTGTGTCTGTAGTAGAGTATTCATAAGTCTCTTTAAAGCGCGCGGGTGAGGACCCACAGCCAGGAACCCGTTTAATATCGGGGCTGCTCTATAACAGTGCCAGACCCCTCAGGGGCCCAAACTTTCTAAGGAGCCCGTGGTCTTCTGCTGGTCCTTTAAAAACAGCCTTGACTCTCTGGAGAGAGTGTCATTTTTCAAGTCACACATCTCCCAGGAAAGCCAAATGCCTTCCAGAATCCTGGCGCTTCAGTAGGTGACCGCGGCCCAGCGGCCCGTTTCTCACAAACTCTTGACACATCTGATAATTGTAGGTAAGCGCTGGCAACGTCACCCTCTGCAGGCCGGGAGGGCATAGCAGGAGAAGGGACAGCGGCAGGGAGTGGGACATAGACCCTGGAGGCAGCACCCCCTGTGGGTGCCCACCGGAGGGTGTGTGCCCGGAGCCTGGGCCCAGTGCAGAGCCCGGTGCTGGTGCTCCCCGAACACTCCCCGCTGGAGTCGGGGCAGGCCCCTGGGGGCAGTGCAGGTGTTCAGATGCCGGGGCTGTGCAAGCAGGCAACAGAAAATGGGGTTCGGAAACGAATTTCTCTGGGTGCTCCTTCAGGTTTTCAGGTAGGTTTTCCAGAAGAGGCTCACGACTTGACGTTGTCACCAGCTGCTGCGTTTCCACTCGTGATCTCGTCTCCGACACTGAAATGACAGGGCTTTGCAGACAGCAGAGGACGGAGAGACCGCGTGCCCCTTCTCCTGCCCCAAGGTCACGGCTCAGGGACACGAGATGCTCAGGATGGAGCCCTGGCGTCCACACGCGCGTGCCTGCGCGTGGCCTAAATGCCCAGGACACATTGTAAAAGCAGGATCGTACCTAAAAATAGGATGGGTTTTTAGCGCATGCAATGTGATCTTTGGAAGCAAGACATGAAAACGAATAAAACCCACTTTTAAATTCCCTCCCCGTGGCTGTCCCTCGGTGGCATCAACATCTGGTCTCAAAATACAACTACTTTTTTGGTACGCGGGTTTCAAAAATAAACAGCTCTGGCTTTCAAAGCGTGGCCACAGTTTCTGTCGATGTTTGGAGACTTTCTGGTCTTAGAGGTCGCTGTTTCTGCGTGGAGGGGACGGGGTCTGGACGGAGGGTAGATTTGGACAGATGTTGGCTCTAATAAGCTCTAGTTAAATATTTATATGTGGAATTATTTTTTTTTTTTATGGTGCTGTTCTCTAAATCATTGACTAAAGCCCGCTCATTTCTCTGGAAGATATACAGGCTGTGTCTGTCCGTCTGCGGATCATTTCTGCCGTGGAATGATTTCGCAGCATAAAAGTGATTCCTGTAGATGATCTTTTGCATAGATTTGTTATTGCGGAGAAGCGTGTGTCCTGCTGTTTTACAGCGAGGCTTGGAGGATTTCTTCCGAAAATAGCACTCTATTTGTGGAGAGCGGAAAGGGGGGTGGGCAGGGAGCAGAGTTAGCGGCATTTCATCTGCCTGGCTCCGGTGGGCAGCGCCTGGCCCGGAGAAGGACTGGCCTCCTCTGCTAAGAGGCTTAGATTCTGTGGTTTTCAGTCTCCACTTATGCCTCCAAGGCCTCTTCCCTCCCGGCCTCCTTTGTCAATGTGAAGAGCTCTCTTTCTCTTCCTAGTAGTTATCTAGATAACAACCATTTGTTTTAAAGATTGATTCTGATAAAGAGCACATTAGACATTCCAAGGGCTAAATGTGGCAAATTGTCAGACTCCTGCGAGCAGGGAGAAGCTTGGCAGGCCGAGGAGGCTCCAGGTTACGGTGAAAACAAAACAAACCAACAAGCAAGCAAGCTCGAGGCCAGGGTTGTGTCTGCACCGCTGGTGGGGGAGTGGTTGGTGGGTATCTGGGGGCTCCTCCTCCTTCACCCTTTGATGGTCTCGACATTGGCTTTGGGGTGGAGTGGAGACCACTAAGGAGCTGGGTCAGTCACACGTTTGTTGGGGGTTGGCTTGGGCAGCACCTGTGGAGGTGAGGTTCCCTGCCCCCCTGCTGAGTGGGACCCCAAGGAAACTTTACTGTTATCGCAGCCAGGCCAGAGGAGGTGGGCAGGTGAGCGCCGCACTGGGGAGGCCTCCTGTGCACCTGCGGCTCCTCCCGGAAGGCCCCTTCTGGAGAACTCTGCTGCCTGAGGGAGCCGCTTGCTGGGCTGCTCCCCAGAGCCAACCGTTGTCCACCACCAGGCGGAGTGTGTGTGTGTGGGAGTGGTGTGTGTGATGTATAGTGTGATGTGTGTGGAGTATGTGTGATATGTGTGTGGTTTGCTTGAGTGTGTATGTGTGTGCAATTTGTGTATTGATGTGTGTGGTGTGTGTTTGATGTGTGTATTTGTGTGATGTGTGTGGTTTGTGTATCTATATGTGTGATGCTTATATTTATGTGTGTGAGGCCTGTATTTGTGGGGTTTGATGTGTTTGTGTGGTGTATGTGTATGAGGTACGTGTGTGTGATGTGTGTGGCATGTGGTATGTGTGTGATATGTTATGTCTATGTGTGTGAGGTGTATGCGGTATATGAGATGTGTGTGGTATGTGAGGTGTATGTGTGATGCGTGTGTGGTATGTGAGGTGTGTGGTGTGTGAGGTGTATGTGTGAATCGTGTGTGGTGTGTGAGATGTGTGTGGTGTGTGAGGTGTATGTGTGAATCGTGTGTGGTGTGTGAGATGTGTGTGGTGTGTGAGGTGTATGTGTGAATCATGTGTGGTGTGTGAGATGTGTGTGGTGTGTGAGGTGTATGTGTGAATCATGTGTGGTGTGTGAGGTATATGTGTGAAGCGTGTGTGTGTGTGTGATGTGTATGTGTGAGTTGTGCGTGTGTGAGAAGAAAGCGTAGGTTTCTGGGCGGCCTCTGGGCCTGCTCCGCGGCGCTCCCCGCGGTGGCGTCTGGCGGGGATGGTGGGCGTGTGGGTGTCGGGAGCTTTGCTGGAGGAAACGGTTCTAGCCCGCACCAGCACACAGCAGATTTTGGAGTGATTTATATGAAAACAGTTTAAAGCATTTACTATCTGTAAGAACTAATTTCCAATAAATCAGACAGGATTCCCTTGGGAACCAGAAATAAATGAGGGCAAAAGAAATTGCTAAGGGTTGTTGAGCAATAAAGAGATGGGTTCTAGATATCTTAAAATGATATTTAAATGGACAAAGTTGATTTAACTGTCTTTTTTCATGTCTAGGAGTAAGATTTAAGTCTATAGCATGTCATTATAACCAGGAATTATTCACCAGGAGACTTTCAGCATTTCATGCACATTCCACTGAATGGCAATTTTAATATTCCAGTTTCAGTCCTAAATTGTAATGAAAAGGCATTAATTGCTTGGTTCCCTGCAAAGTCCATTAAAAAAAAAAGTGTTTCTAGAAAAAGTTCAAATTTGGTACAGGAGGCAGAACTTTCATTATCTAATTTTAGTCATTTTTTCTAATTAAAAAATTTAAATGAATATATATTTTATTACCTTTAAGTCCACAAGCACCTATTATATGCGTACAGCTAGCCTGGCATCGTGCCCGAGCCTTGGAGAATACAGGGAAAAAATAGAATATGTGTGTGTTCCGGACCCCAGAGGTGTAAATTTCATGGGAAGATTAAGCTGTGACGTCATCTGAGACTTGGGAGTGGGGTATGAAGGCGGAGAGGACCCCGGGGCTGGTGCGGGACCCCCGGCTGGTCCGGCCTCAGGGCTGGTGCTGGATTCTGGGGCTGGAGCTGGACCCCCGGCTGGTGCTGGACCCCAGAGCTGCTGTGGGACCCCGAGGCTGATGCTCCATTCTGGGGCTGATGCGAGACCCCGGGATGGTGCGGGACCCCAGGGCTGGTGGACTCTGACACAGCTTAGGAAGGGTGTTTTAGACTAGAAAACCAGCACAATCGTGAGTGCTAAACTAATTTAACCCATTGCACTTACCCTGCTGGCTCAGCATCACAGGGACTCCTGCTTCCCTGGGGAGCAGTGGGAACCCCAGACTCCTTCCCAGAGGTGGTGTCCCCGCCAGGCCCCAGAGGAAGCACCGGGTTCCCCACGCCCCTCTCCGCTCAGCCTCACCACTGTGCCCCTCTGGGGGCTCCCCACCCCCCAATCCCAGTGCAGTGGGAACTCGTGGCGCTGTTGGCGGCATCTGAGGACACGAGGCCTGGCTCTCCGTAACCCTGTACCCTCGGCGGAAGGGCAGGTGGTGGCTGGGAGAGGGGAGGGTGCCCTCTTTTAATTAAAGTCATTACATTTTAGATGGACAGAAATATAAATAATAGTAATAAAATGTGTTGCCCTGTGACCCTAACTTGAGAAATATTGTACTCTCTGCTCCCTGCTCCCGGACTAACCACCACGGCGGGCGTTTCTGTCCCACCTATCTGTGTTCTTAAACGAGGAATCAGCCCCTTTCCCATGTTTTAAAACTTTGTATAAATCACCACATGTGCTGCAAACACGCTTTGGAAAAAATTTTAATTTGAAACAATTTCAAAATGCTGAAATGTTACCAAAACAGTGCAAATATCACTTGTATATCATTCGCCAGATCCCACAGTTGTTAACTGACTGCATATGCTTCATCGTCCTCTCTGTACACACACACACACACACACACACACACACACATGCGCGCACATACACGGGAAATAATGTACATTTCCATTTTTGTCTGAAACATTCAGGAATGTTCTGGGCATCCTTCTAGCTTGATTTGGGGCTCAGGACCCGGGTCCAGTCCCCACCACGGTGGCATTTAGTTGCCAGATCTCCTCAATCTCCTCAGGCCAGATATGCGGGGGTACAGGCCAGATATGCGGGGGGTGAAAGGATTCACCAGAGACAGAGTGGAGAACAGAACAGGCAGACTGATGAAATACACTGCTGAGGGGAGTAATAGGGAGACAGGAGAGGTCTGCTGCGCCATGTGGGTAGCTCCCTGGCCGGGGATCGAACTCGTGCTGCAGAGGCTTCAGATTTCTTCATAGTGCGGTGCTTAACCCCTTGCGCCACCAGGGAGGCCCTCCTCAGCCTCTTTTTATTGGAACAGTTCCTCGGTCTTTTTCCTTCGTTCTAGAGTCCAGCATGTTCAGAAAGGCGAGCCTGGCACTCGTGGGTGACCCCAGCCCTGCCCCACCGGCTCGTCCCTCTGGGCGCACCAGGTCCCACCCTTAAGTTCCATACGCCATGCGGTGATTTCCTGGGTGCACTTCCAGGGGGTGCTTGGGGTCTGCTGGTCTCCTGGGAGGTGATGTTAGCTGAGCACTTGATAAGGCATCTCCCTGGTTTCTCCGCTGGTTTTCTTTAGGCTATTAAGAAGTATTTAATGATTAATAAGTATTAATAAAAACATGCATTTTGTTTCTCATCAAACTTGCAAATAAACAAATGTTTAAAAACAGCTTTATTGTGGCATAACTCACACTGCACAGCCCACCCGAGGGGTACAATTCAGTGGCTTTATGGTATTCATAGATAGGCGTCACCATTCATTGGAACAGTCTTTACCTCAGAGAGCCCAGCCCCCACGCCCTACCCCGGGCCCCCCGGGTAACCACAAATCCACTTTCAGTCTCCACGGAGAGCTCTCGCCCCCGTTTATATGAATGAAATCACATGATACAAAGACCTTGGGGACTAACTTCTTTCATTAACATGTCTTCACCGCTCTGTGTGTCTGTACTGCGTTTTATGGGTTGCTGGAGTCAGTTGCTGGTGTTTTGTTGAGGATTTTGCGTCCATGTTTGTGTGTGATGTCGTTGGCCAATTTTGGTATCAGGGTGGTATCAGTTCATAAGGTGAGTTGGAAGCGTTCACTTTCATTTTTTCCAAAGATTGATTTATTTATGCATGCAAGAACTGGGGTACAGGCCAGAGGTGCAGGGGTGAGAGGATTCACTAGACACAGAGTGGGGAACCGAACAGGCAGACTGACTGAAATCCACTGCTGAGGGGAGCAGCAGGGAGACAGGAGAGGTCTGCTGCGCCATGTGGGTAGCTCCCTGGCCGGGGATCAAACTCACACTGCAGTAGTTGCCGATAGCTTCATAGTGCTGATGCTTAACCCTTTGGGCCAACAGGGAGCCCCCTGTTCTTTCACATTTTTGGAAGAGCTTGTGAAGAACTGCACATAATCATCCTTTAAAGTCTGTTAGAATCTAGTGGCAAAGACATCTGGAAATGGACTTCTCTGTGTGGGTAGATCTTTGGTAACTAATTCAATCTTTGTAGTTGCTGTAGGTATATTCCTATTGTGTATTTCTTCTTGAGTCCATTTTAGTACTTTATGTCTTTCTAGAAGCATGCCCAGTTTGTGTAAGGTTTCTGATTTCTTGGTGTACAGTTGCTCATAGCCTCCCTTTATAATCCTTTTTATTTCTGTAAGGTCTCAGCAAATGTCCCGCTTTCATTTCTGCCTCTAGCAATTTAAATCTTCTCTCTTTTTCTCTTGGTCAATATGGCTAAAGATTTGCCAGTTTTCTTGAGCTTTTCAAAGAATGAGCTTTTGGTTTCATTGATTTTTGCTGTTTTCTTGTCCTCTATTTCATTAATTTCTACTGTAATGTTTATTATTTCCTTTCTTCTGTTTCAGAGTTAGTTTTCTCTTTTTCTAGTCTTCAGGTGAAAGATTATGTTATTGCTTTGAGGTTTTTTCTTTTATATACTTTCCTCTGAGCAGTACTTTTGCTGCTTCCTGTATGTTTTGGCCATCTTATTTTTGTTCATCTCAGTGTATTTTCTGATTTCCTATTTAAATTATTTTATAACTTTTTGGTTATTTAGGGGCTTTCTGATATAATTTATACATAATTGTGAGTTTCCCTCATTTTTTTGCTATTGATTTTTAATTTCATTCCATGTGGATGGAGAAAATACTTTGTATTTTTTTCAGTCCTTTTATATATACTGAGGTTTGTTTAATAGCCTAGCATATGACCTATCTTGGAGAATGTTCCAGATGCTCTTGAGAAGAATATATATTCCACTGTTGGGTGGAATGTTTTAAAGATGTCTGTTACTCTTAGTTGGTTTGTAGTGTTGTTCAGGCCCCACATTTCCTTGTTGGATTTCTGTCTGATTGTTCTATCCATTATTGAAAGTAGGAGATTGAATTCTCCAAATGCTATTATTAAATTGTCAGTTTCTGGTTTCATTTCTTTCAGTTTCTTCTCATGTAGTTTGGTGCTTTGTTATTAAGTGCATATGTGTTTATAATTGTTATGTTTCTATGGATTGGCCTTTTATCATTATGAAATGTTCCTTTTTATCTTTGACAATCTTTGTTTTAAAGTCAATTTTATCAGATGTTAGCATAGTTACTCCAACTCTCTTGTGGTTTCTATTTGCATTACTTACTTTTTCTTTTTTTTTTATAGAGGCATGTTTTTATTTATTTATTTATTTGTTTGTTTGTTTATACATTCACTGGGTACAGTCAGAAGCGCGGGAGGGTGAGAGAATTCACCAGAGCCAGAGCGGGGAGCAGAGCGGGCAGAAGGACCGAAAGACACTGCTGAGGGGAGCAGCGGGCGGCAGGAGAGGTCTGGCGTGCCATGCGGGACCCTCCTCCGGTGGCCGGGGAGCAGCCGGGGATCGAACCGGCGCCTCCGAGGCTGCGGGCAGCTTCGCAACCCAGCGCTCAACCACTGCGCCACCAGGGAGGCCCGCATTACTTACTTTTTCTATCCTTCACTTTCAACCTATTTGTATCTTTAAAGTGTGACTCATATGCAAAGTGTTTTATTTTATAAGGTCATAATTATCAACCTTTTCACTCCTGTATCCATACTTACAACTCAAAATAAGAAAACCCTTCCTTACACCCAGATTATAAGGGAATTCACCTAACTTTTACATTTGCATCTTTGATCCATTTGGAATTTGTTCTTGCATTTGGCATAAGGCATGGATATAATTTTATCTTTTTCCAAATTATTAAGCAGTCCTCCCAGCAACATTTATCAAAGTCCCTCTTCCCCTCAGGGATTTCAGAGGTCACCTTTATTTATCATATACAAATAGCTGAGTCTATAGCTGAACTTCCTCTTCTACTCTGCCTCTGTCCCTACATAAAGAGTGCCACACTGCTTTAGTTATGGGAGCTTTGCAATACTTTTCATGTGTGCTAGGACTTACTCCACCACTGAGACTTTTCTTCTTCAATGTTCCCACAGCTATTCTTGATGGTTTACTTGTCTATATGAACTTTAGCATCTGTTTGTCTTGCTTCATAAAATTGCGTTCAATTTGTAACTTAGCTTAGGGAGAAGTGATGTCCTTATAATGGTGAGTTGTCTCATCCAGGAACAAGTTAGGTCTTCCCATTTGTTCAGGAATACTTTTGTGTTGGTTAAAAAAATAATGCCCTGATAGAAGTTTTGTACCTCTCTTGTTTTTTCCTGCATATTTTATCTTTGCTGTTGCTATGATAAATGGCTTTTTTTCTCTTGTATTAATTTTTGAATGTTAATTTTATTTTCTACTACTTAATAAATCCTTTTCTGTTTGAATTTTGAACATGATTTAAGCATTTTTTAAAATGAGATTCACCCATATCATTGCCTGTAGCTCTGTTTATTCTCCATTATTCCATTATATTGATATACCACAACATATTTGTGTATTCAAAGGTGGATGGACATTTAGATTGTCCTATTGGAGTTGAGAAGTAGTGCTCCAAAATTGTCCTATCAATTCTCACTCCTGTCCATAGGGCTTAAGTTTTGGCTCATTGTTTTGCCAGCATGAAACTGTGGTCAATTTGATGGGTAGAAAAAGGTGGCATAACATGGTTTTAATTCCATTCAATTAATTAATCAGTTAATTTTTGTGACATAGTTTTCAATGACTGCTCTTAAATTCTTGGTTCTAAATCCCGACCCAAAGGATCTCCCCATGAGGACGAGATCTCGGGGCTGTTGACCTGCTTCCTGCTCCCGGACAGCTCTCCTCTGGCTCAAACACCTTGGTGGCCGATAGGAATGGGAACAGCAGTCCCTCCTTCACAGCCCCCTGAGAGGAGGCACGTGCATGAAAATTAAATGTGCCCTCTTCAGTCGAGGAACACTCAGCCTCAGATCAGACCTCCATGTGGAATTTCTCTGCTGAGTTATTGGCATTTATAGCTGTCACATGAATTCCAACAATCAACATTTACTGAGTAACAGCGTGACTTGGCACTTTGCTAGGCTCTGTGCAGGGATGAGTGATGAATTAGACCCAATTCCCACCTCTGGGGGCTTATAACCTAATTGGAAGAGGGGCATATTTGCATTAGGAGACACCACCAGACAGCTCCCAAGATGTCCTGCGAGGGTCTGCGGCGCCAGGACTTGATGCAGAGGCCTACATCCAATAAGCTCCAAAAGGCCGTGTCTCCTCCTTCATGTTGTATCCCAGATGCAGGAGGAAAGGCTGTCATGGAATTTTTTCCTTTTTCTTTTAACCAGACTAAACTCATTGTACTGAAAATGCATACACCATCTAAAATAACTCCTACGTCTTTCCGACCTGTACAGTCACTCACAACTGAAGTTTCACTTTTGAGCGGAGGCCGGTCTCCAGAGGGCGGGTCTAGGACCAACCCTATTCCCAAGTGGGCACATTTCAGGATCCCGTGCCATGAGCTGGTGGCTGGTCCAGTTCTGACCCAGCACCAGATGCCTCGAGCTTCTTTCTCTGAGGACACATCCCTGGCTCAGTGGATCTTTCTACCCCATGGCGTACTTGGTTCTGAGCTCCTGGTACCCCCAAGACTGCAGCCCTGCTTGGATCTCTGCAGCCTTCCTGAGAGAAGAGCAATCCCCCTGCTCTCGGTGTCTGGGGTCCTGCTACCCCTCCTGACTTTTCAGTGCCCCTCCGGTGCCCCTAAACCCCAGGTCCGTCATTCCCTCAGCGCTGCCCTCTTGCTGCCAGTCTGAACCAGGGCTAGAACGAAGGTTTGGTCACAGCATACAGGTGGGGACTTCCATACTCAAGAAAGTGTCACCTCAGCCACTTACATAAAGGCTACACATCCCTGCAGAGTTGCGGGCCCACCCCCTGCTCCCTTTCTGTCCCTTGCTCCTGGTTCTCTGTGGCCGACAGCGCCCCCTCCAGGTTTCTGGGCAGCACAGGCAGTGCACAGGCAGTGCTCTGGGGCAGGTGCACAGGCAGTGCTCTGGGGGAAGCCAGCTCCTGGCTTGGGTGACAGCTTGTCCACAGCCTTGACCTGGCCAGGTCCGCACGCTAACCTTCCAAGCAGGCTGGCTCATGCTCATGCTAGCGACTTGCTCTTTTCTTGTTCACTTGCTCATTTATTTATTCATTTGTGAATCACATGCCGTGGGCTTCAGGAAAAGTTCTACAATGGTCCCACCAGCCGAAGCACACACACTCAAAGACCCCGCTCTCCTTGTACCCCAGGGGCGCTGGGTGTCTGAGCATCAGGGGGCTGTGGACTGTTGCCTGATCTTGACCCGCTCACCAGCCTCTGCTCAGTGATGCGTGGGCTGCAGAGGGCAGGGTCTCGGCGAGTCTCCACTCTTGCAAACCAGGCCCAGCCGCCCTGCATGAGCCATGAACAAACACGAGTCTGCACCTCCTGTTTTGGCGTTTGCTTTGGACCATGGGGCTGCCCATGGAGGGCCAGCGTGGTTTCAGGTTGCCTCCTACCATGTGAACTGTGCTTGGAAGGTGGGGGGAGACTTTAGTCTGCTTCTGGGAAAAGGCATCTACCTGGGGAGACCACAGCTTGACCAAATGCACTTAAAATGAGCACTGGGGTTCCGAGAGTTACTAGGGGAGACCAGCTGGGTGGCAGGTGCCCAGGTCCCATGTCGCTTCCTGGGGACCTCCTGCTCGACTGCATTGTGGAGCGGCCAGTGCAGGAGTCTCCGGCGTGCGGCTGTGGCTGGCTTCTGCCGTGGGCACGGTCATGGTGGTGCCCAAGGCTGCCCTGGTGTCCTCATGCACCGACGTAGCCTCACCTGTGAGTCCAGCCTCGTGTCCTCCTGCTTGGAGACTGCCGTTTGAGCACTTTGGTTTTTTTTTTTTTTTTTTTTTTTTTTGGTTGAAGCTGTAGGGTAATTACCCTTGTCCTTAATAATTGCATTAGTTTCCTTGATGAGCAGAGAAGCTCTGGAGTCTGTGTTGTTAAGAAGAGGTTAGGATTAAGGTTTTCAACCTGCTGCTGGTGTGAGAAGGATATCTCCATGCCAATTACTGTCTCCTTGATCGGATTAGTCACTGTGTTAATTGCTCCTCAGAAAAACTGCCAAGTTTGTTGTTTTAGACTTTGGCTTTTAAAATATTGCAGATGTCATCTCAAATGCAAATTGTATTTGGTATTAGAGATAACTGTTGATCTATTAACACTTTGGGGTTGACTCGGATCCGAGGCTGTGTGAGATAGGAGTCTTACGTCTGGATTATTAATTGCCTCTTTGAAGGTGGTTCCAGAACTGGGGCGGGGGGAGCGGGGAGCTGTCAGACTCGTTCTTGGCATCTCTTTGAGAGAACTCAGGGCTCTGTCAGCAACAATCTGTTGGAATTGGCCAGAGCAGCACCTGAAACCACCTCGCTCCTCAACCCACAAGCGCAGCCGGTCGGCTCAGCGGGTCAGCCTGTGGGTTCGCTCCAATTCTGACGTTGGATGTGGGGTCTCTTCAGCGCCCCACAGCTCCAGCTGCTCGAAATCTGTAGAGAGTTCCAAGTCCGTAGCACCTGGCCACTTTGGTCCCGGAGAAACTAGCCAGAATTTTTTAAATCACCTACGGCATAAAGGAAAAAAATTGTATCTATGGTACACTTTAAAACTTAAAATTTTGAAATAATTTCAAAGCTGCAGAGAATTGTAGGTGCTGTTCAAAGACATCAGGCCCTCTTCCGCTCGGATCCCCAAATTGCCAACCTCGTATCATGTTTGCTTTATCACCGAGTGTGGGCGTGCATATTTTTTCTGAACTATTTGAGAGTTTCAGACATGATGCTCCCATCACTTTGATGGGTATTTCCTCGGAAGGAGGGTCTCGTCTAGCCAAACCCAGCACGGTGATCGGCCTCAGGAAAAGAACACTGAGACCACAGCATCATCCAACCGCGACTTCATTCCTGTGCTTCCTGGCAAAGCGGGGCCCCCCTCAGCTGGCCTGAGAGCCGTCTAAAGGCTCAAAGTGTGTTTATTTTCATGCTTTTTTCCTCTCCGTCAACCGGGACAGTTCCTCTGTCTTTCGCGAACTTGACGTTGCTTTGAAGAATGCAGGCCAATGATTTTGACGCATTAATTCCCATTTGGGTTTGCCCGTGTTTGGCTGGATCCAGGACATGCCTTTCTTCGGGGCGACCACAGAGGAGCGGAGGGTGCGTCACCCCGGGGCCAGCTGCCCCCTTGTCTGTGGTGACGGTTTCTCTGTGGCGTGGGCTGGTTCTTCAACAGAAAACTACGCTTTTCCACTTCGCAATTAATTAGTGCTCTGTGAGGAGGTAAGTTAGGTCTTTGTGAATATCTTGTCTTTCATTAAAATGTTCCCCACTTGTTTTAGCACTCATTGATAATTCCTGCCTGAATCAATTATTATGATAATGTTCTCCAGATGGTGTTTTTTTCTAAATTTATTTGTCCTTTAGTACTGTCTAATGTATTGAAGAGCTTGGGCTTTCTTACATTTATTTATTTACTCATTTATTTATTTATACCCATATGGACTCTTGCATTGCTACTTTAGTCCGTGGGTTACATTGAGGAAATTATTTTGACTAAGTTCCATTCAGCGGGTTAGAAAATCATCACCGATTTGGCTGTAGGAGCCCCTTCAACTCAGCTGCTGTGTCCTTTTGAAAAATCTCCAAATATTTTCACTTCATTTGATTATGAACATTTTCAAACATGTAGGACAGATTTATTTATTTATTAAAGATTTATTTATGCAGACAAGGGCTGGGGTATAGGCCAGGGGTGCGGGTGGTGAGAGGATTCACCAGAGACAGAGTGAGGAGCAGAACAGGCAGACTGACTGAAATCCACTGCTGAGGGAGCAGCGGGGAGACGGGAGAGGTCTGCTGTGCCATGTGGGGAGCTCCCTGGCGGGGGATTGAATTTGTGCTGCAGAGACTGCGGACAGCTTCATAGTGCTGTGCTTAACCCCCTGTGCCACCAGGGAGGCCCCTGTAGGACAGATTGATTGGGGGGTGGACACCCATATACCCACTATGTAGATTCTTTAACATCTCACCAGGCTTGTTTTTATTACACATCGACCCATCTCTCCCTCCAGCAGCCCATTATTTTATTTTATTTTTTAAAGATTTATTTATTTATGCATACAAGAGCTGGGGTACAGGCCAGAGATGGGGGGGTGAGAGGATTCACCAGAGACAGAGTGGGGAGCAGAACAGGCAGATAGACCGAAGTACACTGCTGAGGGGAGCGGCGGGCGAATAAGGAGAGGCCTGCTGTGCCATGTGGGTTGCTCCCTGGCCGACTGGGGATCAAACTCATGCTGCAGAGGCTGCAAGCCACTGTGAATTGCTTCATAGTGCAGTGCTTAACCCCTTGTGCCACCAGGGAGGACCAGCCCATTATTTTAAAACCGCATCTCAAAGTAAGTTTTGACCTCAGTACACTTCATCCGTATATGCTTTGGCAGACACGATGCTGTCTAGAGTTCACTATTAGTTTATGGTTCTTTTATTAAGTGACGTGTTCTTACAGTCCGCTGCACAACTATTAAGGTGCTGCTGGATCGTTGGATGAGTTTTGATAAATACACTCACTGGTGTGACTGCTGATGACGTCAGCCGTTTGTGAGTCGTCATCTCTGAGTACTTCTGCCTTTCCTGACACGACAGAATCTTCCGAGAATGCCTTGTATGTTCCTTGTACCCGGAGCCCCTGGAACCGGTGGCTGAAGCCGAAGACGGTTATAGGTGGCGCCCCCTGGAGGGGGGGAACCCCAGGGAAAATGCAAAGAAAGTATGGACTTTGGGGTGGGGACTCTGATAAGAAAGGTAAGGAACTGCAGGAGCAGCCCCCGGCATTTAGCATTCAAGCATTCAGGGTTCGGGGCTTCAATGTTTCGATCTTCAGTGATTCCAGGGTCAGCGATTCCAGCCCCTACCGCCCGGATCTTCCAGAGGCTGTTGTGGGCCTCTGGGCGTGTGGGGAGGCTCTAGCAGCCAAACTCGGAGAGGAGAAGCTCGGGGCTTTGCAAGTACCTGAGAGTCTGAAACTGCTCCCGGGTTTGCTGCTGTCACAGCCTGGCAGGGAAGGCGAGGACCCGGCGTGGGGCCTCGCTGAGCTGTGAGTGTGGCCATTTGTCGGGTCGCTCGGCCGCTGCAGCTCCTGTTTTGAGCGTCGCTTGTCCGGGGCGTCTCGGCAGCTCCAGGAGCGTCTCCTGTTGTGTCATCTGTTGTCTCATGAGTTGGAGCCTTTCGCCACACCCACTTCTTCCACTCCCAACCCTCTCGAACCCTTGCAACCACCAATCTGCACCCCCTTTTTGTGACTATTACTGCAAGGATGTTAGGTGCTGGACTCGCACAGTGTGATTCTGTGGGTTTGGGGTGATTTTCTCTCAGCACCGCCCTCTGGAGGGTCATCGGGTTGTTCAGGGTGTTCATCGCTCCTCCCTTTCTGTTGTCCATCAGTGTTTCCTGGCGTGGTTGGGCCACTTGTTTGACGTCTGACCCAGGAAGAACATTTCCAGTTCGAGGCTATTCCATATAAAGTTGTTATAAACATTTGTGTGCAGGTTCTTGGTGACCATAAATTTTCATATCTCTGGGATGAGTGCCTGGGAGTCCGGTCACCGGGTTGCATGCGGGCTTTTGAAAGACTGTCTGCCAAAGTAGTTTCCATTCCCACCAGCAATGCACACCCCACCCGTCCCGCTTGGCTTCCGGCAGCCGGCCTCACACGGTGTGACTGTGTCTCATGCAATTTCTGTTTCTCTCGTGCTTACCCCTTCAGGAGGCACTGACTTCTTCTCCTGCGCTGGCTGGCCGTCTGGCTATTCCCGTTTGCGCCCCTTGTCCATTTCTTAATTGCATTATTTTGTTTTACTGTTGAGTTTTGAGAGTTCTTTATGTTTTTTAGGCATTAGTCCTTTGTCTGATACGTGATTTGCAAATATTTTCTCCTAGGCTGAATCTTGGTTTTTCAAGCTTTTAACAGTCTCTTTCACAAAACAAGAGTGTTTCAAGTTTTGGCCTCCCTGGTGGCACAAGAGGTTAAGACGCAACCTATGAAGCTATCTGCAGCCACTGCTGCACAAGTTCCATCCTCGGTCAGGGAGCTACCCACATGGCCCAGCAGACCTCTCCTGTCTTGTCCGCTGCTCCCCTCAGCAGTGTGTTTCAGTAGATCTGCCTGTTCTGCTCCCTACCCTGTCTCTGGTGGATCCTCTCAACCCCCTGCACCTCTGGCCTGCACCCCAATTCTTGTATGCATAAATTAATAAATCTTTTTAAAAAAGGTGTTTCAAGTTTTGGTGAAAGCCAGTTTATCAATTTTTCCTCTTATAAATTGTGCTTTTGCTGTTAATTGTAAGAACTCTTTCCCTAACCTTAGGTTGCATTTTTTCCCTCCGTGTTTTAAGTCCACCAACCATCCCAGTTAATTTCTGTAGGTATGGAATGGACTTGTTTTGATTTGTTCTGCCTGTGGCTATCCAGTCTCTGTAGCGCCAATGCTGACCATCTGGCTTCCTTCTTCCATTGAGTGAATCTTGCACCTTTGTACCAAGTCAGCTGGGTCTGTTTCTGGGTTCTCTGTTCTGTTCCATGTGCCTGTGGACCTGTTCCTTAGCTTATCGTCACACAGTTTTTATGAACAGTTCTATGCCTTCTTCTGTTCTGATGCTGTTCGCCTTACTTGCTATGCTTAGCTTGTAGAGTTGTGCTTCTTCACTTTAAGTTTAGCTAGTAGTTATCCCATTTTATTGACAAAATTAAAAATGTTGGCTTGTGAGTTTCATCAGCCCATGAACTTCTACATCTAACCTTATCTTCCCTTCCTTGTGCTTGTGTTCTTGCGCTCCTAACTTTGTGAGCTTGGCATTTAAAAAAAATTAATTCCTCCTTTTTCAGTTGAAATTAATTTTTTTTTAAATCAGGATTTTGTTTCTTTTCTTTTTTTTTAAGATTTATTTATTTATTTATTTATACAAGCGGTGGGTACAGTCAGAAGTGCGGGAGGGTGAGAGAATTCACCAGAGCCAGAGCGGGGAGCAGAGCGGGCAGAAGGACCGAAAGACACTGCTGAGGGGAGCAGCGGGCGGCAGGAGAGGTCTGGCGTGCCATGCGGGACCCTCCTCCGGTGGCCGGGGAGCAGCCGGGGATCGAACCGGCGCTGCAGAGGCTGCGGGCAGCTTCGCAACCCAGCGCTCAACCGCTGCGCCACCAGGGAGGCCCTGAAATTAATTTTTAAGGCTATACCATTTCATCTGATCACAGCTTTAAACATGTCCCCTCAGCTCTGGCATACAACGTTTTAATGATCAATTACACACTTTTGGGATTTCTGTTATTTTAGCTTTAGTCTTTCATTTCAAACTTATTTTCAGTCTTATTGAACTTTGATCAGAAAATGTTCATTGAAATATTCCTACTTTAGGAAACGTTGATTATATTTGTCATTTAATACATGATCGATGTCTTATGGCTCTTTTATGTGCACTTAGGAAGCTGCATTCTGTGTTACCGTATGGATGTAATGGGTATGTTGATGCATATATGATCTCCATAGGATCTACCTAATTGATTTTGTGCTTGTTTTGAACTCTCTTCCCTTCTTTGACTCCCCAGTCTCTTCTGTGGGGTGTGTTGAAGTGTGCGGTTATCACTGTGTTTCTCTTTATTATTTCCTTTCACGGCCCACAGTTTCTACTTATAAAGGCAGTTGTTTGGCTGGATGCATCAACACTTATTACTGCTATGTTTCTGTTGTGAAATGTGATTTTTTTCCTTAGGATTAGAATGCAGCAGCCACACTTAATGCTTCCCCCTTGAGTTCTGACTTAACTTTGATATCAAGATTGAACCCTCATTCTGTTATTAGTTTCACTTGCCTGATATGTATTTGTCACCTCTTTATTCTGAATCCCTTTTAGAAAGTTTGCCTTGTAGATGACATGTAGTTAGATTTTGTTTTTTAAGCCAAATCGTAGGTGAGTTCACTCTGTTCATAATGACCTGTATATCCAATACTTACAGGCTACAAGACATACTTACAAGACCAAGACATGCTTGGTCTTAACATCTTTACAGTATTTTATGTTACAAATACTATGGAGTAGCTCCACTTACTGCTCTTTCTCTGTGAGATATATTTTCTCTGCTCATTTATATATCACTTCTTTTGAATGTAAAAAGTTTTTATTTTTGTTCTAATGATTATCTTTGCACTTACTTTTAAAAATTCCCCAGTCTCCTGTAAACTTTTACTGTCTGGTGGGTTCAGTTACCGATCTTGGCTACCTATAGCCACCACTGCACACACTATAAATACAGTCTCCAGTTCCCTGTTCAGCCACCATCATATACAGTATAAATTCTGTACACAATTTCCTGTGCAACCATCATTACATACAATATAAATACAGTCTCCAGCTTCCCTTACAACCATCATTGTATACAATATAAACACAGTCCCCAGTTTCCTACACAGCCATCATTACATATAATATAAATACTGTGTAGCTTCTTGTATAACCATTATGGGGCTTATTCTTTTATCATTTACCACTTTGTAGTTGCATTCTTTTTGCTTTGACCAAGCATGTAACATCTATAATCTTCCGCCCTTATTCCCGCATTTAATTCAGATGTTTAGCAAAATACGTTAAATGTTCCCCATAAGTCCATTTTCTAGAGAATCCCCGGTCCTTCCTCAGTTGGATGGTTGGTTCTCTGGCAAATCCCCTAAGAAGGGCTCGTGGTCCATTATTCCCTCCACTCTCATGTGCTTAACACTCTTTTTCTGTAGCTGATTATCTGGAGAGCTGCTGTGCTGGGTAGAAAGCCTTTGCATCACACCTTCCCTCTTCCGCTGAGCCCCACCTGTGCCACCACCATGGTCTGGCTTCTGCCGGGTCTGCCACGGTCTAGGGCTCCTGCCCGGGCACGTCATTTTGTCTTTTGGTTTGCGGGTGGTGAGGGTGTTTTTTAAAATGCTTCTTGGAGGGCTCTCATTCTGTTTGTGGCATCATGTGCCAGCTTCCCTCCCGCGCGATGCCAGTGTCCTGGGGGTGATTTTCACCGGCTGAAGGTTTGGATTCCCATTCTCCCTTTCCCTCTTGCATGGCCTTTGCAGCGGGAGATGCCCCCTCCCCTGGCTGTGTGGTCTGTGTGATTTGTAGCTCAAGGGCCCCCTCTTCTGTCAGTGCAGCATAGTGCAGCTGCTTTGCTGGCTGGCCGCGTGGTGTGGTGGGTGCCGCGGCAGGGGCGGGGGCAGAAGTGGGTGTCCTGGGATTTATCTTATTATTATTCTGCAGGATCCTAAAGGTCTCCTCTTGTTTCATCTTTACTGCACTGTTCCCCGAAGGTGCCCCCCCCCCCTTAATGTCACTGTGTCAAGCCCCTTCCCTCTGGGTCATGTTCTCTGTGTTCTTTTTCAGAATCTTTTCCCTCAAGGGTATTTTCTCTTTCTCTGCAGCTGGCCCCACTCCTCCATCTTCTAGTTTCCTCTCCAGAAGGCTCTGGGTCCTGCTCAAGCCTCCTGCTCTTTTTTTTTTTAAAGGATTTATTTATTTATGCATACAAGAGCTGGGGTGCAGGCCAGAGATGAAGGGAGTGAGAGGAGAGAGGATTCACCAGAGACAGAGCGGGGAACAGAACAGGCAGACTGATGAGATACACTGCTGAGGGGAGCAGCGGGGAGACAGGAGAGGTCTGCTGCACCATGTGGGCTGCTCCCTGGCCGGCCGGGGATTGAACTCGTGCTGCAGAGGCTGCGGACAGCTTCACAGTGTGGTGCCCAACCCCTTGCATCAGTCCTCTTGCTCTTTAAGAGGGCTTTTGTTTGGGGGGCAGGACTTGAGAATGTGTGGTGCAGTTGTACAAGCCTGGACAGTGTCTCTGTGTCTCCTAGGCACGGCCCAATGTGAGGTGTGGCTTTGTGCGTTCTTCTGTGTCAATTAGGGTGCCAGCGGGAGATTTGGGCTTCTAGGTGGGCCTGTGACCAGCAGTGTCCGTGTGAGCCGTGCAGGGGAGCCTGGAGGACCTGCTGGACGGGGCAGGCTCTCGGGGGCAGAGGTGCGACCGTCCGCTCACTTACCTTCTCACCTGTTCAGCCAGCTTTTCTCCCGGATACTGGGGGGCACATCATCGTCTCTGGGTGCAGCAGTTAGGGTTTGGACTAAGCGGTGCTGGTGCTGAGCCTGGCAGGAGGGCGGGAGGGTCGCTGCAGGCCCGAGGAGGGTGTGACCCGGGGAACCGGCTGTGGCCCCTGGGGCTCTGCAGAAGAGACGGCCCTCGCGCGGCCCTGTTGCCGAGTCCCTGCAAGGTCAGAGCCTGCGTGGGGTTTGGCTCTGCCTGGCCTGGGAGGCAGTGCCTGGCACAGCGCCCGCGCCGAGGGATGCCTGCGGGTGTGTGGATTGTGTGTGTTGGTTCTGGAGGGGACGCGCCCGTGAGTCTGCATGGAGAAGAGCCCAGGCCCCTGGGGGGCTCGCAGGGCCTTGTTCTCTGACCCCGAGGAGTGAGGAGCGGGAGGAGGGAGCACAGGAGGCTCCCTTTAGTGCCTGCCTTGGGGGTGGGGGGGCCGCTCTGCCTGGGGAGCCGCCCGGCTCTGGGGCATTCAGGTCCCACCTGGCTGCTTCCCCTGGGTGGAGCCCCTGCCTCTGGCTCCGTGAGGGCCCACCAGGCACCCCGGCCCCCCGCACAACTTCTCCCTTGGGAGACCGCTGGCACCTCTGGCCATCTGGTGTCCTCAGGGCGCCGCTCCTTCTCCACGTGCTGGTGGGTTCCAGAGAGGACCACGGCAGCGCCAGGCTGGGCCCCGCCGGAGGCCGGCAGGCGTCTCTGGTCTCCTTTTGGGAAGGTCACTGCCCAGGCCCGAGTGGGCTGTTCTGAATGGGGTTAGCCCACGTGCGCTGGACAGGGAGGAAAGGAACCCCTGGGTGGGGACCGGGAACTCGTCCCCCTCATCACCCTGCACAGCGCCACCCTTGGGCCTCAGGTTTCAGCCTCCCGAAACCCTGGACAGTGGGGGGCGAGGGGCTTGACCAGCGAAGGTGAAAGAAGGTCCAGGCTCTCCCTCCCCCAGCAGAGCTCATCCCCCAGATGGCATTCGGAGGGGGCCCTGGCCGGTTCCCCTGAGCCCCCTGGCAGGGGGCGGAGCAGGAGGCCCAGAGGCCCACACGGCTCCTGCGGGCAGTAGGGAAGGTGACCGCTGTGTGGGGAGCTGGGGGTGACTGGGGATCTCCAGGACCCGTTCTGTTTTCTCCTGCTGCTTCAGTCCCTTCATCTCCTGACAGAACTGCCCCTCCCTCCCTCCCTCCCTCATCCTTCCTCTCCCTCCCCCACGGGGGCACTCAGGGCTGTGTGGGTGCCCCCTCTGTGCCCAGCTGCTTGACTGGCTATCAGAGACAGGCCGGGCCTCTTGCAACAGGGCTTTGAAGAGCAGGCAGAGTCGGTGCTGTGGGCATCGCAGTGTGAGCCGGTCTTTGAAGGAGAAAGTTGTGCAGCTTCAGACCTGGGCATGTTGTTAAACTGAACAACCTGCAGCTCCTCTGGCTGTGGCTCTCCCTCCCGCAGCAGCAGACCAAACCGAGTCCTGCGGTGCCGACGGGTGCTCTGGAGCCTCAGGCGAGCGTGGGCTTGGATTCAGAGGGACCCGGCCAGGGAGAACCCCTGCCCTCACGCCAGCTGTGGATGGGGCCCACACCTCTCCTGCCCCGCTGGGGGGCTTGAGTAAGTGGAAGGGGTTGGCGCATTTCACACCAGGGGCAGGGGGGATGGTGACTGCCTGTGCCACGTGGGCAGCCTAGTGCACACGCACACCCATGCCCGGGCACAGATGCACACAGCGCGGGCACAGGCACACGTGGGCACAGATGCACATGCAGGCACAGGCACCCGGGCCCTGCATCATCCCGGCCAGCGGCAGCCCCGGCCCTGCTCAGGCCATCTTGGGCTGGTGAGGGGGGAGGACTCTGATGCGCTGCGGTGGGTTATTGAGCAGCTTCGCTGCCGAAGGTGTCGCGCTGCTTCTTACATCGTCGGAGGATCCCTAAGTGGGCCTGGCGTGACGTCCAGCGAAACGTAGCGCGCCGGGCAGTCCGCTAAATAGATGGCGCTTTGGAGAAAACCCGTCGCCTGTCATGTCGGGCAGGCCGTGGGCGCGGGAGGCTGTCTCTGTCCTTGCCGGGTGGTGCTGCGCCGTGGGCCGACTCCTTGGGTGCCTCTGGCTGTGAGCAGCAGGCTTCACATCTGGATGTGCTCTGGGGGACAGAGACCTGGTCTGGGTGGGCCTTTCTGTGTTCTGCTCTGTTCCTCGCCCTCCCCCTGTCTTCACTCCTTCCTGCTGGACTCTGGCGAGCACAGAGCATGGTTTTGGGAAGTCATGTTGCCTCCCTAGCCCGCTGCAGCGCCCCGTGGGCTGTGGCTGTGCAGGGGACACTGGGAACTCTGGTTTTGTGATGAGGGGTTGGTGTACCCTGGGCATCCTGGCTGGGTCCACCCCTGAGGGCCTTGGCTGCCCCAGCAAATTCATCTCTGTCCTCTCGGCAGGGATCGCTTACAGATGCTGCTGTCTTCGTGGCACCGTCCCACCTGGGCTGGGAAATCCCTTTGGTCTTCTGCCATCTTGAGAGAGCCCATGCCGGGCTGATTACGTGGTCTTGGGCTCCCCACGGGCCACCTCTGAGCTGTGCAGGTGCGGCCTGTGGAGCCCACTGTCCCCCTCTGCGTGGCCCAAGTCCGTGGCCCAGTGTCATCCTGAAGGTGCAAGGCCAGGCTGGAAACGTGCCCAGTACACTGCCTGGCGCGGAAGTGACCACAAGTGTCAGCTCTTCCTCCCGCCAAGTCTTTTCTCTTTCTCCGGGATCTTGGAGCCATTTCCTTCTAGATCTTCTTCCCTTACTGTCCATCATCCACACTCCTCCCTGCCCGTGCTGGCCACCTCCTGACACATTCATCAGACAGATAATCTTGCCTTTTCACCCACTCAAGACACCCATTTGCCTATCCGTCCATCTATCCATCATGCACCCGCCCGCCCATTCATCTATTCCCTCATCCATCCCCCGACCCAGCACCCACCGTCCACCATCCATGAGGCCGTCCAGCCAGATGCACATACTTATATCCACTCCTTGCTTCATTTATCCAGTGACTTATTGGACATTTCCTCCATTTACATGCCTGATTGTGATAAGTGAAGTAGATTGTCTCTGTCCTCATTAAGCAGAGGACTGTGAAATAGGTGTGTGCCTCTGTGTGTGTGCCTGTGTGTGTGTGTGTGTGTGTGTGTGTGTTGGGGGTGGGTACTAGTCAGACAGTAAGGACTACTTGGGTTCCTAAACATGGTCAAGGGAGATCAGGAAGACTTCATGGAGGAGGTGATATTTTCCTCCTTGACTACAGACAGCGAGGACAGGGATTGTGCTTTCTAGAGCTTTCGAACGGCAGCCTCCTCAATAGGCAGTTGATTGAGCGGCTGCTATTTAACGCAGTGCCAGGGTTGCAAAGGGGGATAAAGATGCAAAATAAATAGTAACGCAAAGTAATGGTTAATAAATGCTGTTCAATGAATTCATGGATGGATGTGCCTTTTCCAGGCTATGTTTGCTAAGAAATGCACCCTGCACAAGTTAAATCTCTGGCACCCCATGAATAAGGAGCTTAGAAGAGCTCATCTGAGTTCTCACTTGGTTCATGAATATGCAAGCAAGCTTCCTTTTAATCTCAGATCTTATTTTATTAGATGTATTTTAATTTATTTATCAGAGCTTAGGTTTTCACTAGCATCTATGAGAAATTTAAGGAAAGCATCCTTTCATCTTGCATGTGGAGGGCAGGGTAGCTGAGGTGCCAGGATGAGGTCCCCAAGCCCTCGATCAGCCCAGAGGACCAGGAGCTGCTGCACTTGGGGTGACCTCAGAATTATCAGCATCACAACTGCCTGTGTGTGGCCCCTTGAGTCCCTGCAGGGAAGCCTGAGAGCAGGCCACTCTTCTGCACTCCCCTGGGGCTGAGAGGCCGCCTCTCCACAGCTAGGCCTGCCATGGGGGTGACCCTGGGCTTAGCGGGAAGCAAGCAGCTCCTTGGGGTGGCCTGTGAGCCCCGGGCGGCTGTCCACCTCACAGGGCACTGCTGGGGGGCAGCCGGGCCTCTCAGGGACAGGGTGACCCAGGAGCTGCATGAATGCCAGCAAGGGGGTTCACACCCCCAACAAAAGGAAATCCCTTTTAAAGGAAATCCCTGGTTTTATCTTTAAACCTGGTCCATTTGGACAGCGGCACAAAATGCAGGTGCTCTTCGGCCCCCCACCTCTGCTGCTCGAGTGGGGTCCCCCTGCCTCCAGGGGCAGGTGAAGTGGGATTGGCCCCACATACTCCCCCCACCGCCTGCTCTCGGGAGCTGTCACCCCTCTTGCCTCACTGATTGTTGCCTCCTCACGTGGGGCTCCAGCGCACCCTGGGGGGCCTCTCCAGGTCCAGCCTCGACTCTAAAGAGCCCTCAGAGGTGGTGGATTCCACCTGCCACGGTCCCCGCACTCACCTCCTGTCCCTCAGGCACAGCAGGGTGCTCTTCGGGATGGCCAAGCCGTCCCGCGATGCCTGGCCTTTAATTTTGTTGAAATGAACATTTTCTCCATGACAAACGCGCTACAGACGACACGCAGAGTGTACTGGACACACCAAGGAAAGCCCCACCCGCAGGAAGGCCAGAACCCCGCAATCCCTGAAGCCCCAGCCCAGAGCAGCCGCAGTCTGTGTTTCGGGGAGCCCCCCCACCAGGTGCCACTCTGCAGTGCGCTTGTTTTTTGTTTTTGTTTTATAAAAACGCGGAGTCCTTTGCTGGCCGCGAGTCGTGCCGGCCCCCGCCTCTTGCCGGGGCTGCCTTCTCCTTCCCTGTGTGAACAGGTGGGGCGCAGTCGCCCCGCACCCCTGCTAGCTGCCCCTTCCCTGAGTAGTGATGGGACGGTGATGTGCTCTGGGGGCCCTTGGTCAGTGTCTTAGTCCAGGCCCCTGGGGGCTCGCCTGCCTGCGGACAGGGGTCCTCGGTGCCTGCATGCAGCCTTGAGGGAGGGGCCGGGGAAGCGCACGGTTCTCTCCTCCTCCAAGGCTCCGAAGCCTGTTCCACACCCGCCTCCAGCCCAGCCAGGAAGGGTGCCCAGCGGCAGCGGGAGCCCCGGCTAGAGCATGTGCCCCCAGCCTGCCTTAAGGTCACGCTGGGCCTTCCCCCCTCTCAGCCCCTTGCTCCCCGGCAGTAAAACATCGTCTTCTATTAAAAGATGTGTCTGACATTTACCAAATTTTTATGTGACAATTTAGAAGGAACTGGTTGCATTAAACAGCCTTATTAATATTGCAGTAACATGATTAGGGGAACATCGCGGCCAGGAGACCACAGGGCTCTGATTTACGAGCTCGGGGGAGAAGAGGTCTCTGTTGACCACATGCCCGTGGCCCCCAGCGTCAGCACTAAGGAATATCGGGGTCCCTCTGATCACACGGCCACACGGGCGAGGTGGGGCTGGGGTCCTTGAAAAGTCAGGGCAATGTGCCTCCATTTGGCTGGCCTTGGGGGCATTTAACACTGAGGAGAAGCTGGCTGTAGGGGCCACGAGGGGGCTGGGCCCTCGCCAGCTCCCTGTTGGTTTGGGTGGCATACTGGGACCTGGGCACAAGCGATGCGGCCCCCAGCAAGGGGACAGGAGCCTGAGGCCAGGCCCGAGAGACCACACACCCCGGGCCTGCGGTGCACTCAGGCTGTCTCCCTCTGTGACCTCGGGCCTCTGTCTGTGAGAAGAGCTGGCCCAGCATCTAGCCGGCTCTCAGGGGAATCTGCCCACGCAACACCTTTGCCCTGTGATGAGGGGTCATCCGGGTCATCTGGGCCAGGCCTGCGGAGCACGGACGACTGGCAGGAGATGGGGGCGGAAGCAGACATGCTGGCTGGGTGAGGAGTGTGGTGCGAGATGTCCAGTCGGTGTCACTCTGTGACTCCAAAGGCATGAGCTGGGGTGGGAGGCGGGGATTGCTGTGTGCGTCACACACACCAGGGCCAGCTCTGCGACCGCACCCTTCGTCACCTGGAAACCGGTTTCTTCCTCTGAGAAAGGGGGAATTAATAGCAGCGACCTAATGGGCTGGGCCGGTGGAAGGACTGATCCTTGTAACTGAGCTGAACCAGCGTGGCCGCTGCCCCAGAGACAGCAGGAGCAGGCCCTCTCGGCTGCGGTGTCACGGTGGAGGATGTTAGCAGGGGTCCGGCGTGGTAGGGGACGCCTCCCCCGTGGTGGTGGCCTGCAGCGGGCGCGGGCCTGCTGAAGGCGCTTCCCTTTTCCAGGAGACTGCTGGCCCCAGATGGCCTGCCCCAGCTCCTCTCCTGCGGGCCGCGCCCCGGTGTCCTGGACGCCACAGGCCCGGCTGTGACTGTAAGGATTGTGGGGGGGCTCAGCCTGGGCAGAGCTGGCCTGGACTCCCAGGTCCTCCCGGCTGCTTCCCACTGGCGTCCACTCCCAAGGGTCGCCATTCAGCACTACCGCCTGTTTGTCTTGCAGCCAGAAGCGTGATTTACTGCCGAGGGCATCTTGATCTTTTGCACTAACGATTTGAAAACTAGAGAAAACAATTCTATTTTAATGCAGGGAATTCTTTGCACGGGCTGTTCTCTTTCTTAGCACTTATCCATGAGTTTATTTGTTTGTGGACGGGTTTCCTCGCTGGACTGAAAGCTCCCTGAGGACCAGAGCGGCCCGCTGCCAGGCCCAGGAGGGAGCAGCCCCCAAAGGGGGTGTCGGTGGGCGGGGGAGACCGCAGGGCTCGCTGCGGTGCCCCTGCCTGGTGTTTACTCTGCTCCCCTGCGCGGTCTGTCCTCTCTGCCCATCTTCCTCTTAATAGTTATGGATTATGGAAAAAAAGAACAAAGCCCATTAAGAGGTTCCCCTACATTTGATTTGAGGAAGTTTTCATCAGAACGGCTCCATTTATTGGCCTTTAGCGTAAAGCCTTATTCCCTTCTCACAAAATGAATATTGCCTTGTCTCCTTGAGAAAAATTGATTTCAACCAGGAAGGAGAACAGCAGCCCCCAATCCCCCTTTCTTCTTTATTCCCTCCCACGGAGACAGAATTTATCTCTTAGGTAGGTGGGGGGAAGGGGTGCGAACAGGAATAATTGGACCAGAAGCTAATTCCCAGAGATTCATTGTCTCGGAAGCTCCCGCTAGAATGTGGGGCGCTCGCCTTGAAGCGCACGCTAATGATAAATGACAACTCTAACAGACCGTCACATCGAGACGTTCAGTCCTTCCTGCTAGGAGGTGACACATTAATTTTCTCCCAGATTTACATGGGATTATTAATAAAATATCGGCGTTGGAATACGACAAGGTGGGGTTCCGCAGCAGTCCCAGGCTCCACTTGGGGTCCCGGCCGTAGCCGAGGAGGCGTCGGTGGGCCTGATGCCGGCGGCTTTGGACGCAGGAGCCTCTGGCGCCGGCCGCAGGGGCAGCAGGAGGAAGCGGCCCTGTCCGGCCAACAGAACCGGGTTCAAGGAGGGGCGACGCCATCCATTCCCTGCCTCGTGACTGACCCCCCGGCCCCCCCCGCTTGACATGAAGGCGGTTTCCTTTGCTCCAGCAGAGTCGCCCGTCGAGCTCACTTACTTGAATAGCGTTTATGGGGCGTCTGCTGTTTACCCCTGTTATCACAGGCCGGGGGGCACAGGGGTAAGCCACGCAAGCCCAGGCCACCCTGTTCTCTGCTGAAGCCCTGTCATCCTTCCCCACCCTGGGTGGGCCTCAGGGTCGGGGAGGGGGCAGTGACCCCTGCCGTGTCTCGGTGCAGCCTCGGGGTGACACCCTCTCCTGTACCCTCTTCCATCCACCCCCCACCCCAGTCGTATGTACAAGGTGATTGACGCTGCCTTAGGTGTGGGTCACATTCGCATTAACATCCAGATGCCTCGCTCCCCCCTCAGCGAGGTGGCCTTACCCGCCGAGTCCTGCCCTTCGTCATACTTGGGCCAGCGTCCACCTTGTCCACGACCCCTCGCCCAGGCCCGGGCTGCTCTGCTGCCTCGTCCGCCCCACCCCTACCTTGTTCTTGGCGACGGGCACACCCCAGCCCCTTTGCTGCTCTCTCTACCGGAATGTTCTTTCCGGGCACGTGCTCCCTCCTCGGCTCCAGGCCTGTGTGGAGGCTGTAGTCCCCCGAGGGCCTAGATGCCTTCCAGCACTGGGGCGCTAATAGCTGCTCAGTAAGCATCCATTGGCGACATCACCAAGGATCACACTAGACTTTCCCAGCGGAGCACTCCGGGGGCTCTGAAAAGGAGTCGCTGACTCTCAGCCCCCAGCCGGGCTCTCCCTCGGGCCTGGTCTCACCCTCTTCCCCGTGCCCTGTCCCCTCCTGGACCTTCACAGACAACGTCACTGGACACAGCAGGCTGGCGGCCCACATGGCCGGCACCGGGTGACCCTTGGCTTTTGCCTCTGCCTCTGGAGGCTGTTGTCGTCCTGCTTCCCCGTCCCCAGCCGGACGGCCTGGTCTGTAGAGACCAGTGTGGTGCTCGGGGGCCCGGGTCTGGCGGTCCCAGCTGGGCGGCTTCTGTGAGGTGGTGCGGGGCAGAAGGAGACTGACCACAGGCCGAGCGGGGCTGGAGGGACTCCCAGCCCCTGCCTGAGCTCAGAGGAAGGAAGACAGCCCAAGAGCCCGGCCAGGCTCCCCCGGAGATCCCCTCGGCTCTCGGCTCTTGGCGTGGCTGCCCCGCGGCCGCAGGCCCTCCCTGGCTCCCGCTTGCCGGGGCTTTCAGGCACATGAGTCCACCCAGCCGTTGTTCCCTGATAAGAAAGCCTCTTTTACGATTTTCAATTTGCCCTTATTTTAATGAAAAGAAGCCGGGGTTGGACCGCCCAAGAAGGAGCTAATCAAATAAAGCAAATTGGTGTTACCTTCTCCTCGTCCTTATTATTTCTATGGCTCCAGCTGGAATTTATTATGAAAAGCAATTGGTTTTCATATCTGGCAGATGGCAGCCTGGGCCGGGCCCTCGGCCCTTTCTTCCCCATCATCTCACAGACAGCTCGGGGTGCCCGCCTGGGGGACTCGAGGACACGGAGTGCTCCCCACCAGTTTTCTTGCTTGTTTTCTCCCAATCAGGAAGACCCTATAAGCAAGCCAGGAGAAATGCCAGGCTAAGCGCTAATGCCAGGCCCCTCCTGGCAGGTCGGGGCTTCCGGCAGCTTCTAGGGTTCCTTGGGGCGTCCCCTCAGCCTCCTGGCACTGTTGCCATCAGTCACCCTCTCGCGGTTTGTGTGTGAGGGAGATAAGCTGGGAGATGCTCCCCCCAGCCTCGGCTCCTCTCCTCGCACAACAGGAAGAGCAAGGGGGTCAGTTGCAGGCAGCTGCCTTCACAGCCCACAGGTCCAGCGGTGCCCGGGCGGGAGGGGGCCCTGCGGCCAGGGTGTGGCCAGACGCCGGCGGGGGTGCAGGGGGGCGGTCTGTGGCTTCCACCTTACAGCAGCCTGACCCTGGGAACGTTAATTCCTTCTTTGCACCCCAAGTCTTCTCGTGTGTGAAATGAGGGTCACACTCCCAGCTGCTAACATTACCGAGGGATGCAGACGAGAATCTTGCGCGCTGTGACGTGATGTCTGCTACGGGCAGCTCGTCACCCTGTTGGGGCGGGTCCGAGTCTCCGCCAGTGCAGCTAGGCCTGGGCACTCGGCAAGTTGAGGGTGGAAGGCGCAGGCCTTGCCCTCGGGGGCTGCCCCAGGACACTGCCCTTTGGGCCTTGGCTTGGGGGTCAGGGCTGGGAGGCCACTGGAGCTGCAAGAACAGCGTTGGCCTCCAGCCTGGCCCTGGCAGGACCTTGTGGCAGGAGAGATGGGGCTGGAGGGGATTGGAAGGGAGGGGCCTGCCCAGACTTGGGGTCCTAGCTGCAAGGAGGGCAGTTGTTTGGGGTGTTCTCTGTCTAGTGGCCATCCTGGGATTGCCCACAGAGCCCTACCGGGAGCAAGGACACACTCTGTTCTATAGAGGCAGATCTATGACTTTGGGGAGCAGTAGCTGTTCAACCAGATCAGAGATTACTGCAGAAACCCACTGCTTCTAGGCCAGACCAGGGACACGGGTGACGAGAGCTTAGTGCCCAAGGAAATCAGAGGGTGACCGGAGCCTTGGGCTGGGTCTCAACCGTGTGCAAGGACTTCCTGGGCTGTCAAGGTCGTGTACGTGATTGGCTAGTGACAGAGAAATTGGGGTTCTAGGCTTTGAACCTGGGCCGTTTGGAGGCTCACTGACTTCTAAAGTAGGCTCAGCCCCTGGGAAGAATATCTGACTGTCCCCTTTGTGGGATGAACTTAGTCTTGGGTGCAAACCCTGGTTGTTCCATAAATTCCTCTTTCATGTCCACACGCAAAATCTCCCAAGGGCACACACCTCCTCTGACCTCCAGCGCCACAGACGCTTCTCTCCATCAAACATGAACAGTGTTTGTTGCCAACGCATCAAGTTCTTCCCACCAACCCGAGCCAGCCAGGGAGGACGTTGCCCTGAAGGTGGAAATGGGGGGTGGGGGGGAGTTTCATTCGCTGGCCCAGTAGCGGGGGAGAGGACAGGCTCTGAAGACCTTCTCCCCAGCTGGGCAGCAGCAGGGACTTAGAAGGGAGCGCCGGAGAGCTGGAGGGTCTGCTTCCGCAGGTTCAGAGAAACAGGCCATGACCACTGTGTCTTCCTTCTCCCGCCATAATGGCCTCAGCCAATCTCACCTGGCTTCCTGTGGTTTTGTCTGCAAAAAGATAAACAGGGCAGAGAAAGAATTTCTGCAAGAAGAGATAAACAGGAATAGAGCAAGAACAACGGACTTATGTTTACTGCTGGTGACAAGATTGTGGTGGATGAATGTGACCTAGGGACAGCCTCTCCCACACATACCATGTCATTGTTTTCTAAGTCCTTCCGTCTTTGTTCCTCGCAGGGAGCCCCCACACAGGGGCCAAGTGTGTTGTTATTAGTCATGAAGAACATGGATTATGTGGCAGGAGCATGCTGGGCACTTTGCAGACATTATGTCTGCTGCAACAGAGAGGTCAAGTAATTTGTTCAAGGTCACACAGCTCCTAAGGAGCCGAGTCAAGATTTAAGATGTACCCTTGAGCTCACGCCCAAATCCCATGACTATCTTTTTAAAGATAGCATGTGACCCCTGAAGGAAGAAAATTGCAGACACCTACAAATGTAGACAGATTGGTGTGACGAACCCGACATACTTGTCACCCACCCCTCTCAACACACGCCCAGTCATATCGTGTCCACCTCCACCCAACACACACATTATTTTGAAGTGTATCTTAAACACTGTATAATTTCATCGGTCCATGTTTCAGTTTTTAGATTTAAACTCTAAGCTCTCTTTTTAAAAAATTCTTCTTAATCACTTAAAAATTACTGATTGTAAAAATCGCTAAATATATACCACTCTTCAAAACCCCAGTTGCTTCACAAGCACCGTGTGTGTGTGTGTGTGTGTGTGCGTGTGTGTGTGTGTTTGCAGTTTGTGTGTTTGGCTCAGGTGTTGCTTTCAGGTGTCGCTTGGTCTCTTCCAATCTGTGCTCCCATCCCAGCAGCCTCTCACTGTCTTTCTGGAATTGACTGAAAAAATCCAGGTCATTTGTCCTGCAGCCTGGATTCTGCTGGTTGCTGCTACCCCTGGTGTCCTTCACCATGTTCTTCTGCCCTCCGTGGAGCAGACAAGTGGACATTAGGTCAAGAGGTCTGAATCATTTCAAGCTCTATTTTTTTCTTTTTTTCTGGGCAACAGCAAAATGCTCTCCCTTAGGGATCATGATTACCAGATTGTCTCTTTTTTGTGACGTCAGCCGTCATCGATCCATTCATTTACTAGAGGTGGAAAAATGAGGCTGTTTTAATTCTCTTAGGGCTTTTTCATTTCCTGGCTGCAATACTTTCCTGGAGAAAGTCCTTGCTTCTGCTGTTTGCTAACGCCAAGGAAGAATTTGTACAGGAAAGGTAGGGTGAAAGGTAGGGGGAGAGCCTACTCCCTCTCCGGGTTTCTTTTTTAGCTCTTAAAATTATATAGTGGGTCAGTAGCATCCTCTCCTGATGATTGATTGAATTTTTTTGTTTGTTTTAGCATGATTTTGAACTTAAGTATTTAAGCAGAATTAATGTTTTGATCCTCACCCATTGCTATTCTCATGGATGCTTAAATGGGTCCATCTTTGGCCAGTGGGATTCCTTCAAGGTGGTTCCTGACCCCTTAACACACCGTTTTAAGTTTTTGATACAGCTCACATCATACTTACCAGTAGAACCAGCTGCTTTTAAGGTGAAGAATAAGATGAAGGTGTGAATTCTCACCACTTCTATTCAATATTGCATTGGAGGTTCTAGCTTATGCAATAAGGCAAGAAAATAAAATGCAAGCCATTCTGAAACAAAAGGAAGAAGCAGAACCATCCCTATTCCCAGATGACTTGGTTCTATATGTAGACTATTCCAAGGAATCTGCAAAAATGTATTTAGAACTAGTAAATTCGTTTAACAAGGGCCACAAGATACAAGATCAATATAAAAAAATCAATTGTATTTGTATTTGTATATATTAGAGATGAATAATCCCAAAAATGCAATTACGAAAATAACTCTACTCAAAATAGTATTAAAAAGTATAATATACTCAGAATAAACTTAATTTATGAAGTGTAAAGCCTGTACTACAAAGTCTTACTGAGAGAAATTAAAGATTTACATAACTGAGGAGACCGTCTGTGTCCCGTGATAGGAATTGAGTGGGGAGTTCAGTATTGCTTAGATGGCAATTCTTTCCAAATTGATTTCTAGATTTAAAGCACTCCTATCAAAATCCCAGTAGGATTTATTATTGTTGTTGCCGCAGAAATTGTCATATGAACCCAACAACTTTATGGAAATACAAAGAACCTGATTTTGAAAAAGAACAAAGTTGGAGGACTTACAGTCCTGATTTCAAAACTCACCCTAAAGCTGCACCCATCAGGATGGTGCCGTCTTGACATAACAATGGAAATGGAATGGAGCATGCAACCCAGAAATAAAGCCCCACGTTTATGGTCAAGTTATTTTCAACAAAGGCATAAGAGCAATTCATTGACAGAAAGGATGGCCTTTGCTTAAAAAAAACAAAACAAACAAAAAAACCCCAAAAAAACCCAGCTGGCTATCTGTGTACCAAATTGACTTAGAATCTTGTCTCAGCCCCACAGAAATTAACTCACAGTGCATTGATGCCTCAGAGGCTAAATATAAGAGCTAAAGCTATAGAACTATTAGAAGAAAACACAAGAGAAGATTTATGTGACCTTGGCTTAGGACAAAGGAAATTTAGATGTGACATTAAAAGCACAATTCATAAGAGAAAAATTGATGCACTGGACCTTACCAAAAAAAACATTTGTTCAGGGTCTCCCTGGTGGTGCAGGTGGTTGAGCGCAGTGCTGTGAAGCTGTCTGCAGCCTCTGCAGTGCCGGTTCAATCCACTGGCCGTGGAGATAACCACATGGTGGGACAGACCTCTCCTGTCTCGCCCGCCTCTCCCCTCAGCCGTGGACTTCGTCAGTCTGCCTGTTCTGTTCCCCGCTCTGTCTCTGGTGAATCCTCTCACCCTCTTGCGCTTCTGACCTGTACCCCGGTTCTTGTATAAATAAATAAATCTTAAAAAAAAAAGTTTGTTCTTTAAATGAAACAATTAAGAAAGGACAAGTCATTCATGGGCTGTGGGAAAATATCATATATTTTTGTGTCTCTTTCATAGATCATATACCTTTCAATCATCTATATGATAAAGGACATGTATCTAGGTTAGAGAAAAAAAAGTCCCAACTCAAAAAGGAGACAAATAACTCAATTAAAAATGGGTAAAAGATTCAAGTAGACATTTCACCTAAGAAATTATATGAATGGTTCATAAGGACTTGAAAAGATGCTCAACATCATTAGTCATTAGAGACATGCAAATGAAAGAAAACCCGACCACACACCACGAGGCTGGCTGGGAGCCAAGAGACAGACAGACAGCACCAAATGTTGCGGGGGATGTGGAGAAATGGGGCTCCCCTGCATTTCGGGGGTGGGGGGAGGCAGCCCCCTGGAAAACAGTCTGGCAGTTTTATTTTTATGTCAGCAGATCTACCTATCTCCCACATATCGTTGCCGGGTTTTGATTCAGGCTCAGGGAAGCTTATTCTGCTTTTAGGTTAGGGGGAAATTCATCTCTATTCTCTCTTACGATACACACGACTTTATTAATTCATTTAAATCTCTGGTCCCTGCGGAATTCACGCTGCTCTGCGATGTGGAGGGTAGATCATATTTTATCTTTCTCCAGGAGCCCGCCCGTTTATCCCGATTGTTTCCCTTATTAAAAAGCCAATCGCCGTCCCTCCCTAACTGAATTGAGATCTCTCTCTTTTTTGTATAATAAATTTGCATTTGTAAGTGGAAATGCTTCTGGATGTTCTAGTCTGTTCCATTGCTTTATTTATTTGTATGTTGTAAAGCCGAGGCTTTATGGATGTGTTCATAGCTGGTAGGCCCAGCCCCTGTGCCTCGGTCTTCTTTATTGATTATGTATCTTAATTTTATATTAGCTTCTTTACTTTCATAATTTGCAGTAGCTTTTCCATTGATCCCATGATCTTTTTACCATATTGCACTGAGCATGATTGGTTTTGCGATCTATTCGTTTTTTCGATTAAAAGGTTACTTGGTGGGAAGCGTCTTTGGTTGGTGACGGCCCCGTCCCTTCCCGCGACTCCCTCTGGCTGTGGGGCAAGGGTGGCCGCTTCCCCGAGCTCCTTGTGGCCCATCAGCCTTAGTTCAGCTTCTCCCAGAAGGTGGTCCTGACACAGGCTTGGCGTGTGAGCGGATGATTTGAGAGGGGGGTCCCATGAACCCCTGCAGAGAGTGCAGAGTGAGAGGGAACCAGGCAGACGGATAAAGGACCCTCTTCCCAGCAATCAGCACACGGTGGCGGGGTGTGCTCTGGAGGCCAGTGAGGGCCTCCAGAGGGGTCCTAATGGAGGGGGCCCCAGATGGCCTCAGAGTTATTCCAACCAGGGGACAAGAAGCCCAGAATTAACCCCCCAAATTCCTGCCAGTAGGGAAGGGGTGCTCTCGGGTGACCTGTGGTCCCCGGGCACCTGGACCAGCCCTGCCCTCTGTGCCAGGCCAAGAGCTGGGGCACTGCTGAATGACTGCAAGTGTCGCTGCTGGGCCATGTGTAGCTGTGCAGGTTTGAGTCTGCTCCTGCTCATCTGTGTGTGGCTTGATAATCATCCCAGCCCGATGGGGCAGTTGTGAGGATTCGAGAAATGCGGCTCATAGCTACAGACGTGGGTGTGAACGTGGAGGTAGAGAGAGATGCAGAGGCGGGTGTAGCTGTGCAAGAGGGTGTGAGGGCCGTGGACAGGCCGGACACGGCCAGGGCGTGGGGGTGCAGTGCAGGCGAGGACATCCATGCTGACGTGTGCACGTGACGGGGATGCAGAGGCGGGCATGCAGCTGGGGCTCTGGAGGAGACAGATGGAGACACGGGCTCAGACTGCTGAAAGACAAAAGGCACCTGGGTGGATTTTAAAGGTCTTATTGGATTTTTTCAGTGATTCTTGAGCACCGACCCCTCTGTAGCCGACAGAAAGGCGCCCCAAAGGGGGGGTGCAAAATGGAAGGTCTCTGCAGGGAAGGACAGCAGATGAGAAGGAGATTCTCTAGCAGGGTGGGTCGCACATGTCGAGGTCACCTCCTGCAGGGGAGGACAGTGCTGTAGGAGACAGGTGGCCCCGCTCGTGCTGACCAGGTAGCTTGAGACCGGCTGCGTGAGACCCCGTCCCCAGGGCAGGATGAAACTGTAATTGAGTTAGGGAGTAAGTCTCAGTTTGGCGGCATGGAGCTTAGCTTCAGTGACTCCATTTTAGCCCCGTTGTCTCTTTTCTTTTAAGAAGACAGAGATGTAGGGGCCTCCCTGATGGCACAGGGGTTAAAAGACACAGCGCTATCAAGCTATCAGCAGGCACTGCGGCCTGAGTTCGATCCCCAGCCAGGGAGCTATCCATAGGGCACAACAGACCTCTCCTGTCTCCCTGCTGCTCCCCTCAGCAGTGTGTTTTAGTGGATCCACCTGTTCTGTTCCCCACTCTGTCTCTGGGGAATCCCCACACCTCTGGCCTACACCCCAATTCTTGTATGCACAAATAAATAAATCTTAAAAAAAAAAAAAAGACAGAGATGTAGACACAGACAGGTGTGGCTACAGCCCCATGTGGCCCGCTCTGCCCAGCACTGGGCGCCAGCAGGAGTTGGTGTTACTCAGTGGCGGGACTTGTGCCCCCTCTCACAGCTGCTCCCACCTCTGTCCTCACCTCTGCCCGCATTCACCCCCCTCCTCCCACCCTCCCCAGGTCGGCTGCCTCCTGTGCTCCTCTGGCTGGCCCACAGTGGGGGAGGGGCCCTGCCCCCACCCCATCCTGCTGGTGGTGTCCCGCCTTCCCATGGGCCCCCGACCTGCTCCTGCTGGCATCCTGGGGTGGCGGCAACGCAGCCCTTCTGTTACAGGGGGCGGGGGGGGGCACACGTGGCTCTGCTGCCTGCCTGTCCCGTCGCTGTCTCAGGACCTGTGCGGGTGTCTGGAGGGGCTGCCCCCGTCAGGCAGGGCAGAGACGAGCTCTAATAAAATCAGAGTGGTGGGTGAAGCACTATTAGGACACTCATTATTGCAAGTGAAAATGGTGATTCCATTTATGGGACCATTTAAGCCCGACACGTCGGTCCCCTGTGGGAGTAACTGGTCTGCGAATGTGTCGAGTGACAGGGTCCTTCTCGAGTTCTCGGAGGGCAAAGGGCGAGACCCCAGGGAAGGCTTCCTTGGGCGGGTGTAGTGGACGTGACGGTGCCTGGGGCGTCCGCTCTCTCTGGCTCACGCAGCTGCTGCTGGGGGGAGCTGGTCTGAGCCGCTACTCGGGCTCATCGACCAGGCTCTGCAGGGTAAGTGGAGGGAGCAGACCCTGCTCCTGTCTCCCGGGCCCTGCTCACGGGGTCTCCGTTGCTGTTTGCAGGGGGTGAGACAAAAAGCGGGGCCCAGCGGGGGGCAGGCGTGTCCTGCCCTGGCTCCTGGGCCCTCCACCTCGTGGGTCCCCTGGGGCGCGGGGTGAGAGCGAGGCCGTGGAGGCAGGGAGGAGGCTGGTGCAGGGGGCTCCACACGGGCCTGTGGGCCATTTTCCACAGACGTGCAGGTGCCGAGCGGGCGCCGCCAGGTGACAGCGTTGACAGGCGCGGGGCTGCTCCCCGATTGTTTGAGTCGGTGCTGACTCAGGGAGGACCCCAACACCGATGCCAACCAGCCGCGCGTGATGGGCAGACAATGGAGTGGAGTCGTCGTGGGGCCTGTCATCTCCCGCCGGGCGCCGTGTCTCCTGCCTGCTGCTGAGTGACACGGTGACACGGGGTGGGGGGGAGGGCACAGTTAGCTGCTGTCGCCCTGGCGTGACTGCCCCACCCCCCAGGCGGTGGAACAGTGAGACGGAATAGCCCGCGTGCTCTGCTGATTGGTGACACGCAACCACACGCAGCTCTCCTCAGCTCTGGCGGGCAGAGGCGTCGCCGACCCACAGAAGCCACAGCCTCGGCGCTCACTGGCCAGGATTGAGGCGGGGCCCTGTGGGCTGTGCGGTCGTGGCCTTAGCTGCCTGAGCCCGCAACATGGCGTGGGCCCGGGGAGGCCCGTGCGTGGTGCCAGGGGACTCCCTGGAAGGCTGGAGCCGCCCACACCCTCAGAGACGGGCTGTTCCCCGGCGCCTGCGCGCGGTTCCCTGGCGTTGCCGGCCTCTCCGTGGTGTTTCCAACCCAAGCGTGTGACACTGGCAGCCATGGCTGCGTGCGTGACGTCTGCTCTCTGTGGTCAAGACGTGACTTTGGGAAAATTCTAGCTTCTCTTTGTTCTTTTTAAATGGTTCGAGAACACTCGGAGCGTTTTGCAAGCGGGCGACTATTTTCCTAAGATAACGTGGTCACGGACCAGATAGACGCATTTACCTGGTGGTATCTGAGCCCCTGACAGCTGAGGCCAAATGGGGACGAATCAGGCACTTAGCTCGCTCGAGCGGCGGGGCCGGGGCCGCTCCGATCTGGCACCAGAGTCTAAACGCGGGCCATGAATCAGGCCTCTGGCCGCGGAGAGCGGCTCCGCCATTGGTCTGTTCTTAACAGTCATCCAGCCTCTGCGTCTAACTTATTTATTTCCTAATGCCGGGTGATGGATTAAAAGATGTGCAGAAAATCTTTCGATAGGAGATAAGATATTGCAGGCCGCGCAGCACCCCCGCTCTTCCTGTGTTCTCTGCCTGTTTTTCTTATTTTTCCATGCGGCGCTCACGCCCCACGCCGTGTGTCATGATTAGGGGGCCCCGCCGAGGGGCTGCTTCCAGGCCTGTCGCTGACACCTGTAATTCATTAGGTGCCGAACCCACAAGCAAATTTTGGCTGCCGTAAAACACGGTTAATCCAGGGAGTCGTAATAAAAGGTGAAAAATGATGTTCCGGCAACCGTGGGCTCTCGCTTTTCGGTGGAGACTTTTACCGGTCGACGAGATCTTTCTTCATCAATGTTCTTGTGCTGGGTTCTCGTGGTAACTTAACCGTTTGTCGTTCCCAGACCCCAGAATGGCTCCATGATACTCTACAACAGGAAGAAAGTGAAGTACCGCAAGGATGGGTATTGCTGGAAAAAGAGGAAAGACGGGAAGACCACCCGGGAAGACCACATGAAGCTGAAGGTCCAGGGAGTGGAGGTAAAGATGGGCAGCAACTGCCCCTGCGCCGGGGGGGCCGTGGGGGGCTGCGGGGTGCTGGCCGGCCGGGAGTGCGTGGCCATCGCCGCCGCCGAGAGCATCCGTTTGCCAGAGCCTGTTGCTTTGCTGTGGTTCCGCCTAATGACCCCAGCGTCTCCATTCTGGTTTCCCATGGGCCGAGGCGTGGTGGGAGCGCCCCGGGTCAGGAACAGAAGGACGATGTGGGCTCTGCAGAGCTTGGCTCTTCCTCGCCAGGAGGCGCCTGCGGGGGCACCGAGAGTGGGCAGAGAGAGCCGCGCTGGCAGTCGCCCTGCCCAGGGGCCGCCGGGAGCAGGGGACCCCCCAGGTCTGGCCTCACTCACAGGACACGGCCTCCGTCTCCTGCGGCTGTTTCCACTCGAGGGGCTCCCTGGTGTTGAAGATAGTCACACAAGGTCACAAGGAGCGTGGGGCCCTTGCTCGGCAACCTCTTGGACCAGACTTCGGTTCTGGTTCCGTTCTGGTTCAGGGCGTGGTGAGGTGCAGTTATTCTGAGCTGCCTCTTCCCAGGGCCAGATCCTCTCCCTGATGTGCAGGCCGCTTGAGCTCAAGGATGCCCCTCCCCCGGCCAGCTCACGGTGGCCTGCCTGGTCTTTTCGACTTTCTATTAATCACACGATTTCATGACTTAAAAATAGCACCAGCGGCTTTCCCTGCACAGAGAGAGAACTTTGACTTTGTTTTCGCGGCGTTTTTAAAACACACTTTATACTGAACAAAGCAAAACCAGGGATGAGAAATTCCTCTTCCGCGGGACAGCGGGTGCGGATCCTCCCAGGCGTGCTCAGACCCGGCTCCCGACACGGCGGGGCGGTGCCGTGTGCCAAGCGACGGGCCAGGGCCATGGAGCCTTCCCTGCGGGGGGAACAGGCAGAAAGTGAGGCCTGCGGGTGGGCCCAGCAGAGGGGCTGCCGGCACCAGGCAGACAGGGGTCTGCAGGAGGCCACGCCCAAACCCTGGCCAGCGGTGGTCTCTCTGCGTTTCGTCTTAGACTCACGGCAATGGGGAGCTCAGCTCTTGCCTAGAGCAGCTTGGAAGCCCAGCGTGAAAAAAAGCCTCCACGTTCATTTTCTTCCCTCGGGTTATAAATCAGAGCTGTCACAGGACAGGACTGGAGCCATTCACCGTGTCCTCAGGCCGTGTTTACATGTGGAGCTGTGCAGGGCTGGCATCACCGAGGCTGTGCAGACACGTGCGGGGCCGCCTGGGCCCTGAGGATGCAGAGGGAGGGACAGTGCACAGGGCGAGGGTGTCCAGGACATCTCCACTCGAGCGGCCATGGGCAGGAGGACAGAGGCGGGAGGGGGCAGATCTGGACACCGCCCACGGGTGCCCTCAGGGCCTTGGACTGGAGGCCACCCGAGGGGAGTGCAGGGAGATGCCACGGCGTCCGGCGGCCTCCGGGGTCCTGTGTGTCTGCAGAGAAAATAGGACGCAAGTCTCCGCCCGCAGTCTCCCGGAGCTGGCTGTTAACCGGCTGAGCAGTGCGGGGAGGGCGCTGCTGGGACGGGTGCCCTGGGGCCTGGCATGGGCTGGGGCACCGGGAGCCTGAGCTCAACCTGGGGTGGGATTTGTGGGGCTCCTGTTGCTTCCCGGCTGCCCCTTTGCACTTGGTGCTGTGGCCTGAGCGGCATCCACGCCGCGTGTCCCGCCTCCCCTCCTGGCTCAGCGCTGTCCCACCCTGCAGACCCGCGGCTGCTGCGCCCTGGCCGGCAAGGGCAGTTTCAGCTTTACCGATGCTGCGGGATTTTCCAAGATGCGGTGTTGGGTTCCCACTGCGGATTCCCCTTTTCCTGGGCCCCCTGTGGGCACGTTCTCTCTCGTGCTAGTGGGGTCCTTCGCGGTGGCAGTCTGTAGGGGGCATGAGGTTTGTAAGTGGCCCCGAGTTCTCGGACAAGGGCAGCCCCACAGCTTCCTGGAGTTTCTCTCGTGTGTGCCGTGATCCGGACCAGGGCCTGGGAAGCCCGGGGGCCTGGGGGGACAGTGGGAGGCCATGCTATCCACCCAGGAAATTGCAATAAGGATGCACAGCGTCTCTTGCCTCTCACCGGAGCTGGGGGGAGGGCCTCTGAGTTTGGACCCCACTTCTCCCAGTGGGGTCTATCAGGCCGTCCCCCGCGGCCCAGTCCCTGCATGAGCCCAGCTGGGAGCCAGCTGCCCTGCTGCGGGGAGGCGGTGGCCTGCATCGGGCCACGGGTCTGCAGCGGGCACAGAACTGTGATCCTCCAGCCTGAGTGGGTCCCTGCAGTTCAAGGGCATGATGAAGATATCTGGGCCTACCTGTTTAGCATATCGCCTGCCCTAAGCCTTCCCTCAGGCCAGGAAAACTCCCGCTCTGCTCATTGGAAAGCTTAGCAGTCAGCGCCTTTTGTTCTCAGAGCCGGCCCTGGGCACATGCAGCAGCGCAGAGGCACATTGATTTTCTCAGGCAGGCCCAGGACGGGGGCAGCCGCCTTTGAAGCTGACGAGCTGTTGGGTCCATGATGAGTTGTCTCCTCTGTGATCCCCAGAGAAGCCGACTCGATGAGGCTTCAGAGATGACACAGGCTGGCAGGGAGGAGTGAGGTGGTGTGATGGCAGCGTTTCCTGGGACGAGATCTCCGCCGGCCTGAGTTCTGGGGTCCCATGGCCCATTTGGACTTGTGGATGCTTCCTGGGGCCTGGCGGGCATAGGCAGTCTGGGGAGGGGGTGACACCCCCTGGAGCAGAGCCAGAGCGTCCCCATGGCCACATCACGGGTGGCCGAGCTAGGATGCAGCTCCCGGTTGCAGAGGCCTGGGCCACACTGGGCGGGCGCCTCTCTCTGGCCCCAGGACCTCGTGGGCCAGTCTTCTGCCTGCTCACTCCTCTCCCCGGGGCCGCCTGCCCTGGGAACCCACCGCTGCCGGTCCACACAGCCGGTGGGCACACGGGTAGGCTCCCGGGTCCCCTACGTGCCAGGTACACAGCCTCATGGAAGCGCTCACGCAGGCAGAGCACACATCTGGGGTGTGTTCTCACGCCCCACATCACAGGTCAATGCCGAGAGGGGCCGGCCTGGGGTTGGCAGGTCTGGGGCTGAGGCCTTGCCTGGCCCATGTGCAGTTGTTAGGGGGAAAGGATGTCCCAAAGCAAATTCCATATAGGCTTTGTGGACTCCACCCCCACCCCAGGTCAAAGCCAAAGACACTGGGAACTCCAAATCCCATCACCACCAAAGGGAAGGTGGCTGGGACCTGAGGGTGGGGTTAAGCAGCCAGGTGGATACAAAAGGCAGACACGTGGGCTTTGGGGGGCTCTCCATTTTGGGCTCTCGGCCAGCTTGCAGCGTCCGGTCAGCTCTGAGAGTGACTTTGGGTTTCCAGGTCGTCGGATCGGGTAGGACGCATTAAAGACTTTATTTCCCTATTTTCTCCCTGAGTTGTACCTTTTCCTTATTTTTTCTCTTGTAAATAAACCTTTTATTAACCCTTTTGTGTGTGTCTGTAGTAGAGTATTCATAAGTCTCTTTAAAGCGCGCGGGTGAGGACCCACAGCCAGGAACCCGTTTAATATCGGGGCTGCTCTATAACACAGTGATGCCCTGATGGGGGACAGGAAACCAGGCCCGATGGTCGAGGCACGAGGGTGTGGGGGGAGTTACCACGTGTGGAACAAGTAGGAGGGTCCCCAAGGCCCACTGAGTCTTCAGCAGGTGACTCAGAGGTGGGGTCCTGACTCTGGGGTAGCTGGACAGACACCCGGCAGGGTTGAGAAATCTCTGTGCTGCACTGGACAGAAAGACAGCCTACGTGCCCCAGAGCCGGCCGCGGCCAGAGCCTCCGTGGGTCTCTGTCTGTCCTGCCCACTCTGGCCCAGGTGTCAGGTGTCCAGGGAGGTTTCCCTGCTCGGACCATCCTGCTTGGAGACCGGGGTGTGACCTCCCCTGCCGAGCGCTCCACTGTGGGAAGCCTGGACTAGACGTCCTTCCCCAGCGGATCCAAGTCTCCAGCTGTGAGGACACAGTCCCGTTTGGACAAAGACACCTGCAGGTGTCGCCTCAAGGGTCGAGACTTGCCTCCCCTCGATCCGTGATTGCCCGAGAGCTAGAGGCGCCGGGAGGGAGCGGCAGTGCCTTAACGAGGCTCTGTTTTTGGACTTGGCCTCATTAGAAGTGATGTTCTTTATTTGGACACTTAGACCACTTATTAAAAAGAGAGAGAGAAAATAAAAGCACCTCTTTTGAAAAGCAGGAGTGATATTGTAGTTACCGCATTAGGAATTAACAGGGCATGAAATAACTGGCTGCCTCGTGGCTCCGCTTGCAGCCGTAAGATAAATAGGCGTTTTGCTCGCAGATGATGGAAAATATTTAAAATAGCCGACCACAAACATGTGCAGGGCCCAAATCAAGCATGGAAGGCAGCAGGAAGAGATGAGGGCATGGAGCTGGCCAACGGAACAGCCACGGAGAAGCCCGCCGGGCAGGAGCTGAGCTGCGTCTGTGTCTTAAGTAGGTGCGGTTTTCCTTCCCGTGGGTGTCTGTGTGGCTTCTGCGTGGCACGTCTTGACACCCCATGCTTCTCACGCACCCACAGGGTTCCTGTGCCTAGAATGTTCCCCTGTCGTTTCTGCACCAAGGGGGTGGGCGCCTGGCGACTTCTGACCCTTCCCGGGCATCTTCCCTGATCGTCTCCAGCCGGGGCTTCCTCAGGGAGGCGTCCCTGGACCCTGTGAGCGCCGTCCAGTTCAGGAAGCATTCTCGAGCCTCTGGTATTTTCTAGGTGCTTGGAAAGGCCTCGTGTGGGTCTAGAGATCAGGTAACCCATTCAGCAGGGCGTGTGGGGAACAGTGAAACATGTGTCATGCTTGAAAGCCTCACCGAGGAGAGCAGTGTCTGGGTGGGTCACCCCACAACCTGCCTCAGAGCAGCGGGGTCTGCCTCCATGGGCCCCTCCCACCCATATCAGAGCCTCTCCCGGACTCTCAACTTGCTGTGCAGATATTTTATCTCCATGGGCGGCACATCTGGGACTTGAGCCCAGGTCATTGGTCTCGGATCCTGCTGCCTCTCGCTGGCGTGGGGCGGTGAAGGTTGGGGTGCTGCAGTCCCCGGAGGGGAGCCGGCACACACGCATGCTGAACTAATTGTCTGAGACCTGGATGAGTTTTTGTAGAATCCATTCACGAACAGGAATCCATAGCCTCTCCTTAATCTTTAATGACTTAGCATCCCTGGTGACATGCTTCATACAATTAAAATTTTAACTAATAAATAGCTGGGCGCTCGCTGCGTTTGTAGCAGAGGCCTGGTCGGTGGCAGGTTTACTTTTCTGTTTTCAGGGTGTCCCCCCACCTCCGAGCCCCGCCGGTGAACAGCCGCAGCTGGGGTGGACACTCCGGGGGCCCCGGTCCCGTGTGCCCACCTGCCACGCCCTGTGGAAGCCCCACTCCCGCTAGGTGCTCACCCCATTTTTGCAGGTGATGTAATCAGTTTCATCTAAGGTCAGGAAACGCACCTGCGGACACCGGCTGGTCGGTGACAGCCCAGGGACTGAGGCTGGCCTGGGCAGCTCCAATTCCCCGGGTCCTCCTCGTTGCACCACGAGGGACCCCAAAGCCCCTCGAGCCCCGAAAAGTGTGTTCTTAATCCTCGCTGCTCTTGGGGGAAGGAGTTAAAATTCAGCACTGTGCACCCAGACTCATTGTGCACCCAGACAGCCCTGTGCACCCAGACAGGGGTCTACGTAAGGTTGGGGGAAGCGAGGCTCTCAGGGGAGGGGATACCCTCGTCCAGCCCCGGGCAGAGGGGACGAGCCTGCACCCATCTGCCTCCACCCAGGAACCAGCTCTCTTGGGTCAGGGGGAGAAGCACGGAGCCCTAGTCCACCCCTGCTTGAGAGTTTGTCCTCCAGCACGTCCTGGAGGCCGGCCAGCCGCGTCAGCCTTCACCCAGGGGCCTCAGGCTCCAGGGACGCGCTCGCGGGGGTGAGGAGGCTGCGTGTGTGCTCGCTCTCCCTGCTTGGTGGCCAGAATCAGTGCACACGTGTACACACACACACACTCACGCACGCACACACACACTCACTCACGCACGAGAGACAGGATGCCCAGGTAGATCTGAGTTTTAGATAAATAACGAACGTCCCAGGCAAACCTTGGACCAGCCCTGGCCAACTGCAGGCTCCGCCCTCTGTCCTGACTCCACCCGCCGCCCCAGCCCAGGGCAGCTTCCCGGAGCCTTGGAGACTGCAGTCGGCCTCTGTCTGCTGGGGCCTGGGCTGCGTCGCAGTCTCCAGGAAGTGAGTTGGTTTAGCTCCAGACACGAGATCGACGTGGGAAACCTACAAGACACTCGGGCCACAGGCCACCGCGAAGCCGAGAAGCCGCATCGGGCAGTTTGCTGGGGCCTCTGCCGAGCGGCCGGCACCTCTCCACCTGCGAAGCACTGCCCTGGGGAGCCCAGGGCCCGTGTCTTCGGAGCCCCCCACCGGGACCGGCCTGCGTGGACGGCGGGCCAGGACGGGCTAGTCCGGAGGAAAGACCTTTCCGTCCTCGGCAGACACAACGTGCAAAGGTGCTGCCGTTTCCTTGTTTAAACTTGGTTCAAACCTCGCTGAGCTGGCAGCTCCCTGTTGGAGGGAGAGCGGCGGACGATCAGATTGGTGTGCTGCGCTTGACTGTAATTATTATCTCAGCAGCCCCTTAACAGGACTGAGATTAGCCCACGAGGGCAGGAATGGAAATTTTAGCAGATCCAATTACGCGCGAAGCCCTTGAACACCACTGTCAAAACTCACAAGGGCCCCTCTGTCTGGGTCCCGCCACGCAGCAGGCTCAGCGAGAGGCCTCGGCTTTGCGAGGTGCAGTGTGCAGCCTCGTCAGGAGCTGGGGCGGCCTCTTGAAAACAGGGTGTATGTTCCCATGCACCCCGCCGCTTGGTACAGACCGCACGCTTGTTCGTGCTTGGTAAAGACCATTGCTGGCCTTCGCTTGATGGAAGTGTCAGGTACTGACCCTCTGCACATCTCCAACATGACTGGGGACATGGCCCCCCCGGCAGGGCTGGGGCTCGGCTCTGCGGGCGGGTCTTGCTTGGAGAGCTCGGGCCTCCACACCCACCCCCTGCAGCTGGTGGGGCGAGTCTCTCTGGCAAAGGGAAACTGGTCAGGCCCACGCCCTCTGCCTGCCTCCCGCAGTCCAGCAAGAGCAGGGAAAGCAGAGGCGCGCCCAGGGCTCTTGCTGCTGTAGGGGGAAGGTGAGAGGGGCCATGGGGTGGCGAGCCCGCTGCTCCTGGGTGAGGCCACTTTGGTGACGGCGTCGGGCTTGCTGCTCCCGAGCCGCTGCCCACTCCGTCCCTTGGCCCCAGGCTGGACCTGCAGGGGGAAAACGCGGGACTCCAGGCCAGACCATCTCCCCTTGTCTGTCTCGACCTGACACCTGGCAGTGCTTGGTGCCCGACAGGACGCCCCGCTGAGCCCAGGGCCACCTGTAGGTGCTGGCGTGAGCTCCCGGGCTGGCTGTTGGGCCTCCCTCCCTCCCTCCCTCCCTCCCCCCCAGCCCGCTGCAGGTCGGGGTTTACTTACTTCGCTTTTAAGCTTCTCTTTCTTAAGAAAAAGTGCAAAAGAAAAGTTCAAAGGCCGGCCTGGCAGTTCACGGCTCAGCCTTACGGACCCTTGAAAAACATCCACCTGCCGGTTGGGGACCTGTGGGCTGAGCCCGCCCTGCCCTGTTCCGCTTCTGCAGACCCAGAGGTTGGTGAAGCGTCCTCCCTCCGGGCAGGGCAGGACGAGCCCACAGCCCGTGGTGACGTCCCAAAGCCGCCCGCCGTGCTGATGGCTGGAGTGTCAGAGTCCCCCCGCTCTCTCTCTCCCGGACCCCAGGCAGATGGTCAGATCCGTAATCTTTCCCATATGAGTCTAAATCGGGAGACCCCAAGACTCCTACGTCCCCGATTCCACTTGGCCACGTGCAGCTGAAATGAGCCGGATCCTCTCCTGGGCGCGGCGCCGCGACGCTGACCAGACCCAGTGCTTTCTACCCGGAGCTGGGCCTGAGTCTCAGTGCGCTGCCCTGCTCGGCTCCGTCTCCCCAGAGGCTGCTCTCTGGTCTCCCCCCCACCCCGTTATTTTTCACAGGCAGGATCGGCTTGGCCTTCGGCAGGGCTGACCCCCAGCAGGGAGTGGGTTTTGCTGCTGACCTTTAATTCTTTCATTGCTGTGAAATGGCGGAGTGTGGAGCCACAACCCCCCACCCCCCACTCCCTCGGTCTCTTGCACCCGTCGTGTTTGGGGGATTCACACCCCCCCACACTGAAGGCCCCCTAAAGAGGATGCTGGCGTGGACAGTGCACCCTTGCACAGCCGGGGCTCCGTCTACGTGTCCGGGTGATGGACTGGACCTGGGGGGGGGCCGGTCCATGGGGCAGCAGTGCCCGTGGGGGGGTCAACAGTGGCCTGTGCTGCTGGGGACCGACCCCGCTGTGCCTGCAGGGCGCTTCTCTCCCAGATCACGGGGTACGTCAGACACGAGCCGGAATGATCGAGAACTAGAGCAACGCGGGGCCTGGGCTGTTTTTCCCCCTTCACAACACCTGGCAATAAAACTCTCGGGCTAAATACCAGATGAGCGTGCGCCGCATTATGGGTAGTAACTTCGTCTATAACTTTTTTAAGCCCTCCAGATGGAAGCTTGGTGTAGAGGCGGCGAGCTCGGGAAAGGGAAATGAAAATAAATGCACTAAGAAATAAAGAATCTGTTTTTTATACTTTCTTCTGCAAATAGTGTTTGCAATGACATATTGTGAATGGACTGAGTTATAACAAAAACAGAAATGAAACAGAGCTCGGGGGTAGGGAGAGCAATTGTTACACTTACTTTAACTGATATAATGCAAAGCAACGCTTTTTACACTCAATTAGTTTGCACATTGTGTTGGACACAAACCAGAATGTAGAACACTTTTGGGTTTTGTTTTTACATGATTAAGAGAGATGAGATGAAATAAATTCAGTAAATTACCTTCGTTCCTAGTCAGTTGGAGATACTTTTGTTTCTTCGTCTCCCCCCCCCTGTGGTGGAGTGAGTGAGACGTGCCACTTTTGCTGGGGAGGTGGGGTGAGCAGTGCCCCCCCCCATGTTGATTCTGAAACAAGCTGGTCCTCCCAGAGATGGAGAACTTCACTGAGTTCTCCCCTCTACCTGCAGGCCACGTTCTGCTGCAGAAACAGGGTGGGCTTCGAGCTCTTTGCACGTCGGTGTTTGCCCGTATCCTGCGCTCTGAATATTGGCAAAGGCTAGTAGCTGTGACAGAGACGAACGGATGTTGGCAAACGTATAGGCAGCAAGCGTGTTTCTAAGGCTGTGTATTTCAAGATTCTTGTTTAATTTATTTTGCTTAATTATCCTTTCTTGCATTTTTAATGCCCCTAATATGATAATATTAAGGATTGCAGTGTGCGCTTATCTATTGCTCATTTTAATGTATGTTAGATAGGAGAGCAAGTGTGGGTCGCTGCTGTGAGCCCAGAACAGATGGACTTGGGGGGTCCCTGCCTCGTGTCTCCCCGTGTGTGCAGGAGGGTCCAGGAAGGGCTGGGTCTTCACGTCGAGTGATGTGGAAAAGTGTCTCTCCAACTTTAATGTGTGTGCAGGACCCCTGGGGTTCAGGCCCCAGGGTGGGGTCTGAGATTCTGCATTTGGGGCGAGTTCCAAGGGGATGCTGGCACTGTTGGCCAGCAACTGTTTGGAGAGGTGAGGAGGGGGAGACATGAGGGAGGGAAATGATGCTGTTTGAAGCCCACTGGCTGAGGGCCAGCTGCTCCCCGCACCTGCTGGCTGAGCCGACGCCCCAGACAGGCACCGCCACAGCCCCCCCACCCCGTCGTGGAAGCTGAGGTTGTGGCCCCTGGTCTGATGTCTTTTAAGATTGCATTTTCACACATGCAGAAGAAAGCTGCACCTGTAATGTTCTCAACGATTCTGTATTTTATATTCAAAACCACGAATACTAATAAGAAAACAATGGTAGAAACCTGTTAGGTATAATATCCAATTATAATTATATTTTACTCCAAAAGGCATGTCAAATAAATAATGTAGTTTATGTTACTTCTAGAAAATGCAGCAGCATTAGTTAATTTACATAAATTATACAACTCATTATCTTTGTTTATAAAAAGCCTTAGCAATATTTTGGCTTATGGATCTAAAAGGGAAGAAAAAAAAAATCCCCAGATTTCAATTCGGTATAATTTCCCTTTTCTGCACAGTCACCTTTTTATTTATTTACAGAAAGCGCGTCCGTTTGACAGAGCCCCCCAGATGACTGGCCTTTCCTCGTGATGAATGGAATGCATTAAGTCTGACTTTTGTTTATAAAAAGCCACATAAATACAAGTGAATTAATCCAAGCATCCAGAGAGGGAGCTGGGCTCAGCCACGGCGTCCTGCGCTGCCCCTGCCTCCCACCCGACCGGGCACCCGGCGGGCAGGATGGGGGGTGCTGCAGGTACCCCGGAGCAAGAGCCTCCTCCGCCTCATCTTTTCTGCCCAGTAACTTCTCCGGCAGCTCAGATCAGGTGCTGCTGTGCTCCCTCCTCCCCCGCAGCCATCCAGGGCGGCACCCGGGCCCGGCCTGATTCCTGCTGAGGTGTCATCCTGGAGTCTTAGTACGAAAAATGCCCCTCGTGGTAGCCCGCAGAGACTCGCGCGGCTTGCTCGTTGACCTGGTCTTTTAGACAGAGCGCCTGAAAAACTTACACCATTCAAGCTAGTCTCACCTGTTTTGTTTCACGTCTCTGTTGCTACTACAGCATTTAAAATGTGGCTGGTTTTCTGCTGTGCTGGGCTGATCCCGCCAACCAAGAGCGGGAGGCTGGGGTCACTTCCACGCAGGCCCTCGTGGACACGCTGCTTCTCCTTCTGCCAACCCCCCCCACCCCACCCCAGCCCCAGATCATGGCCCGCTCGGCAGGGGGGAGTGGGCGAGAGGGGAGGTCTGCCTCGATGGTGCGGCTGGAGATTTGAAGGGTGCGAAAAGTGCAACGTGAAGGAAGGAAACCAGCCCTTGACCAGCTCTTGTCTCTTGATCGGGCCTGGTCGCTGCTTCAGCTAAAATGTTAAAGTCTTTGCCTGGCACCGAGGACGCCCGCCCCCAGGTTACTGCAGAGTGGGAGCTGTGGCTCCGGCTCCTCGGCATCGCGTTCGCAGGCTCATTAAAGCGGCGAGAGGGAGGGCCCCTGCGGCGAGAGAGGCAAACGTGATGTCATCTGTGGGCAAACCCCTGCCCTACGCGGTGGCAGGGTGGCTGGGCTGCTGGTGTCAGAGTGTTTGGAATGGAGCCCGGCTGTAAGGTGGGGTGATCCCCAAGGCACAGCCGGGGAGCCCAAGCAGACCCCGGGGGGCAGCAGGGCCTTTCTTGCTCTCACCCTTCTGCGGGGTCCAGGGAAGTGCTTTGTCCTCACAGCGCTTGGGATGGTGGAGACAAGCTGATCCCTCTCACTCATCAGTTGTTGATTAATTAATTAATTTTCCCACCCATCCCTTCATTCCAGAAGCATCATGATAAGCCCACTGAGGGCCCGCCACCTGGCCAGGTGCGAGGGAGGCAGCCAGGGAGAAGCCCAATGCGTTCTCTGTCCCCTTGAATCCCTCAGCATGGTGGGGGGCGATAGTCAGGACAGAGGGGAGCCGTCTGTGCCCAGGACCCCTGGGAGAAGTGCTGAGGATGGCAGCCAGGCTGGGCATGGCCTTCAGTGCTGCAGGCCAGGGCAAGGCAGAGGGTCTAGTGACTCAAGGATGAAGGGTCTCTGGTGGGAGGGCCAGGGCGGAGCTGGCTCAGCAGACAGGACAGTGTGAGACGCCACCCGGGGCCTGCAGGAGTGGGCGGGAGCAGAGGCGGAATTGGCAGGGGCAGCGCCAGGAGCCAGGTCTTGTGGGGGCTGAGCTGGGTAAGGGTTTGGACTCTGTTTGAAGGGTCACAAGAGTCTACTCGTGGAGTTTTAACAGGAGTCCAGGAGGTGGCCGGGAAAGTTCTGGATAGGAAATTCAGTCCTGGGCTGGATAATCTGGTCATGTCACTTGATCCATCTGGGCGTGTGTTTCCCCATCAGTGAAGTAGAAAGGCTGAGGGAGAAGAAGCGAGGTGGGCCAGGATGGTCACCAATGCCGAATCCTGCTTAAAATGCAGTGATGTCAGGGGGAGCGCAGTCTTTTTCCTTCATGGAGTTGAGTCAGGACGAATTCTGGATTCTGTGAAGTCTCTAGCTTTCATGTTTATGCGTTTTCTGGCCTCATATTGTACAAGACAGCCCCATCCGGGACTCTGTCAGGACCACTGTGGCAGGCCAGGTTCTAATTTAGTAGGCATGAGGGCGGACCTGGGCATTGGTGATTTTGTGAGAACTTCCCAGGTGATTGATCCTGAGTCTCAGCCAGTTTGCTGATCTCCTGGGGGTTGTGTCTCTATTAGGGGACAAAGAGGGTCCCTGGAGCCAGGTGCCTGAGACACGCGAGTCTCTTGGGACCCCTCTAAGTTCAAATATCTAGACCTCCCGTGAGACTGAGAGTCTGAGTTTGGAAATAACAAAACCTCCCTTTGGGCAATGGGAATCTGGTGCAACCCACAGAATAAACACATTGTGCACATGAAGGGATTTCTGGTAGGTTCCTGTCTCGCCAGCAAATTCTTTGCTGAGTAGGCCAAGGGAGTGCTTGTCATGGCTGCTGATGCTGGCTTGGGGCTTGGGGGTTATGATGCAGCAGGGGCATTAATGATACATCTTCCTAACTGCAGCCCCCCCCCCCACATACACACATACACACTGCCACAAGCAAGCCTGTCAAATACCTGCAAAAAAGCTTAAAAACTAAGGAAAGAACGAAGTGCTAGTCTGACCTCCCATTGTCCTTCTCTAAAAGTGCCCAGACACTGTGGTGGCAATAGCAGAGTATCTGGTAGCAAATTCCCATCCCACCCCAGCCATTGAGATCTCTGCATAAATATCATAAATATGTGAAACACCTGTCTGAGAGGAGCAGACCATTAAGGTGAGCCCTGGTTTCTGGCTGAAGGTGTTTTCCAGGTAGCATCAGACTGGAGGTAGAACATGGCCGTCTGGCTGAGTGAAGGAGATGAAGATCAGAGTTTGGAGAGACCAAGGCAACTGGAATTTAGAGAGGAGATTAGTGGAGAGAAGAGAGGGCAACAGAGGGAGAGGGCCAGGGTTTCTGCATGGCAGGCCCCATAGAATCTTTGGTGCACTGTGAGTTGAGGATGTAAAAGGTGAAAGTTCATGATGCCTGTCAAAGCTCAGAACTCACACAGAACCGGGAGGTGTTCAAGTTCAGACTAGGCTGTGCGAAGAGATGTTATTGAGCCAGGGCCTCCCCTGGGGGCGCAGCGGTTGAGCGCTGGGCTGTGAAGCTGCCCACAGCCTCTGCAGCGCCGGTTCGATCCCTGGCCGCCGGGCGAGGGTCCCACATGGCACGACAGACCTCTACTGTCCCGCCCGCTGCTCCCCTCAGCAGTGTATTTCATCAGTCTGCTTGTTCTGTTCCCTACTTTGGCTCTGGTGAATTCTCTCACCCTCCTGTGCTTCTGACTGTACTCAGTGCTTGTATGAATAAAGAGATAAATAAATCTTTAAAAAAAAAGAAATAATAGAGCCAAACTCTCCCTGAAGTAAGGACACTCTAAACCCCCTTGCAAAGCATGAAAACAAACTTCAAAATGAGCAAGCTGATCTTCAAGTGCTGGCGTAACCAAAACCCAACATTCTTTAAAGACAGCAAAGCACACACTCCGCAGTACACAATTCACAATGCCCCACATTCAGTAAAACAAATTACAAAATATGTAACAAAACAGGAAATTATAACCCCATCCAGGATAAAAATCAGCCGATAGAAATGGCACCCACAACACAGATATGGAACTAGAAGAGAAGGACTTTGAAACTGCTATTATAAATATCCTCCATGATTTAAAGGAAAAGATAAGCACTGTGAAGAGAGAACCATAGACTAGAATAAAGAATCAGGTACAACTTTTTGAATTGGAAAATAAAACATCTACAGGGAAATTTCTGTAGATAAGTATATTAGTTATCCATTGATTTGTAATAAATCATTGCAAACTTAGTAGCTTAAAACAATACACATTTATTCTCCAACAGAATCTGAGGCTCAGAAACCAGATGTGGGTCAGCTGGGTCCTCTGTTTCAGGATCTTCACAGGCTGCAGTGGACATGGAGGTCGGAGCTGAGGTCTCATCAAGAGGCTCAACTGAGAATGTTGCTTCTAAGCATTCTTGGCTGTAAGAATTTGGTTCCTTGACAGATGTTGGACCAAGGGCTTTAGTTCCTCACTGTCTTTTAGCCAGAGGCCATCTTGCCACATGGACCTCTCCAATGCAGCAACGTGTGTCATCATATTCTACGGCTGAAAAAAATAATCCATACTGTTTATACAAAATGCCCCCAATAGATCAAACTCTAGAGACGGATTAGTAGTTTTCTAAGGCTGGAGGGGTGAGTGTTGGTGAAATTGGGGAGTGACAGTGAGTGGTCATATTTTTTTTTTGTGTGTGTGTGTAGTGATGAAAATGTGTGAAATTAGATTATGGTGTTGGTTGCATAAGCCTGTATATGTACTAAAAATGTGTGTACATTTTCAATGGGTAAACTTTTTGTGTAAATTATAATCAGTCTTAAAAATAAGATAATTGTCTGAAGCAAAAATCATAACAAGATACAGAATAAAATATTGGACAATAGCAATACAAAGTAAGCAGAGGAAGTGACAGTGTCTCCCTGAAAGGTGCTTACATTATTGGTAAAGTACTATTATTTGATGTTGGAACAACCACTAAAAATGAAGAGAAATAGCCAGCAAGGCAATAATGGAAATAAAATGGAATAGTCATAAAAATAAAGTAAAAGAAAGGAGGAAAATCAAACAGGACAAATAGAAAACAAATAGCTAGATGGTAGCGAAAAATCCAAGTATATGCATAATTATATCAACTGTAAATGGCTTAAACATGTCAGTGAAAAGCTAGAGATTATCAGACTGCATGCAGCCGCAAGCTTTCTACAAAGAAAGCACTTTAATAATAAAGGCAGAGATCAGCTAGACGTAAAGAGATGGAAGAAGATATAGTGTATAAATACGAATCACAAGAAAGCTAAGGTGACTGTTCTATAAAGCAAAGTAGACCTGAGGACAAATATCAATACTATTAATATAAAACAGTGGCATTTCATAATGATAAAAGGGTCACTCCATCAAGAAGACTTACCAGTCCTAAACGAGCACACACCTAATTACACAGCTTCAAAATACGGGCCAAGGTGGCAAAGCTGAAACAGGAAGAGATAAATTCACAAGCAGAGTGGGAGATGTCAACATTCCTCTCTCTGTGATGCATACAACAAGTAGACAGGAAATCAGTAAGGACATTGAAAACTTGAATAACGCTCTCAACCAACTTGATCTAATTAGCATTTTTGAAACAAAAATACCCAACAATAGAAAAATACACATTCTTTTCAATTGCACAGAGAACATTTACTAATCCAGAGCATATGCTGTGCTGTAAAACACGGCTCATTAAATTTAAAAGGATTACTATGTTTCTCTGACAGTAACTGAATTAATTTAGAATTTCTGACATAAAATATATGTATGAAAATTCCCAAATATTTGTAAATTAAGCAATCTACCTCTAAGGGCAAAAAAAAAAAATTAAGAAAACCATGAAAAAATGCCTGGAAAATATTTTTAAATGAATGAAAATTAAAACATCACATATAAAATTTGTGGATTCAGCTAAAGCAAATCTTTGAAGGAAATTTCTAGTTTTCAGTGCTTATACTGAGTTCTTATGTGATATTTGTATTTAAAATAAATAATGTCATTCGTATGAACAAAGTTTTAAAAACGGATCTAAACTTTCACACTGAGAGACTGGTAAAAGAAGAGCCAATGAAAATATAAGCAAGTGGGAAAGAGAGAAGAGCGAAATACTGGGTTGTCAGAAAAGTTATGGCACAATTTTTCTATATTTTTCAAAGAAAAAAAGTCATGACTTTTTCTGACAACTCAATGAATTAAACAGCAGATAGGTAATTTGCACATAGACAGACACTTTGTAAATAGACAAAACAAAAAGCCGTCTCTGCAAAGATTAATAAAATGATAAGTCTATAGCTAGTCTCATCAAGAAAGAGAGAAAATCCAAATTATTCACATCACAAGTGAAAATGGATGCATCATATATAGCTGCTATTCAAGTTAAAAGTAAAATAATGAGCTAGCACAATGACTTTACAGCAATAAATTTGGCAACCTGGATGAAATTGACTTCCTTGAAAGACAAAAACGATTAAAATTGACACAAAAAGAAATGGAAAATCTGAGTAGTTCTATATTTATTAAAGAAATTGAATTGCTAATTTCAAAACTTCCCATAAAATAACTGCTTCCCAGGAAATTCTAGCAATCATTTAAAGAAAAAGGAACGCCTATCTGACCAAACATTTTCAGAAAATGTGGAGAATGAAACACTTCTCAGTTCATTTTGAGACCAGAATTTCTCTGCTGGCAAAACTATTACAAAAACATAATAGAAGAGAGAACTATAGACCAACATCTCTCAAGAATATAGATATACAAATCCTTACCATAATATTAGCAAACTGAAGGTAGCGCTATACAAGAAGAGTAATGCACCATGATTGGGAGGTTAATTGCTGGTGTGCAAGGTTAGAACCACGTGAGCAGCAGTCAATGTCATTCGCCTTGTTAAAAGAACAAAGGGTATTGACCGTATAATCATACAGTCATCTCAAGAGGTGCAGAAAAAATATTAGACATAATTCAATACTCATTCTCGATGAAAAGAATCAGGAAACTAGGGAGAGAAGGGATAGTCCTTAATCTGATAAAGGCATCTATAAAAAAAACCCTACCCCTAATGTCGTACTTAATAATGTATTATTTTACTTCCCCTTAAGATCTGGAAATGACCAACATTTCCATTCTTATCACTTCTATTCAATATTGCACTGGAGGTCTAGGCAGTTCAGTAAGCAAGGTGAGGCATAAAAGGCACACAGGTGGGAGAGAAAGGAGTAGAACTCTTTGTAGGTAACGTGTGTGTGTGTATGTACATATATATGTGAAATCTATAGGCACCATATAGATATATATAAGTATATACATGTTATCTATAGATAGATGTTATCTGTGTTAGCGATATGTATAAATGTATATGTGTATGTGTATATAATGCTAAGGAATTTATGCAAAAGACTATGCAACTAGTAGATAAATTTAAGAGGCCTGCATAATCATTAATTTCAATTATTAGCAACCAACAACCAGAAAGAAACACTCAAGAAATGCACGATTTAGAATGTCATAAAACACTTGAAATATCTTAGGACAAAATTGGGAAATATGTGTGTGCGCCATTGCCAGGAGACATTAAGAGAGTGCGTGCTTCAGGTGACATTTACCTGGTGTTGCTTCGTGGCCTCTGTCAGAAATTAACAAGCTGGTTCTAAAATTTATTTACCACCTTAGAGGGACCTAGCATGGCTGAAAGTATTTATAAAAATATAACACAAAAGTTAAAGAGTGACTTTATTCTATCTTCTTTTCTGGGATGACCAGCCAGGCACAAAGCAGGTGCAAGAGAGGCTGGGGCAGTTTATGCTCACAGGTCCTAGGAATTGGGGCACCCCCCTGCATGGTGTGGAAGGAGCGTCCAAGCCTCCCTTTATCACTGTAAGCACTTTAGGGTTGGGGAGTTTGAATAAATTCAGGGCTCTGAGCTCCTGGGAAGTGCTGGTTGCCTGGTACCTGGCCCTGGGGTGATGGGGGGTCGGGGTGGGGACAGGAGTCTATGCCTCGGGGCCCTGGGCCCTGCAGGGCAGAGGTGGGAGGGTTGGGATGGTTAGTTCACATCAAAGGCACCATCCTTTGCTGCCTACAAGGGTTGGCTAGCCCCAGGGGGCAGTTTCTCCCTAGAAAGAAAGGTTTTAAGTTTCAGTTATGCAAGATAAGTGTGTTCTGGAAACTTGCCTTAGGGCTGAGCCTAGTATTGCTGCTGACCCCATATTGTGACTTCACATTCACTAAGGGAGTTGACATGTGGTGTTCTAACTGCATAGACACAGTCGTGATGATCTTACCGTGATAGTGGCAGTGGGTGGGGGGAAGCTTTGGGAGGTCACAGATATGTTTATGGCCTCCTGACGATTCCTTGGGGGTATTTTTATATCCAGACTCACTGGGTTGAGCACATTAAACAGGAATTTTTTTTCATGTCAATCACACCTTAATACAGTGGTTTTAAGATGTCAAAACATCATAATATGCAGAAAATCAAAAGCATAAATAGTACAGACTCATTCCTGAATGGCCTCGTGGTGGCTGGAGTTTCCTAAGAAGCCCCCTGGCCCCCTGATGACATGGAGCAGGTCACCCCTCCATCTCCATCATCTCAAGATGAACCACTTTTCATTTGTTTACAGTTTCAAAATGGATAGTGACTTATTCCAAAGAAGATCAGGTCATATAGAAAAGTGGGGAAAGGATTAAATTCACCCTAAATCCCATTGATAAAACTGTGCAGGGCCACGCGCTGCAGAACGTCCCACACAGAGACCCGAGCACACGGTCACCCCGGGGAGGGTTTGAACTATTGGCACGTGGTTCTCTGTGAAGTGAGTTACATCCGTGGGACACCGTCTGCTCAACCTTTGCTCTCTCTTCGGGCACTGGGGACATTCCTAGAAATGGAACCGTCATGCTGGGCTAAAGTGTGTCCACTTCAAAATGTGATCCGGTGGCCAGGTGATCTTGGGAGAAATCGCGTGGCTTGACCGATGCACCTGCTGTATTTGCAGCTTAAACACTCAGCCCCGCGGCCCCGGGCCAGGCACAGGGCTGCACACACGGGCCGGCCACATACATCAGCTGGCTGGAGGAAAGAAGCTTCCCGGCCTGCCCTTCATTTAATAACAGCAACAACAATAATAGTAATAATAATAATAGAGCTGCCGTTGAAAGCTCGGTGCTTTCCATACACCCTAGTTTCACAACAGCTCCGAGGTTGCCCGCAGACGAGGGCCTAAGAAGGTCCTCGTCAGCAAGCTTCCCTCTAACGCCAGTATTGGGCTTGAATGTGGAGGTTTCTCCTGGTGGCCCTGGGTCTGGAGCTCATTATCTAGCAATTTACCCTAGAAATATTGAGGTAGCACTTTCCAGGGCCAGGAGAGGAAGGTGGGCCAGGTCCCTGCCCTCATGTTTTGCCCAGCCCAGTAGGGGGGCCACAGTTTCACCCCCTAATTGTGTCACAGGGCTGTGACAAGTGCCCTGAAGGGAGAGCAGAGGAGCCAGAAGATCTTACAGCAGGAGAATCTTGTGCAATCTGAGCGTCAGGGCCGTGATGGTCAGGGGGTGGGTGGGGATTCCACAGCACATGCAAAGGCACTGAGGTTGAGAGGGGGGTGTGCTAGAGGCGGTCAGCGCAGGGGGCGCAGAGTGGGGGCTGTGCAGAAGGGAGGCTGATGGGGGTGGGAATTGGGCCTTGCCGCCTCGGAAGGCTGTGCCTAGGCCTTGGGGCCGGTGGGAGCCACATAAGTCAGGGATGGCGGCACCTCACTCAGAATGTCACTTGAACTGTCTTGTGGAGGCCAGCTGGGGTGGGCTGCAGACCCAAAGGGACAGGGCAAGTCATCTTGGACACGCTGCTCTCTCTCTCTGCTTTCGGTTAGCTTTTTCTCTCCTGTTTTATTCCGGGCCTCAGGCTTCAGAAGTAAGAGGCTACAGATGGCTCGGGCCTTCGAGTGTGGAAGCCAGGGGACCAGCGGCCCCGAAAGCTGTCATATGTCACCCGAGCCATCGCTCCACAGCAGCAGCACTTCCCGGCAGAATGTCAAGCAGCCTGGCGCCAGGAGCAGCTGCTCCGAGCGGGCTGAGCGTTGTCAGAACACCATAAACAAAACGGTCAGGTTTCTGCAGTGCCCCACCTGGCCTCCTCTGTGCCCCGCCCTCCCACAGGCCGGGCTACTTCTGTCCACAGCTGGTTTTGGTGGTTCCAAAGCCCTGGGTGCGAGGCTCTGGGACACGGTGAACCTGAAACGCCCCACGGCAGGTGCGTGATCACGAGCCCTCCCGCTGGCTGTCCTTGGAGAGAGGAGGCCCCGGCACAGCCTGGGGTGCCGCTGGGACCCCTGCGATGCAGGGCACAGACTTGCCCAGCAGGACCCCCAGGTCCCCAGAGCCCCCAGATAGGAAGGGCAAGCAGAGTGTATTCCATGCCCGCAGGCTGGTGCAGGGGGCGTGCGCTGCCCGGGAAGGAGCCCGTTGCTGTAGAGACCCTGCAGGAGCTGTGCGGCTGCTCGGGCCACGCTGGCTGCTGTTATTCCTGTAAACGTCAGAAACGCCTGGCCTTCCGGGAATCCAGACACAGACCCAGTGACCGTGACCTTCCTGGCCCGTGCCCAGCAGGGTCTTGCCACCTGGGTGCCCGGCCCCTCCCTCCTTGAGTACCCCCTGCCTGGCGGCCAGTCCCGGGACACCCCTGGTTCAATGAATTGTGCCCACCAGGGGGGTAGTCCTGAAATACTCTTAGAGATAGCCCCTCCCTCCTGCCCCCCCGCCACCCCCCGGCCCCCCCCTCGCCAAGGGGATGCGGACATGGTTCCGGAGCCCCCTACTCATGTGGTAAGACCCTCTGTCCCAAGAGGGCAATGTGGGGGTGGGGGCTAGTGAAAACCTGTGACTTTAGGAAGGGGTTTCTGCAGGAACAGCACAGGTCGGACTCTCAGTGCCCTAAGTGGGATGGGCCCCTGGCCCCCGTGGGTGTGGGGGCGAGCGAGCAAGGGCAGGTTCTTCTTGGGGACGTCGCCTGCTAATTGCCATGTGGCCCAGGTTGGCAGTCACTGTTCAGGTAATTGCTTTGTAATTGACTGCATCACCTTCTTCCTGTTTAATAAATAGCAAGAATGAAACCAGCCTGCGTGTGTTGGGATTGTAATTCAAATCCCATTGACTAGGGCGGCGCATTTTTCATTTAGCATGTAAAGGCAGTTTCTATGTAAATTATTTCAAAAGGTTCTCCATGGACTAATGACATTAGTGTCTGGATGGATTGAAATTGTCTGAGTAATTGATACTACAACAGTGTGGTGCGTCTCAGAGAAAGAAATTGGCGTTGTAACTTGTATACTTTTTTTTTATTATTATTATTAAAGCCAAATTAGGAGAGAACTGCTGAAAAGCAAAACCAAATATTTTGTAAACAGGAATCCAAAATGTGACACATTTGTTTTGACGGTTGGAGCCAAATTTTTTACAAACACAGAATTAATGAATCCATTGATGATTTTGCTACAGGAAAATCATGATGGCTGGGAAGGAGAGAGGCCTCTCTCCTCTCATCCAATCAGCCATTTCTCTTCCTGAACAGGGGGACCCCCCCATGCCAGTCCCCCAAATGGCCGTAGAAATGACAGTACAGACATTCCTTCAGTTTTAACAACAGACGTGTAACTTTCTACTTATAACTAGGTAGACTATTAACCTTGCCAGCCAAGTCAAGAATCTCTTTAAAAAAATGGTCTTCTGGGCTTCAGGAGTGTAGACAGATATTTAATAAATTGAAGCGCTTTACAGTTCATGTGTCAAAGGCCCGATCAGCCACGTGGAGAGAATAATTGTTATGGAAACAGGAGCAAAACCTTATTCCCAGGAAGGGACCTGTCCTGGAAAATTGAGTCCAAATCCCACGTGAGTCAGAAGCTCCTGCAAAGAAAAGGCAGGGTAGCAAAGTAGAAAAACAATCAAAACCTGGAAAATGAGTGTTCTTCAATGAGAGAATTAATCACACCGAATTAGGAAAAGTATTAAAACAGTTTCAGATTAATGCAGACGGTGGATATCAATATAATCACAGCAGCTTAATTTGGTATGAGAAGGCATCTAATGAAATATTTTATTATCACTGTCCATTCCATTTACCAGCTTGAATTTCATGGGGGTATTAAGTGGTTTTTAAATTATCATTGCAAAATCTTCCAAATTTACACGGCCTGTTTTGGTTGTTTATGGAGAAAGAAACACTGTATGTGTGTGTGTGTGTGTGTGTTTAATGAGTCTAACTCAAATTCCTACTTCGTAGAGGAGGTAAGAGCCAGCTCCTCGACCTTGCCACCTGTGCCAGGGACAAGCCTCTCTCTGGTCTCTGCCCCGGGGGCCAGGCCTCCTGTGCTTTCCTGAGAAGGGCTGCCTTGAACCAGAAGTGAAGCTGCTCCAGGGGCTCTCAGAGTGGAGATGGCCTCCAGGACATCCAGTTCAGCCCTGCATTTTGCAATCAAGCAAGCCAATGGCCAGTTATTATAAGAAGGGATTTTTAAAGACGCTCATTTCTGTGAATTCTCTGACTCACCAGTGCAAAAAAAAAAAAAAAAAAACCACCCAGCACCCGGGAGAGGAGCTCCAGATGGCGAAGGGCTAAGCTTGCTTCCTAAGGAGCCTGTGCTCGCAGCCCCTCCCTGCTGGGTCATCACCGGCTCCTGCTCTGAGCACTCTGCAGGCTCTGGAGCCAAGTCTGTCCTTCCCTCTCCTCCATGAGACCTCTTTCTCCTTCTCATGGTCCTTGGCTCTCTTAACTGTACCTGGACCTACACGCATGACCTCAGGTGGCCGGCAGGCACAACCTCAGGAGGCCTGCGCGCACAACCGCAGGCGGCCCTGCCTGGTGATTCCCACTGTAATGAGTTCAGTGGTGCTACCCACTCACTCCTCCTTGAGGCTGAGTACTTGGTCGCATTTAATAACAGCTCATCCTACCCTCCCTGATACCCTTTTCTCTCAGTGTCCTCGACCCAGAAAGCTGGGTCTCGGCAACCTCTCTCGCCGCTCCTTCTCATGCAGGCTTGGTTGGAGATGGAGAGGGAGCCCACTTGAGGCCTAATGAAGGTGGAAAAGAGAGAGGGAAGATGGGCGACCCCTCCCTGGGGGGCCCACAGCTCAGTGTCTGCATTTAGGGAATCAGGGTAAAGCGTGTGTTTTATTGCCTTGGGCTGTGGGGAACAACTGAAGTTTTTGAGCAGGACAAAAATATGACAAAATGTCCCCAAGATTTATGTGCGACGGTGCTCATTACAGCCGTATTGATAACAGTGGGAATTTGGAGCAACCTGACTCTCCAACAATAAGGACGAGTTGAATAAATCATGGTGCCCTACAGATAGGGTTGAATAAATGATTATACAGAGGCGCCTAACGGAGAACAAGAGAGAAAATGAAGCGGCTCCAATCCCGGCCTCCGATGGTATCAGCTCTGCTGTGGAGTCCCCTCCCCCGCGGCGCACTGGCCCCTTCCTGCAAACTCACTGCACCCCAACCGTGAGCGCTGCCCCCCTGGGCCTTCGCGCAGCTTTTCTACCTAATACTGTGTTGTAAGTGGTTTCTCATGTCCTTGAATGCTCTTTGCTCTCCTGACTGCGAACAGCTGTCGGTTGTTCTGGGGTGCTGCAGTGCGCCCCAGAGTTGGAACAGAGTCCTCCCTCCCAGGCCTCTCCTCTTCCCGGTCTCCCCTCCTCTGGGTCCACCGCTCCATTAGCACCTGCCCAGACCTGCCTCCCCTGCCCCTCCTCCCTCCTCTGCGCGCCAGACAGGACAGCTGCCCTCCCTGCCTCTCCCGTTAGGCTCAGCAGGTCCAAGGTGAACGTGTGACCTTGGTCTTCAAAGCCTCCCCTTTGGCGAGAGACACCAGCATCCAGCTATGCAAGTCGGGTCCCCATGCGTTCTGCCACCAGCCTCTGATCCAAGGGAGCCTGATTCCTTCAATCCCTTCACCTCCTGCAGCGCTCAGATCCCCTCCCCCCACCACCATGCCCTCCGCTCTGGTGGCTCAGGCTGAGGCCTCGCCTCCCGGGGGGCTCTCTGGCTGTGCTCCTGTCCCCACCCATTCTCTGCTGCTGAGAGGCTTTCCACGAGGTGCAAACTCCAACGGTCCCTCCGTCCCAACGCGGGCGCGGGTGTCAGGTGGGGTCCCGGGAGCAGTCCCGGCCCAGCCCTGTGTCCTACAATTCAGCTGTGACACGAGCTCCCGGAGCGAAGGGCAGATCCCAAGGCCCAGCCCTGGAGGCTGCGGCCCCTGCAGGTGCCGGTTCTAGGTCCAGGTTGTCACCCCTGCTTCCCACAGGAGGGGTCTCCGAGACCCCCTAAAATGGGTTAATCCATTCACAAGAGTGACTCACACAACTCAGAGAAACAGTTGAGTAGCAGGTCACCAGCTTAGGTGACGGAACGTGTGGGGCGAGGTGTGGGGAAGGGCCCGGAACTTCCACACCCCCTTGGGAGCACCCCTGGCCCCAGTCTCTGTGGTGCCCAGCCCTCCCTTTGGGTTTTGGGGGAGGCTTGCTGCATAGGCAGGATTGTTTAACCCACGGGTGATTGTTTCCACCTCAGGCCCTGTCCTCTCCCCAGAGGCCTGGGGGGGCCACTGAGAAGCCTGCTTGGTCTCCTGGCAACAGCCTCGTCCCGGGGTCTCCCCCATGAGAGACCTTTGTTGCTCACCTCAGGAAATCCCAAGGGCTTTAGAAGCAAGGTGCCAGAAAAGCGTGAAGACCAAACAGACATTTCTCATGACGATGTCACACGCTCCTTCTGTCTCAGGAAGAGATTTAGGATTATCTGGCTCGAAACTGGACCCCAGAGCCAGACTGCGGGTTGGGTCCCCAAGCTCCTCACTACCTGCGATGCCTCCTGCACTTTACCTCGCTTGCTGTCTTCTGGCACAGCCGGTTCCCAGGTCACGGGAGGAGGCCGTTCCGTGTTTGCAGTTGTCATTGTCACGTTGCTGTTGTTACCTGTGAAGTGGGGCGTGTAGTGAGAGACAGCAGAGCTGATGCGGGGAGGTGTTGCCAGGTGTGGCCATACCGCGGGCCCCTGCTTATGTGAGCTGCTGCTGTTGTCCCGCTGGCCTCCCCGGCACCACGCACTCTCCCGACTCCGTGCTCCACGCTCAGCAACTCGTGCTCGCCACCCGTCCACCTGCCCCCCACCACAGGGCCTTGGCACACACGATCCTTGCGCACAAAACACTTCCCTCGCCTTGCCGTCTAATTAACGTGCTCTTCAGAGCTCGAAGCTACTTTCCGGCCTTACTGACCAGCTGGGGCCACTCCCTCCAGGAGAATTCAGAGCACGTGTCCAGGGAGGGAGAGCGTGGAGTGATGCCCACTCAGCTTTCCAGTCGTGCATGGGGGAGACATAATTCTAGCAGCCTCCTGGGAACCCCCCTGCTCCCCACCTGTCCATGGTCGCCCCTGGCAGCGCAGCCAAAGCTCCTTCTGATCAGGTGGCCCCAATGGCCAGGAGCCTGGGGACAGGAGTCCCGCCTGTGTGTGCCCCAGATGGAGTCTTTGGGCAGCTTTCTCCCCGTCACCCCGGGGATCCTGCTGCGGGGATCCTGAGGATCAGCCAGAGACTGTCGGCTGTTGTGCTTTTCATTGGAGAGGAGGCGGGCACCTCCCCATTGGGTAATTACAGCCCGGGGACGAGCTGGGGCAACCTCAGGCCAGTCCGAGATCACGCTGTAGAGGGGGGGTATTCCGACTGGCTGCGAGACGGTGTGTGACGAGTGGGTCAAGGGCCCGCTGACAGCGACTCAAGGGCCAGCCGCGGCTCTCTCCAGGCCGTCAGGGGGAGTCGCCTCACCAGCCGATGGCGGCTCTTTGAAACACTCAAGGGCTTTTCCTCTTTCTGAAATACAGACACGAGGGCTACGCTGCTGAGCCGCTGAGCTCTCTGAGAGGCTGGCGCAGGGAGCGCTCCAGCCGAACAGCACACGAGGGAAGCCAGTGCTCCGTGGGGCCAGCCCCCGATCTGTCCCATCTCTTATCATGAAGCCAGGCAGCCACACGCCCTCCTTTAGGGAACGCAGGGCCCCGGGAGGACCCATTAGGCAGCCCCATTAGGACCTGGCCCGGCAGCTGCCGTGATCACATATCACTTGCCCTGCATCCACTGATTGCCGAGATCACGACAGCGGACCCGGCACCAGCAGAGGCTCGTGCTGCAGGTGACCACACATGTTTCCAAACCTGTCACAGATTCACAGGCCTCATGTGTTTCTTTGCACATGGACAGGCCAGGAGAGACCTGGCCTCTAGTGTGTTTTCCAAACAGCTCTCTCTGAAGCTGCCAGCACTGTTCAGTGCCACTGAACACCAGCTCCATGCTGGGCTCTGGGCACCAATGCCACCTCACCTTGGCCTGCAGGGAACCGCACAGCGAGCAACCCATGGAGAGATGGGCACCTGAGTGTGGGTGCCCCCCACACCCCAGCCCAGGGAGCCTGTCTGCAGAGGTGCCCCCCATACCCCAGCCTGGGGAGCCTGTCTGCAGAGTACCATAACCTAAGACTGGATGTGATCATCACTGCTGTCATCTGACATAACCCTCAAAATGGGTCTTGGCTCACTGTGAGGGTCAGGGGCATGGTGGTCACCCTGGAGCAAACAGCCCCCAGCAGGCCTGGTCTCCCGAGGGTTCTGCTGGTGTGTGCACAGCTGCTCTTGGGCTGCGTTGGGCTACCCTGGCCAAGGTCCTCCGCCTCAAGCCCTTCCCTCCTCCTCCTTCATCATCATCGTGGCTAACGGTGCTCCTTGTGGTCTTGGTCGCTTGCCATGGAAGCACATAACCCTCCAACACCAGTGGCCTGATTGCTTGTCACTCACGTTACAACCTGGTAGCCAGGGCCTCTGTGGCGAGGCTCTTCTCCTGGAGTGACTCAGGGATCCTGGCTCCTTCACTGCCTGGCACCACCGCAGATGCCTTACTTCTCAGCCCCGGGGCAGGGCAGAGAGAGGTGGGTTAGGAGTCAGGCATCCATCATGTTTACCCTCATGCTACTGGCTCCAACCCAGTCATGTGACCAGCCTAATGGCAAGGGATGCTGGGAAATGTAGTCTTTGCCCAGGAAATGACATTATGAACATCTGGCCGGGTTCCACCTGGGGTATATCATCTCCCTCAATTTTCTAGAGTAGCCCCTGGGCTCAGGGTCAAGATTCTCCTTATTTGTCCTGACGTCCAAAGAGGATACTTGACTTACTCCAGTTAAGTGGTGGAGCCAGGACTCAGGAAAGGGGGCGTGTGACCCTCCAGTCCACCTTCATACTGAGACACACCACAGTGCAAGACTGCAGTTCCCACCTAGAGCAGCTTCCTGACGGGAGCAGGTTGCTTTTTGTCCCAAACCTACCAGAATGTTCTCCTTTGCACTGTGGATATTCTATTTATCTTGTTACTAGGCCTGAGGTTTCAGAGTCCATGTCGGATCCGCCCCCCAGCATTGTCCTTTGCGTAATGGACACTTACTTAGCAAGCCGGTTGAATAGAGTAACTACAGCATGAGTCATGAAGTCAATAACGAGTTTTGGGTGATGGACATGAGCAGAGAAGGCCCGGAGGAAGGGCCATAAGCTTTGAGGCGTGAGGAGGAGCAGTTGCTTAATTGTGTTCATGCCACAGAATCACGAAGGGAAAGATGGGAAGAGAAAAGAAACCAAAAGGTTATTGATGCCTTGAAAAGCTCAATAAATGATGCCTGGAGGCGGCGTGGAGTAGTGGCTGGAGGTGGTTGGCACAGAACTCTCCTGTCAGACGTCAGGTGTTAACGGGAGAGGTGGAGTGGTGGAGTCAAAATTGGGGGAAAGACTGAGTCTTCCACGTGTGTTGGGGGGAGCGAAAATAAGAGAAGGGACAAGCATGAGAGTCCAGGGAAAGTTGGTGTTGAGAGTAAGACCCAGAGGACCAAGGAAGGCAAAAGCTTAAGGTAACCGATGAAGGATTGACCTTGGGGAAAAAGGAGCACCCCGTTTCCTGACACCCGTGAAAATGAGCATACACATTGACAAAAGGAGGGTGCCTCTCTCTGTAACTCTAACCTTCATGGATTTTGTGGGCCTATCGAGTTAAAGAGTGTCCCCCCCACCCCAAGTCACATCTGCTCAGAACCCCCGAAAGTAACCTGTTTAGGGAATAGGAACTTGACGGAGTTTATCAAGTCAAGATGAGGTTGTACTTGATTAGGGCGACCCTAAATCCAGTGGCTAGTTCCATCATCAGAAGAGGGAAATTTGGGACTGGACAGAGCTGGGAAGGACTCGGCCGCAAGCCGAGGATTGCAGGCAGTCTTGGAGGCGGACGAGCCAGGAAGGTGCCTCCCGAGCGAGGGCGGTTGTAGGGTCAGGAAGACCACAGGGCAGGTTTTCTTTGATCCTATGCAGACCAGGTAAAGGAGAAATCAGAGTCCTCAGTGGTTTTGCAGGTTTTTATTGGGGTTTACCAGGCATATAGCAGGCAGGGGTACTGGGGGGCTGAGAGGCTGGCAGGCAAATACTCTGCTGGCCCCAGCAAATCCTCTATCTGGGCTCTCTGGCGTTTTCTCCGCTTCTCTGCTCTTTTCGTTCTGCTGCTTCTCGGCTTCTGCTGGCGTCCTCGTGATGCTGCCCTTAAAAAGCCCAGTCTCAGCCCAGGTGAATCCCATTTACCTAGGCCCACACCCCACTCCAGGTGCCGCCATCAGGCATGCATTCAGGACCTCAAGGATCCATCATCTATCCTGATGGCGGGAGGGCAGAAAAGCCTGATATTTTTCCTTACCCTACAGCGGTACTGCCCGCACCTTGGTTTTGAATTTCTGGCCTCCAGAACTTTGGGAGAATCCATTTCTATTGCTTTAAGACTCCGGTTTGTCTGCATTTGTATAGCAGCCCCGGGAAGTGACCCAGCTGAGGTCAGAGCTGCGTTGGAAGTAGCAGGATGCATAGTGGCCGTGAAGCGTGTGGCGTTTGCGGCACAGCCTCGGAAAGGAGAAAGGCAGGTGGCCTTCTGCTGACTGGCCTGGCACTTGTGAAGGGCTGGGAAACTCCAAGTTTCCCCCTCTGAAAGTGCTTTCACTCAGCTGGAGGTCTTCTCCCACCTGCCAGCCAGGCTCTCTGGGGGCAGGTGGTTAAAAACCCACCATCTCTTCCCTTCCTGGTTGCCTGTGGGCTGAGTGGAAGCAGCTCCGACTGGGAGAGCCATAGGTGGAGTGTGTTAGGACCTTCACCTGCCTGCCCTTCCGGGTACCTGCCTTGCGTGTGGGAAACGTGTGTGATTTGCTGGGCAAGTGTCACACCCGGAGTCAAGGTAAGGACACTTCACATTTCCAAACAGATGGGCCAAAACTGCCGTCTTCAATGCACACATCATCTTAATCTTCCAGCCCCTATCAAGGTAAAACTTTAATATTTTCTCCACATTTAAACTGACTGCGCCCCTCAGCCCTCGTCTCCAGTGCGGGTGCAAATCCTTCCCGTCCATTTTATCATCATCTTCATTTTCCTCCTCCTGCCTTTATCTTTTTTTAAAAATTTATTTATTTATGCATACAATAGCTGGGGTACAGGCCAGAGATGTGGGGGGTGAGAGGATTCACCAGAGACAGAGTGGGGAGCAGAACAGGCAGATATTCTGAAATCCACTGCTGAGGGGAGCAGCGGGGAGTCAGGAGAGGTCCACCGTGCCATGTGGGTTGCTCCCTGGCCGGGGATTGAACTCGTGCTGCAGAGGCTGCAGATCGCTTCACAGTGCGGTGCTTAACCCCTTGCGCCACCAGGGAAGCCTTCCTGCCTTTATGTTCATCATTATCTTCACCCCACGTTTATAGTGAGCTCTCACTTGTATTTTTTTTTAAAGATTTATTTATTTATTTCTACAAGCACTGGGCACAGTCAGAAGCGCGGGAGGGTGAGAGAATTCACCAGAGCCAGAGCTGGGAGCAGAGCAGGCAGAAGGACCGAAGGACACTGCTGAGGGGAGCAGCGGGCGGCAGGAGAGGTCTGTGCACCATGTGGGACCCTCCCTGGTGGCCGGGGAGCAGCCGGGGATTGAACCGGTGCTGCAGACGCTGCGGGCAGCTTTGCAGCCCAGTGCTCAACCAATGCACCAGCAAGGAGGCCCTCACTTGTTGTATTTTAAGTTTATCACCGCCCTCACTTTCCTTACAGGTAGAAGACCACAGAATAGAGCTCGCCATCATTGGAAAAATTTGTGCTGTCACCAGATTCCTTTTGAGTTGGCCATTCTAGAATTCCCTGTGACTTGGGAGATGAGGAATCAGTCTCCTAGGCCCCATGACCCTCCCAGGATGGCTCAGCGGTCAGTGACCGTCAGAAACTGACCCTGAACCCGGGCGCGAGTGTGCTGTCTGTATCGTGGCTCCGTCTAGGCCCCCAAGTCCACAGTCACACCGTCCTGAGTCGGTCGGGACCGGATCCCCATGCTGGGCATGGAAGGAGGTGGGCAGTGTGCTGTGGTGCTGTGGGTGGGGGATGCAGGATCTGGTTTCTCCTTGGGGTGCCCACTGAGTGCCCCGGGGGCTCCCACTGCGGGTGCAGGCACCCTGTCCCATGGCTCAGAGAGGTCAGGAGAGCAGGCTAGATGCAGGGGCGACTGTGTGTTGCGGGGTTCCCTTCAGGCTGGAGCTGGGAGGCTCAGTGGGGTTGTGCTGTGTGAGGGGCCAGCTGGCTGGGGAACCAGCACCACCCAGCTCTGCCCAGGAGCATGTGTGGTGCAGGAGCACAGGTAGCTCTGAACTTCAGCCTCATCTGACATGGCATTAACCTGAGAGTTGCTGAGAAGAGGCCTATGTTAATCACCTGGCTTTGGGTGCAGTTTCCGGTAGCCTCCGTTTCTCTAATAAAACACCCCCCTCCTCACCCCTCAGTGGTCAGCATCGTCCAGGCCCCAGTATTTCCTCCCGATGAATTAGCTGCAGCTGGCGCGAGCTCACTGGGGCTGCTTGAGTTGCCTGGACAGCACCACCCCGTGCTGGGTCGTGCTTCTCCCCTCTGTGCTGGGAGGTGAGAAAGGGCAGAGGTCGCAGCTCAGGGACCCACCACGGGCTGCCCGGGAGAGGCGGCCCCTGGCTCCGGCCACAGGCATCTTGCTTGCCGCCCCCGTTGGGCTTCTCAGCCTAACAGGCTCCAAATGCTCACTCCTCTTTCCAGCAACCCTGGAAACAGAAAGCGTGTAAGGACGGAACCCCAACGCCAGCCAGCATCCCCCGCTGTTGTGACAGCTCTGCAGATGCCGAGCACCGCGGCCCAAGCGCGGCCGGTGCAGAGCCGCAGACGCTCCGCAGGCGCCGGCCCAAACACACCCTGACGTTTATATTGGATATTTTAGTTTGCAGAAATTCAAAATTAAATATACTCTCCACCTACACTAAGAAAAATCCATTTATAGAAAGCAAATCAAATTGGTGATCTAAGGACGGGTGGCCAAAAATGAAATATTTTAGAGATGAAATGCATGGAGATTGAATTGTGGAAGCGGTGGCTCCCTGCGAGGCTCCCCGGGACGTGAGCTGGAGGGGAGGCTGCTCGAGCAGAGGCTTCTCTGGGGATCAATTCCGAGCTGCTCTTCTGTACTGGCAGTTTGAGAAGAAGAAAAAAGTTCTTTGAACCAACTTATTTAGCAGGCAGAGCCAATATTCCGTTTTCTGGAAGCCACCTTGTGCTTCAGCTCCGGCGAATGTGTGTCTCTCGTGGATCTTTATGGGAATGGCCCGAACCCCTCGAAAGCCTGGGGGCGGCGTGAAAACCCTCCTAACCTCTGCTGCCCGCATCCCCCTTCATCCCGAGGACTTAATTATCTTCTGAAAGATGATCCCCCCTGTTCTGGCTGCTTCCTTACGCTTCCCAGCCCAGACGCTGAACCCCTGTCGGCACTCGGGAGAGGGAGGCTCAGACTCAGTGCCGGCTCCAATTTCCAAATTGATCCCTGATTGGATTCCTTCTGAGGGAACCTCTTCTTGTCCTTTAAAAATCACTGCAGGCCACTGCTGCTCCCCCTCCTATGAGGGGTTCCTGGGAACTGGCTTGCATCTGTGGCCTCGGGGCAACCCCCGGCAGCTCTGAGAAGCCGCTTGCCCAAGGGAGCAGGTGGCGGCGCCCACCATGTGCTGGATCCTCGGAGAGGGGGAGAGGGGTGCTGGATGGGCAGACTCCCCGTCAGGCTGCTCGCAGGGTCCCGTGGGGGACCAGCCCATGAGAAAGGGCGGCTTTGAAACTGCCCACCTCATTCTCCTTAGCGTCCCCGGGAAAACGCTCTCCAGCAGGCCACCTCCTGGCCCTGCACGGTGAGTTCCTGGCGTGCGTTCATCCATCATATTTTCATTTTATCCTTGTGCCTCAGGAGCCTGGTTAGAGGAAGGCAGTCACTCTCGGACTCCGTGGGCCTCTGAGCCTGCGGGGACGGCCACCCCCGGGGGCAGGCCTGGGCAGTGACTCCCCTGGGGTCCGACCCAAGTGGCCTCTGAGGCAAGGTCCTTGGTCCCGGTTGGCCCCACAGTGCCCCTTTGCACACGGTCTGGTCTGCAGGATCATCCTGTTGTCCCCCCACACTGCTGAGTTGGAGGGGGAGCTGCCCCCTCTTCTCTGCCCGCCAGGCTCTGCACGCCGCCTGTCCCTTTCCTTTCAGCCCACAGCCCCTGGAGGGGAGGGTTTTTCTCTGCTTCTCTTCTGTCCTCATGAAGTCTGTTCCACATCCCTTCCAGGCACCCATCTTTCACCATCCCCTGGCCACGTGGGCAAAGGCCCATTAGGTGCTCCCTAGTCATCTGAATGCTCGCCCGGGCGTCTTCTAGCTCCTGGGGGCTAGGACCCTACCCGGGGCGGCTCCGCAGCGTCTGGGGTAACTGACAACAGACAGCTACTACCCAGGAGGAGGTCAGTGCCACAAAGAAAGTGAGGCCTATCAGTTACCTGTCTTTGTGAGAGAAATCACCCCAAATTTAATGTCTGAAATAGCACACTTTGTGATCGGACCGTCAGAATGGGCTGGGTGCCCAGCACGGCTTAGCAGCAGATGCCAGCTCAGGCTCCCGCTGGCTGCAGGGGCACAGCTGCCAGGGATGTGGTCATCTCAAGGTCTTCTCCCAAGCTCGTGCACATGGTGGCAGGAGGACTCAGTTCTCACGGGCGGCGGGAACACAGCCTGCAGCTCCTCATTAGCCATTTGCTGGACATCACCTTAGTTCATGCCACTGGTGTCTTTGCAGCCCCCTCTTGAGCAGTGGCCTCAGTAGAGGCCAGACTCCTGTGCCAGCCCTCCGAGGGAGGGTGCTCTCAGGAACCCCACTCACAGAGAGATCACAGGGAGTGGCAGGGCCCGCACCTGGCCTCAGCTGTTTGTGCTCCCCCTACCACATTCTACCCGCCTCTGGCCTTCTGCTCAGAAAGGGTAACTGCAGAGATGGGAGAAGAGGCCAGCTCAGCTGCTTGGGTTGGGGCTGGGGAGTGAGACGTGGCCGACCTGGGATGCATTTTGAAGATAGAGCTGGTAGAGCTTGCGGATAGTTTGGCTGTGAGATAAAGGGAAAGACTGCAAAAAGGAGTCCCAAGTGGGGGGCTAGGAAGCCCGGTGACGAGGTGCCATTACCGGACAGAGGCAGCTACATGAGAGCAGAGGGACGAGGAGGAGACCCAGGGCTATGTTAAGTGTGACGTCCAGTTGTGATGTTGAGTGGGTCAGCGTCAGGATGGGGAGGAGGGAGAATGGCCAAGGATGAGGCCAAGGATGAGGCCCGGCACCACCTAAAACATTAGGGAGTCTGGAAGAAAAGGGACAGCCCTGTAGGGAAACGAGGCAGAGGGACCCATGAGGCAGGAGGGGAACCAGGAAGACAGGGTGCCCTGGAAGCCAGGTGGGGTGATGAGGAACTTTCCAGAAAGAGAGAGCTCCGCTAAATGGCTGGGAGCGGAGTGGAGGATCGAACGGGAGAGAAAGCGGCAAAGCTGTATATTCAAAAGATCCTGCTTTTGCAAAAACAGTTTCTCCTCATTAAAAAACAGGCTCTTTTTGATTATGATGGTTGAAGCTATAGGCCAGTTTCGATCCATGAATGTGGTATATCCTAGACTGCTCAGAAGAGGCATCGGAGGAAGTCTGGATTAGGTTGTTTTCTGGAAAGGGGCTGAGTTTTGTTCTGAAGGGTGGCTTGGTTTTAAGCCTCCTTAGAGGTGGTCCATTTTGGCTTTGCCCTTAGTTATAGGTTCTGGTCCTCGTTCAAAGACATGGTATGTGGAAGACTTGGCTCTCATCCTACATAAATGTGGCAGCGAGCTTCCCCTGCCTGCCTGGGCCAGAACTCAAAGGCCCGCCCAGTATGGGCTGCAGGTGCAAGATCCGGTTCCCCAGCATATTCTGTGTTCTTGGATCGGTCATGAGGAAGGTACCACTTCTTCATAGTGAAATGGTTTGTGAAGCAGCAACTTGATTGCTTTACACTCGAGGTGTTCGTACCTCCAGAAATATCACCCAAAGCATCTTTGCTTTTGCACTTGTGACACCAAGAGCTGTGTCTGTCCTCCTGACAGTTGTGTTTGGGACTTGATCTGGACCAAGGCCGGGGAGAGGGGGGGCGGTCTGGCCCACCCCAATCTAGACTTCCTCTGGAATTCTCCTACTTGTTTATGGTCTGGGCAGTCTGCCTCCTGCTGCTGCCTGACTCAGAGGGAGAGCTTCCAACCTCGCCGGAGCCAGCAGCTCCCGAGTCAGGAGCTGGCTGTTGTGTGCAGCCTCCTGGAGCCCTCCACCCCCTCTCCACCTTGTCATCTCCAGGCAGCACCCGCCCCCCAGACACACACACTGGGTCCAGAGCACCCTGTGTTGGGGACCCCGATGATGACCCCAACCCCACCAGAGACCAATTTCCAGCTCCTCTTCAGGCTCCGTTTCATTTTGCTTTGAAATGTAAGTTTACCTCTGATTGGAGGCAGAGCCTGGTTTGGGGGCTCTGAAGCCAATACCCTCGGGGCCTCTGCCAGAATAAACAGTACAAAAGAATGAACCACAGACATGGCCTGGGGTCTTCGGGGGAGTCCGGAGTCCCGAGCTCCAGTGCCGTGAGCTTCATGGTGAACCTAGCATGGTCCCGCCTCCCTTGGGATGCGGGTTAACTCCCTGAACCTTAAGTAAATGAGAACGCAGATGAGCGTAAGAACTTGTCTGCTGTGTGTTTATTTTAGAATCAAGCAGCCACTGCACAATTTAAATTTGAGAGCGCATCCTTTACGCTCAAAAATTCTCCTCCGCTTTCAAGGTGAGGCTGCCCTGTGAGTCGCCCTCCCGAGAACCTTCTTTCCTTCCTCCGAGGCTGCCTTCAGCCCTGCGGCCTCTCCCCCAGCCCCTGGCGCAGCATCAGGCTCCCACGCTTTTAACTAGAGCAGTCCACGGGAGAACGCCTCGAAATCGATTGAACCGGAAAATGGAACGGTTGCCAGCGTCGGCGGGCAAGAAGGGGGTGCGGCATCAGGCCCCCTGCCCCGTCGGTGACTGGCTCAAATCCCCTGGTTTATGGTGGTTCCAGAGCAAGTTTATTTGAATAGTCTGTGCTGCACTCAAAGTAAATATTAATTCCATTATGCCATAAACTTTTATTTATCATGACAGCAAGTCATAAAGTTCTCTTACTAGAATATAGCCTCTAAATTGCATCTCACAGATGAGCTACTGCGCGCGCCGGGCGCACCAGCAGCGACCACCGGCGTCCCCCGAGCCAGGCCGTGGTGAGCGCGCGCTCCAAATGCCAGCCTTGGTCTGAGCTTCTGCAGAAAATCTTCCGTGGCTTTTTTCCAGGAGCCCAGAAATACGAGGCGAGGGTGATGGGGCGTCGGGGCGGGCAGGGGCCAGGCGAGGGCCAAAGGGCGCCGCGCCGCCCGCAGTAACTCAGCCGCGGCTCCTTTGCAGACTGCGGGGCTGACTTTTTAAATTACATAAATTGCTCATTAGAAGTGTCTGGTAATTGCCTGACTCTGTGGTATTGCGAGACGTGTGGGTTTTAATTATTCTTTTTTGATTTGTGGTGCGGTTTGACTGGTTTGAGGGTGATGGTTGGAAAATATGGATCTGCTTTAATTGTGGTACTAAGTGAAAATAAATGACTCTGTTTATCAAATTCCTTGACTTCGTGTTTGGGAGCACAAGGAGGCCCCTGGGTCTCAGCCCTGCTGATAACTGTGGGGGGCGGGGAGCGGTGCCAGATGGGGCTTGGGGAGAATCCCTTGAGCCTGGACAGGGAACCCTTGGCCTCTGCCAGGCCCTCGGGTCACATGTGTGGGGCTGGTCATGCTTCGGCGATGTGGGCATCCCGCAGCAGGGCAGGGCCGGGTGCTGGGAGAAGGGGGGCAGGTCTCGTCACCCACAGCACGGAGGCCTCTGTCCTCCTAGCGCCTCGGAGCCAGGCGGCTGTTCTGAGCTCCACGAGGGGCTCCGGGCTGCCGGGCCGTGTCGCCCAGCCCCTGGAAGTGATGATTCATGAGGCCCGAGTCAGGCTTCCGGGTAAGCACGCAGGACGCTGGCTCATCTGCAGCCTCGGATGACTAAAAACTCAATTAGGACGCTGGTCCTTGAAAGGCAGTTATTTTAGGACTCCGTTTGGAAAGGCGGGGGGGGCGGGGGGATTTCTTCTCCCAAGGTGAAATGATGCACTTGTCAATACAGCAGCTTCAGCTTCGCAGCTTTCTCCAGGGGGTGGGGGGGGGTGGGGGGGAGGCGGGGCCTGTCTCCCTCTTCATCGCTCTCCATCAGAAAGCTCTCCTCTCTGAAGCCTGCCTGGCGGTGGCTTCCGTGTCTTTCTCACTGAGAGGGGCTTCCCGGCCCCTGCAAACACAACCCCCATCTCAGGCCTCTGTTCTGCCGGCGCCTCCCCCAGCCGCCTCCCCCTCTTGCATCACCTGTTTTATGCATGTGGGTGGCATTCTGTTCAGGGCCAGATTCCTGTGACATGAAAAATACACTAAGTACAGGCTGCCACAGTGGCTGTCATTAACCAACCACTAGTTGTGCCTTTATAAATTTTTACACACCGCTAAATTATAAATATGCAACGCCGCGAGTAACGAAACAAGCACCTATGATACCTGCAGTGCTGAGGTTTGTAATTCCGCACGCACATACTTCAAACGGGGAGGAGCTGGACTTCATCTCTTTCCTAGTTACAGGCCAGGCTGGGGTCCCCCCTGAGAGTCTCCAATGAGGGGACCCTGGGGGGACCACCTCCAGGGACTGGGTTTCCCCGCCTGGCACCTTTCGCTACGCCGCTCATGTGGCTGCAGCAAACACGGGCTCAGCATGTCCGCCATGTCCCCGAGCTGGTGCTAGGATGGGAATCCACAACTGGCTTAGTCTTGTTTTTTCGGGGAAGATGGACAGGTTGCCAAGTGGCAGCGGAGCAGGGTGAGGAGGCCCAGAGGAAAGGGTACCAGGTGCGGTGGGCGACCTAGAGACCAGCCAGTGTCTGTTCCCTCATCTGTAGCTCAGTGCTCCCTCCTCCCTCCTGGTGCTGCCGGGAACGTGACCCCAGTCACTGCCCGCGATGCTTTTATTTAGAGCCGTGTGTGGTGTAAGTTAAGCCCACAGCAAATGTTAACTGTAATAACCATCTTTATTGTGACTTAACTTCTCTCTGTCCACAATTAGTGGCTGAGATCACAGCCAGAGCACACCCTCCCCTGCCAAAGAGCCTGGTCTTCAGCACCAAAGGGTTGGGATGAAAAGACTTCATGTTTTCTCCAACATGAGAATATTTTCATTGGTTTTGATCTCAGCAGAAATCTGTCGTAAAAATGCAATCAGAATAAAAACGGTTAGAGTGAACGTTCCCTCTAAATCCAATGTACAAATGCACACATTTTTGCTAACAGTATCATTTTGAACCAATTTATTGAAACCAACACAGATAAATACATCTTAACAGTTGAGGGCTAGGCTCGCCCGGAGGCCCTCCCTCTTCCTGAATAGTTTACATGCTTTCAGATGTTTTTTCTGTCCAAGTTCTAGGAATATTCTTGGACGTGTTTTTGTGTCTGATTATTTGCTTAGGATGCATTTCTAGATGGGGTGTGGAGGTTAAAAGACTTTATATATATTTTAATTATGCATTTTTAAACTATGTGTTATGCAGACTTGCAGGGCACAAAGCATGATAAAGAATTAAAATGCAGAAAAGACACAGAGTGAGGAGCGAGCCTCCCTCCCACGTCGCCCCGGCCTCCGCTGTCCTCCCGCTGGGTACCGCGTCAGGAGATCGCCCCGGTCCTTTCAGAAACGGACACTTTCTCTTTTGTTTTGCACCGGCGGCAGCACACTTCACACAGCACTGCACTTTGTTTTTTCACTATTAAAGCAACACAGTTATCTGATCTTGGGGTGCTGACTCATCCTTAGTAAGAGGTGTTGCTGAGCAGGTACTGTGTGCCTGGGGTTGTCTGGGTGCTGTTTGACCACCTTCTAGAGGAGGAAATGGACAGTAAGTCAAGAAAGATCATCATAGTGCCATGTCACGTGGTAGTCACATTGTAGTCATACATGCACACAGATCATATTATAGTCACGTCACATTGTAGTCATGCAGACATACAGATCATATTGTCGTCACATCGCGTTGTAGTCACATTGTAGTCATACATGCGCACAGATCATATTATAGTCACGTCAAACTGTAGTCACATTGTAGTCATGCAGACATACAGATCATATTGTAGTCACATTGCGTTGTAGTCACATTGTAGTCATACATGCACACAGCTCATATTGTAGAAGTATCATGTTGTGGTCATGCATACATATCACACTGTGGTGATGTCATGCTCTTTTTCAGAATGTTCTTGACAACTTTGCTTATTTGACTTTCTACTGAGCTTGAGAGTTAGCTGCCAGTCCTGAAAGCAAAGCCTGCCTGGTCTTTCATTGTGGTCACACCCTCACCCACCCTATCACCCTGGCAACCACTAACCTGTGCGCTATCATCCTAGCCTTGCCTTTCACATGTCTTATGAGTTGATCCATTGAGACTGGCTTGGTTCATTCAGCTCCACGCCTTTGTGACCCATCCAGGTTGTTATGTCCAGCGGCAGTTCTCTGCATGGACATCCTGTCACTGACCTTTTGGTGATTATGAATGGAGCTACAAATATTTGCATATAGGTTTTTTGTGTCAACATCAGCTTTTATTTCTCCAGGGTAAATACCAAGGAGGGGGGGTGGGTGTTTCATGTGGAAATGTTTGATTCACTTCCTGAGAAACTACTATACTATTTTTATTGTTTTGAGTTTTTTTCAAGCTACTCTAATAGGTCCATACTGGCATTTCACTGTGGCTTTAATTTGTATTTTTCTAAAGGCTAATGATGTTGAAAAACTTCTTTTCTAATTCTATTTTCTCTTCAGTGAAGTATCTGTTCAATTTTGTGCCTATTTTTAATTGTTTTGGTTGTTTTTCTTACATACATGTAAGAAAATAAACCTGCCACTCTTTCCCCCAGTCTGTAACTAGAATTTTCATGATCTTAAGAGTGACTTTTGACAAAATTTTGAAATTTTTGATGAAATACAAATTAACCATTCTTAAAATGAATCTTGCTTTCAGAGTTATTTCTAGGAAATGTTTTCTAGCCCAAGATCATGATTATTTTTCCTATTTTTTTCTTAACAATTGTGTGATTGAGAGAGTGATCCATGTTGAGTTATAGTTTTGTGTACATTCTTAGGTTGAAATTCTTTTTGCAATTTTTTAAATAATACTTCCTGTTGAAAATGATCCTTTCCCCCATTGAATTGCCTTTGCAGTTCTGTCAAAAATCAATGAGAGTCTATTTCTGGTCTTTATGTTCTGTCTCATTGATCTATACGTCTATCACTTGACCGTTACCATAGTCTTAATCACCCTAGGTTTCTAGTAAGTCCCAATCACGTTGTGAAATTTTGCCAACTTAATTTTACTTTTTCAAAGTCATTGTGGCTGTTGCAGTTCCTGTACCTATTGATGCAAATTTATAAAGCAGCTAAATATAAATATATCATCTAAATATCTAAATATAGGAATCAGAGTACAGAAACAAAAGTTCCTGCTGGAGTTGCATTGGCATTGCATCAGATCTATACATTACCTTGGGGAGAAAGAAAATCTCTACTCTGTTGAGTCTTCTAATCCATGGCTATGACATAGATCTCCATTTACTTAGGTCTGTTCTGGTTTATTTCATCAGTACTCTACAGTCTGTAGTTTACAGCTTCTGTGCAAATGTTGTTAGCTTTAGAGGGAAATATTCTAAATTTTGGAGTTGTTATAAATGGTATTGCATTTTGGGGGACTTTGAATTGTTCGTTGCTAACATATAGGACACACAGTTGATCGTGGTCTGTAGACCTGACACCTTCTAGTTTCTGCTTATTTTTTGAAGCGATATGTTTCCCATTTGTTTTAAGAGTGTTTACTTATCTCTTGGAATATTTTTTATGACACCTATTTTTAAGTCTTTGTCAGCTAGTTCCACTATCTGTGTATCTTTTCCCATGATGGTTGAGTTTTTTCTAGCTATTATACTAGCCAATTTGGGATGGTATCATTTATTTTGGATATTATGTGATAAGACTCTGGGCCTTGTTTATATCTTTAGGGAAATGTTATATCCTTTTGCTTTATCAGGAATGCATCCGGTTGGGTTCAGGCTGCGAATTGTAAACACCTTCTGTGGTTGATTTTCAGTTCTGTTACCACTTTGTTTCCTGCCAGGCACTGTCCTGTGAGGGTGCCCCCCAGTGGTCAGTCTGGGACAGTCACCCTCAGGGCTCAGTTCTCCAAATCTTTGGCAAGATCTTTAGGATCAGATCCATGTTTGCAGCTCCTGGGCGAGCCCACAAGTTTATTAACAACTTCATGGGATTGCCCCCCTCCATCATCATCATGGGTTTCTCCATGTCAGTTCCTGGCCAGAACTCTGCAGATCCTATCCCCGCTCTTATCAGGGGCCACTGCAGTAAGTCAGAGAAAGGGAAAAAAAAGCAACTCCTCTTGAGTGCGCAGATATTCCTATTGGTGAAGAAGTTTCCCTTTCCTCATGGATTTAGGCATCTGTGGGTCCCTCCGTTGCTGCCATAATGGCCACAGGATTGCCTTTGAGGGTGGGGTAGAAGGGAACAGAAAAGAGAAAAAAGAAAAAGAAAAAGAAAAATGAGGGATTGCCTTGGCTCTCTGAGTATTTGGAGCCCCCTCAAGGAGCAATCTTGCTCCTTGAGATACATTTAGACAGTTTCTCCTGGACTCTCTCTGCCCGCACCCTGGCACCCCAATCCTTGAGTCCAGGCTCTGAGATGAAGGAAAAATGGGAAGCCTGTGACTACTCCCCCTAATCCTGGTCCTCTTTCCCAGCACGTCTGCTCCTGTGCCCTTTCCAGAGACCTCAGGCACTGCTCCGGGGTGTGTCGGGTGTTCGGCTGCATGCAGTGTGCTTGGCCCATCTTGCTTGGAACCAGAACCAGAACCGTCTCCACCTGCTCTCGCTGTTGTCCTGCCTCTGGCTTCTCTGTCCCCCACTGCCTTGCAGTGGGGTTTCTTCTGTGGGCTGCCTCCGGTGCTTCCCTCGCGTCTTCCTGCTCCCGAAGGCTTCATTTTGTTTTTTTGCTTCGTTCCTGAGCTCTGCCTGCTAATGTTCTTACTCCCCTTGGGTGCCAGGTGGTATCTTTCTTGATCTTTTGTATCTCTGCTTTAGGTTTTCTGTTTAAAGCAACATTTGTTTTAATATTTTTGAGTTCATGGTCATACTTGCCAACTTGTCACGCTCCATATTTTTTCTGGTAAATGTTCTACATCCATTTATGTATATGGTATTCTTCTATTTTTTTCTGTATTTTATATAAATTAATTTAACTCCTTTTCTATTATGCCTTTCACTGAAGTAGAGTTTCCCTGCCAACCCTAGATCTGTTGTTTGAGAGACTTTCCTAAGGGTGATGGTCCAGAACGGTGTTTTTGGCTGGTAGAAATTGCCCCTGAATCACAGTCAAGGTCTTTATCACACAGAATTCTGACTGTGTCTGTGACCAAAAGGAACCAGCAGCCTCGGGGATGTGACCAATTCAGTCTCCTCTACTCTTTCCTCTGACCTTCCCCGCATCTGGTTCTTTGGATTAGCCTATGAGCTCTAGCCACTCTCTGCTGCCAGTCCCTGAATCCTGTTTCCATTGTTGCAAATACAAGTGTGTTGGTTTGTGCCTCGGGGCAAGTGGGCTCTGCTGTGATGAACTGCACTCTGTGGGCTTTGCCTGAGATCTGCGCTTGTTGTAGAAATCCCCTTTACATGTCTTCCCATAACCCTGTTAGTCCTCATTGCATCAGGCAGCCCTTGCTGAGACACTGTTCTAAAAGATTAGAGCTATTTTTCCTGAATATGAAATCTAGAGTGTGTGTTTCTCTTATTCTTGATGTTTGGGAGTGAATGTCTACGAAGACGGTAACATAATTACTCCATTGTATTACAGCCAGATTTGGGGTAGACTTATTTAAATTTTTTTGATACATTTATCAACTTGCCCTCAAGAATCAGATGCCCTTAAATGTTTCTTTATAAATTTAATTGATGTACTAGTGAAGAAGGATGTGGGGAGAAAGTCTGTGTGAAAAACCAGGAAGATGGGCTGGGAAGATGAGTCGTGGCCATTAGTCATCCTGGCTAGGAAGGAGGGTAGGGGGTCACATGAGGGCAGAGAGATTCGTAGGAGGTGCCACATAATTAAGGCATTTTTGAGTCAGAAATCTGAACTCCCACACAGGGCAGGCTGGCAATCAACCCCAGTGCTCCTGAAAGGTAGTTACTTGAGCTCATTCCCTTGGGATGGATCCATATCCAGGGCCAGATGACTCAGTTGAGGGCAGACAAGTTCTCACACAGGCCTGACACCTGCCTTCCAGTTGCCGTTCTCTGGTTGGGAGCCCTGTGGATCTTCTTGTGCACACATCTGACAGATGCTAGCAGGCAGAGCGCTTCAGTCAAAGAATTTCTCAGCAAAAGCTCCTTAGGTGCCATCTCTGGAGAGGACAGTAGTTCCCGGTGCTGCATGGACATGACCCTGGCTGCAGTGCCCAGTGCCCGATAGGGATGTTTCCTGAGATCTTGGGTCTGTGCCCTGGGAAGAGGCGATCCTTGGCGCTGTCCATGGTCCTGATCGAACTGCTTTGCTGCTGTCCTCGGTGCTGAAACACAACCATGGCGCCGTCGGTGAGCCCCAACCCCAATTTCCAGTAAAAGCATTGTTGAGTGCTTAAATCATGGAAACCGGGTTCTTTTAAGCATTGGATCCAAATAACTCATAAGCGAAGACGTGAATAAGGCTCTGATGGTAAAGAAAAAAGGACAGCGAGAAAGAAAGAGATCTGTTCTTTTAAATCTTCATATAACAAATGGAATCGTGACATAGGTCTCACAATTTAGGTAGCTGATTCCATGAGCTACTGACAAATCTTTCACAAATCTGTAGGAGCGACAGAGCTCCCCCTCTGGGATATAATTCCTCCACCTCTAACTCTACATTTATGGAGCTGAGCTTCAGGCACACCCTCCCTCCCCCACGCTGAAGGCTTAAAGTACTTTACTGTACATCTGATATCTGATAATAACAGCCTCTGACCCCCCCAGGGAACCTAACCCTTCTTCCAAGTTCCAAAGAGAATCCCCAGGTTTTAATCATCCTGAGAGTCTCTCTGGCTGAAGGGCAGACACGACCTTGGGACATGCACAAGAGGAATGATTAGATTCGGAGAAAGAGAGGCCAGGGGTGAGGATGTTGAAGGAGTTTTGGACCTGCGGGTCAGTGGCGGTGTCAGCAAGCACAAAGAGTGGATGAGAACATGCTGCAAGGTTCAATTTCATCGCTCCTTCTCCTGGAAAGCAATTGGCAGCTGTCGACTTGCAGAGCAGCACAGGGCTGAGGCTCCTGCTGGAGACTCAGTGCTGCCCGAGGGAGGGATGCTCAGGACTCGGAGCCACAGAAACATTATCTCTGTCATCAGTTCAAGACACTTGTCTGGGTATGGAGGGAGGCAGAGTGTGGTTTGTTTTTTATTTTCTACACACAGTATTTGATATGGAGAGACCAAGGAGAGGGGTGATTGCCATCTCTACTTCTTTCTTGTAGTGTGGAATGGTTCAGCACTCAGAGTAGGGTTGGACCCTGGATTTTTGCTTATTAGCTGGATCAACATGGGCAGTTCTCTAAACCTTCCTGAGCCTTAAATGCCTTACCTGTCAGGTGTGGGTTACTGCATGCAATGCCCGGGTCTGCCATAAGAGATTCTTCTCATATTACTGGAGGTCAGAAAATCTAAAGCAAGGCTCAGCAGGGTCAGTGATGCTCTCTGTACCTCGAAGAGTGAGGATCCTTCCTTGCATCTTCCAGCTCTGGTGGCTGCCAGCAGTCCTTGGCTTGCAGAAGTATCACTCCTCTCCCTGCCTGTCACTATGTTGCATGCCCCTCGTATGTCATGCCCCTTGTGTGTTTCTGACTTCACATGGTCTTCTCCTGTATGTCTCCACACAGCCTTCTTATAATGACATCAATCACTGGATTTAAGGCCCACCCTGATCTGATAGGGCCTCATCGTAGCAATTTACATCTGCAAGGACTCTGTTTCCAAATAAAAGTTACACTTGAGGTTTCTGGGTGAGCATGAATCTTGGGGAGACACTATTCAACCCAGTACGTATACTTTAAAGATTAGGTGAGATCACCTGTGGGACTCACTTAGCACAGAGTCCGACACATCGTGGGCACTCAGGAAGTGAGAGCTATTATTGCTTATACTATAGAGCGAGCACCTGCCAGGTGGCTTTGCCATCACTTTTAGGATCAATAACAATCCTGTTAATTCATTTAGTCACAGATCTCTATGTGCTGGCATTTTGCGAGGCTAGAAGGATGCAGAAACGAAAGACGTGGCCTCTTGCGTTCAGGTTGCTCGCTGGCGGGACACATAGCCCGCAACAACCCTGCGATAAGTCAGGTGCAGTGAGGTGTGTGCCGGGACCTCAGCTGCCTGGGCCCGCTGGGAACACTGTCAGATCAGATGGCCCTTGAGATGAGACTCAGGGTGATAAGGGCTGCCCCCCACAAGGCAGGGAGCAGTAGCATGTGAAAGAACTGGGAGGAGGGAGAGAGCCTCGTTGGCGTATTTGGCCGCTGCACAGAGCTGCATCTCTCTGGCAGAATCTGTCCTGTCCCTGGGGTGAGAGCAGTGGCGGAGAAACAAATGGCCAAGGCGGGTTGCTGGAATGGAACGTGCATCCATGGGGAGCGGCCCCTCCCTTGCCTTCCGCCGCAGGGACCTGAGAAAGGAAAGGGCCCTGGGTCAGGGAGAGGGAGGCAAGGCCTCGGTCTCAGCAAGGGCAGCAGCAGCCTGCAGGACTGAGAGGGCGCCCAGGCGGTTCCCAGGAGGTGTTCGGCCCCGTGGACACAGACAGGTCAGCTGGCCACTCTGCTCTCCCCGCCTCTCGCCTGGGCCTTCAATAGGACCTCTGCTTGGTTTAGCTGTAGCCGTGGGAAGGACGAATAATCTCGGTGAGCTCAAGAGGCGCCGAGCTTCCCTGTGGCAGCCCGCCCTCATCTGCACGGTGGACCGGTGGACGGATGGTGGAGTCGCTGCAAGGGCTCAGCGAATGAAATCCCGAAGAGCGCGGGGCAGTGCCTGTCACGCGGGTGTGCTCATGTCACCGCCGAGTAGGCCGCCTCGTCAGAGGGCCTCAGTGAGCTGGGAACAGCTCCTCGTCGGTGCGCCTTCTTGTGAAGCAGAGGCTGTAGAGGAGACAGCCACGGCCTGGACTCGGTGGAGCCAAACGCAGCAGCATGACGTGGGGCCATGCCCTCGGCCAGTGGCCAGCCAGCAGGGAGCATGCCCTCTGTGGGCGGCAGCAGGCCAGAATGGAGCTCAGCCCCGGGCACCTTTGTGTGGAGGCAGAGGGAGGGCGGCGAGCATCGCGGCTCTTCGGGGGTTGTCCATGAGACACTGACATCGGTCCAAAGGCGGCCGTGTGGCACAACTCAGGAGTGCCCATTTTCTGTCCCTGCCCCGCCTTGGGCACGGTTCTTGAACTTTTAAAGCCCCAGAGAGGGACAAATGCTTTGCTTCGCGAGGCCCTTCCTTCCATGAGGCCCTCCTGGCCAAGGCGCCTCTGGCCTGTTGGGAGATTGGGAGGGAGCCCTGGGGAGCGGCAGGCGTGGGGCGCTGCACTCGCCAAAAGAAGATGTACCGCGATGCCGGTGTCGGAGCCCAGCGCGCCCAGCAGTGCCCGGGGGGCCCTTCCTCACTCGGAACACCCTGTTGCTCAGAGAACAGGCCGCGTCGCTCCCCACTAAGGCACAGCTTCCGTGGCACCGGCTTGGGGGTGCACGGACGGCGCGGGTCACCCACCGCTTCCCTGCCTGCGTGTGTTGCCTGGGTAAAGGCTTCGGGGGGGTGTGAGCCCGTCAGCCACAGCCTGGCCAGGCCCCCTCCTGGGCGGTCATTGGTTTATCCCCAATGAAGCAAAACATGGGGCGGACTTCATGGAGAGGGGGCGGCAGTGATTTTCAGTGATTTTCACAACCATTTTGGGGGATATTTATGAGAGACGCTTACCTTGGTTAAAGAAAAATGTGATGCTAACCTAAGTATTATTGATTTTTCTCCTCCATTTTGGTATTAAATGAATCACGGCCAGTGCGGGCTCTGCCTGTATTAATGGGGCTCCCTCCAATGATTGCTCAGCCGAGGGAGCCACCCGACTGGAATTCCATGGAAGGGGATTATTGGATGTGACAAATGGCAGAGGAGGCCTGTTTGTCCTCGGCTATTTTGGGGGATTATATAAAATGCTGTGAGAAGGGAGAACCCTGCTCTCCCGTACCAGACACGGTGTTTGTCGTGTTGTTCAACGGCCCGACTGGTTACCAGGGGGAATGAGACCTCGGGTGTAGCAGGGGTGACTTACTGCGTCTCCCTAGACCCCAGCACAGCGCCTGGCACATGCCGGGGTCTCTGAATAGATTTGTTGAATGGACACATGGAGGTGCCTGGGAAGGCAGATTGGGGAGGGAAAGCCAGGACGGATTAGCACCTGCATAAAGTCATGTGCGTTGGGTGCGTGGAAATGGACAGTCAAGGAGCCTCGAAGCCCTTATTGGATTTCAGGTGATGCTGATTCATTCAATTAGTCAAGGGCCATGCCTGGGAGGCACCTTCTTGTACCAAGTACCTTGTCCTACTCTTGTGGCCTCTACATTCTCCTGGGGAAGGTGGGCACGGACAGTTGCACAATTAATTACTTAAGTACAATTGTGGTGGGCACTTAAGAAGAAAAGCCATGAAAAGATGGGGTCTGATGGGGTGCAGGGGTGAGGGAAGGTGGCGCTCTGCCACCTCTACTGCTTTGACATTCTGCCATACCCTTGCCAAGGGAGATCCAAGTTCTGCTATCAGCCCTGCAGCTTGGTGCAAAGGAGCCATGGCCAGCAGTGACCTTGGGGTGAGGGTGGGCTGCTCTCGCTGGCACTGACCTTGGGGGCCAATGTGTCCTCTGGTTGTTCCCGTGGAGCAGCCTCGGGCAGGCGTTCTGGCCGGAGATGGTAGGTCCCTCCTAGCGGGCCTGCTTCCGGGCCTGCTTTGGTGCCTCCCTTCACCACCGTCCAAGGCATTCGTGGCATTTAAATTTCTGTTTTTGCTTTATTTTTTTGGAGCCACCCCAATAGAGTTTCCACCCCCCACATCATGATTTTCAGCTCCTCCTTTAGTTTTTTCTTTTTGCTATCTGTGTTGATTCCATTTTTTTCTTTTTTATTATTTTATTTTGTCCTATTACTTAACTCGTTTTTTACCCCTTTGTGGTTAAAAAAAAAAATCCTTCCAGTATATTTTCCCTCAAAGTGTGATTTTAGGTACAACCACAAGTTTTAATCAGTGGCGTTTCCACTGTCACTCAGTTCAATGTATTTTCTAATTTTCACTTTTACTTTTCCTGTAAGACTCATGGATTTTTGGGAGTGTTTTTAAGTTTCCAGATATATGGGGAGGGTGAAAATTTCCATAATATATTTCTCCCGGAAAACTCTTCCTCCGGATATCCACATGGCTTCTCCCCACCCGCCTCAGATCTTTGCGCCAAATTCACCTTCTTGTCGCTTCCTATTGAATTGATTATTTCATCAATATGTAGCGAGCCTTTTTATCTCCAGGAATCTTTTGCCTGAAAGTCTATTTTACCTATTTTATTGATTAATATTTGGTGTATCTCTCCATCATTTTTACTTTAAACATTTCATTTCCTTATGTTGTAGTTATGCCAGGTTTAAATAGCATGTAGCTGGATTTTATTTTTAACCCAGGCTGTCAATCTCTTCTTTTAACTTGAGAATTTTCAAGAGAATCGAGTCTATTTATATTGGCTGTCATTATTGATCAGTTGAATTCATTTTTAGCATCTAGCACTTTCCATTGGTTCTGAGTTCTTTGTGTGTGATTTTTTTCTCCTCTCTTGCTATGTCTTTAATTACTAATGCTTTGTATTTCTCCCTTTCCCAAACAGACATTCAGTCCCTTGCAGGGGGGGACACAGATGTGCTAGTCCAGGCAAGAGATGGTGATGCCTGTTTCTGAGGCTTCTTGTCCTCAGCAACTCTTAGAAAAGAGTAGCCATCGACCAGATGGGAAGGCTGGGGACCTCAGGAGAAGCAGGCTTAGGATGAAGAATGGGGCTTCTGTTCTAGACATGTGAACTTGAGATGTCTCAAAAGTCAGACAGACAATTGGTTACCCAAGTCTGGGGTTCCAAAGGCAGATCTGGGCTCTATAGGACTGAAAGTTTAAAGGCCTTCTGTTAAGGAAGAACATATAAAATTACATAAAAATCAGATATGAGAGCCCCAGAAACTTTAGCTTCACCAGCCCCACAGAAATCTGCCTTTTGGGGAATGGGAGGAATGGAGTGCACACTAGAAATATGAATATGTATGCCACCAGCACGGAGTGGTATTTCCTGTTTTGAAATTGGATATATTAAAGCCCTAACCCCTAGTGCCTGTGAATATGACCTTATTTGGAAATTAGGTCTTTGCAGATGCAATTAAATTAAGGGGAAGTCATGCTGGATTAGGGTGGGGATTAAATCCAATATGATTGGTGTTCTCATAAGAAGTGGAAAGATTAAACACAGAGGCAGTGGAGATGGGCATCTGACGACAGGGTGGAGATTGGAGGGATGTGGTTCCAAGTCAAAGAACACCAAGTTTTGCCAGCAGACACCACGAATCTGGAAGAGACCGGAAGGATTCTTGTCCAGGTCCCTTAGAGAGCAAGACCCTGCTACCACTTTGATTTCAACTTCTGGATTCCAGAACTGTGAGAGGAGGCTCTTTCTGCTGGTGTGAATTTTCTACATTTGTGGTGCTTTCTTCTTCTTCTTTTTAAAAGATCTATTTATTTATACAAGCACTGGGGTACAGGCCAGAGGTGCAGGAGGGTGAGAGAATTCATCAGAGACAGAGCAGGGAGCAGAACAGGCAGAAGGACCGAAGTACACTGCTGAGGGGAGCAGCGGGTGAGACAGGAGAGGTCTGCCGCACCATGTGGGTATCTCCCTGGCCAGCCAGGAATCGAACCAGTGCTGCAGAGGCTGCGGACAGCTTCACAGCGCTGCACTCAACCCACTGCACCACTGGGGAGACCTGTGGTGCTTTCTTATGGCAAGCCTGGGAAGCCAGTACAATGAGGGAGGTGAACAAAGAACCCCAGGATCAGCCCTGAGGCTGGTCAGGGAAGACAAGATCTGGGAACTCAGGTGAAGTCACAACCACACAGTGGGAAGGAGCCCTGTGTCCCCACAGTCAGGCCAACTATGTCTATCAAGGATGGGGGTTGAGATGCCACCTCCAGGTCCACCTTCCAGAGGATTGAGGAGTGAGCATTGGACTCAGTGATGAGGAACTCATTGAAAGGATACCTTTGCCAGACTGCTGGGGGCAAAAATCTGTTTGGAGATGGTTTAAGCAGCCAGAGAAATGGGAGGTAGAAATGATGATGATTTTTGGGGGATAACTAGAGGGAAGCAAAGGAATAGGGTGGTAGTTGTTGGACACAGGGGATCAAGACTTGTTTAAGATGGAAAAATAGCAGCATGTTTGCATATAAGGGGAAAGACCTGGTAGAGACCGCTGTGCTGGTGATATTGCAAGATTGATAGTATCGAGGGTCTTGAAAGAATGTCCTTGATCAGGCAGAAAGGTGCAGAGCAAGCTAAGAGGGATTTCCCGCATTCACCTTCCTCACTGTGTCTACTCACACTTCAGCTCTTCCTTCTGGGGTGATTTCCCCCTTCCTAAAGTATATTCCTGAGAAGCTTCTTTGATGGAGTCTCGTTTGGTGAATTCTCACAGGCTTTTGTTTGGCTTTTTTGTTTTGCTGCTGAAAATGTCTTCATTTCATCCTCCTCCTTGAAAGATTGCTTGGCTGGAGATACGATGTTAGGTTGACAGTTGTTTCCTCTCAGCACTTGGAAATATCCCTCCAATGTCTTCTGGGACTAATTGTTGCAGTTGAGAAATCAGCTGTCGGTCTAATTGCCATTTCCCTTTCTGACTGCTGTGGGGTTGTCTCTTTATTTTTGTGTTCTGCGTTTTACTACAATGTACCAGGTGAGGGTTTGTTTTTGCTTTTTCTGATTGGGATTCATCAGGTTACGCGAGTCTGTCTGCCCTTCAGAATTTCTGAGTTTTAAAGAATTCCCAACCTCAGTTACTGCTCCTGGGTTATCCTCTCCTCTCCTTGAATACAGACCAGGAAAATGCACTCTACTTATCAAAAAGTTTACCTCTGGTTCACCTTTTGGGCATGTCCCTTCTACGTTGGCTTTCTTAATAATATCTTTTGCCTGGTCTTTCAGTTTATCAATTGTCTCTTTGGCTATGTAATGTTTTCTTTATACTGAGTTTTAAATTTTTAGTTATTGCCTTGTTCTTTTAAGAAGCTCTAGTTACCTTTTCATACCTGCTTAGTCAGCTTTGAGCTTCTTTTTTTCTCCTCCTGCTGCTTTTATTTCCCCCCTTTTCTTTCTTTAACCAGAACAATTAACAATAATTCAAAAAACCAATTTTATATTCTATTTCTGATCATGCAGGTTCTGAGTCTTTGCAGTTTGAGTTGTAATTTGTGTGTGTGGTTCTGACTATGGAGAATTGTTTCCTCTTGGACACTTGATTTTTTTTGTCTTATCATCTCAAGCTGCAAGAGCCACACCAGAAGTAAAATCAGAATGCCTTTCCCTGTATCACTCTTCTCTATCCTTCCGGAATAGGCCGGTACAGTCCAAGGAGTATTATTATCTTCCTTACACTCCGGGCTGCAGAAGTGTTAAATCAAAGAGGTTGAAGTGATATCTTGAAAAATGAATCCTAAACTCTAAACTAATAACTTAAAGTAATTTCTAATTATGCTGCAGTTTTAAAGTCTCCTTCCCTAGATGAACATAAACTGTGACTAAATGTTTTCTAAATTATTAAATTTAATATTTTTAATAATTAGGACATTGCTATTGCATTCATAATTAATCATTTTCCCCTTCATTTGAGACCTTTTTCATTAGTGGAAATAAATCCCAAAATTTTAAACCAAACTTAGAACCAAGAGATGCTCAAATTGCTTTTTAAAAATGTTGTCACTTGATGAAGTCAAGTTGTTCCACCTTTGAGCAGTGTTTTGCTCTCAGACTTTAATTTTCCGGGCTAGAAAACTCCATGAAGCTTTCTCCCATGACTAGTTCATCTCCCCAGGATCCCAGCCCTGAGAGTGACGGGCTTGGAGGTCCATCCCTCCCTGACAGCTGACAACCAAGCGTCCAGAAAAAGTGTTGTTTTCTGAACACATGCCTTGCATGTATGTGATGCTGCTGGGTGAGAAGAGGGTCCTTTTGATCACAGAAGTGGTGTTCCCTCTTTGCTAGGCAGAATCCCAAATCCATGGTCACCAAGCTTCCATAATGCAAGGGCTTGCAAAAATGTCATCTGATAGACAATGCTGTGAAGCCCCAGTTACTGATGGTTATCCCGGTGCCAGGCAGTTTTCCCTTTTTATTACTATGGGGAGATACACACATCTGGTAAAACTACATCCAGAACGAGATGATGTGCACTAGAAACCGTCTCTCCTGCCTCCCCCAGACCCACACTCCGGGTGACAGCTGTCATGCCGGGGCTGCCACAACCCTCAACCCCCTTCTTCTTGACAGGCAGGACCAGTGCCATGAGACTCAGCTTGGGGCCACCATTTCTAGAAAGGGAGACAGAGGACTTTGCAAGGGACGGAGTGCCAGCTGTTTGCACAGGGGTTCCTGTACTCCTTGTAGTGGCTCATGGGGTGGACCGAGGGCCTCCCTGAGATCTGCTTAGCAGTGCAGTGGTCTAAACCCAGGACACCCCGTGCCAGCCCACAGCCATGTGGTGAGCAGCAAAGGACTGGAACTAGTGCTGTCCTGTCGTGGCCTCCTGGCAGGAGTGTCCTGGCGCAGAGAATTCCAGGGCTTTCCCCTCACCCCCAGCTCTCTGAGGCCCTGAGCCTGGGCTAGAGATAGGGCATGAGGCTCCTCTGGACCAGATACAAAGGCCCTTGTGCCTGGTGGGCCGCTGTGACCCAGCAGGATTTGTGGTTTTGTCTCATCAATTCAGATCCTTCACTGCAAATTTAAGAGGACACCAGCCTCGCATACTTGCATTCAGCATGAAGACACTGCCCAGGACGAGTGAACACGCCCAAAGAAATAGAGGGCAATTAGTCAACTCTATTTGGCTGTTAAGCTATAAGAGGTCAAGGTCAAGGTTGATTGTTCTTCCCTTTAACATGGCGCTGGCCAGGCTGCCCATGCAGGAGATGTGTTATCCCATCAGCCAGATGCTTGGAGGGGACGGGATGATGAAGGCGCCACAGTCTCTGAGCTGCCAACAGGCACTCACCGGGCGGCGTAGCCTTGCGGTTCAAGCACAACGAGGGCCCCAAGCCAGAGCACAAGCACAGGGGGCCATGGGCTGCTCAGCCGGCTACCCTCAAAGAAGCGACAGTCCTCAGGCCAGCCCCGGGCTCCTTACACTTTAGCCTTCAGGGAGGAGCCAGGGAGCTGCACATGCTGGATTGTCACCGCACATGAGCTACCGCGGAAGAATTTTCAAAGGGCAGAATACCAGCAAGGGGGTCCCTCAGGCGATCGGTGACCATGTCCATGTGTCATGTGGCCCCAAGAAAACGCCACGGCCAGCCGGGACAGTGCGTCTCAGGTTATGATGGGGGCATGTGGATGCTGCCTCACTTTGAGGATCCCCCCGCCGGCCCCCCGGCACAGCTGGGCGTGGCCAAGCCGAGAGAGCGCTGACCAGACCAGACGTGACCTGGCAAGACCAGAGGCCCCTCACGCTGCAGGCCCAGGGCCGTGTCCCCTGCCTCCTTCCACCTCACCAGCCCCAGCCTGGGATGCGGAGGTCAGCCCTCGGCCGCTCACCTGGCCCTGGTCCTCCTTTCTTTGCATCTTTGGTCCCGGGAGCTCTTGGAGATTGCCACATACATGGCAGCACGGAGCACCTTGCCGGCGCTGGACTCATGACCAGCAGCTCCCCTCATTTGTGCAGAAAGGCTTGATCTCCCACCTCACGGGTGTCCCTGCCCAAACCCCAACCCGGGTCTTCCTTCACGGTCCCAGATGCCCTCTGGGGTGGCGCCCACGCTGTGTTTGGGCCGCACGTGGGAAAGAGCAAGAAGGCAGCTGGGCCTGCAGCGAGAGCCGATGGTTTGGGGGTGTCACGCCCCCCGCCCCCGCTCTGCCCCCCCTCCCAGTCAGCTGTCAGGAGACTTTCATAAAGAAGCCTACAAGGACTCGGAGCACATGTTTATTTTATGAATGACTTCAGGGAAAGAGGAAGAAAAAACTCATCCAGAATGTCATCCAGGAGGCTGTGTTCTTTTTATTATGTTTTGTCGGTAAACAAAAAAAATTGCCACATTTAATACTTACACCAGTCCTGTGGGATTTCTCTGACTAATGTAAAATGACAGTTGTCGCAACATTCTATATAAATACAAGTCTGTTTGCGGGAGCCTGTTCTATTTTTAATGTAAACCACACCTAACTTGCTCTGAAGAATTGCACCCTTGGAGTTTCCAGTCCCGTCTGGAGTCTGCTCGTGGTGCTGTATTGTCACAGGAGCAGCCGGAAGAAAGCAAAGGCATCCCAAACTTTTTCATTTAATGTGAGAATTATTCACCTAATTTTCCCTGCAGCTATTGTGTTCCTTAATTCATTGTCGTGTGCAGCGGGGAGATGATGAGGCTAATGAGTGACACCGTGTACTCGGAGAGCCGATCTATAATTTAGGAGGCTGCTGATGATCCTGGGCTGTCTGCAGCCTGCGCGAAGCTGCAGTAAAAATAAAGAATATGCTTGCAGATTATAGAAACGCGCGCGGGCGGACGTGCACACACGGTTCCCCCAGTAGCTCCGTCGTCCCGTCGGCTGCACGAAGCGCGAGCCTCCCCTGCCATGACAAACGGGGAGATGGGGTTGTGTAAATCTGCAAGGGACCCGAGGGTGTCCTGCCTTCGAGGGCTGGAGGGGACAAGGCGCTTCCACCCCAGGCGCCGAGCCTGGGACCTGGTGCTCTTGCTGTCTTACCTCTCAGCCACTTTGTCCTGCTCCCTTTCCGGCAGGCACCACGACAGCGCCTGGCGGGACAGACACCCTGTGGGGGTTCTCACCTGTGCGCTCACCACTGCGAGACACCGAGCGTGGCCACGACGGGCCCCGTTACAGCCCCAGCAACAGGCCCCCTGTGTCGCGGCAGCGGAGCACCCAAGGGCCAGTTAGCATTTCGGAGCCAGAGAAAGGAGACGAGTGGTGACAGCCCCACAGCTGCAGTGGGGATGGCAGCCCGCGTCAGAGGTGACACTCGTGGGTGAGGGCTGCCCGGTGGCGTCGAGGTGGGCAGTCACCGGCATGGGGACAGGTACTGTTACATCGTCGTCATCCCAGCCCATGAGGGGGTGGCCCTCGGAGCAGGTGCTGGGTTCTGGTGGATGGGAGCGACCCCCAGGGGCAGCCTCCAAGGTCACACAGGGGAAAAGCATCCCAAGTGGGTGCAGCCAGGGCTGGCTTTTCTGCTCTAAATTCCCCAGCATCGGGAACATTCTGGGCAGAGGCCCCGTGTTTTGTCAGTCAGGGAGGTTGTGGGGTCACTGAGCTGTGGTGGGCACCAGGGCCTGGAGTCTCCTGCAGACAGCGGCTGGGAGGGGGCCAGGGATCCCTCAGCATCTGCGGCTCCTGCAGCCCCCACCAGGCCGCAGATTTCCCCATAAACTCCCGACTCCGCAGCTCGTCGGTGCAGGGAGCAGCGTGTTTACACACTCTCTGCAAGGTTTAAAAATCAACTTAGATTTGCCTTGCCTTTTGCGGAGTCTTGAATAAAGCATTTTTGCGGCCTGCTCAAAATCTTCCCTCTGTGTTTACATTTTAATGGGCAGTCCAATGAAATGATGGGGGTTTTTTTGGTTTTTTTTTTTATTACTTACATTTCTCAGGGAAGGAGGTGGGGGTGGAAATAGCAGAAAAGTAACGTGGCCTCTCTTTAGAGGCCTGGCTGCGCTCTTCCTGGCGGTCTCCAGCCTGATGTCAGCAAAGCATCTTATTTAGCCGGGAAGCAGGAAGGAGGGGTGAAGCCATTTTTATTGGGGTTTTAAATATCTACCCCTGAGAGTTTGCAGAATTTTAAAATAGCATTTTAGATCCCAAACATTGATGACAGAAATGAACATGTGTAAGGAGAATATTAAATCTCACTGGCCAATGTGGGGAGAGAAACCTATTTTAGAGAATGAGGCATCATTCAAGAATTCTCTTCTCTGTGAGGGAGAGCAGGCCAGGGGCAGGGGTGAGGGGCCTGTTGACCAGTCCTTTGGGGCAGCTGTTCCTGGCATGTGAGTCTTAAAAGTGACTCCAATTCCTTGGGGCATTTTAGGGACTGCTGTGGGTGCTGTGGCTACAGAAGGGGAAACCTCATTGGTATCTTTTTTTTTAAATATATTTTTTTAAGATTTATTTGTTTATCCAAGAGCTGGGGAACAGGCTAGAGGCGCAGGAGGGTGAGAAGATTCACCAGAGACAAAGCGGGAAACAGAACAAGCAGACGGACCAAAAGCACTACTGAGGGGAGCTGCGGGCGAGACAGGAGAGGTCTGCTGCGCCATGTGGGTAGCTCCTTGGCTGGCCGGGAATCAAACCTGCACTGCAGAGGCTGCAGACAGCTTCACAGCGCTGCGCTCAACCCACTGCGCCACCAGGGAAGCCCCCCATAGGTATCTCGGTGGTCAGAAAGTACTTTCTGGAAAAGATAGGTTCTTTCAGGCGTGGAATTTCTGCCTATCTCAGCATGTGGCTCCCATTAAAATCCTGTTGTGAAAAGGACCCTTCCCCACGGTGGAGCACGGAGTAGAGGAACACCGGGTGAGGCGGCTTCGGTGGGGCTCTGCGTTGGAGGCTGTGCCAGAGTCTGGCTGTTCCCCAGGGGATGTCTCTCTTTTTCCTCCCCTGTCATTCCCGGGAGAGCCCCAATTAAAGCTGCAGATGTGGTTTAAAAGCACACTCCCCAGATGTTAGCTTAAAATGACCTGGAACTGGCAGCAGAGCCTGGAGCGGCTAACCGGGCGTGAGGCCTGGTGGTCCCTTCGCCTGGGCTGGTCATTCCATATGCAAATGGGCCCAGCAGCCTGTCGGAGCCAGCCCTGCCAACCCATAAAACCAACTGCTTTGAAAGCAATGCATCAGTAACTCTTATCACCTGGCATCTGGAGTGCGGGACGCTCACTTCCTAACTAGAACATGTCATAGCGTGACTTAGGAGGAAGCTCTGATTTTCCACTCCGCAGACAATTCAGACTGATGGATCTGCTTGCTGAGACTCAGACAGCTCCCTTTAGGACAAGCCATTTTTTACATCAAACCCAGGCTCTGAGAGGAGTCTGACGTGATGGGACTGGACCCAAGCACCGCAGAAAAGGCTCCTCGCGTGCCTGCACCCGGGAGACTAACAGCCTGGTCCCCATTCTGGGGCTTGGGGTTGGTTTCTCTGGGAAGGATCCTTGTTAAGTTCTGAGTTGGATCTCAGGCGTGATGTGGTCCCAGTGTGCCCTGCGGAGTTGAGGGACGAGGACCATCATGCCTGGGAATCAATATCTTTGGGCATGAAGTACTCTGTTCTCCTGAGGTCTGAAATTTATAGGCAGCATGTTCCTATCAGCACATTTATCAAAGTAAACATAGAGGTTAAGTTACAGTTTACCCAGCAGCCACCTGTCAGTTCCTGGGGACTCCGACAGTCCCCGAGATGCTTGGCAGAGCAGCTGAGAGCTTGCAGCTCCGCCCTCGCCCACTTCACAGCCTGACATCCAGAGCCGGGGCTGCAGCTGGAGATTTCCTGGAGCTTTGTATAAAAAGATGACCCAGACCTGAGAATCATGGGCATCTCATTGCGGGGAGGAACTCACAGCTGAGCTTTCACACTGAGGCAGACCAAGGCCAGGATTTGGTTTCAGAAAGAATGGGCAGATGGCACTTGGTGTATGTCCTCCCAGGTGAGCCTAGCAGGGTGGTTTTCAGCCAGATTTGTGCCAGGTGCTAGAGGTAGATATGTTTATAGATAACACGGAAAACAAGGCCTCTGCAACCCGGGTACTTCAGATGCAGACACAGGTTCGTGCAATAAGTAAAATGTGTTTGAATTAGATTAATTTATTGGTGGTGGAGAACAGAGCCTCGAAGGCAGATTGGCTGTCTCAGAGGCATCATTATTTATCGAACTAATTAAATGTAACTGCTGGCACACAGACTCCAGTTACCTGGCTTTCCTGCCCAAGTAGCGGCTCTTTGGTGAGCCCTTGTGATACTTTTCCATCCATTATCCCATGGGAACACAACAAAGACTGGATTGGTTGTTGGGAGTGGCCACTCCCACTGTCTGCCGAGCCATTGTCTACCTGGCTTGGATGTTGAGCAAGAATACTTGGGAAGGTATTGGTCAAAGGGGGAGTGGCCCTCAGTGAAGCCCATGTTGGCTTGATAACTCTGTTGGAACCGTGTTCCACTGGTGTGCAGGTGTGTTTGTCAATGGCCAGAGACTGGGACATTCAGAGGAGTCATCCACGAAGCTCAGAGTTGCTCACTGGGGCTCTGGTTTACATGCCTGGCTTGGGGGAGCCAGCCTTGTTAGCCTTGTTAACTGAGCAAGGGTGTGCTGCCCAATGTGCAGAGAAGCCGATACTATGACATTGCTTTTTGAGGGGAAAAAAAGAGCTTTATTGCAAGGTCAACCAGCAAGGACACCGTGGCAAGGTTCAAATCTGTCTCTTGATCTGGGGTCTAAAATTGATTTTACAGAGAGTAAAGGGAGGAGGAAAGGCTGGGAATGACTTGGCAAAATTTTTCGACAGACACAAATTCAATCCTTTTTATGGACGCTGCACCTTTGCAAAATGCGCTTATTAGCACAGGGCTGTCTTGCGGTTTTTCTTGGTTGTGTATGTGGAGAACTTATGGTTTTGCTGCATCTGTGGAAAAAAGCCTTAAAAGGGAAGTTAGAGAAGTTGAATTAAAATGCTGTTTTTTGTCTAACTCTTGGAGGGCAGATTGTTTCAGAATGAGCCCAGGGACCCAGAAAAGGCTACCTGACTGGAGGGAGGAGAGGCACCGGCAGACCCTCCCTGGGAACAGAGAGGTTTCTGGACTCAGACCTTGCTTCCAGCCCCATCCTGGTCTCCCCAGAGTGTGCGTCTGTGGTTGTGTGGCAGAGAGAAGAGGTAATTGATAAACTCCATGGGGGCACTGAAGAAGTTTCAAAGGTCTGTTGAGATATGAAAGGCAGGCAGGTTGGCAAGGCTGGGACGAGGAGCTCGCTGGAAGGCCTGGGCTTCTTGAAGTTCCATATTCCACGTCCTGAGGAAGAACTGGATGCTGGCAACACCCCATCCAGTTCCTGGTGCTGGCTTCGTCCATGAAATTCACACAGACAGCTTCAGGTACAAGCCAGTCCTCTCCCTTCCTGCCTCCTGTCCTTCTGAGTCCCCACATGTCCCAAGGAACTGGGGTTCCTTTTACACCTTCCTTCAGGGGATAACCCCCAGGTCCCATCTGGAAGGAAGAACATGGCTGTGGGGTCCAGAGGCCATTTTCTGCTTGGCTGACAGTCCTGAGGTCATGGACATACCAACCACAAATAGTTTGAATTCAATTCCTGAGGAGGACTCCCTGGGTCCTTGCTGGTGCAGATTATGATCATTGACCCAAAGTTGGTGAGTCATGGTCACCCAGTGGCCACAGGACAACGCGGGGACCTATGTCCTTCTTCACCTTTGCCCACCATCCACTCAAATGCCCATTGGAGACAGGACCTGTACAGTTGGGGTGGTGAGGGTGAACTTTATGTGTCAGCTTGGTGAGGCTCTCACACCCAATTTTGCCAAGCACCAGTCTAGATGGTGCTGTGGTGTTTGTAGATTAACACTTAAAATAGTAGGGTTTTTTGTTTAAAGATTTATTTATTTATGCACACAAGAGCTGGGGCACAGGCCAGAGATGCGAGGGGTGAGAGGATTCACCAGAGACAGAGTGGGGAGCAGAACAGGCAGACCGACTGAAATACACTGCTGAGGGGAGCAGCGGGTGAGACAGGAGAGGTCTGCTGCGCCATGTGGGTTGCTCCCTGGCTGGTCGGGGATCGAACCCGTGCCACAGAGGCTGAGGACTGCCCCACAGCATGGCGCCCAACCCCCTGCACCGCCAGGGAGGCCCAAAGTAGTAGGTTTTGACTGGAGCCAATTGCCCTCCAGAAAGTGGGTGGGCCTCATCCAACCAGTTGAAGGCCTTAAGAGAAAAAGACTCAGCTTTCCTGAAGAGGAAGGAATCCTTCCTCCAGGCTGCAATACACACCCCTGCCTGAGTTCAGTGTGTTCAATACACACTGCAGCCTGCTGCCTGTGGAATTCAGACCCGAGGCCACAATACCAGCTCTTACCTGAAACTCTGGCCTGCCGGCTGGCCCTGCAACATTCACACTGTCAGCACTCACAACTGTGTGATCCTGTTCCTTAAAACAGATCTCTCTCCGCACACACATGCACATATACATGTGTCTAGATAGATATGTAGATAGAGCTATAGATATACGTGTGTGTATTTTTTTTTTTCCTGAAGATCTCTAACACAGTCCTCCTCCATAGTTTTGGGGATCTGCTCTTGACATTGCTCCCCTTCCTGCTTGGCTACACAACAACCCCCAGCCCTCTGTGAGTTCTCATAAGGAAGGACTCGGAGGAGTCTGAGAGCACACCCCACTGCAGAGCGTTATGCAAAAGACGCTGCGTAGGGACCCCTGTCTGGAAGAGAGAGTGCAGGGGCTCCCAGGGGCCAGCGGCGCTGCACACAGGTGCCGGGTGCTTCTGGCAGGTTCGGGACCGGCTGCCTTTACCCGAGTGCAGGCCAGTCCCAGGCACGTCCCTGGCCTTCCCCCCCACCCCCCGAGGACACCACGTGCACAGGGGGACTCCCCACTCTTCCCTCGTGCCAGTGCTGGTGGGCGCCTGCTGCCTACGTGCGTTCAAACGCCAGGGGTGAGCAGTGAGCACGGCGGCGTCCTGCCTCGGGGTCTGGCGGGCCCAGGCATTCAGCAAACAAGTGAAACAAACACGGTGATGTTTTCAGGGAGACGTCAGTGACACGAGAGCCCCAAGCGTGTGCTGGGGGTGAGGGCCGCCAGCGGCGGGGGCGCAGCTGCTGCCCGAGCTGCACGCCCAGGAACAGTAAGATGGGGCCTTTTCTGAAAGGCATGTTTTACCACAATATAAAAATTAATTTGAAATTGTTCTGAAATTGGTTGTGCTGACTAGCGGCTGCACAACTCGTGACTTCACTGAAAACCATGGAATTACAGGCTCTCAAGGGGCGACTCGTCCGGTGGGCGAGCCACGTCTCGATAGCTCTGGTTTCCAAGAGAGACGGCCACGGGGGTGGGGCTGGGGGCTGCTTGATGGGGGTCAGCACAGACGTCTCAGGAAGGTGACTTGAGGCGGGAATTCGTGTCCTCGCTGTGGGAGGAGCCCCGAGAGGCTGAGCATCTTGCCCGAAGCTGCAGACCTCAGCTGCCAGCCCGGGGCCGCTCTGCGCCAGTTGCTCCTCCCGGTCTCTGCTTTATGTTGTCCCTTCTCTAAGCTCCTCTGTCCGGGTCACCTCACGCTGTTCTGTTCCAGGCAACCTGGTTTTCTGGCCTTTTCCCTGCAGACATTGTGAGAAACAGATGTTCGGGGCCTGACCCAGGGGCTCAGGGCAAGGAAAGGTCCCGAGCAACACCCCGCCATGCCCCCATGCTCGGCAGGCCTGGTCCGGAAAGGGCCAGTGATTGAGTGTTTCAGGCTGGGTGGGGGGTTGGGCGGTTGTGGGGGGTCGTGATTGCCGCTCCTTGATGGCGCTGCTACAGCACAAGCACCCCACAGATTAGTTGGCTGTGTTCCAATAAAACTTTGCTCACAAAAGCAAACAGCAGGCTGGGCTGAGCCAGCCCTTCCCTCAGCTTGTTCTGTTCCTCCTCTGGAAAGAGTCCTGAGGAAGATGAGGCTGGAGAGAGACTTGGTGTTCTGTCTCCTCCTCAAACCCATGTCCAGGGCAAGCTGTTGGATGTGCTTCATCCCGCTGGATTCCCCCAGAGCAACAGAAGCAGGAACCCCTGTCAGACACAGGCACCCCCGTCAGGCATGTTGCTGTGCAGAGGCCAGAGCTCTGGGAGGCCCAGGGAGGCCTTTTCTGGATGGTTGCTCCTTCCACGGGCAGCTAACGAGCTGTCGTTTCTCCATCCATCTGTGCACACAAGCCCACCTGCCTGGCTACCCGTCTTCCTACCTTGCTGCACACACACACACACACACACACACGCACACGCACACACACATACACGCACATGCACTTTTTCTATTCATCCATCCATCCCTCCACATACACATACATGCAAACATCCATCTATATCTACCCCCAGCAAACATACACATTCTTCCATCCCCCACACACCCACCCATCCATCCACCCTCCACCCACATACATATACACATGCATACACTCTCCCTTCTGTTTACCCGTCCACGCGTTCATCCATTTATATCCATGCCCTACATGCATACAGACATACACGCATGCATTCTTCCATCCATCCATCACCTACACACACACACACACACACACTTCTGTCCATCCATGCACCGCCTCATTCACAAACACGCCCTCAGAGCCTGCTCTGCACCAGGCCACGAACGAGGCCATGGATCTCTCAGGGAAACGGCACAGTCCCTGCTCCCAAGGGCCTCGCGCCAGGAACAAACCCACACACGGTCTTTCAACCAAGAAAGCAGCTGTTGTGCTAAAGCCGTGGCAGGGGGTGGCCCAGGCAGCTGGCAGGGTGCTGGTCCCCCGGACATCGCTCCTTCTTAGGCCAGGTGAGACCCACTCTTGCCAGCAGCCCACCCTGTCCCAGGACACCAGCTCCCCACCCTGATGTCCCTGCGGTGGGATTTCCCTGCAGGGCCCTGCTCCGGGCGCCCGGAGGCCCACGTTCCTGCGGTTCTAGAGGACAGAGATGGGGCTTAGCAGTGATGGCAGTGGGGGAAGAGGGTCTCATGCGGAAGAGAAGCAAAGTCACTCCCTCCTCCCGCCGTGGAAACAGGTGACCAGCCCCTTTCCACGGAGCCAGCGGGACCCCGGCAGGCGGGGGCAGCTGCCATCACAGCCCATGAGGTGAGCACGTTGCTTCCTCTCTGTCATCTTGGAGATCGTTCTTGGAGCCGGGAAGCAGGCTGTGCTCCAGGCGGGGCCCAGCTCCCCCTTCTGAATGGAGCTGCCTTCCAGGCTGGAGTGGGCTCCCCAGCAAACGAGGAGGAAAGCGCTATGCCTGGCATTGGCCAGCCTGGTTCCCCGCGGCTGCCCCCAGCCCGCGTCTGCGTGACTGCGCTGCCGTGAACATCATCTGTGGTGTGCTGTCTGCAGCAGGCGGGCTCCGGGCTGGCCAGGGCCCAGCGCCGCTCCCTCCACAGAGCCTAGAATCTCGACATCTTGGCTCCACGGACACACAGATGCAGGGTCCACGCCCAGCAGGGCCTGAGTTGGGTTTGGGAAGTGGCTCCGGGGCTGGCCTCCGGGGAGCGGTCAGGGTGAGCCGGGGCCGGTCTGTGTCTTCTTTGCTCCTTCAGACCCCCGGGCTGGCAGGCTGGGAGCGGCTTGCTCTGGGCGGGGCTGTGTACGCAGACCTAGTTCGTGATCCCTGCTTGGGAGTGGCCACCTTCGTCCACTCTGTCTCATGAGCTAGAAGCTGAAGCAAGCTGTGGCGGCTTCTTCATCAGGAAAGTGGGCGAGGAGCCTCTGAGCCTGCCCGCGGGCGCTGTTGGGCAGCGAGCACCAGCTGTGGCCGTGGCTGGAGGGGCCAAGAGGATGTCCCCGCCAGCCCTCTGGCCCAGCTGGCAGAAGAGCATCAGACAGACAAGCAGGAGGAAAGGACACGTTCAAGTGCCTCTGTGGGGTGTCTCCATGGGTGTGGGCGCTAAAGCCACGGGGGCAAGAGGAGCATTTATACCCCATTGGCAGGGGCCTAGGACTTTAAGGCTCAGGAGGAGGCTCTGGGTCAGGGCTCTTTCCCTGCCGCCCCATCCCTGTGGGCCCGCCTCTGACCTGCTGAGGCTCTGGGCCCTGGGGCGAGGAGATGGCTCACGCAGCTCTTGGCAGCGATGACCCTCGGAGAATGTTCCTCTTTGCTCAAAAGCCGACACCACTTGGGAGCCTCAAACAAGCTCCTTTGTGTTCCCTGGGGCCTCTGAGGAGCCAAGAAGCTCTCCCCTGTGCTGGCAACAGGAGGGGGAAGGAAGACGCTTGTCCATTCTCCCTGCAGGTCCCAGTCAGCGGGTGGCAGAGACTCGGGGGCTGAAGCTGAGGCCCGCCTGGGCCCAGCCGGAGCTCGAGTTTTCCTGTGAGGGGGCCAGGTAGGGATGGGCGCACAGTTGTCTCACTGCCGGCACTTGCGGGGCATCGCCAGCTCTCCCCAGGATCATCCGTCAGCCGCGGTCTCCGTGCTCCCCGGAGATGGCCTGCAGTGACCGCCCTCGCCCCTGGCCTGGCCGCGCTTCCCCCGGCTCGGGCCCGGAGCCTGCTCCCTGACCCGCGCACAGCTCAAGTATGGGCCTGTGGCTAGGAGACGGAGGGGGCGCAACCTTATTTCTTCTAAGATCGCCCAATCTAGCCCAGAGGTATCATAAAAGCCCTAACTTGCCTTTCAGGAATCATCTTTTATAAGTAATATCTTTCTGTGTTAAACGGTGGGCACGCAATTGAGGAATAAAGTACCAGACTGGCAAGTCTGAATGACTAGGCGGGGGTTGAGGGGGGCGGCTGCCTTTTATGAGGACCAGTTACTTGTGCACCTGCCTCCCTGGATGTTGGGGAGCATGGTACCTTGGGGTGATCGATGACACATTATGCTCTGTCATCATCCAAGGCTGGAGGCTAGTGGCTGGGTCATCATGGCCACCCCCTGCAGTCAAGTAGGGCTGCTGGATATCTGCCCAGTGAGTTTGTTTTGGAAACAGGAGGAATTAGAGTAATTGCATTAATTATAATCTTCAGTTGGTGATGTGCTGTTGCTGTTTCATTGAGAGGATTTCTTTAGCCAGTGAAAGAGTAAATGCAGCTCCTTTGTGTTCCCTGGGGATGCCTGCCCCGCCCCTACCTTCCCATCTCCCAGAGACAACTAGGATCCTGAATCTTGCTTCTATTACCTATTGTTTCAGTCTTCACTTACACACAAATCCCTAACCATACATTGCTTTGTTTGCCTGGTTTCAACTTTGTGAAAACCAGCTTGGACTCTGTGGCCTTCTGGGGTTAGCTTTTGCCACTCGGCATCCTATCAAGAGACCCATTTCTGTTGGAGTGTGTCCAGTCATTTTCATAGCTGAATAGTATTCCATTCCACCTCCATTCACCGTGCTCATCCCCTGCCCATGGATGTTCAGTTGTTTCTAGTGTGCTGAATGAGCATTGCTGCCCAGCACCACAGTTTGTGGCCATGTGTCTCCTGGTGGACTTGGATAGTTTCCCTGGGAGTGTACTGCCTGGTGTCCTGTCACCTGCACTGTGACACCACCCACCTGTCCCCACCTCATCTCTGCTGCTCAGAAGGTTCAGAGGGAATGGCTTCAGTGCATGGAGCTACTTTCTGAGACTGACCGGGCACCTTTCTATCCGGGACTCCAGGACCTCTCTGTCTGGTCTTCCCCCTCGTCTCTACCAGTGGGGCAGCTCAGGCCCCCAGAGCTGGCTCTCCCAGATGCCAAGGGGCAGCCCCCAAGGTTTCTTTCCCATGGCCCACCCACAAGTGTCAGCACATGGTTCCCACCACATTCTGTTGGTGAAAAGTCACTAGGGCCAGCCCAGGTTCAAGGTGGGGGAACTGGACATTACCTCTCGGAGGAGCAGCCAACACATCTCCGTTTAGTGGATCCTGTAAGACATGTGAATATTCATCTTCATGTGCTGGGCAGTGGTGCTGTGGATTGTTGCCCGCAGTGCGCAATCTCGTCCCATCTCTGGACCACGTCCAGGTCTCTCGGTGCCTTTTGCTGGGGGGGGGGGGTGGTATGGCTGGGATCTGGCCACCGTCTGACCGTCTGATGGCGAGTGAGGCAGGGCTCCCCTCACACAGGATCAATGATGCCTTTCTCCGCTTTCCTGTGCTCGTCTTTTGCCCATTTTCTTTTTGGTCATCTCTTTCTTGTTGGAAGAATTCTTTATATGTTCTTGATACTAATCCTTTGTCCTTGTAGGTTGCAGATATCTTTTATTTTCCAGACTTTAGCTTTCCAGTTTCTTTTACATGTTGTTCGGTAACCAGAAGTCCTTACTTTTCATATAGGCAAATTGATCAACGTTTTACTTTGCAATTCATGCTTTTAAATCTTCTTTGAGCTCAAAGTCAGAAGGAGATCCACCATGATTTTTCTTGGAGTTGTAGTTTTGGATTTGGCCTGTGAACTCTGGGTCAGTTGGAGTTGATTTCATTTCTCTTGTTTTGCCCATTGGGGACAGCCAGGGCATCTAACGCCTTTCACATCATCTGCCATGCTGGTTCCGATACCCAGTGCTGGGGGCACAGCCCAACAGCCATTTCATTGTACTTCAGAGCTTTTCAGAGTGGTTGGGTAAGGCAAGTCACACCCTCAGGGAGACTATTTTTAAATGTTGCGGCTCTCCTTCCATACCTCTTGTTCTGTGGTGTGCCACCTGGGTGGGGCTTGCCCTGGGGTCTCCTGTTCGGACTGGTGGGACTCAAACCCATGAGCGGGCGGCTTGTATCCCCCGCCCAGCCTCTGTGAAGTTATGCTCTAGCTGGTGATTAGTGCTTAAGCCGGGAATGGCCATCTCCAGGCTGGCTTTTTAAGAATGGGCAATTGTCACTCTGGCTGAAACACCGTAACTGACCAGCTGCTTTCTGCTTCCAACACATGCAAAGAATCCCACCATACCATGGAAGACACGGGGGCCTGGGACGGTGGGGGGGAGGGGGAGAAGAAGCAGCAGGACTGCTGGCAGCTGTTGGGGTGCACAGGAGGTCCTCAGTTGGAGCCTCTGCCTCGCCTTCAGCCCTGGCAGATCCCTAAATGTCTCTGGAAACCAACTCAGTGGATGATTGCATTTGGGAGTTAAGCTGAAGAAGGGCTGGTTGCAATGGCATTGCAGGTGTTGGGGGGCTGGCTTTTAGTGGGGTACTGGTGCTAACCCAGGGGGAGAGTTAGTCCAACTCCTATCCAAGACTCAGAATAATTTCCCTGGAAGCTGCAAAGTGTGTAAAGGGCATCAAACCTCTGAATTCTGGTCCCAGTTCCACCTCTGCCTGGCTGTCGCTCTCCCTCTCTGAGCCTCAAGTTTCTTCCCATTAAAACAGAGGAGGGAATCCGTGGCCTCGACAGTCTCTTAGGACCCTCCTCCCACTGACGGTCTCCTGCCTCGTGCTGAGGACGCGGAATTGGAGCAAGAAAAGCCCCAGATTTAGCTTGAAATGTAAGTAGCTGAGAGCTGCGGCGTCACTAGGTAAATGCCAGGATGACTGTGCCCTCCATGCTGCTGACGCCAGGCCGCAGGCAACAAGATGGACGCGGCCAATAAGATTTTCTCCCTTAGGAGTTGTAGCCATCATCAAATATTGTCTTGAAAACACGCAGTATTTTATTTTGTTTTCTATTTTGTACTCCCTCCCGGCGTCATTGAGATATGATTTACAAATAAAACATGCTAGCTATTTCAGGTGTACAATGTGATGATTTGGTATATATGTACATTGCGAAGTGATTACCACAATCGAGTTAATTAACACATCCGTCACTTCACATAGTTACCATTTTTTAAGTGATGAGAACACTGAAGATTTACTCTCAGAGAATCTCAAGTACGCGGCACGGGATCGTTAATTATACGTAGGTGCCTCTAAGCACATCCGCTCCCCAGAACTTACTCATCTCGCAAGCGAGGGTCTGCGACCTTGGGACTGACAGCTCCCCATTTCTCCACCCTGAGATAATTTCACACAGAGTGGCCAGGGAGGCGAGTGGAGAGGGGAGCGGGAGCCACCTGCGGGGGTGCTGGGCTGCCTTTCCTTCCAGCTCCCGGGTGGGCGGGAGACACTGCTCAGAGCTCTGATGTCTGAAGGAGGCTGTCTGTCCGTCTGTCCATCTGTCTGTTTGTCTGTCTGTCTGTCTGAAGGCAGGTGGCCCTTCTGGTGGGTACCCACATCCAGGCATCCTAGGAGGCCACACTGTGGACCCCTGGGTTTTCCTGGGTGCCCGAGGGGCGAGCCACAGGGCTCGGGGCCCAGCACCCCAGGCACCCTCTCAGCTGTCTCTGATGGAAGCGCAGGGGGAGCCCACGGCCGTGTGCTGAGCAGGGTGGCTTGTCCTGGACGGCATCTCCTTCAGGTACAGCCCTGAGGGTTGCCGTGTGCGCCTCTCTAGGCCCCAAGCATGATGGCCAAGTGACCCCAGCTACCCAGGGCAGGGCTCCCCTCGGGGCTAGGGGACACCCGAATCCAGTATGGTGTCCTCTCCATCCCTTACATCTGCGAGGCCCCTATTCTCAAATAAGGACCCGCGGACTGGGAGGTGGGCGTGCTATTTGGGGGTCACCATTGAACCCACGGCAGCGTGTTGGGGGGTGAGGCCTGACAAACTGGGATGGAGGCCAAGAGCTTGTGGGAGATCATGGTCAGGGCGGCTACTGGGGGGACTAGGGAGACTGTGCTCGCTTCTCCCTCACCCTGCCTGTTCCCAGCCTCCCCCTGACTGGCCCCCACCTGTCTGCTCCCTGCCCATGGCCTCTTTCTTCCCCGGTTACTTCTCCTCGCCCACCTCAGGCCGCGCTCCTGCAGGCCTTGTGCTCACTCTGCTGCTTCCTTCTCGTGGTTCCGTCCTCGTCTGGTTCTGCCTCCTCCTCTCTGGTTCCTGCCGCCGACGGCTCCACTTAATGTATTTCCTGGGTTGAGCGTCGGCTTCCCCTCAGCCCCGGGGCCCTGGCTGTCCTGGGGTCCTGTGGCACCTCCCTGGCCCCTGGAGTGGTGGGAGGCGGCAGGCCCAGGGCAGGGGAGCTGCCCCCCCCAACACACACACCAAGGGCCGCCTGCTCCGGGCAGCACCGGCAGGGTCCTGACCCAACCGAGTGGGGTGGTCAGTTGTCAGCTTTCTGGTTCTTTTTCTTTCCAAGTTGAGGAGAGAGAGAGAGAGAGATGGGGGTGCTGGGGGAAGCTACGGCAGGTGAATGTCCCGCATCATCCCCGGGTGCAGGGAGCCCCTCGCTGAGCTTCCAAGGACCAGCCCCGCCGCCGTCCTGCGGCCTCCTCAGGCAGGCAGCGAGATCTGTGACGGAGGACACATCGCAGTGGCGCCCTCGGCCGCCCGCCGCCCGCCCCCTGACTCCCGGGCCTCTCGGCCATCACGATGAGCATCGTGGGTCCTGGCGTGGCCCGTCGAGACCCCTTCCCAGAACGGCCAGTCCCCCAGGGCGCGGGCGGGAGGCGGCGAGTCTGCGCCTGATGGAGACGGAGTCATTACCATTCCCCTCCCGCGCGCCGACGACTCCGCGGAATGGCGATAATTAGATGAAGCATCATTTCACACCGTCACCGCGTGCTTTACATTTATTTATCGCCGTTCCGTTCTCCAGAGTCAGCAAAATGGAGGCTGGCACGATGTCCCCGCATTGCACGGAGGGTCCCCGGCTGTTAATGACCCGCCCAGCTGCGCCCAGCCCGCAGCCACCCCGCGCTCTGGGATCGAAGGGGCCCTCCCTGGCCGCCCCCCCTTCCCCCCCACTCCCCGGCCGGGCCGTGGGGCGGGCAGGCGTGCTCTGTCCAGCCGCCAAGTTGGCTGCCAGAGCTGCAGCCCACAGGCCGGGTCCTGAGGCCGCAGAATGAAGCTCACTCTCTGTCTGCGAGCTGAGGTCCCACCGTGCAGGGACACCCCCCTTCTGCAGGACACGGGGCTCCCACGGGCGGGTGAGCTGGGAACGGAGGCTGGGCCAGGACTGCAGGCTCCGTCCAGGGACGCCCTCCATGGGGAGGCGTCATTTGGGGCGCCTGTAACTCTGCATGCCGGTGGGGCGCGGGGACGTAAGCCCCGGTGGGGGTGAGACGCGATGGCGGGGTGTTATTTGGGCTTGACATTTACGGCAAGAGTAAACAGCCCGCAACACCCGGATCACGAGTCTGCATCCAAGGCGAAGGCCGCAGCTGCGCGCGCACAGGGAGGGGAGATTCTGGGCAGGGAACGAGGTGATGCGCTCCCGCTTTTAATACTCTCCTATAAAACAGGAGAGTGAAGAGCAGAAAATTGAAACCATCGGGAAAGTGTCAGGTCCGGGGCAGCCAAGACCAAAGTCAGGGCTGATGGAGTAAGTGGCTCTCCCTGCGGTGGGGCTGGAGCGGAGGGGGGGCGGGGGCAGCGCGCAGGGGAAGAGTTGGGGGTGGGGTGGGGAGAGGAAAGAGGCAGAGGGGGCCGTTTGGGAGGAGGGGGCATTCCACGGGGTCACCTCCTCAGCCCTGGCTTGGTCTCCCAACCTCGGCCCGCTGCTCGTCCCTGCCAGGGGAGGGGCGTCCCGTGTCTTGGAGGAGGTCAGGTGTGCGTGCATCTCGAGTTGTCCTGACAAGCATCATGGAGAAGATTCTGCACCTGTGGACCCCAAAAGAAAGGCGGGCTCTGCCTGTGGTAGCGTGTTATTTGTGCTTGACATTTATGGCGAGTGTCCTGGCGTCTGCAGCCAAGCCCACAGGGCAGCCTCTTGTAGGGACATGAGGGGGCAGGTGGCCAGGCGAGTACTGTCCCCAGCTCCCGGGGCCATGTGTTTGTTCCAGAAGGGCTCATCCTGATGTCCCCTCTGGGGAGACTCCTTGGCCATCGGCCAGTCAGCCCCTGCCCAGGAAAGGAACCAGGATGACCTCAAAGGTCACCAGGATGACCTTCTGGCCTCAGCCCGGCAGGTGGACCTTCCGACTCTGGCTGGGGTCTCAGCACGGGATGGCCTGGGGTCCAACTTGGGGTGGGGCCCCCTTCCGTGTGTCTCACTGAAGTTCTACCTCCTTCTGTCTGGACACATGACCCTTGGCAAGACCCCAATCTTGGGAGAAAAACCCAGAACTTGGTGTGGACATCATTTTGCCCTCTAGCAAGCCACCGCACCAAGGAATGGAGCAGGGGAACCAGCCTCAGGCCAGAGCAGCTGTCAAGGTGTTCAGGGGCATCTGTAGGCGTGCGAGGCACTTGGGGACCATCCTCTTGCTGACCTGGGACGCGGAGGCCTCAGTGGCAGGAACTGGGTGGCCAGCTGGCGACCATGTATGTGGCTTGGTCCAGTTCCCGTACCTCCGGAAGCCAGGGTTTCCTCATCTATTCTGCGTTGTTAGTACCACGCCCTGCTGGACCCTTCCGAGGCAGCTGATGCTGCCTCTATGCCCCAGCCCCCAGGTCACTCCTCCCCCTGGGCCCCTGCAGACTTTCAGCCAGTTCTGTTGACCCAGGTGCTCCCTGGAGTGTCTGTTCTGGCTTCTTCTGGATGCAGGGAGATGTTGCTGTGCACACAGCTGGGCCACCCCCAGAGCCCTGGGGTGCTATGCAGGTGTACAGCACCCTGCCAGGAGGAGAGGTCTCCCTGCCCTTCACCCCTAAGGCTGCAGGGGTCAGCAGCTGCAGGACCCAAGCTTTTTGCCTAAACCTGCTCCTTGGCTCTTAAGGGCTACAGGGACCCTGGGGGGCAGGCGCCAGGGGCCGGGGGGAGGGGCAACGGGCAGTGAAGTGCCCAGACCTGATGTCTCTGGTCCTCCGTTGCCCCTCGCAGCCAGTCACTGCTTGGGCCAGTCACTGCGTCTTCTGGGCCTCCCCTCCCAGGTTTATGAAGTGGGAGTGACCATCCCAACCTCAGGCTATTCAGTCCTCCTGCCATGTGACACAGGCGGGAAGAGGGCCGGGCGAAGGCAGTGTCCACCCGCGATCCCAGGGACTCCGTGGAGCCACTGAAGGATTTGGGGTCGGCTGGCTGGTTTTTGTTCATTTTCAACAGCAAGTGCCACCTGCCTGTGTTTCTAAAACATGACTCAGACCCGGGTGAAGAACAAGTTGGAGATGGTGAGGCTGAGTGAGGACCAGGTGGGGCTGGGGCGCAGGGCCTGGCCCATGTGAGGGGGCCCATTGTAGAGGAGCTGGGGGCACCAACTCAGGAAACCCCAAGTCCAAGAGGTGGCGTCACCTTCGGTGGGAGGTGCCCCCTGCGGGAGGCCCCGGGCCTGGGGTCTGTGTGGGTGCAAGGACAAGGGTCCGGGGCTGGAACGCCGCTGGATAGCGGGTCTCCCCGAGTTCAGGGGCCCCCCTCCGGGCTCAGGAGGCTCTTTGCACTCGCGCCGAATTTAGGTGCAGAGAGTTCAAGTATCGGTTTAACCTCATGGACCTCAAGGCACTCTGCATTCGGTGGAGGGGGTTTCGGCTTTATTTTCTTAGCTTACGGCTTCCGAACTTCTACAGAAGTCGTCTTTCGTTCAAGGTCGTCATTCCTCTCCCCGGTCTCCCATCTCTCGCGGCCAGGCCTCTGCTCTGCCGCTTGTCCTTCTAGCTTTCTTTGGCAGGAAACTTGACTGGGAAACCTGCCCGTCCCTCCTGGCACAGGTGCCTCCTCACAGCCCACCCAAGCAGCCCAGCCTCTCTCTGCTTCTCCCTCCTCCTCGTCCCTCACTTCCTTTTTACTCCTCCCTTCTCCCGTCTGCCTCTCCTTCTCCTGCCCTCGCTTCCTCCCTGAAAGCGCCGGGGTTAAGTACTGGTGAGAGCAGCTTAGCTCGGTGATCCTGGGCCAGTCCCTTCACATCTGCACCCTTAGTGCCCTCGCCTGACCTGCGGGGCCTTGTTCAGAAGGCCCCGGGCCTCCCGCCCTCCCCTCACAGGCGGCTCCTGTCTGAAAGGTCCACACGGCTCCTGGGGGCTGCTGGGGCTTCTCTAGCACTAGGTGACTGGCTCCCTTTTGATTTGGGGAAATCCTCGGTGCCCTGTGCCCTGCCCCCGGGTCCCCTCCCCACCATGGAGGCGGGGGGACCACATTTCCCCGGAAGGGTGTTCGCACCCTACAAACAGCCGGTGAGTCCTGGGATGTGCCGGGAGATGGAGGTTTTGGGGAGCTTATTCTCCCATGAAGGCCCAAACCCAGGTCTCCGAGGCTGGCGGACACAGGACCTCCCGGTTCCAGGCTCCTCGAGGCCCCTGTGCTGATGAGGGTGGCGGGAGGCTGCAGGCACGGGACAAGGCCGCTCCAGCCGGTGTGAGCTCTCTGCGGAGGAGGTGGGATCGCCACTTGCTTTTCTGACTGCAGCTAAAAACCTTGACTTGATAAATGAAATGTGACCTTGAAGTAAATTTGCCTATTATCTAGAAGTCACGGAAGCAGATATTAAAAAATGGACTTCATTTATTTTACGAGGAGTCAGACCATGTCAAGCTTCTCCTAATTAGTAATAAACCCATCTCTGCTTGATGGCTTTTTACACTGTTTGTATTTTTTATCCACGCAGCCATGCTCAGGTCGCCGGCCCGCAGGCGCCGTGGGGGGCTGTTTGGGGGCGGGGTTCGTTCTCCCTCCAGGGCCCAGGGCCCCACGCCTGCGGCGTCCACCCCCATCTCTTCTCTTTGCCTCTGCTGCTCCCCTGTTGCACCCCGACTCAGCTGCCTCTGTGTGCTGGTGAAAATAAATCTTAGGTGCTGAATCTAGAGCTATTTTCCAGGCTCCTCCTTCAAGAGGGAGCGATTTCAGCTCCTTCCTGCGCAGCTGGCCGGCCCGTGTGCTGCCGCGGGCTGTTTCCAGGCCCAACGAGGCCTGGGGGTCTTGTTAACAGGACTCCTGGCCGCGAAATGCCTTGTTTATAGGCAGCTGGTCGCCCCGGCCTGGTCTCCTCAGCTCCACAGCAAGAGAACCGTCTCTGGCCTGCATTCACACTTGAGAGACAGAGGCGCTCTTAGCCCCGGGCGCTGTGGCCAGCTGTCGGGGAAGGCTCACGCTCCCACAGCCAGGAAGACAAAGGGAAGTGGGGAGCTCTGTCTAGAAAGTTCTGAGAGGCCCGTCCTGCCGGCAGAGCCAGGGTGGAGCAGCCTCACAGGTGGGAGGGGCTGGCCACCCTTGTCCAGGAGACTGGGGCGGCAGCATGGTCAGCAGAGATCAGGCCCGCCTCTGGCCAGGCCTGCTCCCAGGGCTACGGTCCCAGTGGCCTAGGGCTGCTTAAGCCGGCCCCGCGGTTGGGGCCTGAGATGTTCCTCTCCCGCTGGGAACGTGGATGTCCATGCGCAAGGTGCCCGCCAGGCTGATTCCGACGGAGGCCGTGAGAATCTGATGCAGCCTCTCCCAGCTTCTGGAGGCGGCTGGCATCTTGGGGGTTCCCTGGCTCTCGAAGCATCACCCTCACGCCCCTCCCTGTGCATGCAGGTGTCCCGAGGTCCTCTTTCACGGGGACGTGAGGCACGTGGGGTCAGGGCCCCCCGATGAGCTCTCTTGACTTGATTCCCTCGTCAAGACCTGTCTCCAAATAAGGTCAATACTGAGGGTTAGGACTTGAACACATGAATTGAGGAGGGGGGGAGAGCAGGGAGGGGTATGCTGACAGGAAAGCTGGAATCCAGCAGGGGCAGGTTCAGAGGCGGCGATTCCCACGGTGGGCACCACCAGCTGGGCGCATGCTGAGGCTGCGGAGCGTGTGTCGGGAGGAGGGTCTTGTGTAGCCAGTCTCAGCTCTGCCTCTTACCTGAACTCCGTCTCCATCCGTGACTTCCTACCCCCAGAGCTCTTTTCCCTGTCTGTGGACCAGTAATCCCCACCTTGGAGAGTTGACCTGGTGTCCGCAAGCTCCTGGACAAAAGTCTGTGCACCCCCATTGTGCCAGGGATGCGGTGGGTGACTGTAGATTTGGGGGGATGCTCGAGGCTGTTTCTCTCCAGCCCAAATCCCGAGCCTTGTCCTCGGCGGGCCCAGTGGTGTGGTCAAGTGTTGCCGGGGCAGGTGCCAGTGAGGGCCAGACGCCCCCTCCCCATGCTGCCACCTTCTCTCCACCAGCTCGGCCCGCAGCCACTTGGCAGTCAGGGCACACTGCGGCTTGGTTGAAGGGAGTTTACTGCTGAACTTAATAGGGTCGTTTTCTGCAGCACATAAATCTGTCTGTGCCCGGCAGAGGCTCCCGGGAGGCTAGTGCACCAGCCATTGTTAATGGGACTTGCCCTGGAAGATGGGGCTGTAGGTGTGTGAGCATCTTTCTGGGTGCTTCTTCCTCGGGAAGGGACACAGCTCACGGGAAGATTTAGTAATAACAGCTCAGGTTGGCTCCTCAGTCACTGCCTGCCACCTGGCCTGGGGTTGCCGCCGACGGAAAATAGCAGGGGCGCCATGTTTGCTTGTCATTTGTGATCCCTCATGGTAACAAGCGGCCACCGTGGGGCTGAGTGAAAGGGGTGGGTCCTCCGGCTGTCACCGATCATGCATTCCTGCGTTTGTTCCGCTGTCCCCAGCTCCTGGCTGGGCCAGGCCTCCAGCATCCGGCTACACGAGTGAGCAGGACAGACGTGGCCTCTGCCTCCGGGGACGTAGCATCAAGCAGGGGAGGGGGTGGTGCCCCTGCCAGGGGAGGGCACACCCACGGGGATGGGACCTTCTGATGGACTCTTGATGGGTGAGTCGGAGCTGGCCCGGTCAAAAGAGGGGGCTGTAGAGCCTGACACCCCTGAGGTTCCTCTGGTCCTCTCAAGGGCTGCTGTGGTTCTTGTTGCTTACTGTGTAGAAGGAACCAGAATACACAGGCCCTGGGTATCACCAAGGTGATTTTTCCACAGCCTCATGTTTTAAAAAGTCGAGGTGAATCTCATCCTGTGCAATAAGTGTTAGCCTGGAAGTTTGGAGTACATTAAACTTTCACACATCACAGCCAATGTCTTAGCAGGAGAGGGCCCCCTGGGGGTCCCCCACCCCACTCCTGCAGGCAGGATGCTTGTATCGCTCTCTGCCTTGGTTCCTCTTTGAAAGAGAGTCCCTGACAGCAACCCTATAGGAATTAGAACTGGGAATTAGAAAAACAGACATGAAATTTTCCTCTACAGCTGGGCAGGTCAGGTGGCCCATTTGCAAATCGTCACTCCTGTCCCCAAATGACCTCATGTCCTCCCAGACCACACCACCCGTCCCCTACCGCTGCGCATGCCATCACGTGATTGGGGACGCACACTCATTCTGTCCTATCAGCCTTCCTCTGTGTTTTGGGGGGGGGGGCAGTAGGGGTGGGCAAAACAGAAGTGGGTGTGGGGGAGTTGGTCCCAGAGCTGGGGGGCCAGCGGCACGGGGGTACCTGGGGCAAAGACAGCTGGGACAGCGGGCCTGGAGGAACGGGCTGTCTGTGCCCACCTGCCCCGCTGAAGCGCTTGTCTGGAACTTGGAGGGTTTTAGGAGAGCCTGTAATGCAGCATGTGCTGAACCGGAAGCTCGTGGGGTGGGGTGTGCTGTGCCCCGGTGATGGGATGTGGACGAGCAGTTTTCCTTCCATCCATCTCACCGGGTGATTAATATCTTTTCTCATGTTCAGCTGCAGTGAATTCTTAATAAATTATTTTGTAACACGTTGAAATCACTTTGTAAGCTTTTTGTAAAACACCTTTAAGAGGCCTCCAGCTATAAAATATTACTTTATCATCTTCCCGATGCCGGACACTTGATGTAATGCCGTGTCTCGGAGGTTGTTAATAAATAATGAATGCAGGGATGATCTGGGGGGTGACCTTTTGTAAAACATCATCCGTCAGCCGAACTTCACTTAATCCTTCCTTCCACACTGTCTGCTGGCTCCCAGGGTGCGGCGGCTTGCGGATCAGGTGACCTGCTTCCTGCCAGTGGCCATATTACCCCAGGACGAGTGACGTGGGCACAGGCCTGTCTGAGACCCTCAGGGGGATTTCAGCCCTGTGATTGGCAGGTCTCTTCGGGGCTGGCCCAATGTGGGAGGGACGAGCTCTCCTGTCTGTGTCCTCCAGGCAGGGGTGTGGCCCCCCCACTGGCCCCCAGTACACCCCCACCCACCAACCCAGCAGGGCTGTCCATGCATGGAGCTTGGTGGCCCTGAGACCCAGCAGCAGGTGGGAGTGTCTCTCGGATGAGCTTTTGTAGACCTGCCCTCGGCTAACACTTCTCTTGTATTCCTTGCTAGCCTCCCCGCCCAGCGCAGCCAGCCAGAGCCACACCCAGGGGAGCACTCAGTGGGAAGGAGTCCCAGAGCCATAAAGTCACTAAAGCTTAAAGCCAGAAAATACCGAGACTGTGTGTCCCGGGCAGCCCTGCAGGCTCTCGGGGAGGAGCTCGGGGCCTGTCCCAAGGGCGCAGGGGGCAGATTTCCCACCTTGAGCCCTGGCTTCCTTCCTAGCGCTGGCCATCATGGGATGGCTCCTGATTCACTCCGTCCACTCACGAGCAAATATGCATCGAGGCAACCAAGCAGGTGCCCTGCGCATCGCGGGAGCACAGTGGAGGGTGGTGGCTGTGGGCTCTGCACTTCTGGAACAGCCCGGGCCGCCTCGGGTGCCCGCACCCACTCCACTCCAACATGCGCTGTGAGGGCAGGGGGTGCTGGGCTGTCGGAGGCTGTGCAGGTGACATGAAGGTTGAGTGGGAAGTTTCTGGGTGGCGGGAAAGGGGTCCCTCTGTGTTGAGTGCGCACAGTGGGCTACAAAGCTGGGGTCCCTCTGGGGCACTTGGGCAAATCCAGTAGTAACACCCTGTGTGCCCCTGGCATGAGGCAGAAGCTCGGTGCCCATGCGTGGAGTGAAGGGAGAGCAAAGGCGTCAGGCAGGGGTGAGGCGGTGAGTTTCTGCAGGAGTCACTGACAGGGGGACCGCTCCCTGGGGGTTCAAGCAGGGAGCCTCTGTGGTGTCTAACCGGCTCGCAGTGCCCTGAGGGTGCCCATGAGGCAGACCCAGCGTGGTCCCCAGGTCTCCGGGCAGGATCCCCTTGCAGAGGGGGCCTCGGCCACCCCTCCCCAGTGGGCTTAATGGCCCGGACCTGTAACACCAATTCAGGCATCTGAAAATCACCCTAAAATTATCTCTAGAGTTTTATTTCCCCGAATCCTGAATAGATCACACTTTATTGTTGAACACTGAAACCTCATTACTTTGCGAAGTGCTATTACTGGGCTGTTACTTGAAAGGAATTCCTCTCTCCTGCTCTGATTAAAACCTCCTGTTCATATTAAAAAATAATTTCAGACCTTTCTAATTTCTGTGCTTCTCAAAGTCTACATGTCGGCAAAACCTCGGTCGCAGCCCCCGGCTGGCGTGGCTGCAGAGGAGCTCCTGCGGTGGCTCTTCTGGTCAGGGGCCCGGGCCCCCCGCGGCCTCATAGAAGTGTGCTCTTGGGCCAAGCTTAGACAGCACTTCTCAGAGCAGTTCTGGTCCAAACGGGTAGCTCGACGGTCACAGCTTTGACCCAGTTCTGGGTGGTTCAGCACAAGACGATTCTGGGAAATTTTGGGAAAACAGCATGTGGCTTTCCCATGGACTGTGAGGAGGTGGCTGGGCCTCCCCAGCTCCCCGGAGGAGGTCAGGCCCCAGGATGGGGGGCAGGGTGCTGGAACGTTCTCCTTAGAACTTGCTCCGTCTTGCACAAGGCTCCCTGGGTCTGAGTGTCCCACGGGGCAGGGGTGGGGTGTCCTCCAGCCCATGGGCCCACTTGCCATTGCCTGCTTAGCTCCCCTCCTGCCTCCCCAGGCTTCAGCCTGTGCCGGGGACCAGGTGGGCTCCCCAGTCCTGCCCCCAGTGCTCAGGACACTTGCCAGATGGACGACTGAGTTATCAGCACCCAGACGCAGGTTGGGTATGGGGAGGAGCTCCCCTCCAAGTGGCCCCGGGACTTCTTTAGGGCAGAAGGGGTGCTTTGGGTCCTCTGGCCCAGCGCCTCTGCCCAGGCAGTGCCAGCTGCACCTTCCTTCACAGCCTCCGTCTGTCCTGGCCAGCTCCCCGAGCTGTGCTTTCTGGCAGGACAGAACCCCTGGGCCAGGTCTGCTGGGGCTTCTGATGGCAGAAGGAGTTGCCTGTCTCAGGCTGGGGGGAGCCTGGACAGAAGCACCCCCTCCCGTGCAGGGGCTGCGCCTCTGAGGCTTGTCTCGAGGGCTGGGCTGGGTGCACGCGTGGCCTGAATCCTCTCTGGACTCTCGGCAGATGGAATTATCTACAACCACCAAGGCCAGGATTTCCCTGCTCTGCAGAGGACGGTGGCGGAAGTGGGTGCTCTCCTCTCGCGGTCAGCGCTTCCCTGCCCACCGAAGTGTCTGTGATGGCGGGGCCAGGGGTACCATCACATCGCTGGGCGCGTCAGCTCAGAAGCACAGGCAGCTCCCACGGGGGTGCTGGGGCCCTGTGTGCCACGGGGGCGCCCCACAGGCTGGCATGGCCCCGAGACGGTAGCGGCCAGCCCTCTGTGGTGCCTCTCTCTGACCTCGACAAGGGGCAGCACCCTATTTCTGAAAGGACCCCCCTCTGTCTGGGTCACTGGCTGCAGAAGTTAATTTTGCAGGGAGCTCACAGCTCTGGGCGTCTGGTGACCGAAGCCGCACCCCTGGCGGGACTCTGGGCCCTTTGCTCCTCGCCCCCCGCTGCCGGCTGCCTCGTTTCCCGGCCATTCTTTTCTCTTAAAAAAGAAATCCTGCTGACAGGAGCTTTCTGACTTGTCATTTTGGAGATCAACAACAAATTCTGCAGAGAGGTGACCTCCATTATGAGAGAGAAATGGGGAGTTGGCCAGGACCCAAGCGGAGGCACCGGGGCGCTGACGGCCAAGGTGACATTGCGTGTCCTATCAGCATTCACGGCCAGCGCGCGTCTCCTCGGAGAGTAATTATTTCTTTCAGAGTGAAAGGTCCAATTTGCTGTAAAGAACAGAGCCCCAGGTAAGACGGAAGCGCGCGCTGGAAGCTGCCCTGACACCAGGCAGACCCGCCGCCCCAGCGCCGCTCCGGCCACATCGCCACGGCCACTGCCCGGCTGCCGGCGCTTGTGCGCGCGCCTTCCCTGCCGTCCTCCCTGCCGGGACGCCCCTGGGTGGTCGTGGCTCCAGGGCCCCCTGCACCGACGCCCACTCTACCCCCACCTGGCTGGGGCACGCCAAGACAGCGTCTCCAGAGAGAAGCTGGGGTCTCTGACTCCGCACCTCTGCTATTTTCCCAGCTACGGTGTTTACGGGGTCACCAGGTGGCCACCGGCTCTGTCTCACACCCTGCGCTGTCCACCGAGCGTTCACCCGACCCACACCCCGAGGACACTGGGTGCTCAGGGTCTTCTAGGCCCGGACGGCCCCAAAGCAGCCAGATTGGCCCATTTTCTGGGTGAGCCCAGTGAGCTTGGGTGGGGGGCTCCCAGAGCCTTGCCTCACAGGCCAGGTCAGGGCTAGGCCGTGTGCCCAGCTGCTGTGTCCACATTCAGTGGCTCCCGGCTGTGGCCTTTCTCCTCTGGCCACTGGGGTGACCTGGGCACCTGCTCCTGCCCCTGCAGGGCCCAGCTTTTGGGTGTGGGTGGAGGGTAGTGATGCGGTGGATTCCCGCCCAGGCTGCCCCACCGGTCACCCACCGCCTGGATCCAGCCTCCGGCCGTCCGCCGCCCAGCCCCAGCCGCTGTGTCCCCAAGCTTCCCCTCCCACCACGGCCATCACTCCGCATTGCACCCCCTGCCCTCCCCTGGCTCTGTCTTGGGGGTTCTCTCAGAGTTGACATGGTGCTTGGGTCTAGAAGGAGAGAGTTGGAGGCGCAGCTGCCCGAGGGGCCCACGGGGAACCCAGGGCTCTACCTGTGCTCTCCGACCACACCCCACTCCCCTGTGTGTGTGTGTGGGGGGGCATCCAGAGGCCACCCTCACCTCCCACCCCAACTGCAGTTGTCAGTGTCCTCAAGATGCTGCTCCCTTGTGGGGCCCCTGAGCCCCCTGAGGTCCGGGAACCCTCTGGGACTCAGAATTCCCTGAACGCTGTTATCTCTGGTTCTGGTTAATTGTCGCGAGAAGATGCGGATTTAAGTCACCCTGGAGGAGACGCCCAGGCAGGGTCCAGAACATTCCGGGGGAGCGCCCACTCCCACCCTGGGCGGCACTGCCTCCAGCGGCAACGTGATGTGGGACATTAACTCACGGGGTTCTGCCTGCGGGGAGGCCCCCCGCCTCGACTCCGGGGCCTTTCCTGGGGCTCAGTCACGAGGACCTGCTCGTGGCCAGCCTCAGACTCAGCCCCTACAGAGGCCCACCTGACCCCATGGACCCCAGACCCCAAAACCACACCTCTGGGCCGTCCTGGCCGAGGCCCAGGTGAACAGAGACGCCATTTCCCAGGAGCCAAGGCCAAAGGCCATACCAGCTTGGGGTAAAGCTATTCAGGGGGCACCTGGGAGCTGAGCCCCGAGAGGCCCTTCTCAAGGAGGTCTGCTCAAGCCCTCCTACCGGGGACCCGCTGAGCGTGGGCCCCAGCCGGCCCTGGGCCCTCCCTCCTGCATCCTGGCCCTTCTCTTCCCAGGTTCATCGCAGCCACCGTCCCCCCAAACCTGCAGTCCTCAGCCCTCTTTGGGGGTCAGGGGCTGGCCTGCACACAATGGCGTCTGGGGCCACACCTCTGACTGCGGCAACAGCTTTATCTGATTTGATGTATACGAAGAAATAAAACTCAGAAGCCAATTGACTTAAACACGGAACAAATGCAGCCTGGTTATTATGGTGTACGCTAAATTTTAATGGCATTTAGAAAGCATTTTGTGGGGTAGAAAATAGAAGCAGACCCATCAAACCTCAACTATGCTCTATGTTTTATAGCGCAGAACATTTTTCCGCTACAATCCAGAGACTTTAAAATGTAATAAGGTACATCTGAACCCAGGGGTTTTAAAACCTATGGAAGACGCCGGCATATCCAGAAATGGAGTAAAATAACCCATTAGGGCCCAGGCCGGATGCGAGGGAAGACACACATCACTGGAAACGCTTTTAAATTTCGCGTCCCACAGCCTGTTATTTATCGACACGTGTTATCGTGCGAGGATTAACATGTTGTCAAGGGAGAACCAGGACTGGGGCGGGGAGGGGCCCCGCGCACGGCATTGTCGGGGGTCCCTCGGGGTGGTAATGCTGCTACTCCTAGGCACATCTGACCTGCCTTATCGATGCTTAAAATCACGGGACCTCGAGAGAGAGGAGACACCAACGGGCTATTCTCACATCGCCCCGGGGATTTATTTGGCTCACAAGGCTGCCCGAGTCTCTGCACGCCCCTGGGCGCTCCCCGCACATCTGCTCCATAGTTTCTGTGGCTGAAAACGCCCATTACCTGTGCACATCTGCCCACACCTTCAAAGTGCCTTGAAGACACGAATGTGTCTCTAGGATCTTCAGTCCTGAGGGCTGGAGAAAGCCGACAGATGGACAGATTGCCCGGGAATCCACGGGGATGCGCTCGGGCCGCTATCAGGTGACCCCTGGCCGGGGACCCGGGGCCTAAATCCGGAGCAGCACCCAGAGCTGCTTCTCAGCACCCGCTGCTGCAGTTCTGTGGCTGCAGCCTTGGGCACTCAGGCCCCGGGCCCCACGGACATGGCCCGGGGCCACTGGAGGCTCTTGGTGATCTCTGCCATGGCTCTCGAACTTTGTAACCTGCTGAGCAGCTCTAGGGGGCCCCACCAACCTTGCTTGCTCCCGGCACCCCCACTCCACCAACAGGCGACGACGAAGCGGAGGCTCCAGCCTGGCGTTTCTCAGCCTCGACTCCGCCAGAGCATAGGGTTGGACCGCTCCGCCCTGGGGCCCGGCCATGAGATGTTCAGCGACTCCCCTGGCCTCTCTCCATGGAGTATTTCTGCCGCCCGCTAAGTCCTGATAACCACGAATGTGTCCAGGCTCCCCCACACGTCCCTGGGAGGCAGTATCCCCGGGCGAGGGCTGCCACCATTGGCTCAAATGCAGGATTTGCTTATCTGTGGATTTCAGCCCTCCTGCCCTCAGCCCTGCGTTTGGCTGCAGCTGAACAAGCAAGGCCCAGGCTTCGCGGCTGCACCGGGGGGCGCAGGCAGGGGCCGTGCTCGCCTCCACGCCCCTCCCAAGACTGCACCTCTCCCTTCCGCCCTGCGGCCCCAGACCCAGCCAGAGCCCAGTGGAGCAGAGGGGCCGGGAGATCCGCACAATGACCCCCTGCTTCCAGACAACTTTGCTTTTCTGCCTTGTGGGGAAACTTATAAATTATTTGGAGAGCAATATTAGTCTTTTTGCCTCTGAAAAGGGTTCTGCATCTTTAATAGAGCCTGGTTTTGAAACATAACTCACAGATGTACAAATACCCCATCAATAGTGCAGTGGCTCATTTCATTGTTCTCAGCGCATGGAATCTTCATTATTTGCACTGTTGATAAAAGGCAGCATTTTCAGCAGATCTGCCCTACTCCATTTAGCTGAGAACAATGATTTATTCCTCCCTCACTATTGGACATCCTCAATTTCCTTGGGTAATAAAGAACGCTCCCACGGATGGGATGAACAGGGCGACCAGCGCTCTGAGCTTGGCAAAGTCAAGAGGAGTGGGAGAGGGTCCTGGTCGGGGGCCCCTGTCCAGGGAGGAGGCCCCGAGCCCGCCTCCCGGCCTGCGCGGGCAGCTGCAGCCTCTGGTGGAAGCCCAGAGTCAGCTCCTGTCATTGACAAATTGCCGGGGAAGCGGCAGGTCCCTGATGGAAACCGCCCGTCTCAGCACAGCCAGCCAGCGCGGGCCCGTGCAGACCGGCCCGCTTAGGTGGAGCCGAAATCCCGGCAGCGCCAGGTTCCAGCACCACCGCGCGGGCTGTGCCAGGTCGTGAACGTGTGCGCCGTGCCGGCCGGTGTGGCTCCGTGTTAGCAGAGCACAATGGCTGAGAGAGGGACACGGTAACAGCCTTCAACTGGAAAGGGAAGGACTCTCACGCCGCACAAAAGGGGACTATTGTAACCTCAGGGCAGACAGGAAAAGAGCCGCTGCTTAGCAGAGGGCCCAGGGAGGGGGAGGTAAGGGGACCCCACGGGTGATGGCAGAAGTGTCCTGAGCAGCTGCTTCCACCCCACATGGGAGCCTGGCTGAGGGGAGGGGAAGAAGGTTCCAGAAGCCTTTGGCCTTCCCGGGAGCCAAGTGAGGCTCCAGAGGTTCGTGTGTTGCTGGAAGGGCCCTTAGACTAACCTTGAGAGTAGCCAAAGCCGCAGGGAGGATGTGGGGAGGCCTGAGGGAGGGTCCACCTGTTTACCGTGTGCTGGATGGTGGGGGTCCTGGCAGGGGAAGAAGACCCAGCCCCCCGGCCACTGTTCACGCTCAAGTAACTGGCAGGAAGCCCCAGCCCAGCCGACAGGCGGGGAGGAAATGCTGTTTCCTTTCCTCCCTACATCCTCGGGTGTGGGCAGTGTGATTGCAGGCAGGGGCTCCTTGGTAGAGCTGTGTGTTACTAGAAGGTGCTGGAAGGCTCTGGAAAGTTCTGGACATAGAGGACTTAATAATCTGTGGCCTGGGTCATTTCTCTTGGGGACACTGAGGGAGCGAGTTGACCTTCCTGGAAAGGACACTTTGGGGCACGTTTTAGAAAATGCATCAGTGCAAGGAGCGTCTCCCACGACTGGCAGGGTCACTCGGTCTGGTCCAGGCTGCCCCACGGCCCTCTACCCACACCAGCCACGCCCTGCTGACCCAAGCTGGGTTGCTTGGGCCACTCACGTCCCCCTGAGGAAGCAGTGTTCTGTTCCAGAGGCGAGGTTTCCGTGGCGCTATGGCTCGAGTGCCCGGCCAGGACACGAGCAGTGGACAGGGCGCCACCATCTTGCTCCGGCCTGGGGGTGGCCTTGCTCACACCCGAGTCCTGGGCGGTGCCCAGTTACCCACCTGCAGGACAGTGATGAATACTGGGCCCCTGCTCCGGGTAAGAGGCCTGAGACTCAGGTTTCTTTGTGACCCAGACTTGTTGGTGAGCATAACGGACTTGATGGTGATCTATGCAAATATGGAAGCTCCATGGAGGAGGCACCCCAACTCCCGTTTGTCAGCAGAGATGGGCGCCAGGAGCGTGTCGCAGGGGGAGGGGCCTGGAGGATAAAATGAGGCAGCTGAGGGCTGGGGCCCCTTTCTGCTACCCTACTGGCCCTTCCTTCAGAGACCAGCCCTACCATGGGACCCCGGCCTCCTCCCCCACTGGCCTGCCCTGGACTAAGAACCCCTGAGGTCTCAGCTTTTGAAATACTGACGGGGAAGCCAGATAAATATTTCAAGGTCACCCAAGGGCCCCCTGGGGTCTTGCTTATTTCCAGCATCCTGGCCACTTCCGTCAGAAATGCCCCACATTTCAGAAGTGGGGCTGGAATAACACAGCTCTCTATTTATTTGCTTATGAATTTATTTATCTGTGCCGCCTCCACCAGCCAGCTGGGTCTGAGCATGAGCAGCTCTGCTCCGCCCTGGCTGTGTGCTAGGCCCTGGCATGGGCCGCTGCCCACCTGCCCGGGAGCATCTAAGGGCAGCCCTGCCTGCACTCCGTCCCAGGGGTGAGGGAGAGGGTGGCCAGCTCTGGGAGGTGGGTATGTGCTGCCATCACCTCGAGCGTGAGTCAGGGTGCGCTAGGCCCAGTCCACGAAGACGGGCATGGGTGGTGCCTAACAGGGACTCGGGCCACCTGCCAGCCGAGCCGTCCTCCCAGGCCTGTGAGCTCATGGGGCGGGGGGTTCAGGATGCAGCTCCAATTTCTTCCCTCCCTCCCTCTCTCTCTCCTTCCCTCTCTTTCTCCCACCTTCCCTCTCTCCGTGATGATACTCCCCTCTGCAGAGGCAGGAATAGCATCCCCATGTGACCCTAGAGGCCAGGAGAGGAAAAAAATGCGGCCCCAGGTTGTGTATCTGGGAGATGGGGGTGCTCGAACTTGACCCTAGGTCCACCTGCTATAGCATCTTCCCCTGTCTGAACTCAAGTACCGCTTTCACCCTGCAGATGGAAGCCAGTGCATGGCATGCGCGGCGTGGGCACCATTCCCCTCCCCCCATGGGGACAAATGGGCTTCTTGATCCCGAGTCCAAATCCAAAAGCTCTTGTGAATACGGCCGGGATTGCACCACAGATTCGGGTTATCGTTCAGGTGCTGGGCCCGGCAGCACGTCTGCTCTGAAGAGGGTTCTGTGGTTGGCAGGACACGATGTCCCCTCCTAAGCGTAGCCTGGCCGAGTTCAAAAAGAGGGTGAGCAGGCTCATTCGCCTCGCCCCCCCCCCCACCTCAGGAGCAATCTGAAAAGCTCCAAGAGTTCATTGACTCAGCATATTCTTGCCCAGTGGAGTAACAGACAAGTCTCTAATGTGTAAGGGCGACACATGTTAGGTGGTGAAAGTCCAGCGAGGGTGGGGACTTCAGGCATGGCTGGATCAAGGTGCTGGTCCTGTTATCTTGTGATTCTCTCCATCCTCTGCAGCTTGGATTGTCCTTATCCTGAGACTGGCTTCCCTTGTGTTAGCAAAATGACAATGGGGGAGAGAACCTCTCGTTTCCCCACCACTGAGGAAAAAGTCTGGGTTTCACTCTAAATGGATCGATTAGGTCATCTGGCTACTGGGAACCAACCTCAGTTAGTTTAGACTAAGGGTCAACAAACCATGGCCCATGGGCCAATGGGTGGTTGTTGCCTCTGTTTTTGTCAAGTTTTATTGAAACAGCTACATCCATTTGTTTACATGCATGTATTGCTGCAGAATTGAGAAGGCACCACAGAGGCCATGTGCCCTACAAAGTCAAAAATAGGGGCCATCTGACCTTATATAGACAGCAGACCTGCCTCTCTCCTGGAAATGGCCCCACCTTGCATGAGGGTTACGTGATGGGAGCTGGGGCCCCGTGAATAAATGCTGAGCAGACGTCCCGTCTTTGTACGTCCATGCTTTCCTGTTCCTTTATTCACCCTGCGAACGAAGCTCATTGACTTATAGGGAACGGACCGCCTTTGCTCCGCTGGAGCGCGCCTGCTGCAGAGAGGTGAGAACAAAAGCCACGTTCAATACCTGGAGTAACCAGAAGCAACCAATGTCCCGCGGTGGAAGGACGGACAAACCACGTGGTCTTTCCACTCCGTGGACTGTTACTCACTCATGAAAGGGGACGGAGCACGCCCCATCTACCTGTGGATGAGCCTCGAACACGCAATGTTGAACGAAAGAAGCTGGACTCAGAAGGTCACCAGCTGAGGCCATTGATGTGAGATGTGTACAGCAGGCCGAGGCGAAGAGATGGGGTGCAGGCTGATGGCTGCCAGGGCTGGGGAGGCGAGAGAATGGGGTGCTACCAGTTTCTAGACAAAGGGTTTCCTTTGGGGCGATGAAAATGTTTGGAGCTAGATAGTGGGGATGGTCTCGCGACATTATAAAAGTGCTTACTGCCACAGAATTGTACACTTGAAAATGGTAGATTTTATGCTTTGTGAATTTGATCGCATTACAAAACAAAATCAAAGCCTTCCACCACGTCGGAAGGCTCGTGGCTCCGAGGGCACGGAGGAGGCGCTCCGGGCTCGGCCTGCTCCTGAGGGTCTGGATCCCTGCTTTCCCCGAGGGGGTGTCTCACACAGGCCCCCCGCCAGCACCTGGTGCCCGCCTCTCCCCCGCAGAGGGGGGCTCACAGGGTCTGCGTGCCTGGGGAAGCCCACTGGTGCCCCCCTCCCTGCTCCCGTAGCACCTAGTGGTGAAATGCCACAATGCGTGATGGGGTCTATAAATTTGCCTGCAGGCTTGGCATTTATATTTGCCACCTTTGTAAAAATATTATTTCCCATTGCTCCCTCTTTTTTATAATGTCAATATACCAAGATCCACCTCTCAGTATTGCATTTTATACACAATGCCGCTTTCTTATACCCTAGAGCACATGTGTTTTTCTAACTTGGCTTTCAAAAATAGTTGGTTTTCAAAGGGATGTCGCAGGAGACTTGCTGTTGGCAGTGAAATAAGTTTTGTTGTGTTTTTTTATTTAAACCGTGGTCTGGAGCAAAATATGTGATGGAATCCTTAATTGAAATTCACCTCTAACATTCCAGTTATAGTTTTATTCTAATTTAAAATCCATTGTCAGGGGCCATTATCTGCAGAGATTCATCTTGTTCGAGAAGTTTCTTCTTGAGTGATGTCATTTAAATTCCGAGAGCCAGGGACAAACACCGGGGTCTTGTGTTTGAAGCCGGTGGCAGAAAAGGCTGCAGGTTCCAGTGGCCAGCAAAGAGAAGAACAAAGCAGAACATTTCTCAGTCCGTGGACCTTCTGCCTATTGGGTTTTGTCATCAGGTACGGCTGGGGGCGTGCGGAGGGGCACTTCTGAGCCTCTCACCCGGCAGAATTCCCGGGAGGCGGGGGCTGTGCTCTCAGAACCCCCGGCGGATGATAGGGGGTCGAACTTCTGTTCTCTGCATCTCGCTCCTCACTCTGATCCTCTCGTCTCTTGGAAGCCTCTTCTCTCCTTGCTGCCACCTCCTTCTCTCCTCCGGCTAAGGAGATGTTTCCTTGTGTTTTCATTTTTCAAACCCTGCCCAGTCGGGGAGCCGAGCAAGCCTCTCAGCTGCTGTCCACCTTGCGTTCCCAGCAGAGACAGGCTGCAGCCGGGCTGAGACAGGCGCGCGAGCAGTGGAGAAAGGGCAATTCTTAATCAGCACTCACCACTTCAGGAAACATAATGGCAACTTAATTAATTGCCCACTGCCAATGCTGAGGACAGAGTCTGCAGGAGCTTCTCGAGAGTTGGAGGAAATTATTACAAATTGTGCATTCAACTCTTAGGATGAAAACCCAAATCCAGACATCCTATGTTTTGACATGCCTATTATTTATATGCAAATGTGGCTCCCCTGAAGGGTTTCCCGCGAGACCACTGTGTTCATTTTCCTGCAGGCTCAGAAAGTGACTGTCCACCTCATGGACAGTCTTTGGCAGCCCCTCTCCTTGGGTGTCCTGAAAAAGTGTGTCCAGTTAGGTCGGGTTTTATTACTCGTGGCCACACATCCACTGGGGCTGCTGAGTTGAAAAAATTCTCCCTCTTTCTAGCCCATTTCCATCATGCCTAAGTAAGGCTCTGGCATAAAGTACATGATAGCTACAAATGGCTTGAAGACTCTTGAGATGAAATGACAGTCCTCCCTTCTGATGCCAGGCAGGGATGGCACTCTGCCTCTGTGAGACCCGCCTGGCCTGCCCACGTGTTGCCCGGGTCACCCTGCATTGCTAAGCAAAGCTCCAAGCATGGCACATGCTTGCAAACAGCAGCAGCCGTCACCACAGAACCATGAGAACGGGGCGGGGGGCGGGGGTTAGTATTGTGAGCATTCCCTGGGCCCGCCCCAGTGCTGAGAGCTTTACCAAGTCTTGAGGTCTTGGAGAAGGATGAAGATAAGCTGCTTTCTAAAGAAAATGGTTTAAAAAATGTACACAGAGTCAGACAGACTGTATTAGGATAAGTTCAGCTGCAAGTGACTTGAACCCCAAGATAGCAGTAACATCAGGACGGTAGTTTAGTTTCTCATCTGGGAGGAAATTGGTGAGGGGAGCCACAGTCTGCACAGCAGCTAGTGGCTGATCAGAGCCCCAGCTTCCCAAATTGCAGCAGCGCCAACTCCATGCATCGCTCCCACCTCATGGCGCAAGATGGCTGCCTGAGCGCAAGCCAGAGCGCCTGCATTCCATAGCAAGAAAGGGGAGAGCAACGCTCTGCCTACGCCCCACTGGCCACAACTCAGATATGGGCACATCTGACTATGGGCTGGGAAATGTAGTCTTCCTTCTGGGTGACCCTGTGCCCAGCTGCATTTGGGAATTCTAGTACTTGAGGAAAAGAGATAGGGTAACTGGCTATAGATGGTCGTCTTTGCCCAAGGAGCCTGGATACGAGCCAGTTGCTGCCTTGGGTGAATTAGGTTCTGCCCTCTGAATGTCACACCTTTGTCCACAAAGTCAGCTAAATGCTGGTGCTTGATAGGGCTGCCGGAGAGGACATGAGAGCCGCTCGTGGTGTGCGGTGCAGGCCAGGTGTGAACACGGACTGGGAAGATGCTGAGTCCTCATTGTTCTGGGGAGAGGCACCGTCTGTCCTCAGTCCGAGGCAGGCCCTGTTACTAGGGATGGGGAACTGGCAAACCACATCATTTATTTTGTGCTTTGTGGTTCTGCACAGCAGGGCTACTCACCTTGCTCGGTTTCAGTCCCCTAGTAACTCCATGTGGGGGTGTTCTCGTTCCCCCTGAGAAGAGTCTGGTCCAACTCACCCCCATTGCTCTGACGGCAAATCCAGTGCTCTTTTCATTTCTTTATTTATGCACCTTTTGCACATAGGAGAATAAAAGGGAAACATTTGACATAAAACATTAAGTACATGCCATGTTGTTGCGGTGATCTATTACCTACAGCACACGCGCACTTTCCTGTGGCTTCCAAAGAAGGGCGCCAAAAAATCTGGTGGCCAGTGCTTCCCTTTCTGCTGTCAGTCTGGGTTTTTAATTTTTTTTATTTATGCATACAAGACCTGGGGTGCAGGCCAGAGGTGTGGGGGGGGTGAGAGGATTCACCAGAGACAGTGGGGGATAGAACAGGTGGATCTACTGAAACACACTGCTGAGGGGAGCAGCGGGGAGATAGGAAAGGTCTGCTGCACTGTGTGGGTAACTCTGGGGCCGGGGATCGAACTCGTGCTGCAGGGGCTGCGGATAACTTCATAGTGCTGACGCTTAACTCCTTGCGCCACCAGGGAGGCCCATGTCTGTTTGCTTGCACGGCCACATTTGTTCACTAAGCATCACCTCTGCGTGAGGCTCCGGGCTGAGTGCTGGGATCTAGTGATGAACAGCCCGTTAGCGCCTCTGTGAAGCTTGGCATTCCTTGGGGAAGACGCAAGATCATCGTATCATCACAAAACAGGGGCAGGCCACTCATAAGTGGCATGACAGGAACAGCCTGGTGCCCGAAAGTGTGGGTTCCAAGCCCACATCACCAACAAACAGACCTTTGACCCAGGGAAAAGAGGCGGGCCAAGACAGACACTGTTGCCAAAAATAATGGTGGGAGAAGCATCCTTCCTTCCCTGAGGTTTGACACCACTGAACAGTCATTCACGCCTTGCTCAGCTGCGTGTTTCTGCCTTTACTCTTTCTCACTCACTCCGCACGGTGTGGCGTAGTGATCTCGAACACGGACTCTGGAGCCAGACAGGTTCAAAAGGGTTAGGATCTGGTTCATCTCCTGCTAGTCCAGTGAATCGTATTGGACCATTAACTTCTATGTGGCCCAGACTTCTCATCTATGACATGGGGGTAAACAATGGTACACCTGCGTCGTAGGCTTGTTGAGAGCATTACAGTGAGTTATTACCTATAAAGCTCTTAGAACGACATATGGCACAGGTTAAGCCCTATATAGGTGCTGGTCCAAGACGATAGGATGCTGGTGTTGCTGCTGCTGCTGACATTGGGGATGGACAGGAAGATGGTGATGATGACATTGACGGAGATGATGATGATGATGTGGATGATGATGTGACATTGATGATGATATTGATGATGATGATGACATTGAGGAGGAGGAGGAAGAAGATGGTGAGGATGCTTGAGTTCCCAGTGTGCCCATCACCCTTCTCAGAGCTGGGTGTGCAGAGAGGAGCAGAAAGAATCTCCCTCAGCCTCCCAGGTTAGCAGGTGTCAGCCTGTCTGAAGGTGCCCGCCAGCCAGTGTGCGCAGGGAGCAGCACAAGGGCTGGGCTGCAAGCGTTGGAGCTACCCCCAAGACACAGGAGGAGCCTGCTCCCCACTCCTTTGAGGCCCCTCTGGGAAGGGAGAGCAGCGTGGCTAAGTGGTGGCTTCCCTTTCAGGAAGCCCCCGGAGGAGGCGTCCGTGCAGGGAGGGTGGGCACAGGGACAACAGATTAAAGGCGGGTGTTGGCTCCATCCGACCTTCTAGAAGCACCACCTGCAGCACAGTTTGAACTGATCGCTTCCCATGGAAATTTGAAAGTGGCCAGGATGCTCTAGGGCTGTGAGGATGACCTGGACCCCCAGCCAGGGTGGGGTGATGGTGGCTGCAGCGAGAGTGTGGCCTGGGAGAGCCTTCGCGGAGCGCACTGCTGATGGCCGGCCTGCAGGCTGCCCACGCCTGCGTCTCCCTCTGTTTCATACACGGGGTAGAGCGTCGGGCCCACCTAAGCAGCGCAGGCACCCGTGAGACACATCAGTACGTCTTTGCCTTTTTGCCACCCTTAATATTTGGTTAATTTAATTAAGATCAAGATAGCCAAGTCTGGACATGCTCAATCACAGACCGTAAAACCCCATCCACCCCTTCGGGTGGCTAATCAGGCAGGGAAGGACTGGGTTTGGGGATCAGTTTCTCGCTGGGACCCCAAGTTAGCTTGTCCCCCCAGTGCTCAGCACCCACACACCTGCTCCCCTCCCAGGCCTTAGCCTCTCTCCTGCCGCAGCCTCAGGGACGACTGGTGCCTCTGACTGCCTTGGGGGAAGGTGCCCCCTTCTCAAAGCCACCCGAAGATAAGCAGCTCGGAGGCCAACCAGCCTTGGTGCGGGACGGTCCTTCCTCACAGGGTGAGGCGTCCCACTCTCCAGGGCCCCCGCCTGCCTCTCCTCCCTTGACAGCTCTGTCCTGATTTCCAGCCCAGGGCCTGACAGAAGCCCCCGGGCCCTGAGCATGAGGAAGGGGGCTCAGGGCTGCCCACAGACTCAGGTCAGGGCTGGGGGTGCTTGGACATCTGCTGGTGTTGCCCCTGTGTTTATGGAGACTGTGGGTCCTGGGAGAGGAGGCTGGTACGGGGTCACCTTTGGGGACATCAGGGCTGCGGCACCAGCCTCCTGCACACTCGGGGTCCTGATGTTGCCTCCGGAACAATAGCTTGTTTTGACATGGAGGGTCTCTGGGCCACGGAGGGGCCCCGCCATGGGGGTACCCCACCTCCCCCACCCGTCAGCACCTCTGGATAGATGGACCAAGGGCCCACTTCCAGCTGCCCACGTGGTCGGGCAATGTGGGGGGCACGAGGACCCCCAGCTTCCACCTCCCTGGTGGCGGGGCCCTGCCTGAACCCCCCCCCCACCCAAGGATGGCCCTGCTCCTCTTGTCTGCTCCTCACAGGACGCTTGGTTTCAGCTGGACAGTGCAGGCGGCACTCCCAGAACAAACAGCTGTGGAGGTATTTGCAGGGGCATTTTCCAGCTCAGCTTGAATATGTTAATTTTGGCCTTGCTGTTTGAACAGCCTCTCTGAGGAATGTCCCAGACAATTGAATTTCCTGCCCACATGCCAGAATCTTCAGTGGGGGGAACCAGGCCTCCCAGGCGGGCCCTGGGAGCCCACTCCAACGCTCTTGAGCAGACGGGCGAAGCCGAAAACCCCAGCGGGCAGTGAGACCAAGCTAGCCAGAGCCTCCCAGACATCCCCAGTGGGGCTCACCCCACTGACTCCACCTTCCTGTGGGCGTGACTTGGAGGGGCTGTCTCCATTCCCCTTTTTCCCCCAAGCTCATCTCTGGCCCCACACTGCCAGACACCCCCATCTTCAGCCTCCTGGGCTTGGTGCTGCCACCGCCCCGGGCTTGGTGGTGACACTTCTGTCCCCGAGGGCTTGCACTTCTCTCTACCTGCAGGAGCCTCACTGACTCTGTGGTTCCGGGCACCCCTGCTTTGCACCGAGTTCACCCCACAGGGCCCCTCTGAAGTCTGTCCTTGCTCCCCGGGGGACTCCAGGTGACCCCTGTGGGAAATCCAGTTTCACGGTGATTTGTCAAGACACTGGCATGTGCTCCGTGCTGGCCTGGGGGACGCTGCTCTCTGGAAGGGGCTCCTGTCGGCTGAAAAGGGGCCTGCCTTTCTGCCTGGCGTGAGGCTGCCCTGGCCGGTCCACACACATGCTAGCCTCACGAGCCCAGGACACGTCCCTTCTGGGGGCGCGTCCCCCATGATCCCATGGTCTCGTGAGCCTCGCCCATCGCCAGCAGGTGGGGGCCTGTCTCCCCTCTGACCCTCGCCACCAAGCGGCCCGGCCTCCTCCTGCCCGCGTCCTCACGCTGGCCTCTGCTCGGCCGCAAGCCACAAGCAGCGTGCTCGGCTGACGCACGTAGAAAAAGCTGCGAAACAGATATTAAGAGTGCATGGGCCAAAGCAACAGCGGGGGGGGGGGGGGGGAACCCAGATGGGTGGGAGGAGGTTGCGACGAAGAGAATTTTGCTTAATCTTGGGATGAAAAACAGCCCAGAGCTGGCAGAGCCCGGGCAGCGGGACGCGCCTGCCAGGCCTGTCCTCCTGCCTGTTGTCTGCAGCACGATTCATCTTCGCTCTTATTGCTTTTCTCCTCCCTCCCCGTCACTAGCTTTTCTTTGTAGAGTGTGCGCGCTCAGCCCTTTTTTGTGGTTGGAGCCATTTGCGGGCTGCCTCCTCCCCCGCACGCCTGCGGTGTGGGCCGGGGGACCGGCCGTGTCTGCACCGTGGGGCCCTGGAGAGCGCCCGCCTGTCTCCCGCCGGGGGAGACTGACCTTCTAGGGATGACATTTTCATTCTGGAGAAGGAGACCCAGCCCCTTCCCAGGGTCATGGGAGGCCCGCGGAAGACCTGGCTGCGAGCCCATGGGCTGTCCTGGTTCCTGTTCTGTCGTGGGCCCCGTGGCCGTGAGCAGCTTGGCTGGACTGTGGCCTCGGCTCGGGTGGAGCTGGCAGGGGCACAGGCCAAGAAGCCGTGTCCTTCTGAGCCGGACACCAGGGTCTCCTCGAATCTGTCTGAGCAGCCTCTGACCGCGAACCTCTGGTGCCCCGGACTAGGGCAGAGAGAAGGACATGTCCAGCTTGAAATCGCCACCAATTTAGGGCGTTCGGATAGTCAGAGGGTGGGTTCAACCCCCTGGGGCTTCCTGGGAGGGCTGGCATCAGAAGTTGGGCAGCAGGTAGCACAGGCAGAGGCTGGCTCCTGGCCCCCCCCCCAGGAACACCCCACTCCCGGGCTCCGAGATGGGGGCTGGCCTCGCCCACCGCCCCGTCCTGGATGAGGACTCCTGGGTCCCCCTGAGGTTGTGCCGCCTGGGAGCACTCTCCAGCCACCACTGGGAGTCGGGGGGACACGTTGGTGCTTCCTGTGGGCCACCCCCATTCCCTGCCTGGCGAGGCCTGTCACTGCTGCCCACTAGCCCCGGCCCCTGCCAGTGACGTCACCTCTCTGGGCCTCAGTTTCCCCGGATCGATGTTCACAGTGCCCGCGGTAGCTGCTTTCTGTCCAGACATACACAAGCTTGTTCCCACAGATCCCTGGAATCCGGACCCCATGATTCCAGGCCAGCATGAGCGGGCAGCAGGACGGCCATGAGGCTCTGTGGGGAGGAACAGGCAGGTCAGGGCGACCGGTTTAGGATCGGCCAGCTGGTAGCTCCAGTGGGCTCCGGGGTGCAGGGCCTGTCCCCCGCTGCTGGCGCCCGCCCTGGGGTGGTGGGGCAGGGACTGTGGCTCCGGGGCACTTACCCAGCAGGGACGTTACCAGTTTAGGGCTGTTCAACGTGTTTTTATTTAATAAAATTAATTTCATTAAATAATTAAATAATTAATGAAATTGCGGGTCAGGTGGCACGTTTGTCTGACTTTTTAAGAGACCGTCCGCCTGTACCCCACGGAGGCCGCGGCAGGTCACGCTCCAGCCACGGCGCGGGAGCTCGTCAGTCTCGGCGTCCCGGCCGCCCTTGGCCCTCTCGTTTTTCGTCTTGCTCTAACCGCAGGAGGAGCGTTTCTCTGCCGCTTTCATTTGCACTTCCCGTGCCGGATGACTTTGTGTATCTTTTCTTTCCTTAGAGGCAAAGAAATGCGTGGACTTTGGGGCGTGCCCAAATTATTTCCCATTTCTTTCTGATCATTTCTTAATATCGGGTCTTGAGCTGGTCGTGCATATTCTAGCAGTAAGTCCTTTCCCAGACGTGGGGCTGGCAAATGCTGCCCCCGTCAGCGGCCTGCTCTTTTATCCTCGGGTGTCCTTGCTTCGGATAAAGTCAAATCTGTCCATGGTTCTTCTGCGAGCCGTAGAAGCCTCTTCTCCCACCTCAGCGTTGCAGAGATTTTCTGTGCTATTTTCTAGCTGGAGGTTCTAATCTTACAGCCATGAGCTCTTTTGCATTAACGTGTGGATGTGAGGAAGGTGTGGGTGGAGCTCCCCTCTCCCCTCCTGTCTCTGGATACCCCATTTTCCGGGCTCTGTTTACCAAAATGGCTACCCCTCCCCGCTGCACTGCCCCTGTGCTTTGTTGCAAGTCAATGGACCATCTATGTGTAATTCTATTTCTGGACTCAATTTTATTGACGCCTGCCCCTTTGCAACTCTGTGCTGTCTTTTTTTTTTTTTTTAAGATTTATTTATGCATACAAGACTGGGGTACAGGCCAGAAGTGTGGGGTGGGGGGGTAAGAGGCTTCACCAGAGACAGAGTGGGGAACAGAACAGGCAGATCTACTGAAATCCACTGCTGAGGGGGGCAGCGGGGAGCCAGGAGAGGTCTGCTGCGCCATGTGGGTAGCTCCCTGGCTGGGGATCGAACTTGTGCTGTAGTAGCTGGTGGTAGCTTGATAGCTTGATAGCGCTATCTTTAACCCCTGCGCCACCAGGGTAGTCTGTGCTGTCTCCTCTGGAGCTTTGTGTCAGGCCTGGGGGCAGGAGAGCGGGTCTTCAGCGTGTTCTTCGGTTTTAAGCGGCTTGGGCCGTTGCTGCTGCCTCCGCCTCTGTGTGTACGTGTGGGATGACTTTGTGGATTTCTGCAGAAAAATCTGCTGCGGTTTTGGTGTGAACAGTTCTGCTTCCTCAGGGTGGGACCCGCGGCTCCTGGACACGAGGGGCTCCGTGGGCGGGAGCGCGGGTCCCATCTCCGGCCTCTGGGTCTTCGCTCCCAGCGGCCCCTCTCATGTGTGTTTGCGAGGTTCAGTCCTCGCTGCTCTGTTCTTTCTGCTGTTCTTGAGAGCGATACAGGCTTTGGCTTTGTTTTCCATTTCCAGTGCTGTTTGCAGTGGCGAGGCGGCCGATGTGGGCCCCTGTGCACTGAGCCGAGTTCAGGTCTTTTGGCCCCAGCGGGCACCCCGCCCCGCCCCCAGGCTGTCTGCTAGGGCGGGAGCAGGCCTGGAACTGGGTCACTGGGTCATCGCGCCCGGCACTGAGTCACCCGTCTGGGGCTGTAGCTTCCTCTCCCAGAACAAGACTTGCTCCCCTCGCCCCAGGGTGCTGGAGCTCCGGCAGGGGGGCTGGCGATGAGGCGTGACCCCCGGACGTGGCTGAGACGCAGTTGCTCCGCGTTCTCCTAATCCAGCTGTCACGCTTGGCGTCTCGGGACAGCGGATGTAAGTGGGAGGCGGGTGAGTCAGGCACCTGATGGGCCCCAGCTGCCGCCCACTCCCTCCCGGGGGCTGCACAGGCCCTGGGGCTCTCCTGGTTTGTCCTCAAACCACCTGAGACACCTTCCCCTCACCTTTCTCTCCCCCAACCTGGGAGGCCCTCTGCTGCCGATGCCCCACCCCCACCTCTGCCTCCCGTCCTGCAGGTCTCACATCCATCATCTCTTTTTACCCCCACAAACCACAGGTGGGGGTTCATCTGCATTTTATAGCTGAGAACACTGAAGCTCAAGGTCACACAAGTGGGATTTGACCGCCGGGCTGTGACCCTGAAGCTCTGGTACATGCATCATTCAGCCAGTTCCTCAGGCCACTAGAGAAGGGCCTCTGGGTGGGGCTGAGTGTGGGGGTGGCCCAGGGCCTCGGGGTGGCAGTGGGGCCAGGGCTACCACTGTTGGCTGCTTATGCAGGTGCTGCCATGTGGGCTGGCATCAGCGCCCACTTGGTTTTGGTGACAAGCTCTGCCTTCCCCACTGTAGTGGCGGGAAGGCCACCGAGCAGGTTTTCTGATCCAGCAGATCGGGTCAAGAGGAGTCCTGGAGACCTCGGTGGGTTTTCAGGTTTTTATTGGGATTTGCCAGGTACGCGGCGGGCAGGGGTGCTGGCCGGCCAGCCTCCCAGCCCCCAGCAATCCTTCGCTCTCTGGCTCTCCAGCCTTCTCTCGCATTCTCTCTGCTTCTCTGCTCTTCTCGTGGTTCTGCTTCTGCTGGCGTCCCCGTGACGCCGCCCTTAGAAGCCCAGTCTCAGCCCAGGTGAATCCCATCTACCTAGGCCCACACCCCGCTCCAGGTGCCGCCATCAGGCGTGCGTTCGGGACCGCGAGGATCCATCATCCATCCTGATGGCGGGAGGGCAGAAACCCCTGATGCTTTTTCACTTACCCTACAGCCACTCAGGGGCCTGGCCGGCCGGGCCCCCCCCACCCCGACTGCTCCCCGCGAACCTCCACCTGGGCTTGTCTGCCCACGGGGACACAACCTACCAGCCTGCCCGACTCCAACCGCCACAGGGACCAGGCGCCCCGCACCCTCTGGAGGCGCAGCCCAGGGGAGGGCAGCCAGGCTCTGCAGCTCTGGGTTCCCGGACTTCTCCAAACGGGGCCTGGTGAGGTCGGACCCCAGGGTCAGGCCGTGAGTGAGTCACACCCGGCCGTGAGCGAGTCACACCCGGCCGTGAGCGGGTCCTCCAGGCAAACTTTCCTAAGCTGTTTGGCTGAGTCAGCACCGGCCACGCTCTGCAGCCAGCAGGCTCAGCTCTCGATAAGCATCCAGCCCACTTGCCAAGAGGCTGGGGTTTGGGGAGCGCGCAATAGACTCGGCCATTCCCCAGGACGCGCCCCGCCCAGGGCAGCGCCTCGCTGCAGGATCTGGGCTGAGCTCTCCCCCTGGGCGCAGGTCCCGGGCGCTGTCCTTTCTGGATGGGAGCTGACCCCTGCCGGCTTGACCAGGTCTCCCCGACCTGGGACTCCAGGCCAGACCCACGGGACAGGCAGGAATGCCATCTGATGTTTCCAGTGTAATTTGTTAAAATAACTTGTATTGCTGCTGTAACAAATCACCTGCGCCCGTGTCTGCGCCCCACCCTCGGGAGCCCACGCCCCAGCTCGCCCGTCGACCTTGCCCTTGCGCTCGCCCTCATCCATGAGCCCCGGGCCCCTGGCCTGCCCGGAGCTCCACAAGGGGTTGGAGCCGCGCTCTCCTGAGCTCCCGGGCCGGCGAGGCCTTCTTGTGTGGTCTGCTTGGCAGAAGCCTCGGAGCCACGGAATTTCCGGAGACCCCGTCCTTAGCTGTAGCTGCGGGCTCCGTGTCTCCGGGGCCCTGGCTCCCCACCGGTGGCTCCGATTCTTGCTGAGGGTTCCCGGTAGGAGGCCAGGCTGGCAGACCCCGCGGGCCACCCTCAGCTGCCCGTCCTTCCAGCCGGAAGAGGCAGCCTCCCGGCCTTGCACAAGGCAGCTGGAAAACAATTGAAAATCCATTTTGAAAAAGTCGGTCCCTGCAGAACGAGGAGATTGATATAAGCAATTTCGGGTCTGTCTGAGAACCACGCTGGAGTGTGAAGCCTCCCTAGTGATCAGCATAAGATAAAGGTCTTTTTAGTATAACAATGAGTCATTCGCTAATTTTACAGTTGAGCCCAGGTGAGGAAGCCACAACGGTGGGGGAGCATCGCCCCCCCTTGTGCCTGGCACTCACAGCAGGCGGCAGCGCCAGTTGCTGCTGAGGACTGGTCGCAGGGAGAGTGGAGCCGGGTCCTCATCTGGCAGGGGCACGGGGTGCCCTCCAGGACACTCTGCCTATGCCACCTCCTGATAGACCGTGGGATCAGGTGTCCTGGGAAAGAGCCACAAACTTGGGCTGCAAAGCCTGGTGCGTCCCTGACCCCCAGCTTTGACCTTGGACGTGTGAGTCGCTGCCGCTGAGCCTCCGGCTCTGTTCTGTGGGCGGGGTGTCAGCACACGCACGAGCAAGGCATCCACCAGCAGGACAGTGCCAGCCGGTGCCTGGGCCCGACACAAGCAGGCACGAATCCACGTGCGGGGGGGAGTGGGGTACTGGCAGGGGGCACCTCCCCTCTGTTGTCTGCAGCTGCCCTGCTCTTGGGGCTCTCTTGCTGGTGGTGGTGACCTCTGCCACTCACACTCCTCGCCCGGGGCCCCACAACTGCGGCGGGTGGTGTGGAGGGCAGTCAGGGCCAAGGCTCCCCGGTAAGGAGCAAGAGTCCTGTCTAAAGTGAAGCGGGAGTTCAGCAGTGGCACAGGGCTCGGGGGTGCCTGCCACTCCCCTGAAGAGCAGGCTCTGTCCAGGGCCCTGATTCCTTTGGACCAGGAAGAGGGAAAGGGTGACCCAAGGACAGGGTCAAAGCAAAGCCCGAAGGCTTGGCTGGGGGGAGTTAAATGGTCCCTGGAGCATGAACCTGAATTCACTGCATCTGGGCGCCAGGCGTGCCCCAAACCCGGAGTCTGGTGAGGAAGGAGGCAGCTGTTTGGGAGGGTGGTTTGCACAGCAGCCAAGGAGCTGTGTGTTCCTAGAAGCCGCCGTGCAGGGCGGTTCTGGGTCACACCCACAGCCTGGCGTGGGGAGAGCTGGAAAGACCCTTCCAATGGGCGTCTGGGAGACGACCTTGAGCCGTCAGCGGTGCCGCGGCTTTGCCTGTCCTGCCATCTCCGGTGCTCACGTGTGCAAGCACACACACACCCGCTCACACTCACCTGCGCTCCCAGGCCCCCTGGCGGCCATTCTACCTGGGGGCAACCGTGTCCTCGGGCTCCCAAGCAGCTCCCGCTGCCTGAGCCACAGACGGCGCGCTGGGCTCGCTTTCCAAGAAACCTCACGTGAGAATCTGTTTTATTTGAGTCATTTGTACAGAAACTGCCCCCTGCGCAGGAGTCGAGGGAGGGGAAGGCTGAGCTGGGTTTCATCGGAGGAGGCCCTTGTGGGCTCCAACCAGCCCTGTCCCGGGGTTTGGTGCAGCTTTACCCTGAGCGCCCGGCCTGCAGGGCGTGCGAGCCTCTTGGCGGGACAGTCATTACATGGTCGCTGAACACGTGGGGTTCCCTGCACACGGACTGGCCGAGCAAACCTTCGGAATGGATTTTGGCGTCGTCGCAGCCCAGTCCCCGTACCATGTCCAGTGACGGGCACCGGCCTGATCACCTCCAGGCCTGTCAGCTGCAGAAGGCGCCACGGGGCTTTGGCTGCTGGGGCGGAGGCGAGGATAGGGGAGACAGACGCATCAGAGCTGGACTGGGGGGGCAGGTGCTGTCTTGCGCGGCTGCAGGCAGGCGCCCACAGGGCATGATTGGAGAGGCTGGGGAGGGCCCCTGCTCACCGGCCGCGCCATTGCCATGCCTCTCTGCGTCTGTAATGGGTGTGGAGTGGGCGCTGGGCAGGACTGAAAGGTGGACCCCCTGGTTTTTAAGAACGTAGATCGTTCTCTGATTGGTGCTGGGCCAGGGGCTGGGGGCCCTGCACCAGCCTTTATTACCTCCACCCAGACACCCCCACGGGTGCCCCTTGGTTCTCTAAGGGAGTCTGGTGTGTGGGCTGAGGCCCAGGTGTGCGTCTGGGTCACCAAGGCCATTGCAGGGCCCTGGGGACAAGGGGCAGTGACTAGATTATCACACAGCCTGCTGAGCCCGAGGAAACTTCTCACTGATCTGAGGCCTGAGGCCTCCACCACGAAGACTAGGACGGGTTTGCTCCTGAGCAGGAAGGAGCAGACAGCAGCTCCTGCCTGGGGACAGGGAGCTTTGAAGGGGACAGGGACAAGCTGTGCTTCCGCAAAGGGCAGAGGGTGTGACTTAAGCCTTGACCTCGCTGCTCCCTCCTCCTGGCGGGGAAGCCGTGCGGGCGCATCACAACTGGCTTCTCCTGGGGCAGCAAGTGGGGCAGCTCTCCAGAAGGCGAACTGGGTAAGGACAGGTCAGGGGTTCAGGGCTAGGGTCCTGACCAGGTAAACTCAGAGACAGTGTCGAGAGGACCCGACCACCTTGTGAGTGGCCCCGGGGCTGCAGCTAGGGGTCTCCGGCAGCCTCTGAGGCCCAGCTGCCACCCCTGGACAGCCGCAGAGGTTGTAAGAGAACAGGCTAGACCACAGCCCCTGACTCAGTGTCCTCAGGGCCTGCTAACCCGTCCGAGTCTCCACTGCACGTACTGTCCGCTCACCCGGCCTCTCTGCCGGGTCTGAGCTTCGCGGGGCTGGCTGTGCTGGCTGCTGTGCCCCAGAGCCTAGTCCAGTTCCTGGCTCTCGGGAGACATCGCCTGATGAGTGAGGGAGGACACGGCCTGGCGCCCCCCAACTTCAGATGCCCCCCAGTCCCTGATCCAGCCTCGTCTCCACAGAGGTGACGTTTGCTCCGTCAACAAGTCTCTGCTAGTCTCCCAGAGACCCACACACATAACCTCCCAGTCCAAATATTAGCAGGGCCCCGAGCCAAAGCAGCATATTCTTTGAGCCTGCAGCTGCTGGGGAAGCGGCTGGGATATTCCAGAACAAACCCTTCCGTGCCATGGGGCCTCTGCAAGGGGATTCAGCAGGTGGGCAGAAGCCCTGCCGCCCGAGGGGGTGTATCCCCGCCATGGGGCCGAGCCTCCTGCACTCCAGCCGGGAGCACCCCAAGGCCAGACCGCAAGTCCTGGGGACTCCAGCGGCGCTTCCCAGCAGCAGCCAGGACCCCTGCTCAGGTTGCCTTGCTTCCCAGCTGCCCGCTGTTCTGTTCTCCTCTGCCTCTGGCTTGCCTGGGCCGGGTGGCGCCTCAGCACAGTGCCCGAGCACACTGGGCTGTGGGGCGGGTGCTCTCACTATGTTGGTGCCGCGTGGGGTGGAGGGTGGGGCGGCAGGGACGGCCTGTGGGAGGGCTCACCTCAGGGCTGGGCGCCCGTGGCGGCGGTTCAGTGACCCCACGGTGCAGGGAGTGTGGCTGGTGACCAGCCGGTCCCCCAGTGCTCATGGAGCCTCGCCTGTGACCGTGTCGCCTCAGTGCTTGGCATGTACACGGGAGAGCTGTGACCCCATGAAGGATACCCCACCATGCCCAGGGCGTCCCGACTCCCCTCCAGGGCCTCGAGACGCTGACCTTCAGCGTGGGGAGAAACGTGCCATGTGCCCGGCTCATCTGCGGCTCCTGCCCCGGCCGTGGGCCCGTTTGGAAGGGCGGCTGCAGATGTGTGGGCACAGCAGGACCAGGGGGCAGAGAAGGCGGGCTTCCAAGAGGGTGGGTTCACCCTGTGGGTCCCTGAGCACGCGGGGGGCTGTGCAAACAGACCTGGGACTCGTGGCCGAAAACGACACTGACCTCACGGACTGGAGGCTGGAGGTCGGGACCAGGCCCCGGCAGATGGGGTTCTGGCGAGGGCTCTCGTTCTAGCTGAGGAGGGCTGTGTCCTTGCATGGCCGGGAGGGGTGGTGGCCCAGGGAGGGGGCGTGCCCTCTGCTGTCCCTCCTTAGAAGGCACAGGGGGCCCCACCCTCACAGCCTCATCTAAATGTTGCTCCCTCCCCTCCAAATGCAGTGAGCCTGTAACAGCCACTAAGGCCAGGTGTGGGGACATCCCAGGGGAAGGGATTCCTGGGGCCGTGGGGGCTGGGGCGGCCAGCGGACTGTGGCCCCGCAGCCGTCATCCTTCAGGCAGTGGCCAAAGGCACTAGCCCCTTTTTACAGGTAAGGGAGAGGGGCTGGAGCAGGTCAAGCGAGGCCTTCCGCAGGCCAGGCCTCCAGCTGCCCTCGTCCCCTCGTCCCCTGAGCTCCACGCGGCCCCGGCTGGGCCGGGGAGGCGAGTCCACAGCGGCCCGCTGAGGACAGACGTCCCCTCCGGCTCTCGGAGGCTGGCCGGGGGCGTGAGAGGCCCTTGGCAAGCTTCTCGTGGCTTTGTGTCTGAAACTGCAATTAGCACTTTCCCTAGGTTGCCCACACGATTAATTTTCAGAACACAGATTAATGGAAGCGCGTGTTTAAGTGTTTTGAAAATATTTTCCCTATTTATCTCGATCGGAAGCCAATTACCACCAATGAGGCTAATGAAGACCGAGCATGGATCAGGCCCTTCGGAGAAAGCGCCTGGCGGGGCCTGGCCGGGAAGCTGGGCGTGCGTAGTTCAGAAGCCGGGCACAGGGACCCCAGCCCAGGGCGCCCCCTCCTGCGGGCGGCGGCGCTGAGTGTGGCCCAGAGCTGCACCGTCGTGGCCGCCTCCCCCGCCAGCCTGCAGCCCAGCTTCGCGCTGTTTCTCCCCTCCTGGACCCTGGCGCTCCCTGTGAGCTGATGCCCCGGGGTCAATTTTCTGCACTGCTTTTGTGGGTTCCATGGGGATCAAATTTGCATCTTGGCCTCAGTTTCCCTTGCGATGATGCGGGCTCCCTGCCCACTTCCCGGGGCTGTGGCTGAGCCCCGTGGTCTCGGGGCGGGGCCTGCAGCTCCCGCGGATCTTTCACTCACACACTGGACCGGGCAGGCGAGGGAGGGTCGTGGGCATGAGGGAGGGGAGGGAGCAGGTGTGGGCCGTGGCCTTAGCTGCTGCCCTCAGCGTCCCGGGGAGACTGTCCTCTGAGAGCAAACTCCAGGGAGACCGGGACGTGCGGCTTCCTCTAGGGAAGGGGCGGCTGGGGGGTCCCGTCTCCAGCATCATCACCCCGGAGCCAGAGCCAAGGGTGGCGGAGAGGACCTGGGCACGTGTCCAGCTGCCTCGCTAGACAGCAGACCTGCTGGGTCTCCGGGGTCCTTGAGGGAGGACAGGCTCCCCCGTGGCATGGTGGTCTGGCTGCACAGGCCTCCCTGCACCCCAAACCCCGTCAGGATGGGTCTGGGGGTTCTGGATTGGATACTGCAAGGCAAGATGCCTGTGAGCCACCCCGGTGACTGTCGCTGGGTGAAGAGGAACACAGGCAAGGGACACAGGCCTTGTCTCTTGCAGACGAAGGGAGACCGAGTGCTGGAGAGCCGCTGGCGGGGGCTGCAGGCGCGGGAGCCGGCAGGTGGGGCCGGGAGGTGCGGGGGAGGACTGACTGTTTATGATGACCCTGGGAATGAGCTCGGCCACCCTTGATCAAAAATTAATACCGGGGTGGGTGATGTTGACCTTCTGGGGGCTGCTGAGTGACCCGCAGATGCTGGGGGCAGGTGAGGGGTCGGGTGTCAAAAGTGCTGAGACTGGAACACAAAAGACTGGGGAGGCAGGGCAGGGAGTGCATCAGGCACCCACTCCCACTGTGCCCCTGGGGCTGGAGGGCGCCCCCACCCCTTCCCTCTGCTGGGAGGACTGGGAGCAAGAGGCCTCCCCTCCAGCCTGCACGTCTCCAGGCGAGGGCACCGGGCCTCCCTCACCGGGCCCCAGCCTCACGCTACAACAGGAAGGACCAGAGTGTGGCTCCGGCTCCCCATCTTCCCTCTGCCCCACCCCGTGACCCCCCGGGCCGAGGGGCTAGTGGGGAGTCAGCGATGGCCACAGCTGAGCCTTCGCTCATCCCACTTACCAGGGGCGGAGACGGGCCGCGGCGAGTAGTGCGCGCGTCCCTCTCTGGAGACCTGAGGCCGAGCTGTGGCCCCGGGTAAGCGTGGCAGAGCCAGCGGCTCTTGGTCTCTGGAGGGCACCTCGCTCCTGCCCCACCCCCAGCAGCACCCAGTGCGAGGCGCTCAAGCTGATTCCCCTTCTAGCCGGACAGTGGAGAGGTGAAGAGAATGACCCCGCCCTGCTCTTGACTGCAGGCACAGGTGCCCGGGGGACAGAGAGCGCAGCCCGGAGCTCAGGGTGTCCTCACCAGCCTTTCTCTGTGCCCCAGCGTGTCCCTGGGCGCCCACCTGGCAGGGCCAGCAAGGGCCAGGTGGGCCGGGGCAGCAGCGACCGCTGCCTGCCCCCTGACGGAGGACCGTGCGAGTGCTCCCCCCCCAGGAACCGCGGACCTGGGGTTTCCAGCTTGCAGCCCGTTATCTGCTAAATAACTGCATTGATTTGATGGCTACTATTTGCTAGATCAAGCAGAGGGCCCTGGATGGGGCTGAGTAAGGTCTGATCTGCATAAAGATCATTTAAAAGATTAACTTTCGTGAAAGCCTCAAGCTTTGGCAAATCCATAATTAATCAGGCCGGCCCAGAGCGGCTGGGATTGGGGGTCGGCGACAACTCGTATAAAGAGCAAGGGTGGAAAAAACAGGTAGGGGGAGCTGCTTCGTGCACCACACTCTGGAGGAGTGTTCTGAGAGTCGGGGAAGCGGGAGCTCTGCACTGGGTCATCCTGGTGCTGGGCCCACCGGATTGGCTTGCCCGTGACCTATAAACCAGAGCCGTCGTGAAGCCACCGCGTCCCGGGACCTGAACAGCTGTCCTGGGCGGCGGGCGGAGACTGAATTCGATCCTTAAATCTGGCCTGTGTTGTTAGGAATTGCTCAGGGCAGCTCCAGGGCCTCGGCTCGGCAGGGGCATGTAGAGCCCTTGCTTTCCTTACTCAACGGTCTTAAGCGTCGGCCTCTCATGAGCTGTCCGGGATGAATCTTCCAGAAGCAGAGCGGTGATTTAGAGGTTGGAAGCAGTGGCGTCCCCATCCCTAGGGCCTTGTGAGGGCGCCAGCAGGTGGGGACAGGAGGCGCCGAGTCCCGGAGAGCTGTTTGACCCTGAAAATGAGCTGCGCCACCCTTGATAAAAAAAGTTGGCGCTGGAACGCGGTCGGTCTCCGAGCAGCTTCCTGAGTGACCCACAAATGTCAGGAAAGCTCTGTTCCTATTCGTGCCTCGTGAGCTGCAGCCCATTTAGTCACTAATCTTAAGAGATTACTGCTCAGCTGTTTGGGTTTTGGGAACACGAATGTAATATTGATGAGCCGGTCGTGAGCAATCCAGGCTCGGTGTTCGTGCGGGAGCGGGCCGGGACCACCGAGCTTGCCAGCGTCTCCCGGCTCCGGGAAGGTCTGCGGGGTCTCCGTTGGAATGTGAAGATTTAATACGGGGCTACACAATAATTTGCTTTAAGCTGTATCAATAGTATTTTATTTGGGAACTCGTCGAAGGGAAGTTTTGAAGGTCAAATCCTCCCCAACGCCGAGTGCGTGTGTATTTAATGCTCAGTCTCTGGTCTCTTTCATAATCCTGAGTGGCTTGGCTGCAGATATATTTTTAGCAATGGGAAATTGAATGTCAATTTGAGAAAGCCTCCCCCAGGGTGGCCCCTCCTGCCCTCTGCACACTTTCCTCAGCCCGGAGAAGAGTGATAATCCCAGCTGATCCTCTGGGACGGAGGGAGTCATGCAGTGGAGCCTGAGGATCAACCCCAAGGTGCAATTAGCTCTGGGGTCCAGGGTGTCCCCCAGGCTCCTGGCTCCCCGGCCCTCTCTTCTGATCCTGCCCTCCTGGACAGGACCCCTGGGCGGTGTGGGAGGGGCCTGTCTCGCTGTGCCCACCTCCCACCCACCCGCGCAGCCTCCCCTTCCAACTTAGCACGGACCTGAAACAGTCAGTGCCAGCGGGAAATGTATCTTGTCTCTGGAAGTCTCCAGGTGGCACACACCTGCAGTAGGAGGAGAGGGATGGGGGCCCAAATGAAGCTGTTGCCTCCCATCAGACCCCAGGGGGTGGTGGGGACTGGGTGCTGCAGGGAAGGACAGACTACAGCAGGCGCGGGTCAGGTGTCGGGTGGCCTGGCCCTGGAACGTTCCTGTGCGCCAGAAGGGGGTCCCTAGAGGCAGCACCTGGCCTGCTCCCTCAGCTGCACAGCCCAGCACCTCCCGCAGTGTCTGGGACGGGGTGGCTGGGGGGAGGGGGGTCAAGCTCAGTGAGTACTTGTCGAATGGAGGAGCCCTTGATTCTGTGGGCAGGGGGACCCGAGTGTGTTCCAAGCGCCGCTTGCTGCCTCCCCTATTTTGCAGAGGGCGGTCACCAAACCTGGGGCTGCGGACTCCTACCCCTGCCCCGCTCAGTCACCCGGGGTGGTTCTGCCTCTAGGGACCCCCTTCTGGTGGAAGCCCCTCCCCATTCAGCACAGGACAACGCTTTGCGGTGGAGGCCCAGCCGGGCGCCGGGGGCTCCTCCCCCATCCTCTGTGGCGCCTATTCCGAAGTCACTGAACACTCAGCTCTCCCTCTGCTTCCCCCACTGCCCTCTCCTCTGCACCCCCACATCCACCTGGGGAGAGTGGATCAGTCCTTCACAGCCGTGTTCAAGGGCCTCCTTCTCTCAGAGGCCCTGCACCCGCTACGGGCCAAGGCAGAACGGCCTGTGCAGAGGTGACCCAGAGCTGCCTGTCTCTGTGTGTCTGATGCCCCCGTGAGCCCAGTGCTGGCCCGCAGGGCCTCCATGGGTATCCAGCAAGTGGCCCTTCCCCCGACAGTGACAGCACAGATTCTTCGCCCTCCTGGGACAGGCTGGTGCTTCAGGTCCATGGAGAGACTCTGCCTTTTGAGACAAGTGTTGTCAGGACCTTGGAGCCAGAATGATCTGGGTTCTGACATGAGCCCCGCCACCTCTAGCGTGCGTGTCCTCCAGTGAGTTCTGGACCGCCGTGCACATTGGGCTCCACGTCTGATGAGTGTGGAGTAGTCACATGGTGGTTGTGAGGGGAGATGTGGTAGTTTATGTCAAGCCCTTAGCATAGTGCCCGGTGTGTTGTGAGTGTCCAACACATGGAGACTCTTAGCACAGTGACAAGCATGGTGAGGGGGAGGGTGGTGGTGGTGATGGTGATTGTCACGACGATGCTCGGAGGGGTCATGATGATTACACTGATGGTGATGGTGGTGATGGGGAGGATGGTGATGGGGATGATGATGGTAGGGATGGGGGTGGTGATGATAATGGGGATGATGATGGGGATGATGATGGGGATGATGGTGGGGATGATGATGGGGATGATGGGGATTGATGATGGGGATGATGGTGGGGATGATGATGGGGATGATGGTGGGGATGATGATGGGGATGATGGTGGGGATGATGATGGTGATGATGATGGGGATGATGATGGGGATGATGGTGGGGATGATGATGGGGATGATGATGGGGATGATGGGGTGATGATGGTAGGGATGAGGGTGGTGATGGGGATGATGGTGGGGATGATGGGGATGATGATGGGGATGATGGGGATGATGGTGGGGATGACGGGGATGATGATGATAGGGATGCGGGTGGTGATGGGGATGACGAGGAGGAGGATGGTGGTGGTGTGATGGTGGTGCTGGGGGGGATGGTGGTGATAATGATGGACAGGCTGCTGCTGGCGGGGATAGTGCTCTTGATAACGGGAATGATGGATATGATGGGGATAATGATGATGCTTGTGGGGGTCATGATGTTTTGGGGCCCAGTGAGGCTCCCTACCTTCAGGTCTTTTCGAGCCCATGTGCTCTCTGACCATTGCCAGGCCCTGCTCAAGCTCTCACGCCGCCCCGCCCCCTCCTCTTCTATCCACTGTGCATTTCCCCACAGGAAAATCCACTCTAGAAGGCTCCGTTTCGGCCTGGTGGGCCCGTAAAGGCTCCAAGTGAAATCGTTGCTAAATCCCTGCACTTCCCAGGCCATCAGCTGTTTCCTATTAGTGTTTCACGCATCCCTTTGACATATTTTTATTGTCAGGTTAGAAGAAAATATTCCACTCGTTTGCAACATTCTCATTATATTCCCTTTATAACAATTTCTAAAAGAGAATAAATATAAAATATTTCTCTGTATTGTGGCGATATTTCAGCCTGACTTTAATATGCTGCGTGGTTTTCCAACTCGCAATTCTTCTAACCTTGTGATGACAGTTAAGAAATCTCCAGGCCTGGGAAAACATGTGGATCAATGAGTTAGTGGAAGCACAGGACACTTTATGGGGATTCGGGAGAGCAGCTTTCTGCCGACTCAGAGGTCCGGCTGCAGCCCGGGAGAGAAACCACCCCAGCCACCCGAGGGCCCTCCCCGGGCCGTTCCTGAAAACTCGGGGAAGCCTCCCTGTGGGCTGATGAGCAGCTCCAGGCCCCGGAACCCAAGCAGGAGCTTGGCTGGAGGGGCACGTAGGGAGCCCTTGGCCACCGCCTTTGCCAAGTCTGGCTGCCTCCAGGTGGCCACCGCAGCCTACCCCCTAAGACCCGGTCACTCAGGCACCTAGTTGTCCAGTTTCCCCTCACAGCTCCCACTGTGCCTTCCAGCCCGGAGACGTGGGGGCCCAGACCCCTGCCTGTCCCGGAAATGGCCTCAGCGCCATGCTCAGCAGCCCCACTGGGCACTGGGGGAAGCGGTGCCCGCCTCTGCACTCCTGGGCCGGCCACTTGGAGGAATACCAGGCAGTGAAGTCTGCGGGCAGGTCTCCTTCCCCCGCCACAGCATCTCCCATCTGCCCTGGACCTGTCTGTAGCTCAGCATGCCCAGGGATTTCTTGTCCCCGTGCCCTCCCTCGGGGCTGACCCCTGCCTACAGCACCCCTCCCGCTCTCTAGTCCCACCGGACCCTTGAGCCCCAACCTGTAACCTTTCCTGGTACCTGAATACCTCTGGTCCCCCAACCGCTGAACCCCCAGAGCCCTGGTGTAGGCTCAGGGACCCTCTGCCCGCGCCTCTGGGAGCTGTTCACCCACCAGAGCCAGACCCAGGGGCAGCGACCCCGCCCCGGCCGCCTGCCTCCCTCCACGGCGGCACTCAGGCGATTTACTGGTGCTGGTGCCAGGGGCACGCGGAGCCCAGGTCCCACGCGGCCTGCCGTCGGCTCTGAGAACCAGGCCCTCAATCTGGGCAACACGGGGCCTGCAGCCAGACAGCAAGGCTGAGCCCGAGCGGAGGGGACGGGGGCAGGGACACCGCCACAACAGCTATTGGCCCAGCAGATGCAGAGCCTGGGTCCTCTCTCCTTTAACCCCTGCCCTACCCTGGAGCTAGGCACACCTGCTCTGCAAACCAGAAACAGCCCCAGGGAGGGTACATGACCTTCCCAAGGTCACACAGCCGAGAAGTGTGGAAGCCAGGATTTACTCCAGCACAGCAAAATGGAGTCCTGGGAGCTCAGTCAGGGTGTCTCCAGCACCCCCCAGAGGACCGGCTGGGTAGGAGGCGTGTCCTGGAGCCCCTGGGGAGACGGGCACATGCGTGGCCACCCCCTCGCTGGGAAGAAAGACCCAGCGGTGGGTCGGTGGGTGCCGCCGGGGGCGAGAGGGCCAGGCCAGGGGTGGTGGCAAGGGCCAGGCTCGCTGCCGCGCCCTGTCAGGGTCACGGCCGCCACCGGGAGCCCCTCCTGAGCGGGTCCTCAGAGAGCACCTGCTCCCTCCTTCCCATAAAGCGGCACCTTCTGCTGTCTGAGTTCCAGGCAGCCCAGCAGAATTTGCTGTCCCCTTGGCCCCGCGTCTCCTGTTATCTCTATCCAGGGCCTCTGCCATCCAGCCGCCCCGGGAGAGGATTATTTATGGCCTTGTTTATTTCACTCTGCAGGAGATGCCCAGGCTGAGTCCCATCGGGGAGACAGGTGGCTGTGGGCGGGCGCCCGGCCCCACCAGGGCCTGCCTTCTCGTGTTTACCTGGACCAGGACCAACCCCCCGGGGGTCTCTAGACCCAAGAGGCTCCCAGCCCTGGGGAAATGAGTCCCCGTTTTCCAAGGGGCGGGGGAGTGGTCATTACCGGAGAAGCAGCCAGTAGGGAGATGCACCCCCACAGCACAGGGGTACCTAGAGGCCATGACAGTCCCTGCCCAGGGAGGGTGGGGCCCCGGGCTGCAGAGGGGCCTCCTGGATGATCTACCCAGGGGCCCTGAGCCCATGGCTTCTGGTGGGGGGGGGCCGGAAGCCCCTGTGCTCACAGCATCGGCCTGGTCCTGGCTGAACTGGACTCTGCAGAGGGGCCCTCTCAACAGCGGGGGGCCTCACAGGCACAGAGGAGGGAGCTGGGAGGCACCCACATCCCGCGCCCGCAGCTGCCAGCCAATTTGCAAGCAGGAGAGGGAGGCTCGGGGCTTCTTAGCCCATTATTTATCGAGTAGATTCTCGGCTTCCAGCACAGCCTGGTATGAATACTGATTGGGGAGATGCCCTCCCCTCTTCCCCCAGGCCGACCAGCCAGGAGCTCTCTAAGTCATTAGGGAGGTGGGAGAGGGCCAGGCGGGGCCCCAGAGAGGATGCCCCAGGAGGGGACCATGCTTGAAATTGAGAAGGACCCAGGCAGAGCTGCAGGGCCTTGTCCGCAGCTCCGACAGCAGCCGGCATCCGGCGCCCCTCCCGGGCCCGCCCCAGGGAGTTCTAGAATGCTACAGCAGCCCAGAGGATTTCTGACGTCCCCTCTCCTGGGCCCAGCGTGGGGCTGGGCTGCAGACCCTTCCTGTCCATCAAGCAGGCTAGCAGCCCGGGGCCTAGGGAGGCTGGGGCCTGCGGATGGTAGGGGCACAGGCCTGGGGCTCGAGGAGCCGGTGTGCATGGGCGAGGGTCCTCCAGGCAGGTCTGACCCTTCAGCCAGCGCCCCCACCCGATGTCCAGATCCATGGGACAGTATAAGTCCGACTCCTGGAAGTTGCTCTCGGCCCACAGGCCCGCGGCATGTAAGGGTCACCTTAACCCCAGCGGTTGATCTGGTTCCCACACTGACTCTTACTGACACGCAAGTCCCCGCCTTCCGACCTGGGGAGGTGCTGGGCCGGAGGTCCCTGTGGGCAAACGGGACGGGCATGCGGAATGTGGCGGGGAGCCGAGGGCCCTGCCGACCTGGCGGGGGACAGGCAGGTGAGCCTGGGGCTTCCAGGCACTGTGCCCTGTCAGCCACCTGCCTCCTGGACCCAGGGCACTGCAGTGTCTCCCCAGGTCCCTGTCAGCCCCTCTGCCACCTGAATGGCTCCGACCAGCGGGGCCAAGAGCAGAGAGGGGAAGCGGGCAGTGTGGGCTTGGGGGCCCTCCAGCCTCCCAGGCTCTGGGCTGAGGCTGCTCTCCGCAGTCCCCCCGACCGACGTGGTCCCTCCCCAGGCCACAGTCCCTGAATATGGTCTCATCACGCTCAGGCTGTCTCCACCCTGCTCAGGCTGCCTCATAAACACCGGACGGGGGGCTGGGAGGAGAGGCGTCACCTGGTTCTGGAGGCCAGAAGTCCAAGATCAAGGCGTGGGTCTTTCTGAGGTCTGTGAAAGGGTCTGTTGGGTGCCTCTCGCGGCTTCTGGCAGCGGCTGGCATCTTGGCATCTTGTGAAGCACCTCCCTGACCCCCTGCACCTCTGCTGGCTTCTGTGTGTGCACAAGGACCCGGGCGGCCCTGGCAACGTCACTTTAACTCAGCAATGACCTCTTAAGTGGCCCCTTTCTTAGGTCCTTTCTGGGGCCTGGGGCTTCAAACGATCACACGCCTCTACCTTCTAGGCCAAGCAGCAGCCCCCGGCCTAGGAGACCCCCAGCCTGGGTCTGGGTTGAGGGCTCTGACTGGGGACTCTGCACCCCCAGAGGTCACTTATCGTGGAAGTCCTGTGGCCTCAGCTTCATTCATTCACTCATTCATTCCTTTGCTCATTCACTGAGCACGTACTTACGGGGACAGCAGGAGCCGGGTTCTGCACTGGACCTTACTTTCTAGGTGGAGTTAGACCCCGAAAAAGGGGCAGGGGAAGATTGAAGTCACCTCAAGCGGCCTGAGAGCTATGAGTGGACTGGCACCTGCAGGGCCCTCGCGGGCGGGACTCAAGCTGAGTCTGAGGAAGGGTGTGAAGGACCACAGAGAGTGTCACGGGCCCTGGGGTGACAGAGGCCTGGGTGGGGGTGTGCAGGGGTGAGGCAGGCGACAGAGGAGCCCACCGAGCTGGCAGAGGGCAGAGGGAGGTGTCCCTCTCCAAGCGGAATGCACCATCACGGGTGTGCCTCCCGGTCTGACGCGGACGCCAGCATCAGTTGGACGTCTGGCGGGCACCTCCATGCGGCCCCTGTCAGTGCCCCTTCCCTGTCAGCACCCCTGCTGGGCCACTCCCCACTCTGGCAAGATGTGGCCAGGCCAGCGCTCCTGCGGGGCCTCCCGAAATCAGACCCCCTTCAGATCTCTGATGAGGCCCTGGAGGTCCAGCTTTGAGCTTGAACTGCCCCCAGGGGTGGGGTGATTAGGGGCAGGAACACAAGTGGGGAGGCCTCCAGCGGCCTTGAGCCCTTGTGGTGGGGGAGGGGGGCGAAGGAAGGGAATGAGCCCTAGACTCGGCCTTTGGGGCTAAGACTGGGTGTCTGGGACTTTCCGAGCTCAGGACCTGGCCCAGCCACACCAGCTGCGTTGTGCACATGAGCACATCACTTGGCATCTTGTGCCTTGGTTTCCCCATTTGTAAACAGGGAGGCTCAAATGAATTCTGAGTTCCCGTTGCAGAACATCTCTAGAATTCTGGGGGGTTTGTGGAAGCCCCGGAGGCCTGGCTCACGGGCAAGCGGGGGAAGCAGCCCTGCTCCGGCCACACATACTGGGTACCTCCGCCGCGGTGCAGGCTCTGTGCCCCCTGCGTCCCGCCCGGTGTCTCCCGCTGCCTGCGCCACCACCCGGGACAGCCTTCCGGTTCAAGGCCGGGATGCGTGCGGCTGCCAGTGCTGTGAGCGGGGCGGGGCGGGGACCTGAACTGGCCGTGCCCTGAGTCCCTGGTCTGCTGCAGGCCGGGAGGCAAACAGGAGCCTGCCTCCTCCCCTCCGGCCTCCTTGGGGCCTGGGGGCGGGCAGCAGCAGGAGGGAGGCCTGGCCGGGCTGGACGGTGGCCCGGAGGGAGCGCGGCTTCCAGGGGCCCAGGGTGCCTGTGAGGGCTGCATCTCGAGCGCTTGCTTGATTACGCCACCGAGAGTGGATGTATTTTTTAATAATCTGTTTCCAAAATTAGCCTTTCTGTGTATAGCAGCGATCACAAACAGCAGGAGACACTCTTTTTCACCTGTCAGTGGTCGACGTTTGTTTTCCTTCAAGAGCGTACGAGAGGAGGGTGTGAGACGCAGGGGCTGGAAGCTGGGGAGCTCAGGGCTGGGGGGCTCAGGGCCGCCCCTTGTCCCGGTCCTATGGCTAAGGAGGCGCAGGTGACATCACCCCTCTGCACCTCCAGGTCCTCAGCTGGAAAGCGGCGGTGGTGACAGTGATTCCGGGAACTAGTGTAGGAGTAAAACAGTTGACGGCCACGGGGTCACCTGCCCAGTAACGCTCCGTCTTCCATGGCACACCCCTCCCCGCCGCCGGCTTTGGAAGCTGAGCCCAGCTGTCTGGTCCCGTTGGTCTGAAGTCCTTGTCTTTACCACTTATCCCTTTGCTTTGTTTGTTTTTTTTTTTTAAGATTTATTTATTTATTTATTTATACAAGCGCGGGAGGGTGAGAGAATTCAGCAGAGCCAGAGCGGGGAGCAGAGCAGGCAGAAGGACGAAGTACACTGCTGAGGGGAGCAGCGGGCGGCAGGAGAGGTCTGCCTGCCATGCGGGACCCTCCTCCGGTGGCCGGGGGGCAGCCGGGGATTGATCCGGCGCTGCAGAGGCCACGGGCAGCTTCGCAACCCAGCGCTCAACCGCTGCGCCACCGGGGAGGCCCCACTTATCCCAGGGCTGCTGTGCAGGTGGAGTCAGCACCGTGGTGCCAGGTAGGGCCGAGCTTGGCGGCCAGGAGGAAAGCGGCTCACACCTTTGATTACCTTGTTCATCAACAGGACACGAAGCAGCCAGTCCCGCCTGGGCCAGGAGGTTCTAAGTTTTCCTGGCTGGTCCCACCCGCTCAGGCAGAGTAACTCTCCAACAAGCTGCCCCTCCTCCTCCCACAACAGCGTCCTCCTCCTCCTCTTAGAACAGGCCAGCGCCCCCTGCTCCCCACAGCAGGGTGGGTCCTGCCTGTGCTGCCCACCGCCTCCCACCGTCCAGCTGAAGGATAGACCCAGACTCTGCAGAATCAGGGTCCTGGGAGGCCTTGACTCCAGGAGCTTGGGAGGGTCACCCCATGGCCTCCCAGGCCTCTCTCAAGCCCCTGTCTTTGGAACCCCAGGACTTCACCGGCTCTGCCCTCACCCCTCGTGTTTCCTTGGTGAAGTGCTGACTGTCTGGTTTCTACTCCCCGTTTCTTTCTGGAATCGTCTACATCAAAGTGAGGTCCCTTATGTTCGGCGTTCAACAAGGCTGTGGTGATTAAGCACTTAAATTGATTAATCAAATTTCCTGTGATGAGAACTACTGTCATTCATTAATCTGAGCGGGATTATAAATAAGAGATGGCAGATACAGGAGACGGGCGTGTTGACAGATCGCTGCCGCGGCCTGAATCACAAGCAGGGCCTGCTTCCGGAGGGCTTTGGAGGCAGCAGCCCGGGGACGGAGCTTCCCTAAAGACAAAATTAGACTGAGATTAAAGCATCCCCATTTTAATAAAGAAATAGGCTGAGCTCAGCGGGGGCGGGGAGGTGTGGTTCTGCATACCAATGGCCGTGATTCCTGGTGGCAGATTTGGGGGAGCAGATCTGCCCCAAGCACACACCAAAGTGGTCTGAGGACAGACAGAGCGGCCCTGGGTTCAAATCCCGTCTCCACCGCTCGCCTACTGTGCGCTCTGCTGAAGTTCTTATCTCCCTGGTGAGAGCAGGCAGCTCCGCTGAGGTGTCGCTAAGATGAAGAAAAGTAATGCCTGGGGGTACTTTTTATCCACCTACTGTGAGCTGTGAGCACCTGCTGTGTGCCAGTGCCATGCTGGCATTTTGCAGGGAACAAGGTGGGCGAGGCCCGGCCCTCCCCGCCGGCTCCCCACCCTGGGCAGGTGTTCTTTGGGGAAGGGGAGGGAGCTCCTCCTGGACTCGGGGGCGTCCTACCAGCCGAGCCTCCCACGGCCCCACCTGCCCAGGCGCCATCTTCTCTACCTTGGGGGACTCCGTTAGTCCCTGGTCTTCCTCACCCCTCCCGGACCACGGGCTCCCCGATGTCTGGCTGTGTGGTGCTCCCAGCTCAGGCGCACTGCGTCCCCACCTGGCCAAAGCCACCCGACCCCTAGCCCCCAAGGAGGCCCGTGGCCTCCTGTCATCACCCAGGCACAGGGCGGCGGCCCCGTGTGCGCCATGGCCTGGTGCCCGCCTCCCCCGACCCAGGCCCTACCGCGTCCTCACCCCCATGTGGCTGCTGGCTCGTGGCGACCCAGCAAATGCTGTTGAGCTCATGGGTGCCGAGCCAAGAGCCTGGACGTGCCGTGGAGGTGGTATCTCCACACCAGGGAGAGCGGCGGTGGAGAAGTGCCCAGCCCCGGGCATCCACATGGGCCGAGTCTGGTGAGGAGACCAGACCCCTGGGCAGTGACAGTTACGGGGCTTGGTTTGGCTCTGGCCCTGCCTTCCAGCAGCCCCGGGGACAGGCAGATGATGAGTGGGGGAGCATCTGGACGGGGAGCCCTTGGCAGGGTGCAGGGGCTTTCTGGAAGGGCTGAGGCCAGCACTGGGTTTTGGCGATGCAGGAGCTGGGAACGAGGGGGGCGGGGCCCCCAGCGGAGCTGTGGGCATACACAGCCGCTCCTGCCCCTCAGGTCAGCACACCTGTGCCCCCCCACACCCTGCCCCTGTCTCAGGCAGCCTCTGCGGGCCGGTGCCCCCCAGGCACCAGCCTGGACACCAGCCAAGGGAGCCTCCCGGCTTCTTTCCCTGGGCCTGTGGCTCCCGCCTTGCGCTCCCTCAGCCAGTCCTCGGAGCCCAGGCCTCCGGAGCAGAGCCCTGGCCCTGGCGGCGCGGGTGGTACGGCAGGTCCCCCCTTGGAGGAAACCCACTGGTACTCAGTGAGATTAAAACTATCACTCCTTGCTGAATTGGCCTCTTCCACTGTTTTGCTAAATAATTAAAGACCCCTTATTAAAAGAGTTACCATCTTAAAAATGTCAGCGCTTCATCCGTCATGTCCTTCCTCGGGCAGGCGGCCTGGGGCCGTGTCCGGGCCGCCTGGCTGGGGAGAACCCTTGCTGGGGCACCCGGGGTGGCCTCGAGGGGGTTGGGACGACCCGCTCTGGGCCCAGAGTGGGGGCTGCTGGGCATCAGGTGGCTCGGCCTGGCCCTCTCTGGCACTGCTTCTCCTGCTACCTCTGAGCAGATTCAGAGACTCCAGAGGGAAGGGCTGGCAAGGCAAGGCTGCAGCCACTTTCCACCTCCGCCCAGCCTGTGTTCTGCCCGTGGCTTTCCTTCTTCCGGGCCCAGGCTGGGCTGGGGCGGATCAGCCAGGGAGGGCGTGGTTTCTGCGATGGAGGAGCTCCCCGCGCGCGGAGGGCGGACAGTGGACTGAGCCTGGAGAGGCTGGGAGGTCTCGAGCAGGTGTGCAGAGGGGTGAGGGAGGGCAAGGAAGCACCACATAACTTTGCCCGCGACAATCAGCCCGATCAGAGAAGGGGTGTGTGTGTGGCACCCTGAAGGTCAAACTCAAGTGCACAGAGCTTAGAACAAGGTTCCCCTCAACCCTTCAAACACAAAGCAGCTGATGTAAAGACTTCAGAGTGTGCACTACATTCAGGAGTTCATTCAACAAACAGTTGGCATCTGCTGCATGCCAGAAACCACACCGGGCCCCGAGAAAGAAAATGAGGGCACCTCGTAACGCGCGCGGTCTGGTGGGGGACAGACTCGAACTAGCCCGTGATGCTGAGCACAAGCAGTGACCGCTGTGGCCGCAGAGGGAGGTCACTTCTGCATGTGATGGAGAGGGAGAAAACAGCTAAGCAGGTTTTGAAGGATTCGCCCGGCTGCCCTGGAGACTCAGAGCAGCTTGCGTGACCCGACAGCGGGGCGTGGAGGGACAGCGCCGTGGTGGGAGCAAGGAAAGGACTGGGGAGTGGAGGGAAGGGCCTGGGTCTCCCAAGGGGAGGTCCAGAGTGCTGGGAAATGAGCACTAGAACCTTCTGGAATGATTCAAGCAGGGAAGGAGGCTGCTTGGAGGCGTGATCTCGGCAGGTCCCGTGGAAATGGAAGGCGGCAGAGCGGGTGAGGAGGGGAATTGTGTGGGCTGTGGGCTGTGCTTGAAGGGCTGGTCAGCAGCGTGACCCTACTTTCCCTGGCGGCCTGGGGGTGAGCCCCGCCAGAGCCTGACTCCCCAAGGAAACCATGGCCCTCTAGTGAGGGGGCTGTCCCAAGACACCTCTCAGGGCGGAAGGATTTAGTCACCCCTGGACCAGAAGGCACAGGCCCCTGCAGGGCCGCCAGGCAGGTCAAGGGCTTGACCTTCAGCTGGACCCGACCTTCCGCCACACCCACCCTCGTGTGGGAAGAGTGCGCCACATGGTGGGAATTTTCAGGTCTTCCCAGAAGGTTGTAGCGGCAGGAAGGCCCAGAGCAGCTTCTCTGTGATCGGGCAGACGGGCAAAGGAGAGTCCTGGAGCCCTGGGTGGCTGTTCAGGCTTTTGAGCTTTACCAGGGACACGGCAGGCGGGCGGGGGGCGGGCGAGTCTTCACCCTTTCTGGGCTCTTCGGTGTTCTCTTGTCTCGTTCTCTCTCTTCTGCTCCTGTCCTACTCTTGGTTCCGCTCCCGCGCCGCCGCCCTTATAAGCCCTGTCTCAGCCCAGGTGCGCCCACCTATGCAGGCCCACACCCAATCCAGGTGTCCCCCAGGGGGCGTGCAGGCAGCACCACAGGGATCCATCATTAATGCTAATGGCGGGAGGGCAGAAGAGCCTGATGCTTCCTCGCTTACCCTACGAAGGTGCGAGGTCCCCTTCCAGGAGGAAAGTCTGCTTGCTCTGCTACCGATAGGCCGGTGAGGACCGGGGAGTAAGGCCAGGCGGTCACCCCACCTCCGTCCCGCCGGGGTGCCAGCTGGGCCTGGACTGACACGCGCCTTCGGCGTCCAGCCGGTGTCAGGAAGGGGACTCCTGGCGCCCTGAGCCCCTCCTGTTCCCGCCTCCGCCGGGCCAGGGCCACCGGGTCCCCCCGGGACGAGCTCTTGCTTCCCGGCCTGGAAGGCGGAGGAGCCGCTGGAGAACCAGGCACCCCACAGGTCCCGCAGCTCCAGACGATTCCCAGCTCGCTTCCGCCCACCCGCTCACCTTGCTGTCGGCAAGAGTTAAGTTTTAATGAGAAAAGAATTTCTCTCCGGAATATTGAGTATAATTAAAACTCTGCCGTGGGAAAAAAAAAAAATAAAAAAAAACCAGCAAACACTGAAAGCACCGGAGGAAGTGAGAATGTTAAAGCACAACCCCCATTTTCCTCTCCCTACGACATGGATTATTAAGTCAGGTTTGAAAAAGTTCCTATTAAATATTTAAATATCTCATTAAATATTCATCATCTCAAAAATTGCTTCCTAACAGATCCTTAGGTAAATACAACAATATTTGATCACAAAAGCTGCGAGGCCTGACGGAGGCTCAGAGAGGCCGAGGCTGTCGGGGGCCGGGTTCCCACAGGTGCGGAGTCCCCACCCCGGGTAGCACCCCGGCAGGTGCCTCCCCAGCGGGGCCGCGGGTGGGGCCCAGGGTTTGCGGCTGGACGCTCCGGGGGCAGGGCTGCTGGCGCTGCTGTGCCCCAGTCAGGCTCTGTTGCTGAGCGGCCCCCCTGCACCCACAGGGGCCGGCTTCCCGGGGGGCTGGCCCTGCCCCCGCCGCCATGGGAGGGTCGGGAAGGGACTGTCAGACCCGCCGAGGCTGGCTAGAGACCCCTACGGTCCCTCCTGGGGCAGTGGGGGACTGTTCCCCAAGGCTCTCGCAAAGTGTGCCCTGGCCCTGCCTCCCCTGGCGTGGCTCTCTGGTCCACCCAAGTGGAGTCTCCATGGGCAGCACCTGCTGGGGTCCCCCGCCCTTTCCTGCCTCCCAGGCGCTGAATCTGCGGGAACTTCTCCAACTGGGCATTCCCACCCCAGTGCTGCTGGCGTTTGTGCTGGGTCATTCTTTCTCAAGGACGGGGGTGGGGGGTGGCTGTCTTATGCATTGTAGGGTGTGCAGTAGCACCCCTGGCCCCTACCCACTAGCTGCCAGCACTGGCACCCCACCAGTCAAGCCCCTCTAAAGGGAACCAAACATTACGTGCTCCTGTGGGGCGAAATAAAACCCAGGGCGAGACTGCTGCTGTGCAAACGCTTGCCAAGCTGGGATGGCTGGCAGTGGCGGGGGGCGGGGGGTGCACAGCGGAGGGGGGCTGCAGGCGGGAGGGAGGGGCCAGTCTTGGGGGAAATGTTGCCTGGGTGTGGAAGCTAGTGGGGAGGTGCTGAGCACGGGACAAGAGTTCCCAAGGGGCATCTTCCCTGAAGATATTGGGGTGCTGCCTCCACTCCTCTCCCTGTTCCTCCTCCCTGCCTTGGCCCCCAACCTCACAGAGCCCTACTGGGGGCCAGCAACACAAAAGCCCTGTCCCTCTCCACCCAGGCTCCTGACCACCCCGCAGCCCTTCCCTGACCCTGCCTCCCCCGAGCCCCTTAAAGCCCTTCCCAGACTCATGGGGCAGTGGGGTAGGCGCTGGACTGAGGGGTGCAGTCCTGGACTCTGCTTATCTCCACCGGACCCCAACATTCCCCTCAGTCCTCGACTGAACAGCAGGCGCAGGCCTAGCCTAGAGGTTCACCAGGGGCTGCCCACCTCAGCATACTCTAGTAGTTGGGGGTGTCCCTGAAGCCTCCCCAATATGAATGCAGCACTCAGAGGGCAGGGTCTGCATCATCTTCTCCCTCATAGGGAGAAGGATGGAGCTGATGTGGGGGCCCCAAGACTGGGTTTAAGGAACCACCCTACATCCCGGGCCAGCATTCACCGCTGTGCTGGGGGAGCGGGTCTCACACAACAGACGCTTGGGCCAGGAAAGCTAAGCCATTCACCCAAGGCCACATGTACCATGAACCCAGGCTCCCCCGGCTTCCCCTGGGTAGGCCAGGATGCCACCTAGAGCGCCCGCTGCAGGACAGGCGTGGGCACAACCCAGCCCTGTGACCCTGGCACTTCACAACTGGGACCTCAGGGAACATGGCCCCTCTCTCGAAGCAGCTCCCTAGTGAGAGGGCCCTGGACACCATCGCTGGCACCAGCAGGGGGCGGTGGGGGGGCACCTGCTGGGTAGTTCTTGCCATCCGAAGGCCAGTGTCCTGCTTGGGGAGACGAGCCAAGGGTGAGGTCCCAGGGTCAGCCCGTTGGGGATGCAGCCTGCTCAGCGGCCTCCGGCACTGACTTCGAGGCCATCATCTGCAGGCCGTGGATCCGAGCCCCTAGGGGGTGTGGACGGTCCCAGCCCTCTGTAAGAGGAAAGCTAGTGTAATGGCAGGAGGACACGGAGCAGACGTGTGCATCATCTTCTATGCACACGGAGCAGACGGGTGAAGGAGGAGTCTTGGAGTCCTCAGTGGCTTTTCAGGCTTTTATTGGGATTTACCAGGTACACGGCAGGCAGGGGTGCTGGGGGGCCGGGAGGCTGGGCTCTGCCCAGGCTCTCACTCTACCTGGGCTCTCCAGCGTTCTCTGGTGGCCTTGTTCTCTGCTGCTCTCGTGGTTCTTCTGGCGTCCCCGTGACGCCGCCCTTAGAAGCCCAGTCTCAGCCCAGGTGAATCCCATCTCCATATGCCCACACCCCACTCCAGGTGCCCGCCATCAGGCATGCGTTCGGGACTGCAAGGATCCATCATCTATCCTGATGGCGGGAGGGCAGAAAGCCTGATGCTTTTTCACTTACCCTACAGCCATCCTCTGCGAATTCTGCCTCGTAGGGTCATTGAGGACCATGAGGGGTTGTGGGCCACGGGCCTGCGTGCAGGGATCTCTGTAGGCATCAGCAGCCGGGACACAGACAGAAGTCCAGGGCGATGACCCGGGTGGCTGAGCTGGACCAGAACGTTGACCCCTGCAGCCAGGGGGCCAGCAGGTGCCGAGGCTCCGCCCACCACTGTGGCCTCAGCGCTCTTATTCTTGGCCTTGTGAGCAGCCCAGATGCAGAAGTGGAGACAGGTGGGACTGCATTTCCCGCAGGTGCCCCGGGCAGCAGGCCCCGCCCCTTCCCGCTCTGCCTGGGAGATTCAACGCCGCCCTGTGCAGGTTAGCAGCATATTGGATTCCAACGAGTCATATTTTAACGCTCCGAATAGTTGCAGGCGACAGAAAACCTGTTTCTTTCCCATTTTATACATCCAGGAAATTTGTACCACATGCAGCCTGCATGTCATTACGCACTTTAAAATATTGCATGCTCTCCTGCAGAACCCGCAGATCCATCACACTGCGGATAAAACACGGGGGTGGGGTGTGGGGAGAGAGTCCCTCCAACAGGGCCCCCGCGAGAACAGCTAAATCCAGGGTGCCTGCCTCTTACCAGTAAGAATGGTGCTGCCGCCCCCACCCCTGAGGCTCATCTCCCGGAGGCTGAGGGACAATCTGTTATTTCCCCAGGGAGGATGGGAAGGTGCTTGCTCTGGAGAAGCAGGTGTAATTGCAGAGGCGCGGGCTGGGCATCGTGTTAATGGATGTAGGAGCTGGGGCTGGGCGGCAGTGCGCCATGCTGAGCCTCAGGACCTCCCCCCGACTGTGCTTAGGCTGCAGGCCAGGGAGACCACCCCTCCTGCCTGCCAGCCAGCCCCTTCTCCCCTCCTGGCTCCAACTGCGAGCCGTTTGCATTCATTCTCTGCACACCGCACCTCTCAGAGCCGCGGGGACACTTTGGAAAGCAGATCTCTAAGCTCCAGATTGGCCGTGGCTGCCTGGCCGGCCAAGAACAGCCCTGCCCCTAGGCTCACCCTGCACCAGAGTGGGGGGCTCCTTCCCCGAGGCACCAGCTGGTCCCCCTGGAAACTGCCCTGGGTGGTCTAGACTCTGCCCAAGGGGTGCAGAGGCCAGTAAGCTCCTCCCTGCTAGAACCTCAGACTTGGGTCTCCCCATGCCAGGACTGGGGAGACAGAGAGGCCTGTGAGGCCAGGCTCCTTGAGAAGTTTTACAGTGGGGAGGGAGGCAGCCATTCTTCCCTTCGAGAAGCCTTGTCAGTGCAGGCTCCTTGCAAGCCGGGGGCAGGGCTGGCAGACAGCGGAGTGGGGCGGAGGGGAGAACATCTGTTCACCAGGCCCCAGGGGGGCCGAGTCCCCTGCCCACCCAGATGGCCCATCAGCCCCCAAGTACCTGGCCCAAGTACCTCCTCAGAGCCAGGCTTTGGACAGACATGGCCAGCAGGAGGGGGCGGGTGGAGAGGAGAGGACCGGCAGAGTGGAGAGTCCAGTCCCTGCCTGGGAGGGGTGGACAGCACTGTGGGGAAACTCAGAAACTGGACAGAGTGGACACCAAGGGAAGAGCAGCACCCACTCAGGGGCTGGGACTTGGGCAGCCAGCGCTGGACAGGAGCCATTTGCATGAGCCATTTGCATCTTGGGGACAGGGAGCTCCCCGGATGAGGGCCCCAGAGGACAGGCCTGCTCTGCCTGGCCCCCATGGCATCCCAGCACCTGGAACAGGCAGGCCCCGGCAGGTGAGGGAGCTCAGGTGTCCCCTGGGCAGGGGCTCTCCTAGCCAGGCCCTTTCTCTTCCACCCTCCACGTTCTGGAAGCCGCAGCAGCTTCGCCAGGGATTGGGTGCAGCGGGTCCCGGTCCCTGGCCTGTGCCGGGGCCCCCGTACAGGTTTGCTTTGGTTTATTAATTGAGGTGACATTCACAAAACATGGAATTAACCATTTTCAAGTGAACAATTCCCAGGCGTCTGGTACATTTGCAAGCCTCCATCTAGTTCCAGAATACCCATCACCTCAAAGGAGAGCTCCCGTGCACCCCCAGACCCTGGCACACCTGCTCTCTCCACGGGCTTGCCTATCCCGGCCTCTCCAGACCAACATGTGCTGGCCCTGGCCCCGCACACCAGCCACCACCGCTGCCTCGCGCCCGGCTGAACCAACACTCCCTGGCGAGGCCCCGCGGGCTCAGGTGTCACCCGTCAGGGACAGGTCACGGGCCGCTTCTTCTGCCCTGACTCGGGGGTGCACGTACTGGAGAGGCTGTTTCTGGCCCCTTGGGGACCATCCTCCGAGGCATGGCAACTGCTCGGACATAGGCGGATGATGTTGGGCTCTTTTGAGGAGCGGGCCACGGGGTCTTGGCGAGTTTCAAAGTAGATTTTGACTGGGCTTCCAGCTGGCACTCTGCCAGCTGCGAGGACAGAGGGCACATGCCCTCCCCGGGGCAGGCCAGGGGTGGGTGGCATTGTTGAGAAACAAGGAGAGAGACAGTGGGTGCCACTGAAAGTCTGCACCTCCTCCTGGGGCCGGGGAATGAGGCCCAGGGCAAGGTTTGTGGCAGAGAAGTCTCAAAGGAAGGGCGGTGTCTTGTCCAAAGTGGCACAGCCTCTGAGTGCCAGCCTTTCCAGCTGCACCAGGCTGCTGGTTAGTCACTACCTAAGCCTCACTCGCGTGGCATGGTTATTGCCATTCTGCAGACCAATGCGGCTCGGGGTCCTGGTGACGCAGCCAAGGGGCCTGACGCTGCTAAACGCCTCCCGAGCCCCGGGGCCATCCCCGCTGCACTCACAGGCACCGAGCGGCCCATGAGGCCGTCCCCGGATGCACAGGGGACCTCCACACATGCTCCCAGCACATTTGCTTTCAGGGTACAGGGCAGGGCTGGGCGGACCCCGCTCGGAGCACCCCAAGACCCCAAGTCGTGGCTCTCGGCCCATCCCGGCCTCTCCTTGGCCGGGATCTGCCCTGCCGGTGACGGTGGCAGGCGTTTCTGACCTGACCCCAGCTGGGTGGCCTGGCGTGGGGCGTCCTCTCCGCCCAGCACTCTGCCCTGCTGCCCTCTCTCTTGTAGGGATGGTTTTGTGAACTTGCGAAAAAATCAGGAAAAGGCCGGTCCCCCCTGTCCAGTCCATTAATTCTGCATGCTCAGGCCCAAATTAACCTTGGCAAGACTTGGAGAGGAGAGAGTAATTCTAACCTTAAAAATCTGCTGATTAAAGCTGGTTTCAGGAATTCGATTCCACTTAATGTCTTGGCGGGGAGCCCAGCCGCGCATTAACAGAGCCACAGACTCGTCCTGGCATTTCCCTTCACCTTCTTCATAAACAAAACCCCATCCCTGTTTTAAGCAAGTGTCCTTCCCCGGACTCCCTGGCCACGTCAGCTGCGCGTGGGGACCGGAGGGTGTCAGCCGCCTGGTGGGCCGTGCCGGGGGCGGGGGCCGAGGGATTCCAGCGGCTCGGCTCGGAGAGAGCTGAGCAATCACAGCCCAAGGCCCTGGACGCCCGGCCTGGGGGCTCCCAGCCCCTGAGTGCCAAGCAGGGCGGGCGCTAGAGAGAGGCCGGTTCCCGGGCAGCCCTGGCCTTTGTGCCGTCCAGAATGGCCTCTGGGGGCTCCGGGAGCTGCCCCTGCATCTTAAGCCCCTGTGGGGGGTGACCCTGGAGAGGGCCGGCTCCCTGGGTAACCCCTGGCATCCCAGGACACAGCTGGTCCACAGAGGCCCAGGTCCTGCCACTGCTGACACAGGCAAAGGCCGTTGAGAAGCAGTGGTCTGAGCAGGCCGCGGGGCAGAGGACGTCAGGCAAGAGGAACCCGCTGGGCCCATTTTCCTCATCAGGGTCCTGGGTGCAGGGGCACCTGGTGCACGGGGCGGGGGTGAGGGGCCTCAACAGCTCCTGGTAGGAGAGGGGAGGAGAGGCCAGAGGCAGATGGGGCCAGTATAAACTGTTTCCAGAAGATTCCACCCACTTGGCACAGCTCCAAGAAATAGGTCTTTGAAGAAAGAAAGGAAATTTCGCGTCTGTATTTATTATTTATGCCCAGCACTTTAAGGAAGTATTTGAGATATAAACAACCGAGGTGTCGAGAGAGTCCACAGGAACCCAAGAAGGCGGGACAGGGGAGCGGATGCCCGGCTCAGCCAGGGGAGAGGGGTGGCGTGGCCCTCAGGCCTCGGGGACCAGGGACCAGGAGCAATTCCTAAGACACGGAAATGACCCGGGGCTGGTTCCCCCAAGTGGAAGGCGATGCAGGGCACTGGGAGGGGTGGGGTGGAAGAGCCCAGTTGGACTGGCTGGGGCCCTGACAGGGTGGCCAAGGGCCTAGGCTGGACCCCAGCAGAGGCTCCTCTGGGTCATGAGCCCAGAGGCCAGGGAGAGTGGACCGCTGCCCCCCAGCACCCCCACCCCGGCCTCTGGACTGAGATTCATGCCTTGGGTCCGCTCCTCTAAATCTAAATTTACCTGATTATCAATTTTCAGCTATTATCCCATTTTATGCCCACTAATTTATGAATCCTGGCACCCCCTGAAACAATAAAGCTGAAGCTCCAGGGATTTGATTTATATCTTCAAACATGATTTTTATGCCTTTTTATCTAAAAATTCATTTAATTTTTATTGGGCTCCTCACTCATGTCGTGGTTAGGTGGTGGTGGCTTTATTTGGAGGTGCTGGGGAGGGGGCCTGTGAGCCAGGGGGGCTTGGGAGACAGAGCCCAGGGGCCCAGCGGGGCTGATGCTGGCGGTGGCCCCGGTAGGGCTGTCATCTCTCCGGTCCCTGGAAGAGGCCAGCGGTGAGGGGTCTCTGCTGGCCATTTCCCCTCCAGGTCCCTTTCCAGCTGCTCAAGGGGCCTGTGCTATAACAATGGCCTGGAACTTTCTGTGGCGATGTTGGGGAGCCTCCAGCCTGCAAACTGAGGTCCCTCACCCTGTGGTCCACCCACAGGGTTTCTCCCTCTGCTCACCGGCACCCAGATGCCTCCTCCCTCCCCCCCCACCTAGTGCCCACCTGCCCTCCCCCCGGCAGAGCTCCCACCTGGAGGTATCCTTGGCCCTCGCTGATCTCCCCACCCCAGAGTGCCCCCTCCCCTGAGTTCCTGACGATGCAGGGGCCCCAGAACTCACCTGTCCCCAGGGCAGCCACTCACAGGGTTTTCTACAGGAGGACACCACCTGTCCCAGGCCTGCTGGCACCACCTCGATCTGGCTCTCCCCCATATTAGAGCAGAGGGGTTGCCAGTCTCACGAGTTCAGTGCCTTCCCATTGGTTCCTCTCTGCCCCTCCACCCCTGCAGCTCCGAGGCTCCTGCCTTCACAGCCAGCCTGGGCCGCCCGGTCCCGTGTCCCTCCAGGGTGCGCCAGGCCTCTGCCCAGGGAAGGGGCTGGACTCCCAGAGGCAGCACCCAGTTCGGATCCCAGCACTGGCATGTCTGTGACCTTGGGTGAGCTGTCAACAGCCTCAGCTGCAGAGAGATTGGTTACCCCTAGCTCCGAGCTCGGGGGAACACCCCATTCATTGGCCAGAAGCCCCATTTCACGTCCTGGAAGAGCAGCACATGGGTGCTGGGCTGAAGAGCAGCCCCCTCCCAGCAGGAGGGATCCTCAAGACCTCCTGGAATGAATCTTTGGGATCCTGTCTGCCTGCCTGGAGGAGGCCCCAAGGAAGTTCAGGGCTCAGGCGTTGCTTCCGCGGGAGACCCTGGTCCCACTGGGCAGCCTGAAATTGACCAGGGTTGGCATGTTCCTGTGTGACCCCCGGGTGTCTGTGGGGGGGGCCCCAGCCAGGCCCCTTGCCATCAGCTTGGCTCCCTTGCTGTCTGGGCTCAGGCCCCTGGGTGGCAGGGCCTGGGTCCCCTGGGTGGCAGGCAGGCCCTGGGCTGCTCTGGGGATGCGCTGCAGATTGTGGCAGGCAGGAGGCCGCTGGGGGCCCAGTCACTGATGATCTAATGTTCTGGTTCCCTCCTGTCACCCAGCCCCGGAGGCCGAATCAGGCTGCAATCCATTTAGCTCAAACTAATTTTAAAGCAATTCACTATTTAACAAGTTCTGAGCCCCAGTGCTTTTGCAGGCAGCATGTGAATTGAATCATTTGCTCTAATCTTGGATTAATACAAACCCAATCCTTCAGCGAGGCCTGCCCTGGGAGAAGCCCCGGACTTCACCCTTCACTTTGGAGGAAGGCGGGCTTTTCAGAAGGCCGGACTCCGGGCGTTGGTGGGCGCCTGCGTGAGGCTGCAGGGACGGGCCTGCTGGGGGGAAGCTTTGGGGCAGACAAGGATGGTTGGATCCTCGCCCTCCTGGCCGTGTGAGCTTGGCCAGAGTGCTGCCTGCTGCGCCTTGGCCTGCCCCGGATGCTCTGTGCAGGGCGAGGTGGGACTGGAGACAGAGGCCAGAGGAGCTCTGTCCGCACACGAGGTCCTTCTGTGCCTCTCGGGATGTTTCCGTTTCCTGGGTGCTTGGGGAGCAGCGGGGTTGCTGGGATCTTGCTGCCTTGTGCTGACTTGGGGGACTCTGGGAAGTGCTGGAGGGTTTTTGCTACTACTGGGGCTTCTCCCGATGGTCATGTCAAAGCTGGGACCCTGCAGCAGTGAGGGTCCCAGGGTGGACCCACAGCGGCGAGAGCCCTCCCGGTGCTGTGACCCCAAATCCAGGAGAGATCAGAGTGACAGACCCCGCCGCCTGTCCTAGGAAAGCAGGAGGCCCAGGCTAGAGAGATGAGAGAGACAGAGCGAGGGAGGGAGGGGAGTTCCGGCCCCGAGCCTGCTCTTGGGCCTTGCGTTCTCGGAGCTTCCCGTGTCCTTGCAGGAAATCGCCTTCAAATGCTTGCTGGGCCAGCGCGGAGGCCAGAGCCGGACAGTCAAGGCTCTGCTCCAAACGCAAAGCCGTCTGCCCACCGGTCATTACGGCCCCGTGGGGGGGTCGCGCCGGCGGGGGGGCCCGCGTGGAGGTGCAGACCTGCCAGCCACGTCCTGCGCCGGGAGCATGGGGGGACCGTGGGTCGGGAGGGCTGGTGTCCGCCGCGCCCGCCCTCGCGTGTCCACCTGATCTGATGTCTTCCAGCCGCTGCCCAACAGGAGACCCTGACTCACCCTTTGGAGGCATCACAAGGCCACTTCCTCTTCGGTGGCTTTGCTGTCTTCAGCCTCCCCGGGCCCCGCCGCCCCCTCCCGGGCGCCCTGCCCTGATGGGGCTCTGGGCTTGCTGGCGTGCGCTCTCCCAGGAGCAGACGACGCCAGCACCTGTGCAGGGAAACCGGCTCACGCCTGCGTCTTACACGGGAGCCGCGGCCGTCCAGGTGCCCTTGGCCGAGGGCGCAGCTGTCCCGCCTGCGCCTGCTCCGCCTCCCGCCTTCGCAGCCCACAAAGCTCTGAACAAATGGCCTCGGCCCCCTCGTCACTTCAGAACAGGATTAAATCCTCTTCGGGGGATTTCCCTTCCCCTTCTCTTATCTCTTTGGCTCTGTCACCTTTACCCCCTGAGACATTCATGTGGGCCTCAGAGGCAGGTGTGAGAGATAAACCACACCCTTGAAAGCCCCTTTCGTGCCGTGCGGAGACCAGTGGGGGAGAGGGGAGGCCCGAGGGAGCCCCAGCCAGGCCAGCGCCAGCCCCTGCCCCCAGCTGCTGCCAGACGAGGGCAGGCTGTCTGCAAAGGAGCGAGCAGAGGGACCCCGTAAAGACAATGACGGGGTGCTGACAGCACCCTCACCTCAGGACACAGCAGGTGTTGTCTGTGTGTTATGGGGAGACTCACAGAGGAGGAGGGCTGGGGAGCAAGCTTTCCATCACCCCTGGGGTGCTGGGGGACACTCTAGTCTGGCCTGGGTGCAAAGACAGAGGTCGATCTTCAAACAGCCCTACTCCCCCAAGGCGCCACCCCAAAGGTCCGACCTCCCCAAAGTCCCCCCTGCACCGCCTTCCCTGCAGCACTGCTGGCTTCCCCAGTCCCGGCACCCGGGGTCTCGAGCTCCAAGAGTCCCCACCGAACACGGCGCACAGGTCCCCACTGCTGTTCTCTAGAGCCGCCGGGACCAGTGGGGCTTTCCGTGATGACAGAATGTTCCAGACCACCCTACAGGGTAGCCACTCACCACTTGCACCCGTGGAGCCTTTGACGCGACCGAGGACCCGGCATTTCCATTTTATCTCATTTGTCTTGACTTGAACTTGAACAGCAGGTGACTGTCCTGCCTCATCTCACTGGATCCCGCCCAGTTCACAGCATGAGGTGCTGGTTCCATTCGCCAGGGAGTCGGAGAGGGTGCTGTTGGTGATTTGGGGGCGCTGGCCTCTGCGGCGCCTTCCTTGCCTGCCCTCGCGTGCACCTCACGCACACTTGTGAACAAAGCGTGGCTTTTTCATTTTTCACTTTTTTTTTTAAAGTTGTATTTATTTATGCATCAAGAACTGGGGTGCAGGCCAGAAGTGCAGGAGGTGAGAGGATTCACCAGAGACAGAGTGGGGAGCAGAACAGGTGGATCTACTGAAGTACACTGCGGAGGGGAGCAGCGGGGAGACAGGACAGGTCTGCTGCTGTAGACAGGAGCTACCATGTGGGTAGCTCCCTGGCCGGGGATCAAACTTGTGCTGCAGAGGCTGCAGAGAGCTTGACAGCGCTGTGTCTTTAACCCCTGCGCCTCCAGGGAGGCCCCGGCTTCTTCACTGTCTAATGGTCGGGGCAGCCCAGAAGAACGTGCACGATGCGCAAAATGATGTAAAATGCTGTGAAGTCCGCGTCTCGGGATCTGGGCGTGACAAGTTCCCAGCAGAGGGGGCAGGGACAGCAGAGGCTGCTGGCTCACCGGATAGCTGCTGCCTGACCCGTGATGGGGGCCAGACTACCGAGGTGAGACAGCATGTGTAAGACCCCTCACCCCCGGGGGTGCTTCGGGGCCTCCCCCACTGACCAGGTCAGGGAAGGCTTCCTGGAGGAGGTGCCCCTGGGATGTGCCTGCTGGGGGCGCTGAATGAATCAACCTTGAGATGGGACACCCCTGAGGGTGGGTCAGAAGGGAGTGCCCTGCTCATAGTCGCACCCCAAAACCCCAGCCCGCAGACTTCACTCAGCACGGGAAGGTTCCCGTCATTGACCCGCCGAGGCCGTCGGTCTGGAGCCTGACCAGCCCTGGGCAGCTGCGCCCGCAGGGAGAAGCCCCTGTGAGCCGCCGCAGCCGCCACCCCCCTCAGAAGTCCCCTCTCTGCATGGGAAGCACTTGCTTTGAACTGAAGGGGGCGCGTGTTTCCTCCCGGTTTCCCTGTAATTTTATCTTTCCTTTTCATTTAAGGGGAAAAAAGCCCCACCGTGTCATAAAAGCAATTTCGAGAACTTCAGAAAGAAGTCTCCCTTGCTCGGCGGTCACGCTGCAGGGAAGTGTCAGCCTCGCTCTCCAAATATAACTAATTCGAAAGTTGCTCTCGTCTGCGGCCGGCGTCTCCCCGGGTGTCCTGTGACGGCGCCTCTTTCCCGTCTCCTTTCTGGGTGTCCACACTTGAACGAGGGGCCCCGGCATCCCCCACACGTGTGCGCACGCACACTCACAGTGCACCCGCCGGCCCCTGGTGGGACTGACCCCCAACCACATCTTGTCCTCAGAGGGATCCCCGAGGGCCCCCCCAAGCCTGGCCAGCAAGCAGCAGGGGTTTGCACAGCGCAGGTCGCCGCCGACAGACCCGTCTGGTGGCGGCTGGAGCTGGGCCACAGCCTCGGGCCGCACCGCGCGTTCAGCCTCCCGTTGGCTCGATGGCGCCATCACCCCGGCCAGAAGTGGGCAGGAGGGCGCTGAGCCAAGACCGTGGCGGCAAAGGGAGCCGCAGGTGGCCTGGGGGAGCACGGGGCCCCGGGCGGCTTGGAGGGAGAGATGACCGTGACCCCCAGGTCGCTGACCCGCTCGGCTGTGTCTGCGCTGCAGGCATCTGTCAGGGCAACGCCCTCCGGGGCCTCTCCAGCGGCCTCCCCCGAGCTGAGATGTCCAGATGCCGCCGCTCCCAGCCCAGACGAGCCCAGTCTGCACGTGCTGTGTGCTGCGTGTCTCCACCTGGAGGTCTCTCGAGCCCCTCAAGGTCGCCAAGTAGAAATTTGAAGTCAGCCCTCCCCCAGCGGTCCACCGCACCCATGTTGCTGTCCAGATGACCAGGGCGGCCGTGTGCCCAGCTGCCCAGCCAGACAGCCGGGCATCGCTCTCGTTTCTCTGCACTCACCACCGCTGCGGCCATCGCGGCCCCCTGGCCGTCCTGCCGGTCAGCAGCAGGCACGTCTGGCCTCCCCAGTGGCCCCTCCTCTGGACTCCAGCTCTCATAGGGCAGTTGCCGGAAGCCTCCCCGCCACAGGGAGGGAGCAGCAGTCAGTGGGAAAGGAAGCTTCGCGCTTTAAGATGGGACGTCGAGTCACTTTCAGGACGGCGTCAAGTCCATGACCAAGGCCCGAGCCTTCAGAGCAAATATTCAGTGTTCGCTGCTGGGGGCCTTTGCTAAACCAGAGCTGGCTTCCTGGGGCCCCTCTGGGACGGCTGTGGGCCACCTTCATTCAGAACACCTGTGGCCCCCAGCCCTGGGAGCTCCCAGGGCGGGGAATACCCAGAGCCCGGTGGGGGTGGGGGTGCTGAACAAGGTGATGGGAGGGACCAGTCCCCTCAGGCTTTCTCAGTCCTTGGGGAGCTTGACCTCCCTCCTGTGATGCTATTTGAGCTGGCTCGCCCTTGTAGGGGGGCTGCCCCACCCTCTCCCCCCCTCCCATGCTGAGACCACAGACATCACATCACCAGGGTGGTTTGAGCAATATCTAAAAATAAAATAAATAGGTTTGGAGTGAGGCCCCGAGGGGCCCTCTGATTAAAGTGCGCGAGGCTTGATGTGGAAATGGCCATTTTTCTTTTTAACATCTGTCTGCTTACTTGGACGGTTCTGGGACGTTCTGGGGAGGTGTGTTTGCCGGAGAACAAGAGACAGAGTGGTGTTGGGGTGACCCAGGGGACAGCGGGCTGTGCTTCCTTCTTCACGGGCCTGCACAGAATGGACTCACAGGCGGGTTCGCTCAAGTCTCGTGATTCCTGCCTGTGGTTCGTGGTGCTGCAGTGAACAGGCAGGATCGAGTGGGGGAAGGCCTTGTACATCAGCCGTGTTCTTTGCAAGTTTCTAAAAAACATGGTGGAAAGAGACAGGTGACGAGAAGTCGTGGCAAACTCTCCCAGGGCATGAATACCTGCGAAGAGCAGATGCGGAACCTTTTATTTCAAAGGGACAGGAGAGACTTCTCGCCACAATTTATGTCTCCCTGCATTTGGCTCATTGCATGAGTAAAAGTAATGAATCTGCCCACGAGAACATGCAAATTCGAAGGGAAAAGAGCAGATTAATGTTGCAGGTAGGTCGTTCATTCATTGCAACCAAATGCTCACAGAAAGTGTTCAAGTGTGAGTCTCCTTCAGCAGAAGGAGTGAGTTATCAAAAGTAAAAATAAGCCTCTGTATATTGAAAACCAAAAAGTCAGGAAAGAATATTGCCTTCTTAATAAGAAACACATTTTGTGGGCAAGAATTGCAAGGGAATCGTTTAAATTAATTTCCGCTTTGTTTGTTGGGTTTGTACAGAGCTCAAGTCCCGGCGGACAGAAATCTGTAAAAGTTCTAACATATTGGAAATCTGATTTCCTTGCAGCCAGAAGCCCATAGTCCAGAATGATTTCTCTTTCCACTCTGCTAATCAGACAGGCAGGACTCACATGCACTCCTAGTCCAGGCAAATCACACACTTGGTCTTTTTGGAGGTGTAAAAAAAATATACGTGTAAAAGCCTTGGGATCAGAGCTGCTGGCCTTTTCTCTCTGCGGAGCTGGTGTCGGGGGCGTGGGGAGTGTGGTGAGGGTGAAGGGAGACTGCCCATCCTTGTGCTAAGAGGCCCCGGGGCCCTGCTTTTCTCTCTGCCCCACCCTTCAGGAACTCGTGCTTTGGGAAGCCAGGGGAACGCTGAGGAGACCATTCCAATGTGTTTTGGAGGCTGTCAGGGCAAAGCAATTCCTCTTCCCACTCACACTCTTGGGGTTCGGTTGCAAGAGGGACCTGATGAATTGCTCTCCTCCTCAGAACCCTTTCTCCACTTCTGCCTACAGTCAGCCCCGACACTGCCCCGTGCCCACAGGCACAGCCTGCAGGGCCCCCTGCTCCACTCGCTGGCCAGCTCCACCCACCGGGGTCTGTGCCCTCCTCACTGTCCACCCACACACCCCTCCTGGACTTCAGCTGCCACCCCACCTTATTCTCCAACCTGGCTTATTCTCCAAAGCCAAAACCATCTGCACGGGGTGCATGTTTATACTTAGAACACACACGAATATATGTATAAGTGAGCAGGCTACAAACCAGAAAGAAGGAAATGCACAAGGGACCTCTTGGGTTCTGGAGGTCAGTCCTACGAAGTCCGTCCCTTCTCCACCCCACTGCCTCGGACCTCCCAGCGGTCAGAGCACCTCGCCAGATGGTGATGACCCTCTGGCCGGGAAAGATCTGGAGTGTGTGTGTGATTGAGTCGATTCTGGAGCTTTCTGTCATCCCTGCCCATATACCATGGGTCTGGGTCCTATGATGAACTCCAGGTTAACTCCCAGCCTCTGCAGCTATAGGCAAACACCATGGCGATGGGCGTCCCCCTGGTCCTTGGGTCTGGGCTCTCCCATGCCCCCACGGCCCCAGGGGTGAGCACCCCAGCTGTCCATCCTATCGCGAGGCTGCAGCCTGGGTCCCGCAGCGGGAGGCTGCGCTCGTGCCCCAGGCCGGCGGCAGTCCTGGGGCCCTCTGCTCCCCTCTGTCGCGCCGTCTTCCTCCTTCCTTTCCTCTTTCCAACTGAACTCTCGTTTTCCTCTCTCCCTAGTGCTTGTACGGCTGCTATGTCCATTCCTCCATCATCCCCACCTTCCACCGGAGGTGCTACTGGCTCCTTCAGGTAGGTGGCCGGGCCTTATTCTTCCTCTGTCTCCAGTGCTGGGGAAGGGTCTGCGGGGCGCGCGTGGGCGCGGGGCTCCTGCGTGTGAGGGAGCCGCGGCCTGGGCCGAGGCCCCTGGTGAGCGTTCCTGGAGGGATTTTGGCATGTGGTGTCGGGGCCAGCTGCGGGGCTGACCTGGGGCAGGGTCGGTGCCCAAGAGGCAAGAAAGCCTGTGTGTGGTGCAGGCGGGGGGGCTTGTCCTCGCCCCGCCCAGGAGAAGGAATGAACCAGGTGCTTTCAGGATGCCTGTTTTCTCGGCATGAGGAAAGAAAGAAGGTTGAGCATCCGCCCCTGACTGGGCAGAGCCTGTTGACCGAAAGTACATTTTCCCGGTGGGTTCGTCCTGCGCGCGTGTGGCAGTGCACTTCTGGAGACGTGCCAGGTGCGGTTGGATTGATTGGGGCTGGCTTTGGGGGGGTCAGTGAAGAGTTTGGGGTCGATTTGTGATGTCTGCCGTGAAGCTGATGGAGAAATAGGAAGTGCCGGGTCACCAGACACCAAGGGGCGGTGGCGCCTGATTTCTGTCCATGGTGCTGCTCTGTCGTCTCTGTCCATGGTGCTGAGCACAGCCCAGGCTTCCCAGCTCTTGTAGGTCGGTGGTTGCGGTCGTCCTGCGTCATGGAGGGTACTGATATGGGAATGGGAAGGTCTGAGGGATCCACCCCGTCAGGCTGGACCTGAGTCCTTTTAGAGCTTGTCCTCAAATCTCAGCGGCCCTCTAGAACCCAGCCCCGCTGGGCTTGGCAGCATCCCCTCAAATTCTTCCCACTGCTTCTAGGATGTGCTGCCTCTGGCCTTTCCTACAACTTTCTGCATCCACTGTTGTTCAAATTAGCCAGGCCCTGGGCCACGGTGGTTTGGGGGTGTGGTGGGGAGAGGCTATGCAGGTAAGATCCAGCCCAAGGCGATTGCATGTGTTCAGAGAGAAGATGATCGCGTGTGCCATGGACAGTGGAGACTCCCAGGGAAGGTGGCCTGGAAGGTGCCTTTGGGGTCCACAGCCACCTCAGTGTGGACGCCCAGGCCCACACTAGATTAGGGCCTCCGCCCAGCTGTAACCAGACCACAACCACCTTTCCGTTCTCCCTCAGTTCCCAGAAATAATTGTCTATGGTTCAGCAAGTTCATTAGCAGATGACATGCGAGACTGTCCGAGGATGTGCTGATTTGCAAAGGCATCGCTTCCTGGACGCCTTGCCCTGTTGTCAGTTTCCCTGGGGCTGTGTCTCTTGGAGGCTGGCGTGGCTGCACCTGTTTCTCTAATTGCTCAGTCCTGTGTCCTTGTGAAAAGGGCCTTCAGCACGGTCATGGGATGGCACTGTCCATGGCATGTTCACAGCAAGGGCCCAAGGCACGTCTCCCTGGGTAGCAGGTTTTCGGCCACACCTGGCTGCAGGTGTGGAGCATGGCATTCCACCTGAGAGCTGAGATCTGGGGGGAATCACAGTCTGTCACCATGTCCCCATGGTCACACTCAGGTTGCCAGGGAAGCATTTTTATCCTGAGCAGCCTGCAGCCCCTGAAACTCGCTCCTGAGCCTCCCAAGATCCTGGTCCCATTTGGGCCTTTTCCCTTTTCAGTTTTCCTGCCCCCACAGGACACCTCTCGGGTCCGCCCTGCAGTGGAAGCAGCACCCCAGCAGCTGGCTGCCTACCAGTCTGGCAGCCCAGCTGTCTGTCCTCAGGGCTGCTGCCTCTCCTCCAGGCCTGTGCTCCTGCACCCACACCTCTGCCCGCCCCTCTCATCCCATCACGCTCCTGTGGCTTTTTAATTCCACTAAATTTCTCTTCCCGGGATCCCGCAGCATCATCGGGCAGCCATGGGTCTGAGCTCATTACTCCCCAAGCGGGATTCCACCCACGCAGGCCCCCGGGTCAGATGCCTCGTAGACTCCGCTGCTCCCGCCCACCCGCCCTCCCACCCACCCGGCATCTGGGGCCAGGTGCGAAGGAGGAGGGGTCCTGCTCCCCTGTCCCTGCCCTCCCCTCCCTCATGCTTCAGTCCCCACCACTGTGCTCTGGAGGTACAGCTGGGGTGGCACCTTCCAGTTACCTTGTTACCTTCCAGTTGGCTGGCCCTGCGCCCTCCACCCCGAGGCCAGTGTCACTGGATGTGGCTACTTCTGGGCCAAGTCAGGCCTGTTTGCTCTGCCCATTTGGGGGTAGAGGGCATGGTCACCCCACCCCTCCCTTCCGGGTCCTCAACTATCACTGTTGTTTCTGGGAGTGGGTGACGCAGCGCGGACATCGCAGGTGTGAGGCCCCAGATCCCAGTGGACACTGGGCAGTAGGAGGCCAAAGCAATTAGAGCAGAGCACGTCGGCCCGGAGCTGGGGAGGCCGCGGCAGCCGGCAGCCGGCGCTGCTCAGGGCAATTTGTTCTGGTGCTAATTACAACGCCAGCATAATGACGGCGTGGCCAGGTTTAATTTCTCTGATATTAAATGGAAAAGAAGCGGTGAGACGCTGGCCCAGATGGAAATTAGCCCACATTTGTCTCTGACACCGATGACCAGGAAGGATGGGCTGGAGGTGATGGCGTCACCACGAGAGACAAGGCGGGGCTGCCTCAGGGCTGACCCCGGACAGAGCACCGGCTTCCTCTGCAGCCAGACCGTGAGGGCCGGGGCCCTCTGTCTCCCAAAAGGCCAGCGCAGAGTCCCACGGGGGAGGGACCTGCACGTCCTGTGGCCCAGGACTGGGGATGAGCAAGCAGGTCAGACCCTGGGGGGACAGGCTCCCGCCCCTGCAGGGAGGACACAGCTGACCAGCGCTTCAGGTTTTCAAGTCACTGGCTTTCTGGAGAGGATGTGCTTGTTCTCTCTCTCTCTCTCTCTCTCTCTCTCTCTCTCTCTCTCTCTCTCTCTCTCTCTCTCATAAACATTTTATTAGAATGTGAACAAGTACCTGGGCAAGGAACCAAACCTCCTCCTAGAGTGAGAGCACCAAGGGCTGTTTAGCCTTCGATGCACAAGGTTGTGGCCACGGCTGCCGGGCCCGTGAGGTCACCTGCCCGGGTGGCGTCTCAGGCTCAAAGCCACTCTCAGGCCAGGTGACCTGAGCTCACGCCACTTCTCCAACTGACTCAGGACCTTGCGGGGATTTGCTCCATGACCTTGGGAAGCCCCCTCTCCTGGCACACACACGTCCTCTGGTCACAGCAGCGGTATTGCGGGGCTCACGTCCCAGCTGGCGGGATCCTTAGGCTCCAGTGAGCTCTCCTCTGCACTTCTGAGAGGGGCTGCTGAGGCCCGAGGCAGGCAGAGCCAGGCCAGCTAACCCCACTGGTCAGCAAGGGAGCTGAGGTGGGGTCAGGCCCACCCCTCTCCTCTGCTGCTGCCCAGCAAGGCCACAGCCACAGCCGCCAGGCCCCAAGCCTCGCCGGGGCCAGAGGAGGCCGGCCGCCCGCCAGCTGTCTGAGCGAGTCCGGCAGAAAGGCCCCTGGGCCTCCATTCCTTCCAGGCCTCACCCACTGGGATCTCTGACGGGAAGGCTCAGGGCACCCCTGCCCTCGTCCCGCGTCTCCCCCTCCAGCCCCACACTCCAGCCCACCCAGCCTTCTCCCCCTGCAGAGAGCAGGCCCCGTCTCAAGCCAGACCTCCCAGCAGATTCTGTATGGCTCATTTGGAAACTATTTCTGCTTCTAATGAGTGTTTTTCTCTTTGCCCTTGTCCTCTAAAATGCTTAATGAATGTTTTCCGTGCTGGAGTGAAGCGGGGGGTGTGCCCGGCATGTCTGGTACCTCCACTGGGCTGTTGGGCTGCTGAGACCAGCGGGGTGGGGTGGAGGCCGCGAGACCCCTCCCCAGCCCTCCGGGTGGCACAGAGGTGCTGCAGGGGCATGAGCGCTGCCCCGCAGACACAGCGGCTGGGCTGGACCCCGGACTGGTGCCTCCTGGGTCGCTGGGCCATGACACACATGTGGGCTCTGAGTTCTACAACGTTTGGGTTTCAGAAGAAACTGGGCCCTGGTTCTGCGCGGATAGCCCAAGCATCAGCAGCTGTGACCACACCCCCAGGTCGTGGGATGAGATGGAGAAGCAGGGACCCCCAAAGGCTGGGGCAGGCAGGGCTGAGTCAGGCCCTTTAAGCAGACTCAGCAGACTCATCCTGTCCTGGAGTCACCAGCCATGGGGGTCAGACCCAAGGGGCGCCGGTGTGGTGAAGATCGGGATCGGGGACAGCAGCTCCCAGGCCCTGGATATGCCACTCGGGGGGTCGGGTCCTAATGCCAAGGAGCCCAACCCCACCCCCCGCACCCCCCTCGCAAGGCTGGTGCTCTGTTACCACCAAAACTGGGTGGCGCGGGAGCCCTAGGGAAGTGAGCAGGTTGTCAGCTAAGCAGGTTGTCGGCTCATGCTGGAGCTGGGCCAAGTCAGGGAAGAGGGTGCGTGCTGTGGGGTCACAGGACTGGGCTCCGGGAGAAGTGGGGGGGAGTGGGGGAAGGGGTGGGGGGGAGCAGGGTGTGAGCCCCTGGCTGGAGGAGCTGGTTGAAATGAGGGGCGGCTGCCAGGCTGGGCCATTTGCGGAAAGCGCTTCCCCGTAAGCCCCGGAAAGCTTTCGTGTGGGGTGACTTGAGCAGAGGAGCAGCCAGGGGGTGCCTCTGCAGCAGGGGAGGGGCCGGGCGGAGAGCTGGAGGGGGAATTGCAGGAGCCCTCCAGGGCCGCCTTCCTGCTCGGTTTTATTCTAAGGAGCAGAGTCTACTTCTTTCTCTATTTAATGTGCCTTGAATAGCGTGATGAGAGGATAAGGTAGACGCCAGGAATTTACGGTGCTATGCAAAAAAATTGCTCAGTTCCATTAAGATTTCAGGATCTCTGCCGAGGCTGCGCAGCAGAGCCGAGATGATTTCCTTCTTAGACGTCTTCGCTTGATTGCAATTTACGATGCCAAGGCCTCTGCGGCACCCACCTAAAGCCTCCAGAAAAATATGGCTGTCCCCCAAAAGCAGCCATTATCCTCCCTAAGGACAGTGGTCGTTTTCTAGAAGATTCCCTCCTCCCAGACCCCTCCTCTGGGGATGGGGGATGTCCAGGCAGGCGCAGCCATGGGCCCTTTCAACAGGCCGCCTGTGGGGGGGCACGGCCCAGAGTCTCTGGGCCTCGGCCCTTGACCTTCACTAGCGAGGGGCAGTGCCTGCGCTGCTGGGGCCTCCAGGATGGGGCTCCTGATCCCCCATCTTGTGGACAAGGCGGGGACTGGATGGGGGGAGCCCTGGAGGCAATGAGAGGGGTAGCTGCCGGGCCCTGGGGTCCTTCACTGTATGAATTCAGCTCCGCCTTTGACCAGTCGGTGACTCTGGCCAAGTGAATTCACTTCTTGGAATCTTATTTCCTCGTGAAAGAGGCAGGAGAGGCCTGCATCCTGCCCTGGGGCGTCAGGAGGATGAGAGTCACACCTAGGGCTTAGCTGCGGCTATGGTTACCACCTGCGAGGTCAGACACGTGGGTTCCAGGGGCGCTGGCCCTGGGGGACTGGGTGGGTGGCTGCAGTTGGGTGGAGGGGTCCCCCACCTTTCCAGTGGTAAAATGTTAGTGCATCAGGTGTGAGCACATGGCCTCAAGCCCGTTTGCTGTTTTTTTTTTTTTTTTGTATTCTCAGGCAGGAACCTCATGTCTGTGAGCTGGACCCCTTTCTAGTCATATGTTTGTAGACCCCCTCCAGGGCCTCTTGGTGACTCGGCACCGTCTGTCCAGGCCCATCCTGCAGACCCGCCTCTGTCCTCCACCTCGGAGGACGGGGCTGTGGACCGGAAGGCAGAAGCGCATGAAGCTGTGGAGCTGCAGCTCCTTAGAGATGGGAATTATTAATTAGCCTTATTATCCTGGACTCGTCAGTCTCCTAATCCTTCTGTCTGCAGAGGGGTTTTATGCCCCATGGCGCGTGTTGTCAGCTTGGCTAAGCACCGGCTTCTAACGCGGAGGCAGAACAATGGCAGCGCCTTCAGTCACTGTCTGTGATGGGGCCGGGGCAGAGCACCCTTCAAAGACGGGCAGAAGGCGCGAGCTGCTTAATTTCCCTTCTAGATGGCTCAGAATGTGCGCTTTTGTTTAATTATCCCTTTCGTGTAATCTCCAGCTGACATTCTGTCCTCAATATCCTAATCTTCTTTGGAGCAAAGAGAAAAGTGTGGTTTCCAAAGCAAAAGACCGAAGTTTGCCTCAAGGAAACACTTTCTATTTTGCCTCTGAACAAGCTCAAAGGACGAAGAGTGAAATTCCGATGCCGTTGGGTAGCGCGAGACGGAAAATGCGAGTCTTTGGCGACACCGACAAGCTGTGGGTGGGAATGCCAGGTGCTCACACCAGCCTTGAGCAGCCCCCCAGCTGGTCAGGCTGGCTTGTTTGGGGTGTTAGGGTCTCCCCGATCCCACATGTGGCATCTTAATTGCTTCATCCACCATCAATATTTCAGCAAGACACACCGTTCTCTCCAGACTCCTGGCAGATGTGGTGACACAAGAGTTGTAGCAGGTGAACACAGGTGCACACAGGTGTATGCAGGTGAACATGGGCATACACAGGTGTAAACAGGCAAAGACAGACACAAGTGAGCACAGGGGGACACAGGTGAGCTCAGGGAACACAGGTGAGCCCCGGTGAACACAGGTGCTGCTGCTTCTTGCTCTTCTTGCTCAAGTCACTGCCATCCTGGTCCTGCCCACCTCCCACCTCCCAGCAGCATTTCCCAGCTGGGCCATTCCCTCCTTCTGGGATGTTCTCTTCAGCTGCTAAACCCTCCTGGCTCTTCCCTCACAGCCTGATCTTCGAGACCCCTCCCCCTCTTCTGCAACCCCCATTCTCGACCCTCCCACCCACCCCCAACCTTCAAACATAAGCTCCGTAGGAGCAGAGACACTCCCTTTGCTGCTGTCTGGGGGCCTTGCCCGGCACGTGGGGTGGGGTTTTCTGGGGGGTGCAAGTGGTGTTTACCCCACCCAGAAGTCAGGCTTCCCTTGGGCCCCACTTCCCGGGCATGTTCCTAGACACGCCCACGGAGATGGCCCCTCGTGAGGACCTGGTGAAGACATCAGCTTTGAGGGCTCTCCCCGCAGCAGCAGCCCCTCCGCTGGGCCTTCCTCTCCCTGCTCCCTCCCCAGCCCTCCACTCCCGCTCCAGCCCTTCCCTTCCTGGTGGCTCCCTCCTCCACTCAGCTCCCTCCCCTCCCTCCTCCTCCCCCTCCCCCCTCCTGGTGGAAAGGGGACCCCTTCATTCTCTAGGAACACACCCTTTTGGCTGCCTCTCTTGGGGAGCAGGCAGCAGTCTGCGTGCCCCGGAAGGGTTACCCCGGGGATGCCAGGCTTGAGAATTCCCAGGGAGCTTAGCTCAGGGGATTGAGAAGGAAATCCAGAGCAGAAAGGTTTGTTGAAAGATTTTTCTTAATCTGGAGACAAATGTCTCAGAAAAAAAGCTGCCAGTTCCAAGGGCAACCTCCCTGCTGGGGGGGCTCCTGGCCCTGAGGAGGCTCCGTTCTCTGCTTGAGGGAGGGTTCGGGAGACACCTGTGAAACGCCCTCAACGGGGTTAGAGTCTGAGGGCAGGTGGCGGGACCCAGGCGCTGCAGAGCCCGCGCTCCTCTGTTGGTGGGTGATCCCCAGCCTGAGTGTGGCTCCGCCGTCCTGGGACACTGTGGCCCGGCCCTGGCTGGCCTTCAGGCGCCTCCGACAGCCTGAGAGGGCATCGCTGCCCCGAGCCAACTGCCTGGCCTGTACAAGGAGCCCCCTCAGGGGAGACAACAGGCTGGGACAGTGGGCAGGCAGTGGGCTGCGGGGTCTGAGGGCCGACCGTGTGCCTCAGGTGCCGGAGGAGGCAGGAGGGGCCTGGCTGCGCAGAACCAGACAGAGGGCCTGGGTGTGACGTGGCCTCAGGGAGGGCCGAGCAGAACATTGCCTTGGGGGCTGCCTCCCTTCGCTGCCTTCAGAGACAGGCTTCCCCTGCTCCAGGCCTCCGTTTCCTCACTTGAGGAAAAGGTTTAGGTCTGAAGCCCCTTCTCTCTCCTTCTCTCTTTCACACGGGCTCCATCAGGGCCCCCCACACCCCTGTCCCCCCACTCTGCCTGGTCCTCATGGCTCTCCAGCCTTGGTCCCCTGTCTGAGCATCCACCTGCAGGAAGAACTTGTGGGCACGGCTGCCTGTCCTATTCATCTCTGACAGCTGGCTCTATAGAACCTTCCAGAAGGGCTCAAGTAAACTCAGAGCCAAGGTTCTTTCTTGGGGTCCTTGTGGGGGAAGGAGGGTGCTGTCAGGGCCAAGGAGGCTGATGGTGCAGAGACGGTGCCGAAGCTCCCTCATATTATGGGAGTCAGCTCATGTTCTGAGGGGTCAGATACTGGGGACCAGGGCTGGGCCAGGCTGACAGTGTCAACCCTCGGGGAGCTTGCACATGTGGTGTTTCGTGTCCGAGACACTCTGAAGCAGCACCCCCTTCCAAGGCAGGTGGTGCAAAGGTGACCCCAAGCCCTCACCGTCCAGTGCTGCCCACCCGCGGGACAAAGGGCACTCAGACACGTGGCCTCCATGTCAGTGCACAGCTGTGGCTGGGAGAGGCGGCGTGTCCCGAGCCCCTCCACGCCCGGCCCCTCTGAGTGGGTGGTGGGATGGGTGTCACCAGCAGACTTCTGGCTGCTCAGTGGCTCTCAGCGGTTCCAGGCTGGCATCTGGACATGTGCCCAGATCTGGGCCAGCACCTGCATGTCTGCAGGTGATGCCCTCCTCTGGGTGACTTTCTCCTCTAGAAGACATCTGTGATTGGCACAGATGGTGGTGGCAGGAAGTAGCTCTTCCCCCAGGCCCATCATCACGCTGTCTTAGTGCCTGTCGGAGGCCAAGCGTCTCGCAGGGCCCTGGCTTCGTGTCCGCAACTCAGGCGGTCTTTGAGAATATGTTTGTGTAAGAACTGCCGTTAGAAATGGGCATCACCGCTTCCGGTGCAGATCCACCAGCATGCACAGCAGTGAGCCCTTGGGGAAGCCACGCCCCTGGCCGCTGAGTGACCGGGGACCAGGCCCGTGTCCTGTGGGGTCTGTTGGAAGGTGCCACCACGAGGGGCTTCTGACCTGTTTGTGAGCACAAAATTCCCAGGTCCCGAGAGTCTGCCCTTGAGGACAGAGATGCCCCTGGGCACCTGGAGCTGGACACGTCCCTGGGAGACCGCGCACCTGCAGGCTGAGGATAGGCCCCAGAGCAGCTCAGGTCACAAAGGAGCTTTCCTCTGAGCCATGTCCCTCGCCCAGGCCAAGACGGCCCCCCCAGCTCCGGCTTCTTCCAGGCATCCCCCACGGCACATTTGCTTTTTGTTTGTGTGCAAATAACCGAATGGAAACTCTGTTTTTTCCTTTCCAAGACAAAAAGTCCACCGCAGTACGTGTCCTGCCTGCACACCTGCCAGGCTCCAGGCTAGTTTTGAGCATTTCCGCGTGCACATCTCCCTTAGAGGTTGTCCCATCTACCTTGCCTGGCCTGAGCTCTCCAGTCTTGATCACACCCTCCCCCCACAGAGGCCCGCTGGCCCGCAGCCACCCCTCCCACGAGCACCAGCACGTCTCAAGAGGAGCCGTTCCTGACACTTGAGCATCCTGAGGACCAGGGGGCTCCCACGCTAACGAGGTGTTTTCACCAAACAAGCAGTAGCCGTGAGTGCTGTTTCCAGCACTTTCCAGGAAGGGCCAAAAATAGTCTTGAATCCCCCAGGCTTGTGTTTCCAGCCGACGTGGTGGGAAATGGTGACTGAGGAGTTCTGTGAGCTCCGGTGAGTGCGGCTGTTTCAAAGAGGACTTGGGCAGCGGTTTGGGTGATCAGTTAACATATCTGGGTGGGAAAAAGGGCGAGAATTAAATAATTACCAGCACTTCGGTGATTTTTTTTCCTACTGACTAAGGTTAAAATGGATGGTGTTGATCCGTTGCCCAGGCAGTAGGCTTGTTAAAGGAAATGGTATTTAAAATGATTTTTGAGCCAAAGCAATCTGGCTGCTCCGAGGCGTCCTTTATCTTTTGCTTTCAAGAGGATAATAATGTTTAAAAACGAAGTCACTCATACCATTTCCTGTCGGGGAGCCAGCGCGGTGATGGGCAATGCTTCCTCTTGTTGTTTACGTGTTCTGTGATGGAAAATGCAGGGGCTCCCTTCCACAGAGCTCCCAGTGCACCCCCAGATGAAGATTGACTTTGAGCTTGAAGCCCCGTCTTCAGCCTCAGCTCCAGGTTTGGTTCCACATTGTTGGTGTAGGGGTGACTGGCTGGTCCGGGCTTCCGAACGGAGGCTCCGGGCAATCAGCTGAGCTCAATGGTTGGGTAGGATGAGACCTGCTCCCATTTGACACAGGGTTGTCCTGCCCGCAGACTCTGCGAAGGGTTTCCCCAACTGGAAGGGTGCTCAGCAAGCCCCTTGGGTTGGGGTGCCCCTCCCATGTGCACGAACAGAGCAGGTGCAGTCAACTCGATGCTCATGAGGTGAAAGGCAGTGAGTCATGGGCAGGTGCACAGCAGGTGCACGGCAGGTGCATGGCAGGTGCATGGGCAGGGCAGGTGCCCAAACTGCTCTTCTCTGTTTGTGCTGAACAGTGTGGGGGGTGGACATAGCTCAAGGACCCCTCCTGCCCCGCCTGCCTCCCACCACAGAAACCCAGAACAACTCACCAGGGACCAAAAGTGGGACCAAAAGAACATTCCAGAGCAGTCAAATGGAGATGACAATGTCTACTCCTCAATGTCACCAGGCCCTGGCACACAGCAGGCTTTAGATCCATCTAAAGCCTAGACGGATCAGTTAGACCCTTCTTGGACTGTTCTCTTATCCTCCAAGAGCAGAGCTTCCACCCCCAGGGCGCCGGTGGGAGAGGGTGGTGGAGGGGGTTCATCCTCTGGCCCACTTCCTGATCTGCGTCCAGCTAGGGAAGGTAACACAGAGATGTCGGCATGGGAAATGAGGGCTTGGGGGAATCTGGTCTCACTGAGGGTGCTCTTTGCTCAGTTTGGTCACATGAAGCCCAGAGAGGTGGGGTACTGTGGCCTTGGTGGTGACAGGCCATGGGAAAGTATGGCATTGCTCCCTGTGTCCATTGCCAGGGCTGAGCAGCACCTGCTGGGCACTGTCCGGTCTAGTCCGGGGGCTGGGAGCCCACCTCCAAGCTGAGTGGGGGTGCTTGAGGATAGTGCTGCTCCCTTGATGCATTTTAAACACACTTCCAAACTCGGTTCATTTTGCCTTTGATGGGGAGGTAGCCTTCTGGGTTTTTCTTTCAAGAGATGCAGATTTAATGGACTGTGATTTTTCTCCAGATCTGCTGTTTGGGAGGAAAAAAAAAAAAAGGCAGCATTAAAAAAGCAACTCAGAATTTCTATTTGCTCAGGGAAAAAAAAAATCTGCTTGCTATTCAGGCCCTAGATTTTCCTGGGAGATTAGTGTACTTGCTGCCAAGATGTTAGCTAAAGGAAAACACATTTGCTATAGATCAGAAATATTTATCCTTTTCTGGGCAGGAGATCCGAAGAAGAACTTCATCTGAATGTATAGCACCCGGAAATATGAATGAATTCAAACTCCTACGATACAGGCCTCTTCCAGAAAGGCAGGCCCCGGGGGGGGGGGGGGGCGGGCGGGGGGCTTGGGGAGTCTCCATGGGAGGGGAGGGGGTCCAGTGAAGCTGCTGGGGTTGGGGGGACATACAGGTCAAAGGGTCAAGCCCCAAGCCCCAGACAGGACGCAGGGGTCAGCCAGAAACACAAGGACAAGAGCGAAATCCCGGGGCCTGGAGGCCTTGACTGCCAGCTCTGTCCAGAGACTGTGGACCCTACTGTATATACCTGCCAAGCAGGCTCGGGGACCAGGGACAGGGGGTGACTGGACAAGGGACAAGGAGCCCCAGCTTCAGTTGAGCTCCACACTGTGGCCCCAAAAGCATGGCCCCATCTTTTAAACCCTCCTTGCAAATTTATCAGGCTCTCGTTGGGTGGCTGCGGAGGCGAGCGTGAGCGAGCTCATAAATAAGTCAAAATCTCATCACCGTTTCCACCCAGACGCGGCCTGAAGCCTGGCGGGAGGCGGAGGATCCGGGCGTGCGGCTGGCGGCGGCGGCCCTGGTTCTGCCTGGGCGCCGACAGCCACGTTGCCATCAGGGCTCGCCTGGTCTCTGCCGGCGGTGCCCCGAGTCCAGGCCCTGGGTGGGAGAGGGCAGCGAATGCCCCCTGTCAGAGACCCTTCGAGGCCATTTGTCTTGGGGACCCAGTTTCACATTCAAAGCAGTGACGGGTGCCGACCACCAGCCAGCGACTGCCCGCCTGGGCGGGGCGGGGCCTGCGTCCAAGGCTGCCCGCCCTAGACATCTGGCCAGCAAGGCCTTCGGGTGGAGGCGATGCCAGGAACACCTGCTCTTCCAGGCAGAGAGGATCCAGGCCGACACCCGGGGAGCCCCTGGCTGGGCCTACGCAGGCACCTGTCGGCAGGCTCCCGCTAACAAGGATTCCAGGAACCCTCGCCCACTCCCGGCCGCCCCCAGGTCATATTCAAAGAGAATTATTCCCGGAGCTTCTCAAGGATAAACCAGCCCAGGAGAGACTGCAAATCCTGGGAATTTATGGCAGGGCTGCTGCTGCCCAGTTATCTATTTTGGTCTTGTTCAGACGAGCCTCTGGGCTATAATTTAACCTCAGGTGGATGAAAGCCCGTTCGCCCCCTCAGGACTTTGCAGCCACGTCCCCCGCCCTCCTGGGCCGGAGCCGGCTCAGAGCCTCCATGGGAGCCGGGGGTGGGAGCGGGTGGCTCAGCAGAGCTGCCGTCGGGGCCGGAGGAAGAACCCAAGCGCTGCCGGCGCCTGGCTCTGGCCTCAGGCTGCCTGCGCGGCTGGACCCTTGTGCTCGGATCGCAGCTGCGTGCGGAAGGGGCGTGGGAGAGGGAGGAAGGCGTGTGGGAGCAGATGTGGGTTTTCTGTGGGACCTGCTGTGCGTGGGCCACGCAAGTCCTGTGTGACTTCCCAAGCGTGGCTGTCTGTGGGTGGGGACCCCAAGAGTGGCTGTCTGTGGGTGGGGACCCTGAGTGGAGAGGAAGGACCCAGGTGTGTGGCTGTGTCAGCCCCCAAGGGATGGGGTCTGGGGTTCAGGGTGCGTCACCTGTGACAATGACCCCTCAGGGCCTGCGGGTGCTGGTGTTTGGTTACACACACGTGCACACGCATGTCCCTGTTCCCGTGCAGCTCACCGGACAGCATCCACCCCTCATCCCAGGGACCAGCGCTCCCTGGGGACCGTCCAGCATAAAAGCTGGACACGCGCCGGCCCTGAGGGCTTCCTCGACGAAGGCAGCCCCTTTGAGGACAGCCTGCCGACTGGCCCCTGACTGCCGGGGCATGTGGCGCTGCCTCCCTGTGGGTGAGCCGGCCGGGGCAGTCAGGAGTGGAGGCCCAGCCTGCCGGTTCTCACAGGGTCAGGCCTGCTGCAGCCGGGGAGCCTCCACGCCGAGGCACAAACCCCCTTCTGGGCACGGCCACCCCGGACCTGGGCAGGATAAGTAGCCGAGGCCACGGCCCTTTCCACCTCACTGCATGTCGAATCCATCCCCTGAGATGCACAGAAAGAAAATGGCTGCAGCTTCCCAGGCCGAGAGGGAGCCCAGTCTGGCTCCGCTCACCTCTGAGCAGCCACGATCTGGGTGCTGCCCTGGGCCTGGGGATGCCTGAAGCCAGGAGCCAGCCACCCCCTGCCAGGGACACCCGGGGACCCCAGCCCAGCCCAGCCGACGTTCTGAGTCGCTGGCTTATGAGGCTTCCCTGGAAACCTTGGCCTGGCTGGAGATGGGAGTGCCTCCCCCACCGCACCCCCCCACCTCCCCACCTCCCCTAAACCCCCTCTTAAGGCAAGTGTGGGCAATGCCGCCACCCAGCAGCAGGGCCCTGTGGTGTCCGGGGGGCCCAGTGAGTATCGGGGTCACGCTTCCCCACGGAGACTCTGGCAGTCTGGAGCCCAGGCCTGGAGCCCCGGACCCAGCCCTGGGGGTCCCAGTGGGAGCCGCAGAGCTGCCGCGCCTGACCTCCAGGGGGTCTGTTCCCACCTGTGACAGGTGTTACGTCGATGCCCGTGTGACCGGGCCCAGGAGCTGCGGCTGAGAGTGGCTGAGTAAGCCCCTCAGAGAGCAGCCCCGGGAGCTGCCCGTGCCGGAGTCAGGCAGCGGGGCTAAGAGGCAACAGGGTGGGGGTGCCAGGATGAGGCCCAAGTGCACCCCGAGCGGCCCGGCCAGATGAAGAGGGAGTCTGTGGACGCTGACCTGTTACCGGGATCCCAGCCAGATGTGTGTCCAGCTGCAGGCTTCCTCCCACCCCCATTCCAGGCCCTTGTCTCCGGGAGCCGCCCTGTTCGGGCCTCCCTGGCTTCCCTCTGGACTTGTGCTCCATGGGGTGTGGGACGGGCTGGGGCGAGCTTGTGGGGGGAGCCCTGGGGGTGAGGTGCAGGGCTGCCAGATGGCGGGGGTGGAGACTGGATGCCACGACACTGGACTCTCGGGAAACGACAGATTTGAGGAGCAGCTGAGTTTCCCGTGCGCCCTGGGACACACCGGAAACCGCCCCTCGCTCATGTGTGGCTCAGACGGAGCAGGGCGCCCCCATGGGCCCCATGGCCTCTGCTCTGGGCTTCTGTCTTTGCCTCTCCCTGTGCCACATCCCTTTGGGCGTGGAGGACGAATTTGATGGTGGATGGACACCCACTGGCCCAGAGCCCTCAGCCACCCCTAGCTCTGTAGGGCCCCTCTTCCTGCAGAGCCCTCTGGGAGCCCTGGGGCCTCTGTACTGCTTGGAGTCTGCGCGGGGGCTGGGAGGCAGCCGGGGGCCCTTGTCTTAGCTGAGATCCCCGTCTCTTGGAGGATAACTTGGGAGGAGCTCGGCAAGGAGGCAGGAGGTCGGGCTCCCCTCTGGATTGGGACACATGGTCAGCTCTGAGGGGCGGCAGGTGGACCGGACAGATCCAAGGTCAGTGCCGAGGCACCTGTTGCCGGGCAAGGTGAGAACCCTGGTTCTGGCTTCCCCGGTCCCTGGCCCAGGGCAAGCCCCAGCCCCGCCTTTGTGCAAAGAAGTGGCCTCTGAGAGAGTGTCCTTTGCTCTGGGAAGGAGCATTGGCAGTCGAGCCTGTGCATGGAATTTTTATTCCTCTAATGCAGCCGAGGAGGATTTAGTACACAAGTTCTCCAGAGGAAATGCATTCAATAAAAATTTGATGGGCTTCGGCAGCTCAGCAGAATCTCCTCACGAATTCCAAGTGTTTGCTTGGTCCCCGGCCTGGGCAGGAGCCCGGCTGCAGTCTGCACATGGCCCCCTCAGTGAGGAGGGCCTGAACCCAGAGCCCACCTCCGGCCCCTGCTTCCCGGGGAGGGGTCAGCTGGCTTCTCCAGGCCAGGGAGTCCGGGCAGGGGCCCCTGGAGAAGGTGCTGGGCCCCAGGCCCCTGGGAGCTCAGGGAATCGGGTCCCACATAGCAAGATGAGGACAGCGGACTCCTGTGGGGAGCCGGTGCCGGGGAAGATCCAAAGTGAGTTACGGAATAGAAACGAATTGACTGTGCTGGCGGGGGAGTGTGAGACATTTCCATTTATTATCTTCTGACACTTTTCTGTGCTCCGCTCTCAGGAGAAGACCTTCAGGCCTCAAGAGAGGGCCGTGGCCTGAGGGTACGGTGGGCGCAGGGGGACTCGGCAGGAACGGCCTGGCGGAGGCCAGGCTTCTGGGCCAAGGCTGTGCTCCGTTCTCCATTCTTAGCACTTGGCCTGGCGGGCACGGAGGCGAAGCCAGTGTCGGATACGGGAGGAAGGGAGGGCCACGCACGGACCCCTGCAGTGGGGGAGACTGCAGGTCCCCCCAGTCTGGGTCTTTAGGAAATCCCAGGACAGCCGGCATAGCCCGGCCGCCATCTTGTGTCTGCAGCTGTGCTGCTGGGGTGGGTGCACCAAGCCACGGGGCCCTGCAAGCTCCCAGCACCCCTCCCCCACCTCTGTACGGCAGGAGGGATGGTGGGATGTGGCAAAGGGCAGTCCACATCTCTGCAACTGAGGATGAGCAAGGTCAAGAACATTCCAGAGCAGTGGGCCTCCCCCTTTTTCCTGCCCCAGACATAGAATGATGAGCTGGGTCCAGCAGGGTGGCAGCCCGGGCACTTCAGGAACAGATCAGGCTCTCTGGGGTGCAGGTGTACCTCTGAAGTGCCCCCACAGTGACACAGACCCCTTCTCTTAGAGCGGCCTGCCCACCTGCCCCTTCCCTGGCTCGGAATCACTGGGGAGCAGCTCAGGGGAGCTCACACCTCTCCACAGCCATGTCACACACCTGCGGGTAAGATTCACCTGGTAACCAAGTGCATACAAGTGCAACACCCCCAGGAGCGCCCCCAAACCGACATATGTGTTACCCCAGTGCTCATGCGAGCCCCTAACCCCACACCTCCTCCAGACCCTGGTGGGGCGCTCTCTGGTCCCGAAGACGCAGGACACTGAGCCCCCTGGGAGTGTGAGGACAACAGTGCCGGGGAGCCCCGGGCAGGTCGCCACCCTGGGGACCCAGCTTCTCCTGGGCCAGGACGGTGGGAGGCGAGCAGAGGGCACTGGGCCCCATGTGGCCCCAGAGCCAGACAAGGGACACTGGCCTGGGGTGGGGGGGAGTCACCACAGGCAGCAGAGCAGGCCCAGCTTGTCCTAGTCCTGGTCTGGGGCTGACTCTGTCCACAGGTCCCCACACCCAACCCTGTGGGGGGCAGAGAGAAGAGGCACAGCAGAACTCAGGCCCTTCCTGAACAGGCCCCGGGGGTGCTCAGGGCCCTGGGGTGGCAGGAGGGGGTCACTGTGCATCTGGCCCGTGGGCTCCCCCCAGCTCGCCTGCCCTCCCCCCGCACCCGAGGGGCTTCCCAGGGGGTCTCATGACTCGCAGGTTTACCAGGGTCTGTGGCCAGCTGGCCCCCCCCACCACTCACCTTGTCACTCCTGTTGCCATGGTGAGGTCACGGGGAGAAGTCAGTGCTGCCCACGGGAGGGGCCTCGCAGGACCTCGCAGGGAGATCTCGGGACGGAACTGGGGACCGAGCATCCCTGGAACCTCAGAATACACCCCCGGGCCTGGGGGGAGCGTGGGGGCGGGGCCAAGTTCAACGGTGACTGTCCTGGACCCCGCCCCCGCCCCGCACCATGCCCATCTCCCGCCCCAGGGACAGAGGGCAGGGCTCCCCACACACACTCGCCTCACCCTCCACACGCACGCTCACACACTCTTGTTCACACTCACCCACATACTGGTCCATTTATACTGGATGCCTTTAGCATTTAAAGCGTGCACGCTCACACACTCACACCCTGTCATGCTCACGCTATCACTCATTATCAGACACACTCATTCACACTCACACACATGTTCACTCACTCACATATACTCGCACACATGCGCGCACACACCCTCTCGCGCACACACACACACCCACTCGCACTCTCATGCATGCGCGCACACACGTGCACACTCATACTCTTGCACACTCCTGCGTCCCGAGCGCTCCGTGCTCCTGCTCTGCCTGCCTCCCCACCGCCCTGTCCTCCCTGGGCTCCTCTTTGGGAGGCCGGGCAACCCCAGCCCCGAGTCCATCCAGCCACTTGCTCCTCCAAGCGGCACTTAGCTCCACTTCCTTTTTCTCTCGCCTCTGGCGCCTGGAAAACCCCAAACATTCCCGGGGGAACAGGCGCTTTTATTATCTCGTGGGTGCAGAGCCCTGCGTCGCAGTAATTGAAAGTGGCTGGACTCAAATTGCATTTTCTGAGGAGCCGCGAGCGACGACGGGAGTGCGGGAGGCGGGGAGCCCCACGAGCTCCAGGCCCAGAGGCAGAGCCCAGGCCCTGACTCTCCACTTGGCTCTCAGGGCGCCACGCCAGCCAGGCTCGGCAGAGCCACGATGCACGCCCCGGAGAGCAGCCCCCGCCCGGCAGGTAGAGACAGCCGCCTCCCGACAGCTCCCCCTGCAGAGGGCGCTCGTGGTCGCTCCTGCTCCTCCGTGGCCCCTTGGCCTGGCACCTGTGTTTGTTGACTGACTGCTGGTCCGTTGGTGCCTCAGGGCCTTTGCTTGCTGGGTTCCCTCTCTTGCTGTTCCTTCAACGCCTCTACCCTGCCAGCAGGTCTGTCCAGCTCAGCTGTGTTCCAGGCAGGGCACTGAGCGCTTTAGTTATCTCCCCACGAGGCAGGGGTCAGCGTCATGGCCTCACTACGGACGGGGGTGCTGCTGAATAGCCAAAGCCCCTGACCCACGTGGAAGGGAGTGCGCTCCGACACACCCTCCGGCTCTGGGAGGGACCCTTGGCTTCCCCAGCTCCCTGCCCCTGCAGACCCTGGCCCTGGGCCCTCACTAGCACCAGGGTGGGGAGGGGCTCTGCTGCTCCACCAGGAGAGCCTTTTAAGAACTCTCCAGAAGCCGCCTGTGGGGTTGGTGTGGCTTGAAAAAGCCTCCTCCAAACGTCCCTGTCTGATTTGCTGTTAGCGGTCCCGTCACAGGGGTGATTTGGGGATTCCTGCAGCACTGAAGGGGAGCGCAGAGGGGACCTGGGTTCTACCTGCTGGGAAACGCCCCTTCCCGGTCACTCCCCATGAGCGACTCAGCACCACCCGGTCCGGCCCTCCGCAGAGCCAGTGCATGTGCTGAATGAAGGAGGGGGGAGGTGGGGGGGGAAGGTGAGAAAGGACGGGGGGGGGGGGGGAGTGGGGAGCCGTCACAGTCACAGCCGTCACAGAGCCGGGCAGCAAGTGGGGTGCTGCAGGACCCCCTGCCCGCCCTCCTCCAGGCCCTCGCGGCCACCCTGGTGTCTACAACGCCCTCAGCTGATGAGTGAGGAGACCACGCCCCACGGGCTTGGTGAGAGGTGGCCATGACCCAGGCAGGGGCTGAGGGGCGCAGCGGGTGGGGACCCGGCCTAGTGCCCCCTCCGGGCCCATGGCAGCTTCGTGGGGCCCCAGAGACGGCCCCTGGGGGGCGTGGTGTGCCCCCGAGTGGCAAGCTTGTATCTCCCTGGGTGGGCGTCTGTGAAGCAGCGCGCAGGGGACCCTCTCGCAAAGGCATCTGTTCCGTCAGACCCAGAGGTGGGTGCTGCGTCCCCTCTCCCCGCGCGCCCCCGCTGAGGACAGCACGGCTGGAAGATGAGCTGCACCCGCAGGCGTCCCGGCCGCTGCAGGCTGGGGGGGCGCAGGATTCAGGGGCGACACCGAGCACCGTGACAGCCCTTTGATTTCTGGACTGCCGGCCGCGGGAGACTTTATAATCCACGGACGCTTGTACCATTTTTCCCTCCTGGTTTACTCTATTTCTGGATTATTGTCTATAAGTTTCCAAATGGCCCAGGATCCCTGAGTGGTTTATAAATTAGGGCTGTATTCTGGGAGCACCCGGTGGCGCTGACATATTTTAGGTGGTGTCAGAGTTTCCATTATAAACCCCGTTTCTCAGAGGTTTATTACTCGGCCATAAAAACGCAGCGAGACCCGAGGCTTCGACGCGTGTGCACGGCTGCCCGGGCGCCTCCCAGGGACACCGGCAGGTCACGGACTATGGCCGGGCAGCGGGTTCTGCGTCTCCGTAGGGGGGAGGCGTGCCAGGGCCCTCCCTCATCCCGCGGAGACCCGAGTGTGCCCAGCAGCTGCCCATCAAGGACAGTCACGGGTGGGCACGGCCGGGTTACGGGGGGCAGGCAGGCCAGTGGTGGGGGCGAAGCTCCCCAGCCCACCCAGGAGTCTCCCAGCCTCCCTGCCACTGACGGTCCCTCCGTCCTTCCGCCCCAAACTACCTCCTCCTGCAAGGTTAGCAGGGCCCCTTCCCAGCACCTGGGCCCGGACTTCCAGTGGCACCACCTGGGAAACAGCATCTGTGCCTGCAGCCCTGGCCCGGCACATTTTCCCTGGCCGTGTGAACCTCTAGATGGGGGTCCGCATGGGACTAGGGGACACAGATCAGTCCATAGCAGCTCCCAGGGCAGGAGGGCTCCTCACCAGCCCCACCTGCACCTCTGATCCCCACATCTGGGGCCCCTCCCCACCGCCCTAGCACCCTGCTCTTTCCAGCCAGCCCCCAGCCCAAGGAGCCGAGAAGGCCAGAGCAGCTCCAGAGGGGCCTTTCAGGCCGGCACTGGTGTCCTTGAGCCCCTACTTGTGCCTCGCCCTGGAGCTTGGGGACAGGTCAGAGAGAGCAGTAGGAGCGGGAGAGGCCGGAGGCTGGGGGAGCCTGGGGGAGACTTGGGGGAGGGGAGACTCATGCTGGGGGAAGAAGAAACCCTCTGGCTGGGGAGCGGGGGTGGGGTGTGCAGGGGGGCAGGCCCGGCCAGGCTCGGGCTGCAGCCCAAAGTGGACACAGCTCTCACCCAGCAGGCTCCACGGGGGCTGGATGAGGAGGGGGCCATCCCCCTGATAGTGCAGGTCCACTGACCCGGGCCCCGGGCCTCTGAGGCTGTCTCGCTGCACCCCAGTCACCCTCTTCTCAGCCGCAGAGCCCCTGAGTTATTCAGTGAGGCTCAGCCCGGTCCTGGCCAAAGCCCCAGCACAGGATGGCGCTTGCTTTATGCTCGGCCGCAGTCCGGGGGGTCCAGGCTGGAGCCTCTGCCCGCTTGGCGTCCCCCCACCCACATTGCTCGTGGCGTGGCACCTGACTGGCGGTTCCTGCCCGGGTCAGGGAGTGGCCCTGGGCGCAGCGCCCAAAGCCCAGGCCGGGGCCCGGCTGCCGGGGTCTCCCCTGGGACTGATTTCCAGCTGTGTGACTCTCCGGGAGTCACTTGACCTCTCTGTGCCTCGTTTCCTCCCGGGGTTTCATTGTGAGCCCTGGGCGCAGAGCTCATTGCCAGGCTCAGGCTCAGGCGGGCCGGCGGGCAGCCAGGGGCCGGCACGTCTGGGTTTAGTGCCAGCCAGGGCGCCCCCGGGCAAGGTGGCTTCTCCCGAGGCCCGTCCCAACCCCCAGCAGGTGTGGCAGTGAGAGACACCCGAGGGTGACCGCGGGTCCTGGCTCCTGGTAACTCCTCCTCTTCCCACCCAGCTGGCCCCTTGGTGAGCCTCGGACACTGACCCCATGTTCCCAGCTGCTGGGGTCCTGAACGCCCGAGAAACAGGAACGGGGATCTCTAACCCACAGGTGTCAAGTAAGGAACATTCAAGCTGTGAGTGCAGCACTAGGGGGTCAGGCTCGGGGGCGTGTGGGGCTCCCGAGAAACAGGCGGGGCTCCCTTTGGCAGCTTGCACCCACCTCAGCAAGGCAGGCCCTTCCTTGCCCTGCTTCCCACGAGGCCATCCATCTCTGTGATCTCGTGCCTGTGACCTCTCCTTGGTGGCTCCACACCACCAGCTAGGGGGCTGCTGGGGAGACCCCTGGCTCCCCCCGAAGTGTGTCCATTCCTTCTTGGAGACGGGACGGCCACTCGCAGCGTGGGGTGGTGCTGCTTTCTGCTTCACAATGACCCGATCGCCTCAGCCCGAGTTCATGTCCAGGGTCGTGCAGTTTCTGGGACTCACTGGACCCTTCTCCTGCCCAACTCCATCGCGGTTGCCGGGATCCGAGGGTCCAAATTAATGTCCCCACCCCTGCCTCCCTCGAGACTTCACGGGCGCAGACGTCAGACCGTCCCCTAGTGCCCGTTGCCGAGTGGGGACGGGGGCACAGAGGGATGGGGGAACCCGAGGCTCAGGCCCGGGCTCGGGGCTGACGGCCAGCTCTCCCATCAGCCCCTGCCCGCCTCACCCTCCCCGGGGAGCCCCCCAGCCGGAGGCGCCAGCTCTGCAGCACCCGCCGGCAGCGCCCACCCCACGGCGACCCGCTCCGCTCCGCCTCCATCCCTGTGGGCCGGGAGACGCGTGTCTTGCTTTGTACGACTCTGCCACTTAACCCAGAGTCGCGCGCTCCTCCGCAGAGGGGTTTTGTTTGGAACTTAAAACACTTGCTCAAATTAATGACCAAAAATGTCAGATGTGTCCACAGCTAATTATTCATTAGACGCTTAATTAGTGTGGGATGATCATGACATTTTAATGTTATTAATTTTTATACTGTAATAGGAATTAAATTGTTCTGCTGTCCTGAAGCCTCCTGTTGGAGTCACACTGTGGAATTGGGGGGCTGGAGGAGTTGGGGGTAGGGGCAAGGGGGCGGCCAACTCGCTGACCAGCATCCAGAGGCGTCACAGCCCCCTCTGGCCTGAGAGAAGTTTCCTCCAGGTTTCCACACGGCCTCTGCAGAGCTGGGACCTTCAGACGGACGGGCTGACAGTAAGAGCAGCTGGGTGGGGGGAGCGGCAGACCAGATGGCTCCCCATGGCGCCCCATGGCTCCCTCCCGCTCAGATGTTCCGGGATGCCGTGTTCCTCATTCCCTCACCCCCAGCCCGCAGGAGATCCAGGTGTTCTGACACCGCACACAGGGAGGGAGAAGGCACCAAGGCCGACCCACCCCGGAGGGCTGCCGAGTAGCACAGACCTGCGCCCCACACCCCCCCGCCCAGAGAAGGGGACCCACGTGAAGGGGGGGCTGCATATTTTTTAGACAAAAGAAAGGAAGCCCCGTGTGCCGGCGGAGGTTCGGGGTGTCTTTGTGAAATGGACATGGCTCTATTATTAGCGCCTAATTATGAGAATCATCTGTGCTGGTGTTTAAACGCCAGCAAGACAGAAAAGGAAAAAGCTAATAGAAATCACATGAAATCCCATCATCCAGGTGAATTAACTCAGCATTTGTTGTGTCAGAACTTCCAAGCTATTTTTAGGGGCATAACTAGACGGACTTATAGAAACATCCCTGCGCTCGCGATCGCTTGCTCACTCGTAATCTGCCTCCCTCACCAGGAGCGACCGTGCCCACCTCTCAGGCTGGCAGCCCACGAGCTGCAGCATCCTCTTTGGCCACCACATCAGCGTCCACCCAAGACTCACCAGCCTCTGGCAGGTGACGGTCAGATCATTCGTAGTTTCTTGTGATTGATGCGGGGGACCCGCCGGTGGAGCTCCCCGTGCTGGTCGGGTGACACCCCCGAGTGGGCTCCTGGTGCAGGAAAGGTGTGTCCCCTTCCAGGTGTGTCCCCTTCCACCTGCGGCCCTGGCCAAGGGCAGGCCCCCCACCTGTGGGGTAGGGTCCCTTCTCCCGCGTCGTCGGGAAGGAGGGCAGGATTCGGGCTTTGTGCGGGTCACCTCCTCGGACCTGCCCTTCCAAAGGGACAGTCAGTAAAGAGGACATCAGGCTTCGGGGGGCTGGCTATCTCCTGGGTGGGGACTCTGGTTCGCAAGTGGGTAGAAGGGCTGGTCCTTAAATCTCAAGTTCACAGGCACCACCTGCAATCAATGCGCGCTTCCAAGTGGCCCCCTTCAGAGAGAGAAATGAGACGCCCGCTCAGTCTTGATGATGAACCGGTGATGAGACCCACCTTAGAAGAGAGAGGGGCATCGGGAAGCTGGTGACTCAGGTCTGATGCGGGGTGCGGGGGCCGAGGCTTGGGCAGCCCACATAGCTACCAGGCGCTCCATCTGCCTGGGTGAGCGAGCTCAGGGCCAGATGTGCTTCCCCCAGGGGACAGGGGCCTTCAGCAATGGCGGGGAGCTGGCTTTTATTTGGGGAGACATGTCAGGGTGGGGACCTGCCGCAGTCTGCTGGCTATAGACTCAATCTCTTCTGCCATTTGGACCCCAGACTCCGAGAAGCCCCACCCAGCACAGGGCTCCCAGAGGCCAGGACACCCCCATCCTAACCTGCCTCTTCTTTCCATGGGTCTCTCCATCCTGGGCCTGACCCACAACTTGAGGGGGAGCCCAGTGCCAGGGTCACAGTGCTGTGAGAGGGCCCGGGAGGGTCTGTTAGGGAGTCAGCCAACACCGGCCTCGTCTCCAGGCTCCAGCCACCCCCCAGCGGGGCCGTTTTATGGGAAGCCCCTGTGGTTGAGCAGCCTTTACCCCCACCACCATCACGCTGCCTGCCCACCCCTCGCGCCACCGGAAGACACTGAGATGCCTGCCCTCCAGCCACACCTCCAGGCCCGCAAGGAACGTTCTGGCAAAGGCCTGCACCCTGTTCCGAGAGTGTGAGGCTGGTTTTCGTCAGCACACCTGGGGCAGAGTGGCCTCGCCGGGGACTTTGCTCTATAAAGTTCTGCGAATGTGGTGCTGGGGCTGGCTGGGCGGAATCTAATTCCGGGCCAAATGGAGTGAGTGGCGCTGAGAGTTATTCAGTTAGCGGCCAGGCACCGGGCGGGGCCCTTCCCAGAAGTGCTGAGTGCGGGCTTCTCAGCAGGGAGGGGCCGCGGGCGTCCACTTGGGCTCAGTCCCTGCGCCATCAGTCATGGTGTCAGGGGCAGGCTGGGCCGCCGCAGCAGGGCCTGGCTGGGAGGGACGTTCTCCCAGGGAGGGAGGCGCGCGGCACCCGGGATCTGCCCGCCGGCCTCCTGGGGCAGCCCCGGAGGGGAACGGGGCATCTCCCCAGGCACGTGTCAGGGAGGACTGGCTGCTGAGGGTGGCCCTCACTCAGCTGTCCGCAGCCTCCTGCGTCTGGCCGCGGAATGTCCAGGGAGCACCTTGGACCCCAGCCCTGCTAAGGGAGGCCCTGGAGGTTCCTTCTGCTCCTGATCCCCAGCACCCACAGGGCCACGCGAGCATCCTGGCCTGAGCCAGACCAGCCTTCCCGAGCACAGCCGAAGTGGCAAAGCCCTCCAGACAGGCCAGTGCACATGCGCATACACATACTCACGTGCACACACACACGCACACACACACTCACACATACACACATGCCGCTCGTCTTCGGGCCTTGCTAGCTGTGGTGCCGTTCTTCTTAGTTCACAGAGAAAAACGAAAAAGGAGATGTGCTTTTCACTGGCTAAATGTTTGCTTTAAAACGTCTTTTATTTTGAGACTGACCTTCCCAATTTTTTAGGCTTAAAACGTCCTTTCTCTTGGGAAGCCTGCTGACGTGGCTGTGAACGTGTGGGACTGGAAGCGGTGACTGCTTTTCAGTGACGTATTTACCAGGTGAAAGCGCTAGCCCTTCAGCCCCCATCTCCCAGAGTCTTCACGGGGCTCACTGTAGTTTCATGCGTGGTCACAGGAAATAACCCAGCGGGGTCCCGCATGCCCTGCCCTGCTTTGCACCCCTGGGACATTTCGCAGCACACCAACACAGCACCACAATGAGAATACTGGTAGGATCAATGTAGCACGCTCTCTGGGTTGCCCAGCTGTGCCAGCTCTTATCTGCTCGGCACAGGTGTGCGTGTGTCCGGTTTGTGCGGTTTATCACATGTGAGCATCTGGGAACCCACCACCCTCAAGACCCTGACTGCACAGTCGCCCGGCTTCGGCCTGCTGGTGGCCTTCACTCCGTGGCAGGAAAAACCACTCTTTGCTAAGGACCCACCTGCTGAGGGACATGGGGGTGTTTCCAGTCTGGAGCTCCAAGCAGTTACATGGCCAGCGCGTGCAGGTTGTGATGGAAATGTAGGTCTTTATGGGGGAAATGCCCAGGAGGGCAGTGACTGGCCACGGGTTAGCTGAGACGCGCCAGTTGTCCTCAGGGCCACCAATACTCCTGCCTCCCCACCTGCTGGGGGGCGCCGCCTCTCGTTGTCCTTACTGGCTGGGGGTTGTCACTGACTCGTCTGCGTCTCTGCCTGCTGTGGGGTGATGGCTCACTGTGGCTGTGACTCACGTGTCCTGGAAGTTAACGATGGCGAACGTCGTTTCGCTTTCTCGCAGTCTGCAGATCATCTTCGTGAAATGTCTATTCATGTCTTTTGCCCTTTTTTGAATCGAATTACATGGTGCCTTTTACTGATGAATTTTGAGAGTGTTTTTAAAAATATTTTATTATTTATGCATATAAAAGCTGGGGTGCAGATCAGAGGTATGGGGGATGAGAGGATTCCCCAGAGACAGAATGGGGAGCAGAACAGGGCGATCCACTGAAATCCACTGCTGAGGGGAGCAGCGGGGAGACAGGAGAGGTCTGCTGCGCCCTGTGGGCAGCTCCCTGGCCGGAGATCAAACTCATGCCTTGCTGCAGTGGCTGCTGATAGCTTCACAGTGCTGAGACATAACCCCTTGCGCCACCAGGGACACCCGAGAGTGTCTGTATATCGTCTCCTTATTAGTCTCTGTTGGGTGTGTGGCTTTATTTCCTGGATGTTATCTTCCAGTCTGTAGTTTGTATTTTCCTCCTCTTCCCAGGGGCTTTAGCAGAATTAAAGGTTTTAATTTGGATGAGGTTCAGTTTACCAGAGCTCTCCTTTTCTGCATCATGCTTTAAGAATCCAGTCTAACCTCTGCCTGGTTCTAGATTCCAAATATCTTCTCCCAGTTATTTCCTACAAGTTTTATGTTTTCCTTTTTACATTTAAATCTGTGACTGGGCCTCCCTGGCGGCACAGCAGGTTGAGCGCCATGCAGTGAAGCTGTCCGCAGCCTCGGCAGTGCGGGTTCGATCCCGGCCGGCCTGCGAGATTCCCACATAGCGCGGCAGACCTCTCCTGTCTCGCCCGCTACCCCCTCAGCAGTGTATTTCATCAGTCTGCCTGTTCTGCTCCCCACTCTGTCTCTGGTGAATCCTCTCACCCTCCCGTGCCTCTGGCCTGCACCCCAGCTCTTATAAAAATAAATAAATCTTTAAAAATAAATAAATAAATCTATGATCCATTCTTGATTAATTTTTAAGATGTGAGGCTCATTCTTTCCCCCAGTGGCTCTGGCACCATTTCTCCATTAAATTTCTTTTTTTTTTTTTAAAGATTTATTTATTTTTATTTATTTACATAAGAGCTGGGGTACAGGCCAGAGTTGCGGGACCGTGAAGGGTTCACCAGAGACAGAGCAGGGAACAGAACAGGCCGATCGACTGAAATACACTGCTGAGGGGAGCCACGGGGAGACAGGAGAGGTCTGCTGCGCCATGTGGAATTCTCCCTAGCTGGCCGGGAATCGAACCGGCGCTGCAGAGGCTGGGGAAAGCTTCACAGCGCTCTGCTCAACCCGCTGTGCCACCGGGGAGGCCCTCTCCATTAAATTTCTTTGCACCTTTGTCAAACATAAGTTGCGCGTATTTGTGTCGGGTTAGTTCTGGTTTCTGTATCGTGTCCCATTGATTTATGCCTCCATCTTCCCTCCAGAACGTGTGTACAGTGTGATTGCTACCCAGATAACTCCAATATAGTTCAATATAAAGTTTATATATAAATGTTATGTTCTGCCTATGTGAATATAAATGTTTCTGTAATTACAGCTGTACCGTGGTGTGTAAGCTGGTCCTCAATAATCAGGTGCAGTGAGGCCTCCCACTTTATTATTCTTTGTCAAGATGTTTAGTTACTCTAGGGCCTGCACCCTTCCCTATAATTACAGCACTCGGTCCTCTATGTCTGTATCAGAATGCCCGCTATTTGGATAGGAATCACAGCAGCCTGCAGAGAGAGATTGGAGAGAGCTGACATCTTCCCTGTGTTGAGTCTTGTGACCCATAAGCTAAGTGCGGCTCTTTATTCAGTTGGTTATTTTTTTATTTCGTTCATCAGCATTTTGTAACCTCAGACTATAGATCATGTACCTGTTTCATGACGTGTCTGCTTAAGAATTTAATTTTCTTCAGCATTCTCGTAAGTGGTGTTGGGGTTTTAGATTTGGTTTCCTCCTGTTCGTTATTAGTATGTGGAAATAGGATGGTTTGTTCTCTGTTCCTCTTGCATCCCGTGACTGATGCATCCCTTATGAATGCTAGCGCTTTTTTTATTTGCTAGATTCCTTGAGCCTTTCTGGGTAGAAACTCCTGTCTTCTGCAAGTAGGGGCGGTGGCATTTCTTCCTGTCCATGCTGTGTGCCTGGCCTTTCTCCTTCCTGCCTCGTGGCATAGACCTGCCTGTGCTGCCTGGATGAGAGGGAAGGGCGGAGGTTGACCACGTTCCTGTTCTGGGGAAAAGCTGGTCTCATGGTTAAATGTTTTGCTGGCCGCGGGCTTTGTGTAGACGCCGCTGATCACGCTGAGATAATCTCCCTCTATCCGCAACTTGCGGCGTTTCTTCTCTTGCTCAACTTTGCTGTCTGAGACCTAGAGACTCGCCCCGTCTGTAGTCTGTACGGCTCCGGCGCTGAACTCCACCGCCCTGCTCTCCTCTCCCCTTCAAGGACCACAGCACCGGGGCGGGGTGTGGGGGCGGTCCCGGACTCTAAATCCTAGTGTCTCCCTCTTTTCTCGGCTGCGCCTCTCCCGTGCCCTGATCCAGCCAGAGCCAGGGAAGGAAGTTCCAACAAACCAGCACCGGCCCTCACTCCTGCATTTTCAGCCCCCAATCATCAGCGCCGCCCCCGCCCCCCGCCCCCGACCCTGGAAGACAGAAATGACAGCAGACGTCCTCTGCCCAGAGAGACTCCAGCTAATGCACAAACTCATGGGACCCTCCACATTAGCCCCATCACCCCAAATGTGTGTCCTCCTGCCTACTCCCCTCGGGGCTGCCGGGCCGTGGATGCAGAGGCTGTTCTATTCTCCCACCTCCTTTTTTCAGGAACCGTGTATCCCAGGCAGCCCTGGAGATCCCATCCCTCTCCCGACGGCCCTGCTGCCCTCAGCCCCATATCCCACCACCCCCACCTAACCCGTGCCTGCCGCCCACACAGCGGAGGACACACTGCCCGCTCCCCCGTGCAGCCCGGACCCGGGCCCTGCACCTGCTGCCAGCCACAAGCTGCCCTGCGGCCACGGCTGTCCACTGTGGTGCTCTTACTTTTTTTTTTAATCAAGGGAACACTTTCTCCACATGCAAATCCCTTAGCAACAGCAATGTTATTATTTCCAGTGTGGCCTCGGGGAGTGTTGGGCTCCGTGGCCGAGCGGCTGACGCAGTGTTCAGCCTGCCCATCCCGAGCCTCATCCCGCACCCGGGAACAGAGGGAGGCTGTTCCCTCCAACAGCTCCAGCCAGGAGGTGACAGCAGGTATGGAGGGAGACCTGGCCATTATGTTCTCTTTTGAATATCTGGGAAATCACCCAGCCTCCCCTGCTGGGCACTGCCCCTCCTCCGCTGTGGCCGAGGCCGAGGCCGAGGCCAGCCTCTCCCGGCAGGTGCCTGGACTGAGCCGGCACTAGCTGTACCCGTGGCTGCCCAAGCCAGGCACACGGTCTGAGGGGGAGGCTGACAGTGCAGGGCCCCCAGAGACATAATCTGAGGTTTGGGGACCCGGGTGGGACATAGCAGTAGGGCCCAGGGGCTTCCCCTGCAGTGGTAAGAAGTGGCCTCCTGTCACAGGTCAGGGCCGGGGGTCCTCGGACACGAAGACCTTTGTCCAGGTCCAGTGCCCATGGCTGGAGGTGGCACATACCTGCTCTGCAGGCCCCACGCACCGGCCTGGCCACGCCTGACCTATCAGCTGTCCACGGAGGGAAGTGGTGAGGAGGGAAGTGGTGACAGACTCCTGGGCCCCCAGCGTCCCCTGGTCACCACAGGGTCTTGCCTACCCACCGAGACAGTGGGGTGGCTCTGATTGGAGCCCAGGCCCGGCAGGGAGGCCTAACGCCCAGCGCTGGGCTTTACCTTCCTTCCTACCCACTCCTGGGCCTGGTAGACACTTGAAGGCTTGAAGAATGAGGCCCATTGTTTATTCCAGGGGTAGAGGGGAAGAAAAGCAAACTCAGTATTAATAAAAGCAAGAACACTGTGGCATGAGGGATCAGAAAAGGCCCGTTTGGGCCCAGCGGTGGGTGGGCGTCCTCTCTGGTGTGGTCCCGGCCAGCTCAGATGTGGGTGGGGCCACCTCCTCCGGGTTCAGGGGGCACCTGTGTCCTCGCCTCTCCCGGCTTCTTGAGGCCACTCGTACCCCTTGTCTCATGGCCACGTCACCCCGATTTCTGCATCCATTGCCTCATCACTTTCTCCAACTCCGACCTCCTACCTACGTCTTGGGGGGCCTTGTGACTGTGGAGTGCGTCCTGGCCGTCCAGGCTGATCTCCCATCACAGGGTCTCTGCATGGTCCCATCTGAGAGTCTCTGGCCAGCGTCACGTCATCTCATCTACTAAAGATAGGACAGGGAGGGGGTGGGGATAGTCGACCACCCCTCAACTATCTCCTCCCCGACACATCTCACTAAAGAGCTAGCACCCGGTCAGTGTCCTGAGAACCCCAGACAGTGGGGCAGGTGGGGGGCGGCTCTCGAAGCTAGAGCCATAGCCTCAGCTCCCTGGCTGTGGGTCGAGACACTTTCATCTAGTGATGCCAAGAGGAAGTGGTGGCTCGAGGCAGAGATGGGCAGAGGTGGGACCCGGTCAGCGCCTGACCTCTGGGGTCCCACCTGCGAAGGCTCAAGGCAGTTCGCAGCCGTGAGGGCATGTGCCTCCAAGTACCGTGGGACGGGACCAGTCTGTCACTCAGGAGGACACCGGTCTGGGCCTGGGAACAAGCCACTGGGGCCTCCCAGCCCCCTGGGGCTGCACACAGGACCAGCCCGCCTGACTCCAGCCCCAGGGACCTCCCTGGCTGCCTCTCAGCTTGGTTTGAATAATTGACTCCATTTGCATCCCTGGGCAGCAAACCACTTTCCTCCTCGGCAGCTGCTGGGCCTGCCTTCCCAGAAACCAGCCTTTCAAACAGGGCTTTGAGTGCCAGCGAGGTCTGGGCCCCTGGCTGCAAACGGGCTCGGGCGGGCGGGCGGCCTCCCCGCCCCGCCAGCTGGCCCTTCCCTCCAAGTGCGGCACTGTCCCAGGCCTGCCCTGCCGACTCCACATGTCCAACCCGCCGGTGTGACCAGCTCGCCAGGCGACAGTCTGGCAGCTGTCACATCAAGGAGGTGCGACTGTCTCCAGAGAGGGAAACTGAGCCTCAGAAAGTTGACCTTGCTGGCCAGTCAGGGACAGGAGGGGATCTAAATGGAGTCCCGCTGTTGGCAGAGCCCCATCCCTGGGCAGGCCACTCCTAGAGTCTTCCTTTGTGGACACGCACCTCCAGGAGATGCGCCCCCAACAGCCTCGGGGCTAAAACAGAGAAGCCTCCCGGCTGGCCTGTGAGGACTGGAGACGCCCAAACTCACTCTGGGCAGGAGGGCCACACTGAGCGCCAGGACCAGACCCCGGCCTTGGGGAGGTGCCCCGGACAGGAGAAGGCCCGGGGGGCAGCAGGGAGATGAGCACAGTTGACTTGGGCCCCACTTCTTGGGCACAGGAGACCAGCACTGACCTGCTACGACCTCGGTGCTTCCTCTTGGAAGTCTCTAGAAGTTGTCTCCACCAGAGAGCAGGGGCTGCATATTCATGTCTCCATCAGACCAGGAGAGAGGACTCTGCTTGAGAGCCCCCACAACGGGGGGTGGGGGCCCAGACCCCTACTTACCTCTGCTCATGCCAACCCATTTAGACACTCTCCATTGAGTCCACTCCACCCCTTCTAGGCAGGAGCCGTTATTGTCACCCTCATTTTACAGACAAGGAGCTTGGGGCCCCGAGCACGTCAGTCACTTACCCAGGTCACACATGGCGGGTCAGACAGAGCCGGGCTCCGAACAGGCAGAGGGGCCCAGAGTCCACATCCTCACTGCTCAGGGACACCCCCTCTGTGCCAAGGTTACTCCATTCTCACGGGGGGCCACTGGTCTGGACGTGAGCCCAGATCCACTTCTCGCGAGCTGCTGACCTTGCACAAGGAGCCTCGATTTCTGTATCAGGACAGCAGGGCCTTGGCCGTGAATACACGAGCGGTTTCGTGGGAAGGCCAGCACACAGTAGGCCCGCAGGGAACGGCACTGAGCAGCAGGGGCCGGTGAGGGGACAACGGGGCCTCGTCCGGGGCGTGTCGGGAGCAGGCTGGGGAAAGCCCTGCACACAGGGCATCTGCCCGCCGAGTCCATGCCCGCCCTGCCCGCCACGAGCTGCCTCTCGACCCGGGCCAGGGGCTTGCCCGGCCAGGGGCTCAGCTGCCTCTCCCGCCCCCGCCCCCGCGTGACTGCACCAAGGGGGACGCAGGCAGGCGTGGCGCCGTCGGCAAGGCCACCTCGCCCCCTGCAGCGCCAGCTCCGCCTGCCCCTCCCAGGTACAAACTGAGCCTGAGCGTCGTGAAAGGCAGCGAGGCTAATAACTTAAGAAGTAATTGTCATTAGCGTGGCGCTGGTGCGGCGCTGACCGGAGTGCCTTTCAGCGGATTGTTACTAAATACTAAGGCTATTGATTCGACGCAGAGTGTCGCCCGGCTCGGCCCCTTGCAGCTGGGACGCGCATTTGTTCCCGTGAGGCCAGGGAGCCAGGGGCTCGCGATGTGGCCGCTCTGTGTAACCCAGCAGTCCCTGGCCTTGCCTTATGGGCAGGAGGAGGGGGTCCCGGGGTTCAGGCAGCAGCCAAGGTCGCGGAGCTGCCGGGAGAGGCCTCCGCTGTGCAGGCCGCGACCCAGGCAGGCGGCAGGGCCGTCCCTCCTCCAAGCCCAGTGTGAGCTCCGGGCCTGTGAGAACAAAGCAGGGGCATTTTTATCCACTCAGGTATCTGTGAACTATTAGTCACAAGGGAGTCTGAGCTCTTACTATACTCAAGAAATGTTGAGTGGGATGTGGATGAATAGAGGGAAAAGGGGAGGAAGAAGGAGGGAAGAACAGATGGTGGATGATGGATGGTGGATGGATGGAGGATGGATGGATGGAGGGTGGATGGAGGATGGATGGATGGAGGGTGGATGGATGGTGGATGGAGGATGGATGGATGGATGGATGGAGGATGGATGGATGGAGGATGGATGGATGGAGGGTGGATGGAGGATGGATGGATGGAGGGTGGATGGATGGTGGATGGAGGATGGATGGATGGATGGATGGTGGATGGATGGATGGATGGATGGATGGATGGATGGATGGATGGATGGAGGATGGATGGAGGATGGATGGATGGATGGAGGATGGATGGATGGATGGATGGATGGAGGATGGATGGATGGAGGGTGGATGGATGGATGGATGGATGGATGGATGGAGGATGGATGGATGGATGGAGGATGGATGGAGGATGGATGGATGGATGGAGGATGGATGGATGGATGGATGGATGGATGGAGGACAGATGGATGGATGGTCGATGGATGGGTAGCTGGATGGGTGGGAGAAGGGTGGGAGGGAGCAGAAAGGAAGAAGAGGAAGGCCAAGCGGGAGGCAGCGAGGGGAGCATGGGGGAAGGGGTGTGCTCTAAGATGGTCTTAGTTTCCTGCCTTGATGCTCAATGTGCATCTTTCCAGATCCCCAAGTCCAGTCCGTCTGTCCTACAGTACTCCCTCACAACCCTCGCCTGTAAAATGGGGTGAATAATCAGAGCCTCACCTACTGCTGGGGTCACTGGCAGGACCCCAGGGGCTCCTGATGCCTGCAGACACATTTAGTGCAGTGCTGGGCAGAGGGAGCCCTCAGCCAAGTCAGCCAAGGTCACGATGCTGCAAGTCTGCATAGAGGCTCAAGATTCCCCCAAGGGAACCCCAAAGGGAGCCTCAGTTTCGGGCAAAGGGGAGCTCTGGCTCAGGGGTCCTGGGCCCAAGCCAGGGTGCTGTGAGCAGAGGGGCCTCTCTGGCCTGGGCCCCGACAGACGCTGCCCCAGACTTCCCTGGGCTCTGCTCCGAGAGGTTGGCAGCATCTGGGAACTCAGGGCCCCTCACAGCAGAGCAGGGAGTCGGCAAAGGCTCCACTCAGAGCCAGGCTCCTCTGCCCTGCCCTGGGGCCTTCAGAGGCCTGTGGACATCCCTGTCCAGGGTGATTACGGGGGCAGCCACAGAATGTGGGGGACCTGCGCTTCAGAGGGGATGAGGCTTCTTTGTCATCCACCAAACTACAGCCTGCCTGTGGCCTCGAGGGACACGAGCCTGTAAGAGTCTGATGCCAGGAAGGAAACAAAAGGAAGGGGCAGAGAGGGAGGGGCCGGGGTGAGTGTTCCAGCGTAGAGGCCGTGGCTGGAGGGGCCACCAAGCCCTGGGCAGCCCCCGGGGGCAGCTGCCTCCTTCCCACCATCTCCCGTGGGGCCTTGTTGCCACTCATGCCCGCAGCCTCTCCCGCAATCCCGTGTGCAGTCAAAACCTGCAACCGAGCTCAGGGCTTGCGACGCCGTCTTCCACTGCAGTTCCCAGAGCAGCAACTTCCCGGCCTGGCACGTCTGGCTGGACACACCGGGGAGTTAGTGAGTGAGCAGTGGGGAGCGAGGAGGGAGCTGTGGACAGGTGGCACCTGCTGGAGGAGGAGGCAGGAGCAGTGGGGCGTGCAGAGGGGCGGGAGGAGGGTGAGGCCGGCTCTTGGGCTCTTGGACCGGACCGAAGGCCTCAGCGGCCCTGGATGACAGCAACAAGGTCCACTGAGCTCTGGGCCTTGGAGAGAAAGGCACACCGAGATGACAGGTGTGAAGCTGTGATGGGGCACGCCTAGGTGGGGGGCAATGGGAGGTGTCAGGTATTGGGCCCCTCCAGTCAGGGGCGTCACTGGGGCTGCAGGCCCCCTGGGGCTCCAGCAGGTGATCCCATGCCCAGGGGGGCTTTCTCCTGAGTCAGGGCTCCCCCTGGATTTGGGGGGCACATCAGACAGCACAAGTGCCACCCACATCCCCCATTGCTTCTGCCCAAGGAACACAGTACCAGGAGGGGAGCCAGAGTCCCCAAAAGCCGGGCAGAGTTGGCAGGAACAGCCTCAGCCAGGCCTCCTCCCTAATGGGCAGGGGTGGGGGTGGGGTGAGGGTGCCAGGTTCAGGTTTTCCCAGCTCGACCAGACCTTAGATCCACAACCGCCCGGCCCTGAAGCCGGGACTTCAGGGAACCGGGCCTCCCGCCTGCGCCCACCAAGCCCAGCGCCACTGCCCTTGCTTAGCTGGGAGCCCCAGGGAGCCCAGGGGGACCCCTCACCACACAGAGGGCCCCGAGGACCCTCCCCGGCCCCGCCCCTCTGCAGCCTTAGATCTGCCAATGCAAAGCCATACATCCTGGCGTGTGACAAATCACTTTTTAATTGCCTCAAGGAAGAAATCCATTAGTCTTTCCTCTACGTGAGCTTCATCATAATACTCCGCGAAGCCCTGGCTGGCTGGAGGCCGAGGCTGGGGGCCGAGGGCTATTTTTAGTTTGCACCAACATCCTGCTCCAAACATTCATTTCGAGAGGGAGGAATTAAATCTTCCCTGACACCCGGCGCCTCCCCTGCCCACATCAGGAGCGCCTGCTGCAGCCGGGAGGGGGCCGGGCAGGGAAGCGGCTGGAAGGGTGTTAATTGCCCAAAGAATTACACGAGGCCCAAACGCGGGGATCCTGAGCAGCTGAGCAGAATTGAGGGGTCCTGAGGGTCCTGCTGGGTCCCTCCTTGTCCTGAGGCCGCCAGCAGCTCCTCCAGGCCTACCCGGGGGTCCGTCCTCGATGGCCCCAAGGCCCTCTGCTGCGTGAGGCTCCAGCTGTTACTGTTACTGGGCCGTCACTGGCGAGGGGAGAAGAGTCCCTGCCAGGACCTCCCCCGTCTCCTTCCCAGGCCCTGAAATGCCCAGTGGCAAGCTGGGGGGGAGGGGAGCTTCCCACTGGGGCCTCCCATGGGCCAGTCTGGAGAGGGGCGGGAGGAAGCATCGTTTGTGGCTGGTCCAGGGCTGGTTCTAGGGGGTTTGCCTTCGCCCACCACCAACTGCTCCGCTGCTGCTTCAAGACGCAGAACGTGGGAAAGAGAGTGAAAGGAAGGAAGGGAAGGAGAGGAAGTTCTACTCCAAAAGGGGAGTCGAGTAACAGAAAGAAGGCTGGGGCCTTCCCGGTGGAGCAGTGGTTGAGCACTGGGTTGCGAAGCTGCCCGCAGTCTCTGCAGCGCCAGTTCAATCCCCGGGCAACGGGTGAGGGTCCTACATGGCGCGCAGACCTCTCCTGCCGCCCGCTGCTCCCCTCAGTAGTGTATTTCGTTGGTCAGCCTGTTCTGCTCCCCACTGTCTCTGGTGAATCCTCTCACCCTCCCGCGCTTCTGACTGTACCCAGTGCTTGTATAAGTAAATAAATAAATCTTTAAAAAAAAAAAAAAAGAGAGAAGGCTGAACCCCAGGCCAGGCCCCCACCCCCACCCTGGGGATGCCTGCCGAGAGCCCAGAGCTCTATAAGGGCTGGGGACACAGGAACCGCCCCCACGCTCCCAGGCCAGGCTTCTCCTTACAGGGCCCTGCTGGTTTCCATCAACAGGCAGATTTTGGCACCAACCCCTGAGTGTACCATCAGATGAGAATTTCCCCAGGGCACCCACAGGGCCAGCACCCCAGGGTGCCAGCCTGTGTGCAGGGCACAGCCGCTGCCCCAGTGCTTTCTTGGCACAGGAGCTGAAGGGGTCACTGTGCAGCGGGACAAATCCTTGGGACTTGGGGTGCACTTGGATGCTGGGGATGCTGGGGATGCCAGGGATGCCGGTTCCACCAGTCAGGCTGACCACAGCCCTGGCCTGAGCTGAACCCCACAGGCCTCATTCCAAGCAGCTGCTGATCCCAGGCCCTGCAGGGGGTGTGGAACCCCTTGTCTTGGCCGTGCTGTGCTGTGGTCATTATTTTTTTAATGAGCGGGAAAGCATCCTGCTGACTTCTGCGCAGAAATGTGAGGTCACCAAGTTTAGGGTCCACCTGATGCTAACAACCTTCATTGTAAATCCTTGTTTATAGACTTGGCCCAGAACAGCCTCTACCTGGTATTAAAATAAACGCTGAGGAAGGCAGAGTGGGCTGAGCCCCCTGAAGGCCCCCAGCTTAAGTCCCGCCCCTGGAGGCCATAAAACCCCTGCAGCTCTCCACAGAGGCAAGCTCTGGGGTGGGGGGTGCAGGTGGCTGCAGATTCTCCCCAGAGTACATTGTGCTGCATTTTCAAAAAAAAGTAGCTGCTCTGACTCAGCGCTTTGGGGGCTGGTGAGGGAGGGCCTTTGTGTGACCTCAGAGGACACGGAGGAGGCTGCCCGGACCCTGAGTTCCCTCAGGGAGGCTGGTGCTGGCCTTGGCTTTGGCTCTGGCTCCCCTGCCTCCGCTCCCCTCTGTCAAAGGCCTTCGGTATCCTGGGAGAGGTGACCAGAGGCCCCAGAATTAGGCAGTAAGCTTTTCTAGCGCTAGGTGGGCCTTGAGGGGGGCTAGCCCAAGGCTCCCAGGGGCTGGTGAAGCGGGGCCAGGGCAGAGTTCTGGAGGCCGGGAGGGGCTGCTCTCTCAGGGCTGTGGAGGGCCACATGTGGGCTTGTCTCAGGCACTTTTTAATATCAGGTTTCATCAAGACCTTGAACCCCAAGTACTGCCCTGCATTATGAAGCCCTAATTCCCTGCAGGACCCCCTAGGCCACAGGCAGGAGCAGGGCAGATCCTTAACACCCCAACACTCCCTCGCCCCTTCTCTGCCTGCTGAGTTCCTCCTGCTTTTGCTGTCATCTCAGGCGCCACCTCCTCCAGGGAGCATCCCCAGACTGCATTTGGCGGTGGCAGTCTGCCCTGACCACTCTCCTTGCAAGCTCACAACTTGGACACAGCCTCCTTTTTCCTGGTGGGCAGTGGTGGCTGAGCCACCCAGGAGCGGGCAGAGGGTGACATTCAGCACAGCTGCAGGCTGCAGCACCACCTCCTCCCCCACAGCTGACAAATGCAGCACTTGGAGAGAGGAGGCATATGGCCTAACCAGGAGGGACGCATTGCCCCATGGTTTATGGGGCGAAGCGTGATTAAGCGGACGGGGTGCAGGGGCTGTCTTGGAAAAGGACACTCTTTCTGTGACCCTTTGCCCGTGGGCAGCAGCTCCAAGCCAGCAGTTCCCCTCACCAGCCCCTGTGAAGGTTGCTTTGAGTCCTAATCCCCTCTGGCCGCCCACCCTCAGCCTCAAGAGTGGCCAGCGGGAACACAGAACCCCTCACTCCAGCCGGCTGCCCAGGGGGTCGCGCATGGTCAGAGCCCTCCCTGCAGCACGCACGCAGCCCTGGCTGCAGAAATCCCAGCAGCAGCAGCAGCGCTTTCCCTGAAAGCCCTGGTGCTTTGGGGGTGCCGCATTCCGCTCTCCAGCTCCAGCCACGGCCACCAGCTGCGGGGGAAGGCTCGGGGACCTGGCCTCGGGCCACTGAACTGTGCTATGTCTCCTGGGAGCCAGGCGCAGGCGTGTGGGGTGCGCTGGCCTGAAGCCCAATGTCCCTGGAGGGACCCTCTTGCCACTGAAGGGCATCAGGACGCAGGAGCAGGAAAGGATTTTCCCCAGAATCTCCGCAGCCTGTCCCGGCTGACGAATCTCTTCCCTTGAAAAGAATTTAAATCCTTCAGCCCCAGACAAATAGACACCCTCTCCCGCTCCTTGAAAAAAATGAGATTTTAATTCAGGATGATTTTACTCCGCAAATGCCCCAAAACCATGCACTTTTCAAAGGGAAACTCCGGGTTCTGTCTAGCCTTTGGGGGACTGGAAGAAAAGAACGTTTTACTCTCTTCTTTTTTTTCTTCCCAATTCAAACTGCGAAGGGAAAACCTCTTCCTCCCAGAAGGGTCTTTTCCTATTTTCTTCTATTTCAGAGAAACAAAATCCTCCCTTCTTTTTTGATATCGCTGCCATGACATTCCCCCTGCGTCCCTCAGTGAATTCCTGCCTAATAAAAGTAGCCTCGTCAGAGTCAGATTGACCAAGAAGCTAATGAAGCTTAAGCTTCAGACCCCTCCCCCGGACCCAGTCTGGAGATGGAGGGTGTGCTGGGAAATCTTTAGCAATTGGCCCTGGAAGGGGGGCCCAGGGGGAGCCTGACTGATCACTTGCCAATTGCCACGGTGTAAATACTGCCCCCTACAGACCTTGGCCAGCTTGAGCTCCCTGCAGGGGAGGTGGGAGGAGCTGTGTGCAAAGGGCTGTGGGCTGGGCAGTGGGTGGAGCCAGGCCAGCTGTGCCACTGCCCAGACCACCTCTCCAGGACCCCCTGGTTCTGCATTACAAAGCACGTGTTCTTTCTCTTAACAAAAGCCTCTCCCCGCTGAAAAAGCCAGCTCATGAGTCTGCCCCTGATTATGGTGCAGGCATATGGTGCAGGGTTCCTTACAGCGTCATCTATGACTCCCCTGCCCCCTCGGGGATGGCCCTGCACTAGGCTGCATTCAGACCAGGCTGCGTAGAGTATGGGTCTCGGTGAACCCCAATACCCCAACTTTCTGGCCCCCTTGGGCAGGGTGGGGATCCCTGGCTCTAGTCTTTTGAATCTCCCCAGCACATAGCCAAGCTCTGAACTGCTACCACTTACTTGCAATACCTGGTTAGAGGGTTCTGAGGGGTCCCGGCCTGCCCTGACCCCTGCCTCCCCACTGGTGGGATCAAGGGCCTCCCGGAGATACCATCTCTTAATTCCTAATCCACAGAACCGGAGCCCAGCAGGGCCAGACCGCAGGCCTTCCCGTATTTCACTGACATGGTCTTTTATAAAGATCCGAGCCAACAGATACATTTCCAGAAAATTTGCACAAAAACTCAGACTTCTGACCTTGTCTGAGCAGCCTAACCCCGCCCTGAGCAGCAGAGGCAGGAGTGGCTGAGTCGCCCTGCCCCACGAGTCAGGATGCAGACCCTCAGCTTCCCAGGCCTCGCCCTCAGGCTGGCCCCCGACACCCTGGCCAAGGAGCAGCGCAGTATCTCATGGGCCTGGACTGTGGCTTTGCTTGGAGAAGTGTTTCCCTCCCGCTGGGTTTCTTTCAGAGGTGGGACGGGAAAGAGAACAGCAAGCGTGTGGGTTGAGAGAGATGTGCCCGCGTGGTTCGTGGGGTGGGGGCTGTTCCTCAGGAGGCCAGTGCACCATTGCGGGGGCCAGTGCACTCGCCTCGCAGGTTGTGGGACTCGCGCTTCCTGGGGTTGCGCGCACATAGCCTGAGCCCTGTGTACTTGCATACAGACTGGAACGAGTCAAAAGAATCCTTGTTGAGGCCGTGGCCCTTGACCTTCCCTTCACTCCTCCGCATGGTGAGCAGACCCACAAGGTCTCACAGTTCTGGCAAGATGTGGTGGGGCAGGCTCGGCCCGGCAGGGCCCAGCAATCACCAGCCCTGCGGTGGGCGCTCCCAGCACAGACCCTAGAGGAGGGCCTGCAGGTGCGTCTGAGGGCAGAGGAGCGCCAGGTGGGCAGGGTGGCAGGCTGGTCTCGCAGCTGAGAGGGCAGGCAGGGGACCCAGCAACTATGTGGGCACACCCTTACTATTGCCCCAGCTACCTGGCAACTCCTGTTTCTCCCACAGAGCCCAGCCAGGGTGCTGCCTCTTCCAGGAAGCTTTTCCTTCCAGAAAATTGTCACATGCCCACTCTGGGTTCCCACTGAACCCTGCACATGCCCTGCAAACACTGCACACACCACGCTGGGGCCTGGGGTTCTGCTGATGTGATCTGATCTGGCCCAACGTGTGGTACAGGTGCCTGGTCCATGATTCTATCCCCAGTGCCTAAGACCGTGCCTGCCATGATGCTGGGACACAATGAATAAGTGTTAACTAGATACGTGGGTGGGTGGGTGGATGGATGGATGGATGGATGGACAGATGGACAAACAATAGATGGATCGTTGGATAGGTGAAGGGATGATGGATGCATGGATGGGTGAATAGTGGATGGATGGACATTAGATGGATAGTTGGATGGATGGATGGATGGTGGATGGATGGATGGATGGTGGATGGATGAATGGATAATAAAAGGAGGATATATTAGAAGTCCAGGCCTGGAAGCCCAGGCTGGGGCTCAGCATCAGAGCTGGAGAACAGGGGAGGCTTAGTCAGGATGAATTCATTTTCAGAACCAGGTTTCCCCAGAGAGTAACCCAAAGTCTTGCCACTAAATCTCAAGAGTCCCGGCTAGGAGTCTCTTGCACCCTCTCACCCACCACCTAAAGCAATAGCCCCAGCCAGAGGGAGCAGCAGTGGGTGGGCAGCTGCCCTGTCCCCAGGCCTCCGCCCTGCTGGCGCTGCCAGGAGCTCAGCAGATCCCCACCTGTCAGGGGCAGGTGGCCAGTCCCCTTCCTCTCTTCTCTGCTGTCTCACGGACACTAACCCGGATCCCAGGCTCCCAGCTGCGCCTCCCCGGTGGCGGGGGCGGGAACCCACAGACCAGTTGAGGATGAAAAATGCAGGAAGTTAAAGGCTTCTTGGGGATAGTTATATATAGTCCAAAAAAGGTCAAGAAAACTATTGCTGAGATCCAAACACCAAGCAAAACTCTGGTCCTTGATTAATTGACTGAATCACAGAGGCTTTGACCTACCTCTCTGAAGTTTAATGAATTCCTTGATTAGTTGCATAAAGTGGCCGGGCTGCAGGCGGAGGGAGCAGGTCACTGGTCTTTAGCTAACGGCACGGTCCAGTGAGTTGCCTCCCACTGCTCTGCCTATTGACCTGGAGAATGGGGCACCGGGTGCCCCTGCAAACTGACTTGCACCTGAGAAGCACGGGGCGGGGGGGGGGGGGTGCTGTGCTGGGTGGGACCAGGTGTCCGGCTGCTGCCCAGCTGCCCGGGGCAGAGCAAAGCCCTTCTATCCCCTCCCAGCCTCAGGAACACCCACCTTTCTCTAGCTTTGCTCCCCCACTCCCTTTCTTGCTCCGTCCTCCCTGTCTTCACATCCTGGCGGTGTGCAGTTTGCTTCCCCACCCTCGGCGGGCGGCATCGGCAGGTGCCCCGCCCGCTGCTCCCCAGCTCAGGGAAGCCAGACCCAGGAAGAGATGATGGTGCCCCTGGATAAATTTCCTCGCTGCTGTCTGGGCTTTGAGGAAGAAATCACCACTCTTGTCATAATTATTGATGTGAACTGGATTCGCTGAGCCAGAGGATGGGAGGAAGGTTGGGATGATGGGCCCCGGACTTGATTTGGTCAATAAAGCAAATTGGTTTAAGTGAAAATAAAGCGGCGTCCGCACCTATATTCGACCAATCAGGTAATGGCTGGCTCAGGAGCACGGGATATAAATCTCTGTTTGCTTAAAATTATTACAATGCCATATTGATTACCCAGAACCTGCCATCGCTTTTTAAGTCATAGTTTATTAAAGGGTAGGATGGCGAACAGTTACCTTCCCTCTGCCCACTAGCGAAACACACGCAGGTTACCCGCGAGCGCGGCCCCCGGCGGCCTTGCTTGGTGGTGGCTGGCAGGTCCCCGGGGCTCAGCCTGCAGGCAGCGTGGCTCACCCACCGGGTCTCCACTCCCGGCTCATCCTGGGTCCAGGCCGAGGGCGTGGTGGGCCCCAGGATGCATCTTTGTTTGCTCCTCTGCTTCTCCAACAATAAGCGCGTGGACCTGGACAGTGTCCGCTCAGCCTCCTCTGCTCCTCCGCATCCAGCCTCCTGCCAGGACAGGGAAGCTGTTCCATAAATACTGGCTAATGTGAATGGGTGGCTTTTTTTTTCCAACTTTTTTCTTTATTAAAATTTTTTAATTATAAAAGCAAGCAGGCTCATTATAACAAATGAATACATTACTTCTAAATATTTAAAAATATTTTTCTAATTATAGGAATTAGATAGGTTCATGGTAAAATGTTTAGAAGAAATGGAAAGGTATTAAAAAGATTATAAAAACCACCTAGAACCCCATCATGCAGCGAGAACCCCATTCACACGGAGGTACATTTCCTGCTAGTATTTTCACCGTCAGAATTAACGTGTGTGAATTTGTTTTTCCAAAGCTGGTAACATGACAGTTTAATGTCTTGTAATTTTTCACTTGCCACCCGCATTTTCTCCTGCCCTTCAATATTCCTCAAAACACAGTTTTTAATGACTATATAATATTCCATCTCGTGGTATACTGTAATTTATTTAGTCACTCCCTATTGCCCAGTTATGATTCTTCCAGTGTTCAGCATTCTAGATAATACTCTGATGAACTTCCTTGCTCATAAATCTTCCATCTGTTTCTGTGGCACACAGGGGGGCAATTTCTACAGCAGCACTCAGCGGTGATTGTTACTCAACAAGCCACCTTGCTGAGGTCACCTCTGCCCACCAGGGCCTTCATGCTGGCCCTCAACTTTCACTCCCATGAAAACCAAAGTTCAGGGGGTGAGCGCCTGTGTGCCTGACTTTACTGAGACCACACAGAAGCTGCCTGGCACTGCTGTTTACTGTTCAAACCAAAATGTCCACTTCATGTGGCTGCCAGCGTCTCACCTGACTTCACTGAACCCTAGGTTGGCGTGTATTTTGCTTCTGTGTTTTGGAATCTCAAATTGTTCTTTTCTTTTCTCAAATTTGAAATAAGCCACAAACTCCAAAGTTGGAAGTACAGTGCAAAGCAATTTTTAATCACTTGAAGTCACTTTAGTTTGTATTTCCTACAAAGAACATTCCTCTACATGATCAGAGGTGCCCCCTCTCCAGACCAGCCACTGACCTTGGGCTGTCACTACCACAGATGCCTCTAGGAGGTTTACCAGTTGTCCGATAATGTCAGCCCCATGTGTCACGCTCCTTGGTTCCATCCTTCATTCGGCAGTGCCTCTCTGTTCTATCCCTGACTTCCATAATCTTACCCCTTTGGGGTTGTTGTTTTTTTACACATGACTAGAGACCCTTAAGCCAAGACATGATATTGTCGGTCAACTTGGCCACCGCCCCTCTCCCCTCTCCTGTGCAAGGAAACAATTTTAAGGAATTGGTGTTTGTACTGGCATCTAATCGGAAGACGACTTAAGCCTGGTTGGTTAACAATCTACTGTTGGGATAGAAACCGGCTGGTCCAGACAGGTGTCCTGGGAAGTTAAGTCCACGAAGGTCTCTAATGCCCACATGTCCCTCCCAGAGCCATGCCCGTCCGATTCTTAAGCTGTCAGTGATGCCAATTCAATGAACACATGCGAATGTATATGCTCATTTAATATTGCTCTGTTAAAATGTTCACCTTTTTGTGGGGGTCACTGCTTTTGAAGACCAAATAATTTGTGGAAGTCCCTCTATTTGGGTTGTCTGATGTTTCCCCATGTTCGATTCTGGCTGTGTGTCTTTCTCAGGAATCCCATACGAGGGATGGTCGCACCTGGTGGTGGTGCAAGAATTCCCTTTTGTTCATTTCCAGTGATGGTCACTCGGGTCTCTTCATTCCGGCACTCTCTGCAAGGCTTCTCTGTAAAGTTATTCTTCTCCCTTTGTAGTTAGTAAGTAGTTGGAGGAGGTTCATTAAGAACTTACAAATATACTATCTATATTCCCCACCAATTGTTCAGTCTATTATTTATTTATGACTTTGATTTCGTCGTTTCATTTTCCATGGGTTACGACCCTTTGCTGTCCTTGCTGCTTTTGATGCTCGGGCTGGCTCATGCCTGGCTGGTGAGTGCCCCATCAAGGTGGCATCCATGCTGTTGCATCCAGGTGCTTTCCTGGAATCAACCAGTTCCAGAGAATCCTGGTTCCTTTAGTGGAAGGTGGTATTTAGAAGCCATACCTGGCATGAAAGTGCTCGTTGCCGTTGGGCTGTCTCTGCTCCCGTCTTCTCAGTGAACAGGGCTGGGGAATATTCGGACCCTATGTCCATGGCTGGAGGGTGCACAGGCTCACGTTTCCATCTATACATACCTCTGTAGAGAGTGGAAAATAAACCTAAGACCGTTCATTTACTCCACTGTGGCCACTTCCAATGTACCACCAGATAATTCATTCTTCCGTTCTCCCTTTTCATTGTTGTATCTCCTACGGTCATGAGACCCTTTCCCCGGTTATCCTTCAACATGCTTCATGTTTCGTCAGGCCCCCTGTCTACAAATGACCTCAATTCTCTGCCAACCATCCCCCCATGTCGGCACCCTCCTCGCCCATCAATATGTAATAAGGATTCTGAAGCTCTGGGCATGGGGAGGAGCGATAGACAGAGGAACAGGGTGTGGAATCACCTGCTGCTTTAGCTACCCTGACTTAGGGTGATCAATAGGTGCATCCATGTTGACCAGGTTACCACACAGGGCACAGGAAATCAGCACCCACCTCGCTCCTAGACTCCCAGACCCTGTTCCCTCCCTCCAATTGCAGCTTGAAGTCATGTCAGGAAGGCAACTGTCATCTAACTGTCAGCTAGCACTCAGCCCAGGCTCTCAACAGCCCCTGTCCTCTGTGGAAGACTCCTGTGTGGGGCTTCCTGGCCTGCAGAGAGGACCTTAGTTAAACCTGGTCCCCGAGACTGTGCCTGAGCCACCCCATGACAGAAGTCTGACTCCAGCTGGCTGGTCCCTTCTGGTGGCAGGAGGTGGGGGAGACAGAAACCATACCATGGTCTCCTGTGAGCCTGAGGGCCCCAACACAAAGCTACAATAGGAAAAAAACAAGAAAGAATTACATGGGCCAGGAGCCCCCTGTAGACCAGTCCAGGTGCCAGGCTGTGCTCTTTACAAACACTCTCTCGTGCAATCCCCACCAAAATCCTAGGCATGGAGTGTAACCCTCTCCATACACAAGAGAGGCTCATAGACTTGCCAGAGGTCACACAGTCAGGAGACAGAGGCACTGGGTCCAATCTTGGCCCCTGTGCACGCCAGCCTCCAACAAAGCAGGGCTGGGGGCCAAGGCCCCCCCCAGACTGGCTCAAGGTGACAGGTTCAGGGCCCCAAATCCCTGTATGTGTATTCTTCTGTAAGACACACTGTGTGAAGCTTCTAGAAGGAAAGAGGGAAGGGGATATTGAGGACATGCTGGCTGTGGTGGCCAACACTTATTTGCTGTAGTGGGAGGGCCAGGGTTCCCTGGTCCTTCCATCATGGAGAAGGAGTAAGAATTGCTTCAAATAGCTTCCATTCCTTCTGCCCCTCATTCCAGGCACCACATAAAAGGAATGATCTGGAAGGTGCCATTGCTATTTCCCAGCTTAGTTCTAAACCATCCCTCAAATTTAGGGATGACCAACTGCCCTGCCAGCTGCCACCTCCCCATCCCGTGCCCAGGGCAGACATGACAAATCCACCAGGGGCTACTTTCCCCTCCTGTGCCCAGGGCAGACATAAGTAATGGATCACAGCACTGTTTCCCACTCCACCTGGCTCTGCAGCTGTCCATGGAGGCTGGAGAATAAGATGGAAGAGATTGGCCCTCATTGCTCTGACCTTTCCCGTCACTGTCCCCTGCTTAGTTATCTCTGATCTTTGTGTTTTCTCCCATTTTCAGACTCACAGGAACACTGTGCATACCCCCACCCCCACTCAGTCTCTCTTTGGCAGCCCCCTTTGGCCACAAGTTGGGGTCTTCTCCCTCCCCTGGAAGTCAACTTCCATGACCTTCCAGAGTTGCCCCAGCTCCTGGGACCCCTTATCTTGATTCCCTCCATCCCCGCCAAGTAGGAGCCTCTTTAGGGCAGAAAGAAAGCCCTGCTGACTTCCCGAGCCAGATGGTGGGAGCCCAAATCCGAGAGCTGAATTTTTCAGACTTTTTTTTCAAGCAATCTGCTAATGGAGGCGAGAGGGAGGCTCGCAGAGTATCAGCTGCCTCTGTCAACATTGGGTAATGATGTGGGAAAGCTGGCACCTCACAGTAAACTGTGAACCTCACGATCTTCCCAGCACCTGCAGCCGGGGTGCCCTCAGCAGAGGGGAGTGTGCCTTGGCAGCCCCGAGAGGCCAGCCTGGCAGGGGCAGCTCTGGGAGCTGCACTGGCCTGCAGCTTTGGGATCTATTTAGGGGACCCACAGAGTACTCCCTTATTTAGAACCAGAAGAAACTGACAGCTTTGACTGACAGGAAGCTTCACAAAAAGCAAGGGAGCATTTGTTTCTATTTTTAAAGTGGTGACGCTTTTCTTGGGGTGCACGTGTGCAGGCCCTAGGAGGACAGCTGGGGCCAGCACCCAGCCGAGGCAGAGCAGGCAGCTCTCCCCCTCCCCACGCTGGGCGGTGGCGGGCCCCACCTGGGCTCACCTGTGGCCATGGGCGACCCTTCTCTGCCTCCTCCATCCCTCCTGAGACCCAGGGCTGTGCCCACCTGGAGATGCAGTCTCTCTGCATTTCCCAGGGAGGATGGAGCTGGGCCAGGCACCATGTGTGTCCCCCCAAAGTAGGGCTAACCCCCAGAAGTGATCCCTGCCCCTCCTCTTTTCACGTCCTCCCGCCACTCACCACCAGCTCTGCCCATCTCATCTCAACAACTCACCCACCTTCTCCAGGCACCGCCAGCCGCACATCAGCTGCCACGATCCTTTTGCCTTAAATCGCTGGCTCTGTGACTACGCAGGAGTGGAGGCCCGCAGGGCAGGGGAAGATGCCCCGGAGGGGTGGGCCGCACGATGTCAGCCCACGCAGGGCCTCATAGGCAAGCCCCGGGGCCGGCCAGGGGGCCCAGGGGATGGGCGCAAACATGGACCTCAGATGAACAGGCGGCTCAGTGGCTTCAAGGCCACAGTCAGAAAGGGACAGAACTAGGGTTCTGAGCTTTGGGGTCCTCCAAAGTCCCTAACCTTGCTGTGGCTCTCTCGCTGCCCCCACCCCTTAAAGTCATCTTTTGAGGGAACAACCATGTTCTAGCCCCCAAGCAGACCTGCCCCCTGGGGCCTGAACCCACCTCCAGGGTCCCCATATTCCATTTCGGGCCAGAGAACCAGCATTGTGGGTGGGGTTCTTTTTCCCTGCTGAATGCTGAGTGGGAGATATTAGCATATTGGGGTGTTTTTAAACCACCACAAACCAATGGCTTAAAGGGGCAGATGTTTAGATCCTCCCAGTTCTGGAGCTAGAAGTCTGAGACCAGGGTGCCAGCAAAGCTGAGTTCCCGCTGGAGGTTCTGGGGGCAGGTCTTGGGCCTCCTCCAGCTGCCGGTGCCGCCGGCTTCCCTTGGCTGTGGCTGCGTCACCCCAGCCTCTGCCCCCTCGTCTCCATGTTCGTGTCCAAATTTCCTTCTTTTTTTACACATCCTGTCACATTGGCTAAGGGCCCACGCTGCTCCAGTGGCCCCAGATCCTGAGTGGCCTTGACCTGGGCCCCATTAGACCCCAAAAATGGGAACGTGAGGGAGTGCATGCCCGGCCTGGGCGAGCAGGACCCACTCCCTGCCCTCCCCCCAAGTCCCAATTCCTGGGGACACAGTGAGGATGGGTCTGAGACTTTCTTTCCCAGCTGTTACCCAACCGTGACGTGCTAGCAGGCAGAATGTTCCGTAACTTGTTTCTTCACAGGCATTTTATTTTTTAGTAAAAAGGCAAGAGAATGATATAACTGTTGCTACTTTCAACAGTTACTGGTGAAATGGTTCACATTCACCTCGGGGTGCAGGGACTCGGCAGGACTCACCCCCCTTCTCCCCAGGGCTTCCTTCAGTCAATCCGGCAGTTGCCACCTATTTCTTGAGCACCTACTATGTGCCAGCCGCTGGCCTGGATGTTGGGGAGTGGGGTGAAGGAGCCGAACACCATCTCTTCCCTCCTCCACCGGGGCTTGCACAACTAGGTAGGAAGGGACATTTCTGGGTCTGGCACCAGTACCAGCTTCTCCCTCAGGGCGGAGAGAAGTAGAATCCAGGGGGCCATCTGTGCTGCATTGGGGCGGGGGGTGCAGGGGGAAGATAGATGAGCCTGGTGAGCTGCAGCCACCTGGCCGGGAGCATTTCTGTCCCCAGGAACCCTCAGGTTCTCTGTCTGCCTTTCAGGGAGCTCCAATGCGACAGCCCAGTTCTTCTGCTCTCAGCCCTGCCTGTCCCCCGGCCCCAACACCTTCCCGTGACTCAAATCCCCTCCAGGATTCTGGCTCCAGCAGCCTCTTATCTCCTGCTTCCCAGAGCCCCCCTCCAGCCTGGGCCTGTGCTCCCCCCCACGCCACCCCCATCTCTATCCCTGTCCTGGGCATGCTCAGAGCTACCAGAGTGGCCTTTGCTTTGCACTTGGCAGAAGGAGGGGGACTAAGGCCCAGGGATTGAAGGGGGTAGGCAAGAGTCCCTCGGACTCCCCACTTGCCCAGGAGGGGGCACTCAACACCCCCCCACAAATGTCTAGGCAGCTGCCCCCGCCCAGAGCAGAGGGCAATCCTTCCTTCCTCTGGGAAAATGCTTAAAACGAGGGACCCAGCATTGCATCTTCCAAAGTTGCCTGCTAGGTCTTAGGTCCACCGGGACTGACGGACAGTGAAGGGTCGCTGCGATGCAAGGGACCCCCCAGCCCCAGTCCATGCAGGGCGCAGAGGATAAGCCAGTTGGGGGTGCGCTGGGGCTTGAGAGCCCCGCCCGCGACCCCACCAGCCCCGCCGTGGCAGGAGCCACCGGAATCAGAGGACTCGGCAGCTGTAGTCATTAAGATAAAAGTCGCGCTGATGACTCGAGCGTTATTTAGTTCTGATATCTTAATTTAATTGGATTTTTTTAATTAAGAAAAAGACCCATAATCCTGCAAGCCTTGGGTTGGTGCTGCCTTTTCATCAGTTAAACTGGGCGGCAGAGCCCCGTCCCTCCTGCCTGAGGCCAGGGCACCTCGCCAAGAGGGACCCCAGGCCCCTGGGTCTGAGCCGGGAAGGAAGCTGCAGCTCGGGAAGGAGGGGCAGCTGGCGTGGACGGCGCTCTCTGTGCCAGAGCGGGCTGGCACCACCGCCCAGCCGGGCCCTGAGAGGCAAGTAGGGGTCAGGGGACTTTCTCCGCCCAGCCCCAGCCTTCTGTCTCCAAGCACCTGTGGCTCAAGCAGCCCTGTCCTTCTCAAGGTCACCCCAGGCCTCCTGAGCCGGGGTCCGCCCAGCAATCCCGCGGGCAGCCCTCCTGCCCCCTGGTCCTCCTACCTATGGCCTCCCACTCTCCCTGCTGCCCTCCCCACGGGGTCGCCAGCCAGCGGCTGCTCGGTGACGGTGACTGATGGTTTGCCAATAGGGGCGGAATGAAGTTTTAATAGTCTCAGACTGAAGGATCAGGGAGCAGCAGTGCGCTGGCGTGTTAGCGCCCGGGGAGCCTGGGCTGTGCAGAGGGCCCGGTGACGCCACAGACCGGTTTGGGAGGTGGTGGGTCCACGTGCGCCCTGGGGGGTCCAGAGAGGAGCCCCTCTGTTGGCGCCCTCACTCGGACAATGACGCCACCAGCCTCAGTCCCGGCTGAGAGACCTAGGAGGTCAGGGCCCAAAGAGAGTTCCAGAAGGAAGCCCAAGTCAGACTCTCCACGAGTTTCAGAGCGTGACTGGGTTCTTGCACCAGAGCGCCATTCTCCGGTCTGCGCAGGAAAACGTGATTTTTCTGCCATGAGGTGGATTCTTCCCCTGTGTGTGTCCAGTTGCTGTTCTGCCTTTTCTGCTTTGGCCTGGAGTCGCTTTTAAAAGGAAGCCGGAGTCTTCCCGCGGCCTGTGCCCCTCCAGGCAGGCGCTCGGGGTGAGCCGGGCTGGGCCTGTGTGACCCGGAGGCCGCGCTGCTCCTCTCCGGGGCCCTCCCTCCGCTCATAAACCAGAGGCGACCCTGTCTCGGAGGATGCTGGGAGGAAGAATTAGGTGATTTTTAAGTATGTAAAGTGGTCTTTGGAGACAGGCCCAGTGTAAACAAGGTTGGTTTTATTATTAATAGTAAACATTTACAAAGCACCCACCGAGTCCCAGGCACGGCACAGAATACGGAGGAGACCCCGCCCAGCTCCTGCCAAACTCCCCAGCAGCCAGGTCTCCCCCCAGCCCCTCCCTCCCGCGGGGGCTTGACGCAGGGCCTGAGCCACACACAGGAGGGCAGGCCTCGCCGCCTCACTCCTGGCCACGCTGTGCTCGCAAGCAAAATCTTAATTCTAAGCCACCTTCCTATTTCTAGCTTTAAGGGTCTCTCCCTGGCCAGGCCTCAAATCCTTGTCCCATCAAGCCTCATGGGACACAGGCAGTGAAGGGGTGAGCACCCAGCAGGTGGGGGGAGCTGTAAGATCTGCTGGGTGCCCCTCTTAGCCCTCAGGGTGCAGCCCTGGGCTCCTGAGACCCCACCCCCCAGGAGGCAGAGTGAAAGAAACCAGGGTCTGCCTTTGCTCTGAGCCTGGGGAGGGGGTGTCTGCCTTTGCTCTGCAGCACAGGGCTGCAGCCTGCATCTGACCTGGGCTCCTAGGACAGGGCTGTGGCCCCGCTGCCAGCCAAAGAGACCACCAGGCCTGGAGCCTCAAAGCAGCGGGCACTTGCTTTCTCCAGAAGCCGAGGTCTGACATCAAGGCGCCACCAGCGTTCCCTCTTTCCAGGCCTCCCCCAGCCTCTGGACACCACAGCCCTTGTCCTTCCTCAGCTGGTGGCCAAGTCTCTAACCTCTGCCTCTGTCTGCATCTCCCCATGTGTCTCCTCTGAGGACACCGGGCATTGATCTAGGATGCACCCCAACCCCGTGCGGCCGCACCTTGACTCATCCCTTCCTCAAAGACTATTTTCCAATAAGCTCACATTCAGAGGTTCCTGGTACACCCCGGCTGGTAGCATCCCCAGGGTGAATCTGGAGAAGCGCCTCAGGGGATGGGCCTGGGGAGGGGCCCGACTGTGAGGCAGGTGCCACCCCAGGACACAGGAAACCACCTGTCCCCAGAGCTTTCAGCGCACGAGCTCTAGGGTGGCCTCCACACTAGTGCACAGCTGGGTCCCCTCCAGGAGGCCTGAGAGCCCCCCTGGCAAGGACCAGGTCTGACCGCAGCCAGGGTGGGGGAGGTCCCCGCCCAGGAGCCCCGAGGCAGCAGTGGACAATCCGCAGTGACAGGCCCCGGCCAGGGGTCAGCCTGTGGGGCAGGCCTGCAAGGCCAGCAGCCCCTTTCATTGCCAAGAACCAGAAGGACATGCGCTCCCCACCCCCCCCCACCCTGGCTCTGATGCCTGGCAGGTGCACCGGGGTGGGGGACACCTCTGCACAGCCCAGAGCATGCGGGGGGTGCTCCCAGGCCAGCTGAGTGGACAAATAAACCACCCAAGGGGCCGCGGTGTTGGATGGTCTCACTGGGCTCAGCCCCAATCGATCCACCTCTATTTTTAACTCCCGGAGCAGTGGGGTCACTCCCCAGAGAGGGAAGGCTGTTGACTCACTTCCTCTCCATGCCCACAAGTGTCCCCGGCCAGCGCTGGACTCCATCCAGCTAGCCGCCCACCCGGCCCTCCACCTCCCTGGGAAGGGACAGTGGACTTTAGGGCTCAGCTGGGCTGAGTTGGAACACGAGTCCCCCACTGCAGCCGCCTGGATGTCCAGCTGCCAGGGCCGTTCCATAGACCCAAGCCCCAGTTCTTGGATCTTTCTGGGGCCTGTGCTTAGGGGCCCAGGCAGGGCGCAAGGGGCATCCCTCCCTTAATAGTAACCCGCACAGCAGCTGAGGGCTGCTCTCTGGCCTGCTGCTGCCTGGCTCTGCCGCTCCAGACACGAGGGCCACGCTCTCTGTCCCTCTGGGGTCTGGCCTGTCAAAGGGGCCAATAGCACCAGCTCGCACAGCAGGAGGAGCACGCGGAGGTTGCTCTGTGTGTGGCCAGTGCCAGCAGGTGTCAGCCGCCCCCTTTGGGTTCCTTGCCAAATGCGCGGCCCTGTGAGCTGGGATTCAAGCTCAAGGTGGCCGAGTCAGTGCGGGCTGCACCTGGGGCTCCTCCAGCCCGCGGGCCTGTTGCCTCTCGGGAGGGATGCCCGCCTACTTCCAGCACATCAGAACAGCACCCACCAAACAGAAAGGTAGGGAGCTATGCCGGGCCTCCCCCAGGACCACATGCTCCGCCTGGGACTCCGTCTGTCCCACACATTTGAGGCGAGATCCAATCGCAGCACCTAGAGTTTGCAATAGGGCAGCAGGAGGGAAGCAGGAGCTGGAAGCCTGGCTCTGCTGAGATGACCGTGATCCAAGGTCAGCCTCCTCCCCACCCACGGCCCCCGTTTGTACCCCAAAAAAGTGACAGCTAATAGGGTTCTTCTAATAACACTTGTCAGGAGCACCTGAGTTCTGGCCTAGAGCACGTGCTGGGATTGATTAGCCATGTCTGGCCTGGTGTAGGGGGTGATGGGGGTGGACAGTGCGACCAGACATGGGAATGAGGAGAGGAGAGGGCTGGGGAAGGGGCAGGGGGAGAGGCCAGGCTGAGGGGTTCGGGCTGCCCTTGGTCCTGGCGCCTCTTTAGGCTCTGATGGGCCAGCTTGGGGGCAGCATGGGGGTAGAACAGCGTCATCCTTGAGCACGCTAAGGCTGCCCAGCCTCGGCCATGGTCAACGCTTCCCCAGCTGGGCCTGAGGCCTGACGCCATGCCAGCCCTCCCCCACCCCCACACTCGTCCTCCAGATTAGGTGCCTTGGGGGTCAGAGGCAAATTTGGGATTTGGTCCTTTGCCTTTGGAGGGACTGGGTGTCCCGTTCCCGATCCTGTGCCACCGCGCCTCGTAGACTCACTCAGTGAAACATGGCGAGAAACGCGAGTCTGGTCTTGTGACCTTGGGAAAGCCTTGTGGTGACCTTGCAGAGCCTGTAAAGTGAGAAGAGTAGCAGGAGCTTCATCAAAAGCCTGTTGAAAAAGGGGGTGATGTGCAGAGCTTTTGGGTGCTACCATGCAGAGTGCAGCCACGATGCCTGTGCTCAGACGCTGGGGAGCCACAGGAGGTGTGGGAGCCATATGCAGACTGAGGGCAGAGGCACCCTGCTCGGGGGCCGGGCTGGGCTGGGGTCTCTGGGTCCAGGGAAGGCAGGCACCCCCATTTCTCTCGAGGGCACCCTGGAGGGCCGGGGGCCCTTACCTGGAGTTGGCAAGGCGGGTTCTGCCCCACCTGACAGTCCGTGCGGCCCCATCCTCCGCCCAGCCGGGCTCTGGGAGGCTGGATTCATAGGGATTTCTCCCAGAAGCAGCCTCCCCCCTGGGCTCCGACTTGCTGCAGCCCCAAGAATATAAGTTTGGGTGTCTCTCTGATATGACTCAAACCCCGCTCTTCTGGAGCGTTTATGGCTGCCTCGAGCCGCAGTGATGTTCTTTGAATTGCTAAGCAACGGTGGCCCGTTCTCTCACATGGAGAAAATTGAAACATTGATTTATCTATTTGTTTTGCAACTAGCACTAGTGGCTTCATTACTCTGTTCCCCAGGGACACCCTCCCACACACTGAATTGAAAATTAACTCTTTTTACCTAGAACTGGGCAGCCATGGGTTTGTAATCTGGAGAAAGTACAGAAACAATGGCCCGGCCAGGTGCCGAAGGATAGGCGGCGCCGTCGGTCCACCCATGCCGGGGCCTGGAGAGCCCCAGGAAGGGTCACTCATCTGCCACTAGACCCTCAAGACCCAAGAGGCCGGGAGCTCCCCTCTGTCCCTCAGGGACTCTCCCCCAGCACCCCGTGCCCTGGGCACGTCCCCCTCCCTGACCTCTGCCCCCTCGCAGGTCTGGCACCTGTGTCTATTAGCATCCTCTTGCTGCAAAATTTCTAGAATTTTCTAGAATGAACTCTAGCTAAGATAGAGTTGAAGCAGCCTGGTTCTGTTTCCAGCCCTGGGGACTTTGAGCAGCACCTTTCAGCCTCAACGCCCTTATCTGCCAAGGGGACAGGAATCCTCTCCGCTTCTCCACAAGATGGTTGCAGGGGGCGGGCTGCGTCGCGTGTGGTTTCTGAGGTCCTGTGTGCAGCTAGCTTCCTCCCGCTTGGTTCCTTATCTCTTCCACTTCCAACTTCGCCAGGAACACCAAAGGCAGGTAGGTCACTCTCTGAGGGTCACCCAGAAGCTCTGTCCTTCACAAGTGCCCGGGCCGCAGGCCCTGCCGTGCACCCAGACCCACGCCGGGTGCATAAGATAAAGGGAAGTTCAACATCGGGCAAGTGTCCAGGAGTTCATAGCCCCGGCGCGGACAAGGGTCACCGCCCCCCTCTAGGAAATGATGGAGCGAGGTCGGTAACGTCCAGGTTGCTGGTGGAAGTGGACGCTCACGAAGGATCTGGGCCGCTCCCTCATGGGCCCACCTGCATCCCTGGGGATGAGCCAGGATGGAGAGTGGGGATGAGGCCCAGGCCTGCTGGGGAGACCGTGGTGTCCTTTATTTCTTTACGGAACTATCTTATTAAGTGCCAGCTCAGATAGGCAGCCCTCTGTGTGCTGGGGTTATAGGCCGGGATAGGACAGAAACAATTTCTGCCGCATGGAATTTACGTTCTATGTAAGAAAGCAAATAAGGGCCTCCCTGGTGGCACAAGGAGTTAAGCACAGCACTGTGAAGCTGTCCGCAGCCTCTGCCGCACAAGTTCAATCCCCAGCCAGGGAGCTACCCACATGGCGCAGCAGACCTCTCCTGGCTCCCTGCTGCTCCCCTCAGCAGTGGATTTCAGTCAGTCTGCCTGTTCTGTTCCCCACTCTGTCTCTGGTGGATCCTCTCAACCCCCCGTACCTCTGGCCTGTACCCCAGTTCTTGTATGCATTAATAAATAAATCTTTCAAAATAAAAAAAGCAAGCAAGCAAATAAACCGAGAAAGGGCCACAGTCCCTTACTGGAAGCCTCTAAAACCAGACGTACTCCAGCTGGTGGTGGGGGCAACTTGACACCATCTGGGGCCATTTTTGGTTGTCACAGCTCATGGGCGGGGTGCTCCTGGAGCTAGGCGTCAGGTCCCAGATGCTGCTCACCATCCCAGCATGGGCATGGCCCCCTCCACGGCAGAGAACCATCCAGCTCTCCAGGCTGACAAGGTGTAGGCTTAGAAATCTGGCTTGGCCGTTCAGACTTTGTATTCGAGAAACCTCATACGGTGCACAGACCATATATTATGTAATATCCCCAGCGGGGTGCGGGGAGCGCCCTGTAATCAAGTGCATTAATATTTCTGCAGCAAAATGTATGAATATTCACACTAAGAGGGATGAACCAAGGCTATAAATAGCCTCACATCAGCTCACATCACGTTTTGCCACCAAATGAGTTATGAACAAGTTCTTGGTTTTCAGAGCTTTATGGATTTTGGAATTGGATTGTGGACCTGTAATATAATTTCAGATAGTGATAAATGCTATAATGAAAACAAAGGAGGGTGAGGGACGGAATAACGCATGTTGAGACAGACTGGCCGAGAGGACCACAGGGCGACCTCTCTGGAGGTGACATTTGAGCAGAGACCTGAGAGCAGCAAGGAAAGGAGGCAGGAGCACATGTGGGACAAGCAGACTCAGAAGCCACAGAGCATGTGCAAAGGCCCTGGGGTGAGAGTGAGCTTGGACAGCTGGGGGAGAGCCAGGAGGCCAAGGTACCTGCAATGGGCTTGTAGGGAAGGGACAGGTAGGCAAAAGTGACCAGAGGCTGGGGGGCCACCTGCAGCCATTATGAAGACTTGGAGCTGCTCATGAGTAAGAAGGACATCAGGGGAGTGTGAGCATGGGATCCAGGCGGGCGTCAGCCCCAGCCTGCTGCTGAGGAGAGGGGCTTGCTGGCCCAGTGGCCCTGACACTGCCCGGCGCACCCATGTCCAGCTCCCGGAAGGCAGACCCACCCCTGCAGGGTGGTGCGTGGTAGCAGGTGTCTGCAGACGGTAAATGGGTGAGCTGTAGTCGGAGGACAGTGCCAGGGACGCCACAGGGCCCCACCCTGAACATCTGGGCTGTCTTGGGTCAATAAGCCCCTCCTGAGTGACACAACCCTCTCCTCAGCCTCAGGCTGGGACATAAACCACAGGGATTGCCCTGGCCGAGACCAGGCGATCTGCCTGCAAGCCTTCCCCTCACCTGCAGGACCAGGTGAGAGGGACGTGGCCTCCCAGGCAGGGGCAGGGCAGGGCAGGGCAGGGCAGGGGCAGAGCAGGGCCAGGGCCAGGGCAGGGGCAGAGCAGGGCAGGGCAGGGCAGGAATGGGGGCAGGAACAGAGAAGGGCAGGACATAGCAGAACAAGGCAGGGAAAGGGCAGGGGCTGGGCCAGGGCAGGGACAAGGCAGGGGCAAGGAGTTGAAAGGTGATGGGCCTCGGCTCACATCAGAGGCTCAGTCTGCCCAGCACCCAGTCTGATGCCCATGGTGCAGTCTGTGGATAGGTGCGGGCCAGGGGGTACGGGCCAGGGGGAGGCACCAGCTCTCTCCTTCTAGAAGGGGCCAGTCTCTGCCCCTGAGAGCTCTGCTTGCGGATCCGCTACCTCCAATTACCAGGAGCGCGAGGTGCCCTGGGCCCAAGCTCCTGACGGCAGGAGCACCTTTCGGAGTTATTTAAGAGCTTCTTCCTTTTTTCTCGTTTTGATGATGTGTCTCTAAATTATACATTAAACTCATCAGAGTGAGTAATACCTCACGGCCTCCCCATCAGCCCTGCCGCGCCCTGCTCCCTGCGCTCCTGTTTACACGCCCCTGAGCGGCGCTGCCGCCGCCTCGTGTCTTCACCCCACACCGGCCGGGTTCAGCCCTTCACCGCCAGGCTGCTGGGACCGGGAGGCGCCCCCTTCCCCAGGGGAGGGTAACGAGGTGGGGGGGTGGGCAGAGAAGCCCCACAGGAAGCAGAGCTGGGAGGTCAGGCTCAGAGATTGAAAATGATGTTTTCCCGGGAGGAAAATGCCACCAGAGACGACAAAAGACACCACGTGGCCCATGACCGCCCTCCGTGGGCCCCCGAGCCACGCCGAGGGGCGAGCAGTCCTCGGTCCCCGCTCACGCCCGCGCTCGTGTCCGTTCCTTCGTTCACGCCGCCCTGGGCCCTGCGGGAGAGCCCCGGGACAGGGCTGCGGTCAGTGCGGCAGCCTCGGCCCATTTGGGGGCTCTGCTGGCCGGGGCCTCTCCTCAGCCGGAGAAAGCCCGTCCCTGGGATGTGGCCGGGTCCATCCTGGGACCTGGTGGCCGAGGGGAGAGGCCCCTGGGCCCGCCCCAGGCTGGCTCCCTGCAGCACCCACAGCCGGCTCTGCCAGGGCTCCGCAGCCTGGAGGGGGCAACGGCCTGGGCGTCCTGGAGCTGGAAGCTTCATCACCTTCACTGCTCGTAGCTGGGGCGTGCTCAGGTGTGCCAGCCCCCTGGGGCTCCCTCACGCGGCCGTGACCTCCGCCCCCGCCGCCAGCCTTACAGCGGAGGGTACCAGGCCCGAGGCCACACAGCAGAGCAAGGGCGGGGCTGGGTCGGAGCACCCCGGGCCTGGACCCTCGGGCTCCACAAAGCACAGCCAGGAGGACCCGAGACCCCGGCCCCGGTGACCCCACGACTCACCCGCCCCTCCCCACAGGGGCGCCCCAGAGCCAGGCCAACAGCCCGCAGGCAGGAGAGTCACCCAAAGGGAAGTGACGGGCCAATTTATCCTATCAATAACCCGCCCGGAGGCGCACTCCGTCTCCCCGTAATGAAATGGGGACGCGGCCCGCCGTGTCATCGGCACCACAGCATCTCCGTGTCAGGCGCTTATTATTTTCTGCCACTATCAGGGAAGACTGATGGTGCTTGGATAAGTGCAGCTTAAAATTGAAAACCAAGCAATTTACCTTCAATCGCTTCTCAGAATTTTGTGCAGCCAGAGACAGTTAAGGAGAAATAGACTCCCTTTCCATTTTAAGTGCTTGCCATTAACATTTGTTTCCTCCCTGAGATTGGGGCTGGGCTCGGGAGGGGTGCTGGCTGCCTGGCATCGTGCTCCTGCCTCCTTTGCCTTCAGGCGCCTCTTTCTCGAGGGCTGGCCCGGCAAGGGGACGGGGTCTCCTCCCTTCCTCCTGGCCAAGGTGCTCCTGAGTCATTTCTGCCTGTCCCGGGCCACCGGGTGGGCCGCCAGCCGGGTGCTGGGCTGAGTGCTGCCCTTGCCGAGGTGGGTGAGACCCTTACGCCCATGGAGTGGCAGGGAGTGGGCACCCAAGTGGGCGGGTGGTGCCCTCTGCTGGGGACTCTGACCTCCCACTGCTGGGCAGGGCTCTGCACGCGTGTTCAGGCCCGGGTGCCCCAAGCGCCTCTCCTAGGATGGGCCGTCTGGTTTCTGGGTAAGGAGCAGGGATCGAGCCCCGGATACGAGGGGCCGCTGGCAAGAGTGCAGCTGAGGCTTGGGGCTTTGAGGGCCCTGCTGAGGGCCTGGCTCAGGCTGGTGATTTTTCTCTCCACCCAGCTCCCACCCCCACCCACCCTGCATAGTCTGTGGGGTTATCACATTCTCAGAAAGAAATCCTCCTTCCTGGCGGTGCTGGCCTCGGTGAGGCGGGTCAAGCCCAAGGCCTTGTCTCACTTCTTTCAGTCCAGGGAAAAGAGGGGTGTTGGCCTGGGTGGAAAGGGTTCTCTGCTTGACAATATAACAGTTCCCCCCAGGGCCCCTCCATCAAGGCCGCAAGATAAGCTGCTGTGATCATCTCAAGCCTGGCTGCCCTCCTGGCTCTGAGGCTTCAGCCTCGCCTCATGCTCTGTGGTCTGCCTCCCGCTGCTGGCTGCACAGCCGGGCTGGGTACAGATGGGAAGTGCAGCTCGGGGTGACACGGGCCTGCTCTGGAAACGGGAACCTGCAGGCCAAGCCCTTAGTCTGGACCCTGGTCCTGGGGAGGCTGGGCCCTGTCCTGGGGGGTCTCTACCTTGGACCTCACAATCTGTCTTGACTGTGGGACCACCTGGGGCTCCCGCCCCTCCCTGAGGGTGGGGAGTGATGGGGGCTCTGGAACAGAAGCTACTGTCTCTGCCTTGAACGCCGAAGCCCCTCTCTAGTTGGAGACAGTGGGGTGGGTCATGAGCCTTGTCGCTCATGGTGGTGCCTGGCCAAGGCCTGTCCTGAGCCTCTTACATGGGAGCCAAGAGTTCAGAAAAAAGGAAAGTTCCAGGCTGAAGGAGCAGCACAGACCACAGGGAGAGGGCTTGGCACGAGCAGGGGCAGCTTGGGCGGGTGCTTATCCCCCCACACACACCCACACACACCAGCAGGACCAGGCCAGTCTGGGTGGTAGAGGACTAAGGTCGGGGGAGCCCAGGGACCCCACAGCAGCCGCCTCGGCAAGTGTCTCAGCACACAGGACAGTGGCTGAAGGGTCTAACCTCCATTTCACACCTCGGGGTGGGTCGGTGCTGGAGATGCCCCCGCCCAGGCTGACCTTTGCTTAACAAAGGAACTAGCGATGTCAAGTTCATTGCTAACACTTTAGGCAAGGAGGGGAGGGTGGTTTCTAGCAAAGGTAGTTGATCGGTGAAGAGAAACCCCTGCTCGCCACTGCAAAGCCACCCCTTGATCTTACAGAGCTAATCCAGCCAGCGTCTGTGTGTGCCAAGGGGCGTGGGCCAATACCCCGAACCCCGTGCAGAAGAGCGGGGGCAGCAAGCCCTCAGCTCCCGCTCCTTCTGCCGCGCGGGAGACCAGTCCCAGACTCCGCTGGGTGTTCCCTTCTCACCCCGGGGCTCTTCCGAGTGAACGAGAGCCACTGTCCAGCTGACTCCGGCCTCTGCAGGGGGCCCTGGCAGGGCAGAGGGAGACAGTTTCCAACAGCAAAAAGTAGAACTTTCTTTCCTGGACCCCCACTGTACACACAGAAAAATGCATGAAGCGCAGCGGCTGGGCAGATAAGGTGTTCGCGGGGTCACCCCAGGGCGAGAAGCAGCACTCAGAGCCGGCGGCTTCTGGGGCCCGGCTGGGGCAGGACCCCTGCAAAACTGAAGGATGTGTGTGCATTTCTGGGGCCACCCCAAAACCCTGTTCTCCCTCCTGCTCTCCTAGAGAAGGGACAGCTCCGAAGATGACAGGACTCAAGAGAGATTCATTTGTTGGTTTAGACCTTGGGAAAGCGCAGCTCCACAGAAACAGAGTCCCTGGGTCGTAGCGAAGTTCAGATCAATTAAAACAATTTACTTTGCTGCTAATGATTTCAGACCATTGTAATTTATTGGTAAGTAAATGACTTCAAAAGCGCATTCCTTCTGCGGCTGCACAGAGGGGATTTTAACAAGTTCTTGGATAAATTAAGTCTGGAATTTGTTAACAGACTGTTATTGTGAAACATTTAAAAAGTAGGCCTTTCACACCGCTCCGAGGCCTCAAAGTTTCCAGAAACAATTAAAACTTCTAATCAGTTCTTTGTTGTTGAAGCAGATCCAGCGGCAGGAAAGGGCTCCAGATGGGGTGGGGTTGGGGCGGGGTTGGGGTGGGGTTGGGGGGAGCCCAGGCGGGCTCCGGGCCGGGTCACCCACCGCCTCGGCGGTGTCTGCCCTCGCGGAAAAACTAAAGCACGACCCCGGGCAAGAGCCGAAGCCCCCCGCGCGGCCTGGCCGCAGGCCACGGCGCATCCCAGGGGTCAGGGCTGCGCGCACGGGTGGGGAACCCGCAAGGAGTGGGGTCCGGTCAGGACCGGAATGAGGATCAGTCAAGGGTCAGGCTGGGGATGGCCATCCAGGCACAAAAGAGGGAGGCCAAAAAACTGAACTCAGGGACACCCCAAAATGTAGAGGTCACGAGAGGGGCAGCAGCAGAGGACAGACCTCCTGGGGGCCCCTGAATCCTGGGCGGCTCTGGCGGGGCACGCCAAGGGCTGCGCCCCCTCCAACCCGGGACGGCACCACTCCGGGCGCCAGAGGCCGGGTTTTGCCGTCAGTTTTAAGATTATTTGAAGCAAGTTGGCAAACCTTTTAGAAGTCAACAGAGACTGCATTTTAGTGATTTTCATAGTATTTTTGGCAGCGGCAGCGATGCCAAGCAAGGCAGAGGAACTTTTAATGGAGCGTTGAGAAGCAGTTTTTAAAAATACCTTTTAGGAAGCTATTTCAATGCTCCCGTCTGTGGCAAAATTAATGTGTAAACTGAGCACCTTAATTTGGCTCCGCTGCCAGGGGCGGGGGGCGGGGGGGCTGCTCCTCCTGCGCACTGGCACCTGGGTTGCGGGGTGGGAGGGGCACGGCTCCACCCCTGGCGCTCATCGCGTCACTTCACCTGTACCACACCCCAAGAGGGAAACAAGGGGGCTGAGCTCCCCCCTCCAGAGATGGGGAGACTGGGGGCCCAGTCTGGTCCACGGGGAGCTCAGTCGAGGGAGCCTGATCTTTGCCTGCGGGAGCAGGTGGGGGTGTCCTCCGCTGCACCCTGAAGCTTCCCTTGCTCCCCGCTGGGCATCCCCAGGACCTGGCATTGCGGGGCTGGGTCACGGGGCTGGGGCTGGAGCAGCCGATGTGTGGGCGGCCGGCGCTGTGATTCTCAGAGGGCTTGGGCTCCTGGAATCAGCACCTATGGGTGCCTATAACAGTGCTGACTCCCCAAGTGCACTGGGGCTCAGGAAGGCAGATTCTTAGCGGTGATCCAAGGGTGATTCTGATGCCCAGTAAGATTTGGGACGCCCAGCCCGCCTGCTCGCCAAGATGTACAAGGTCTGTGTTTTCTGATCCAAAGAATCTAGGTGATATTGAGGGGATCACTGCTCCCCTCAGCAGCTGAGGAAATAGAGGACCCCAAGGGTTGACCCTGCTCAGAAGCAGCTGTCCAGACCCCCGAACTTCCGAGGCAGGGTCTTCTCACAGAGCCCAGCCCTGTCTCAGCCTCTGCTGTCCAGGGAGACAAGGTGGATTTCAGGGACGAAGACAGGAGCTCTGGGTGAGCCGGGGCTGAAGGTCTGGCTGCCCTTGGGTGGTGGAATCTGGGGAAACTGGTGTCAGCCTTGCCTACCCCAGCTTCTGGGGATCCCCCTCCAGCAGCAGGAAAGCGGCCAGGGCAACCTCACAGCCCTCTCTCTCCTCCCTGTCCTTGGAGTGACTGGGAAGTCCATGAGAGGCCCCCGCAGTGAGTGACCACCGCAGATGGGGACGCGGGGGACAGAGCTGAGAGCGGAGTGGGTGGGGCTGACAGTACTAGGCGCCCCCTGAGTTGGCGGTGGGGGAGGGGCACTGAGTACAGGGAGCCTGAAGGCCCATCTGCCCACCCACCTCCACCCGAGACAGGACCCAGAGCCCAGTGCCACTGTCCCCCCAGCCTGGCCAGGCCACCTGTGAGTTCCCCCCCGGGTGACAAGACCCCGCGTCGGTGGAGGCGGGGCGGGGGTGGTCTGCGCAGGCGCTGAGCTGGACCTGGGAATAAGGCATCTGCTCTCTGCAGAGTTTGTCTTGGAACAAGCCTCATCGGGGCTTTTAGGGCCCGAGACCCAGAATTTACCCAGCGTCTCCCCAAACCCTGAGCCTCCATGTTCACACCACACATGTGCACGCTCTCACCCCGCTCCCACCCCAGGGCCCATGTCCTCTGACAGCTCAGTGCCGCCCGGCGGCTGTGGCCGGGTTTCCCAGCATCTCCGGCGCCCTGGACCTCTTGACTCTGACTTCCATTTGCCTCCATGGTCCAACCGGCCGCCCCCTGCCGCGGCGGGCAGATCCATCAAGCCCCGCCACCCGTGGGGTCTCCGGCCTGATTGCCTTTCTTGGAGCAGCGAGGGGCAGCCAGCCGCTGGGGAATCACTCAGGGTGACATCGTATTTCATCTCCCCCCATGCGCCCCGGCCCATGACTTCATCTGTGGGAGAGAGTGACAAGGTGACCGAGCCCAGTGCCACCCAGCCTGAGCAGAGCTGATGCCCCTGGGGGCAGGCTGTGTCCCCCGGCCCCGGGATCCTGAGGACATGGAGGCCCGGCGTGGTCCTGGGGAGCGGTCCTCCACCCTTCCTCTCCCTCCAGCCCCCTCCTTCCTTCCTCTTTGTTGCCCCAAGATGCTGGCCTGTTTGCTCCCGGCGCCTCCTCCAACCTGCTCGCCAGCCCCCCCAGGCAAGGGCCTCGGACCAAACTGGACTTGAGTCGGCAACGCCAGCTCCCAGCTGCCCTCGATCGCTCTGAGCTGCCCTCCCCAGTTCCCAGCTGGGAGCGGGCCCCATCCTGGGGTGAGGACAGAGACCCGTGGCAGGTCAGCTTGGGATCTGGCCCAGCACAAACGTAGCAGGAATGTTCTCGTTATTAACTAGATTTTTAATTGATTATTGACAGGCTGATTGATTATTAACTCTGGCCCCAAGACCTCCCCAGGAAGGGAGAGCCCGGCCTGAGCTCCCATAGACACAGACAGACAGACACATCTAAAAGGATAAACTCAGGTGATCGTGGGGAGGGGGGCAGGCTGGGGACCAGGAGGCGTAGGTGTGGCCGTCTTGGGCCTGAAGACCTTCTAGAGGCAGAAGTTCTCCTTCTTCCTTGGGGGAGCCCCAGGCTTTTTCTCTTAAGACAGTCAGCTGGGGGTGAGGCACCCACATCTAGGGTCCGGTCTGCTTACCGATGTCCACTGCAAAGCTCTTGCAAAAAGGCGCCATCCCAGCAGCATGTAGGCGCTGGGCCAGAGACCTGGGTGCTGAGGCCCGGCTGAGTTGACACATGAAATTAACCATCCCAGGGAGGGGCAGCCACGTGCCCTGGGCCAGCCTCTGCCAGCACCGTGGTCTTGGGTGTGGTGCCCCACCCCTGCCTGCTCTGCTCTCTCCCGCCTGACCTCCTGCCCTTGGGGTTACCTCGTGGGGGGTTTCACAAAGGGCAGGCAGCACATTTGAAGCCCAGTGCCCTCTGTGACTCAGCAAGGCCTCCAGACAGAGGGCAGAAGGACATCTTGGTCCCTCTGGAGGGAGAGAGCCAGCATCGTCGGGGGAGCAGATCCGAGACTCATGCCCACACCCCCCGCTCCGGCCAGACTGAGGCTACCATGTGCCTTGGGGAGGCCCTCAAAGAAGTAGCAAAAGGCCACCACAGCCTCCCAGGGGGGAGCATGGAGAAGAGCCTCAGGCCCAGGAGCCGCCACCAGCGACAGGAAAAGGCCCCTTTAAGGTGGAACCTGGAGGCAGCAACACAGGACACGTCCACAGTGGAGACGCGGATCAATTCTCGTGCTTTTATCCGTTCTTGAGGCTCAGCAGGATGAAAAGTGGCCCCTATCTGTGGCTGATAAATAACCAGAAACTCGCTATATCTGCTTTCATTTGATTTCCGTGAACAATTGCGGCCAGCATGCCTTACATTCCGAGACTGAGATTTTAAGTGGCCAGAAGAACTTCCCAACTGAGCCCGCCAGGGACTCATTTGAAATGTTCTTTGGTGCATCGAAAAGCAACCAGACATGATGTATGAAGCAGCTCGGAAGAGCGTGTTTTGTGGTAATAGCACGAACACTTCCTCCTCTGGGGGGGGGGGGAGCTTGGGGGGCAGGCCCCCCACGCCTAGCCTCAGACCCCAGGAGGGACCGCCCTGCCAGACTCTTGGCGCTGAGGTAGCCCCCCCGGCCTAGACTCTCCTGCCTACAGCCGAGGGAGATGACCGGTCCAGACCCAACAATGCCCGCTGCAGCTCTGGGCACTGAGCTTGAGGAGGGCGGTGTCTAAGCGGGAGCCACCCAGAAGGGCTGGTCAGGAGGGACGTGGGGTCCGGGGGGTGACTGGGGGAGGGAATCAGGAGGGCTGAGTGCAGAAACCTTGGAATAGTTGTTTACAGAACTACTCGGTTCTGAAGAGCAGAGTCCCGGTCTCTGGATTCAGAAGACACAGTCGAGGTTAAGGAATCCCCTGGCGCCGTGTTGAGAAAGAGCTCTGTAGTAGCCGGTAGGACAGACGGGGCGAGCGGGAGCAAGTCCCGTCCTTGGAAGTGGCCAAGAAGAGGAACCTGTGGGGCGGAGCGGGCGGCGCTTGTGTGGGGACCCGGGGCTGGACAACCTCACGGGGCCCCTCCAGCTCTGAGCCGCATGACCTCAGCTGTGTCCAGGATCCAATTCTCCCAGGTCAGGCCTGCACCTCTGCAGTAGCCCTGTCCTCTGCCCCTTGCTGCTGCTGCCCCTGGCGGGGTGCTGTCCCCTCCCCTCCCCCTCATGCCCACACAGCCTCAGCAGGCCTGTCAAAGCTGATCTGCACAGAGGACAGGTGGGGGAGGGGGGCAAGAGGTTGCTGCTGGAAAAAGCCAGAGCAGACCCCTGGACCTCACTCAGGGGGGTTTCCCAGAGAGATCCTCAATGCCAGGGTCCCCTTCTGGGTCAGGTGCATGACCGTAGTGCCACCACCGCCCCCCCCCACCCGCCAAGGGCCAGGGCAGGGCAGGAGGAGGCCTGAGACTGCAGCCAGGGCCCATGGGTGGGTGACACATGGGCCTCCCCTCTTGGAGGGGGCCTGTCCCACGGCAGCAGGAACCCCCCGCCACCTGCATCTGCCTCCTCAGCGTCTCTCTCTAGAAAATCTAACTGCTTGTAGCCTCCACGCCGCCATCAATTTGGTCTTCACTCAAGGGCGCCGTGGAGGTGCACCTTGTTCTGCTTAAATCATGCAGGTAGTGAGGCTATTGACAACCTGTCATCTGCTGGCAAGTGGCTTCGACACGGCCGGATGCCTGGGAGGATCCGGGGCCTGCGGACACAGGCAAGCCTGAGGGCGGCTCAGCAGAGCCAGAGCCTTGACTGGGCGAGGGGCTGGCGGGGGCAGCGTCCTCTGTGGCCTTTGCCAGAGGACATCCCCTTGGGAAATTCTAAGAGGAAATAAGAACACAAGTGGTTTGACTAAGACGCCGAGAGCTCCGTGTTGGTGAAGGAGGAGGCGCCAGCCGCGTGGGGAAGGGCCCCCAGCCCAGGCCCTGCCCTCTCGCCCGGCACCCCCGGGGCCCCAACAGGGGCTTTGTGAGGTGTCTGCTGCTCCTCCCTGAGTCCAGCTGGATTTTTTTTTTTTAATGTTTAAAAATTCCCAGCAGCGAGGCAGGTGCTGGGCGGCGGTCGCGCCATCGCTGTTCTGTCAGCAGACATCATGTTTACCCGTCAGACACTGTTTTCCTGACACTCAACGCTCAAAATCGTGATCTCGGGGGAGCAGCTCCATGCATGATTCATGAGGCTCCACACGCCTTTGGGTGTTAACAGCAAATCACAGCCCCTCGGAACGGGGCCGAGCAGCAGCAGAAGGGCGCCCGGCCCTGACCTCACCCCCCCCGCGGGGCACAGGGCCTGCAGGCGAGCCCGGCCCAGCCCAGAACCACCGGCGCCCAGGAACCTTGCTGAGTGTCACTGCTCAGGCCCTGAGCCCCAGCGGGGTCTCCCCCACAGCAGGCTGTGACCTTGAGCGGGGCGCCTGGCTTCTCCAAGCCAGCTTTTCATGTCTGTGAAGCAGGTGGGGCAGGCTCTCCCACAGGGTGACCGTGAACTTGAGCGAGCTCCTTGGGGTGCAATCCTGGCAGGTGGGAGCAATCAAACGCAGTAGCTATTACGATGAGCTGCTCCCAACTCACCTCGCCCGGCCTCTCTCTGCTCATCTGGGAAGCAAGAGCTCGAGCTAAGTGGTTCCCAAGCCTCCTTCTTGCCAGGTGTGCGGGCTTGGTGGGACTGTGGGGGGCCTTCAGGAGAAGCAGGGGGCCCAGGTCTGGGAGCAGATTCCTGGAACGTTTCTTAAGAGACACAATGGCGGAGGACAGGAGGGCGGTACAGCCAAGGTTTGTGCCTGCACACGCGTATGTGCAGTGTACACACATTCCACACAGCCAGGTGTGTGTGCAGGAGCACACGTGTGTGCACAAGCACCCATGTGCATGTGAAAACACAGCTGCAGACAAGTGTGAGGACGCCTCGCATGCCCCCCGAGCTGCTGCAGCGGCTCCTACAGGACTTGACGTCAGGAGCCCGGAGGCAGGAGGCGGCTCCCTGGGCTCTCTGTGCCTGTCCCATCTGCTTCCCGCTGGGTGCCGCGGGAGGGGGGGATCTGGGTGCCGCGGGAGGGCGGGATCTGGGTGCTGCGGGATGGGTGGGCTCTGCCTGATCACCCAGCCCCCAGCATGCGTCACAGAGCTGAGCACCGAGGGTGTGCTTAGTAAATATTGCTCAGAGGAAGAGGGTGTGCAGGTATGTCCTAAGGACTGGGCTCAGCACCCCAATAAAGCCGGTTTGGTGCAGCTTGCCATGACCTTCCCCCCAGCCTGTTTCTGCTAAAGAATTAAGGCCATAGACTAGGGGGTGTGAACCCTAACACTCAACATTGTGTGTCTCCCATTCAAAGTGATGGGGAGTGACTGCTTGAGGATCCATCAGTGGTGGTTGCAGGGGTTAAGGGTCCAGGCATGACCCAAGAAGGAGAGGTGCTCGTCCAGAACCAGCCTCTGGGCCTCTGCCCTCCCCCAAAAGTAGGATTCAGCCCCAACTGGGGAAGCCTGTGGTTTTTCATTCCCCCCCAGATGGTCTGGGTGCTGGATGTGGGGATGTACATGGTGCCTAGTCTCGAGGGGAAGGAGAAGGCCCCCAGCCTAGGGGCTCGAGTGTGACCAGTGTGGACATGAGAGAGCAGAGAGCCGACTAGTAGGGTGTTGTGGGTGTCCCATCTGGGGTGTCTAATCCCAGGCTGGACTCGAGACTCTGACCACGCAGTTGGAACGCAGAACAAAGCCACAGAGTCTCAGCCGATCCACTGCTGAGGCCCTGCCGTTCGTCTTTTATTCAAGACCCACTGAGCGCCTGGTGCTGTGCTGGGACAGACAGGCAGGAGGAGGGCCGCGTGCTCTGGTGCAGACTAGAATGCCAGTCAGCCCAGGTGCAGGGAGGGGCCCGGATCCAGCCTGAGGTGGGCTCTGGAGGTGATAATCCAGAGCTGGGGTTTGGAGAACAGCAGCTGGCTTACCAGGTCACTGGGGAGAGGACCCCAGAGGTGCAGAAGCAGGAGTCAGCCCTTGGGGCCCGCAGAAGCCTATATGATATGGTCTGTGCCCACGGGGAGTGGTGACAAACGGGAACAAGTTAAACATTACAAGATTTAAGCCCCATTGCCAAGCGGGGAATGGAGCCTTGGCACAGGAAAGTACATGATTAAGTGCCAGATGAATCACCCTCCGCACCAGGTCTCAGTTGTCAGAGAGCGACAGATAGGTGTGGGGGGGGGGAGCAGGCAGGACCAAGAGGGCACTTCGGCAAGAGAAATGACCACGTGAGCAAGAACCCAAGGGCAGAATGTTCAGGCTGCGTGCAGGGATCACTTTGGCTGGAGCAGATGAGTTGGGCCAAGGCTGTGGGGGGGGGGGGCGGTGTGGACTCCTGAGCTGGCCCACCTGCTCCCCCAAGTGCCCCCAGGAGACCACAGGGGCTCTGACCTCCTTCCTGTTCACAGCTCTGGTATGGAGAGCCCCATTCCAGCCCGGGCCACCTGTTTATGTCCTCCCACTCACACAGAAGCAGACCAGAGACAAACAGGGAGACATAAAAAGGAAAAAAGAGGAAGATTCATTGACACCAGGCCGACTCTATTCTGGAAAATTGAAATATTTTGTTCGTAATGACAATCGAGTCACCGCGCGACCTTCCCGGAATAACTTCCCAGATATATGACAGCGACAACAGCCGCCCCATTGGCGCTGCCACGCTGAAGGCTCCCCATAGCCACCACTTAAAAAATGCCTCCCACGTTATTAACATCCCTGGCTGGGAGATGTTTATGGCTCGTCACTGTTATCAACAGTAACAAATTTCAAGAACCTATAAATGACACCTCCCCCAGAGACAGAGCCCAAGCAATCCCCCGGCAGCCTGCCCAGACCCGGCTAGTCCACGAACATCCTCTCAGGCTGTCTGATAAGACTCAGACCCTCCTCATCACCATCTGCACCTGCTTCACCTTTGCTGTCAGGAGCTGTGGCTACTGCTGGGGGAGCGGGGATGCTTCAGGGGGATTTTCCTTCAGGATCAGGCTACTGAGCTACTTCCTGCTGCTACTGTCTCTGTGCTTTGCAGCTCCCCACTGTGCACCCCTGCGAAGAATGAGACCCTCGTCCTCATCCATCCACCCCTCCATCCATCCATTCACCCCTCCTCCACTTATTCATCTCCCAACCTGCCCATCCACCACACACCCATCCACACTTTCATTCATTCATCCATCCATCATCCATCAGCTACCGGCCTGCCATCCATTTACCCATTCATCCAGCCGCCCATCCTCTCTTCCATCCATTCATCCATAGGTCCATCCATCCATCCATCCATCCATCCATCCATCCATCCATCCAGTAGCATGCTTGCTGAAGTGAGCACTATGTGGCTTGAGTGACTGAGACTTGTCCAGGGACTTCCCAACCCCAGAGGTGTGAGCAGAACCAGACAGTGGGCTGGTCTCAGAACCTAGATGTCAGAGTCTGTAATGTTCTGGTCCCCACTCCAGGAAGAGGAGGCAGAGGACCCGGTCGCTCACAGGGAGGACAGAGCAGACCTCACACCCTCCCCAAGTGTTCCTCATGGCTCATACCAAAAACTGCCCTCAAGACAAGCAGGAGTGTATGACATAGTGATGGGGCCAGGCTGTGGAGCAGGCTGCCCGGGCTGGATATGGCCCTGACGCTGACAAGCTATAATCTTTGGAACATTGGTTTTCTCAGCTGTGAAATGGATCTAGGGGCATACTGAACTGTCAAGAAGGTCAGGTGGAATGAGGAATATCAGGATACAGCATGTCCCTGGCACAAAGCCGATGCTCAATAGGTGAAGCTCTTGCTCCTTTTTGTGGCTTCTTCCTTTTGCTTTGGGGTTTAATTCTCCTAAAAAAAAAAAAAAAAAGCAGAAGCCCCTGTGAGGGATTCACAGGGCTCCTCTGTTTAGAGAAACGGTGTTTGAAGGGAGCAGAGATGAGCGGTCACTTTGGGGGCATGGGAGGTTTCAGGGGAGCAGGCAACCTGTTATAAAACAAGTGGCTGGCAATGCTGCCGCCTGGCCTGGCCACCACAGAATGACCTTGAGCCAGCCACTCCCACGGCCCCAGCCTCAGTTTCTCCATCTGCCAAGCGGGCCTTCTCCAGCTTGCCACTCCTATCCAAAACCTACAATAGCCATTTGTGGGATGTGCCGAACAGGGTAACTGCAAACATCTAATGAGATAATGAATGTGAGGGCTTTGAAAATACCCAATGTTTTGTAAATGTAAGAGATTATTATTCCCATTTACCACCCTTTTAAAAGGATGTTTTCCCTCCATTCAGCCAAATTTAACTTGGATGATGAAGAACCAAGCCCGGGCGTCCCCAGCTATAATTTTCCTGCTTCCTTGTGCCTGTGAATATTTAAGCACAAAGGCTCCCATTGCTGAAAGAAACCAAAACAGCAGCGCACTGGAGGCCGACTGCACAATCGGAATTCAAAGTGATGTTTCAAGCAGGGCGTTCTGTTTATATAAACCTTGAGAGCACTCGGGTGTCAGCAGAACTTTGAAATTAAAATCGCTCCTTTCGTCTTACAATTCTCGCCGTTATTGAGCCTGTGTCTTGGGACAGTGGAAGGTTAGAAACCCCTGGGGATTTGCTTTGTAGTGTTAGGAACGCTGAGAGGAGGCAGGGAAGCTCTGGAAAGGTCAGCCCAGGCAGCACCCAAATGGTCAGTGACAGCTCCCTGGGGCGCTGTCCGGGGTGCTGAAAAGGTAGGGCGGGGGTGGCGCTGTCCGTGGTGCTGAAAAAGGATGGCCGCGTCTCCAGACTCCCTCCCCTGCAGGGTGTTTCCGTGAGGAGGGCCTGTGGCACATTCTTGCTGTACCTTAAAATCCTGGCGGAAGAGAGGGGGGTCCTGAGGGTGCCACAGCCCTCTGAGAACAGGGGTGGCAAACTAGCAGGCAGAGGGAGAAGTGGGAAAGAGAGGAGATAGGCTGACAGAGTGACACCTGCAGTGGAAATGAGAAGAGAAGGGTGAGCTCAGAAGCTGGAGGAACTGGGAAATAAAGTAATAAAATAGTGAGATGTGCCTGGTGACAGCGGGGAGATAAATGGAGCAAGTTATATGAAGGGCTCATTTTTGTGCAAATATTTGAGACTCTATAAAATAAGTCTGTTTATTATAAATCTGTCTCCCAAATAAGTCTTGCCATCCCACAGGTGTCACCTGCAGTGACGTTTCCCCTCCAAGACATGGAGGGCTGAGCTCTCAGGGTAGAGTGTGGATGCAATTGCTGTTTCTGCTTTATAAATCGCCCTTCCCATGAGGAAGTGTGGCTGCTGGGAACCAAGAGAAGGAGCCAGGCATGAGGCCTGCCCTCTTCTGGGCTCAGCTGTGGCCTTGACCTTTATCTCCTGCTAAGACGCTACGGGGTTGTGAGGCAACCTGGAATCCAGGTGGCAGAAACCTGGGAAGTGGGAGCCCCACCATGGCTGAGAAGTCTCTGGCTCTGTCTTCATGTATGGGGTGTTTGTCTGGCCCCATAGCCCACTCCATTGGGGAAGGAGGTGACAGCAGACAAAAGTGTAATGGCAAAGAATCTGGTGGGACAGGAGGAAAGCCTCAGGGGCTTCTCAGCTCCTCTTTGCAGACTTTTGAAAGGGTAGACACCCTCTTGCCTGAAGTGGCTCAAGGTATCTTTCCTGGAACCAGGGGGAGGACAGGAGGCCCGAAGTCCTCCACCCAAGGCCTCAAGCTGACGGGCATGCAGTCTTGGAGCAGCAGCTCTCCCAGCCATTGTTCAGATGCCCGTGAGAACATGGGCAGGGGTGGTGAATATCCCTTTTGTAAGTTTCACCCTGGAGACATCAATCAGGACACACATACTCACACATACACACACACCACACCACACACACACGCACACACACATTACAGACTGAGGCACTATTTACAGAGGACAAGGATTCCTGCTCCTCAGAGAAATTTTCTCTCACGTCTCAAGTCTTGTCATTGTGAAAAAGTGCAATGAATGAAGAATTTGTGTCTGCAGCTCCAGTGTAGTCTCCAGGCCAGAGGGAGCAGGACGAGATTGCTCTGGGTTCAAGCGCTCCCACCCCAGACATGAAGCTGGGACAGAAGCAGGATCCCTGTCTCCTCTGAGCCCACTTGCTTGGCTCTCGGGGGCACAGACCACTGTCCTGGTGATGATAAGACTCCTGGGAAGAGTCAGTCAGCAGGCACTCTGCCTGTAGGTCCAGGCACAGATAAACCTCTGCTCTCACTGGCACTGCCAACTGGAGCTCCTCCCCCATCCTGAATGTTCAGATGCCAGAGTCCATTTGCAAGGCCTGGTGCCCTTGGCACCAGGGCTGGCTCCTCCATTGCCATCCCTTCTCGTCCTCGATGGCCACAGACGTGGGGCTGGCGCATCATCTGTCTCCCTCTCCTGGAGCCTGTGCGCCAGGACTCCTCCCCTCCTTGCGCCAGGCCTGGCACACAGCACTCCAGAGAGCGCTGGCCCAGCGGATTGGGGATCAATGGCCCTCCACGCCGGCTGCCCCAGGACTGGTACCACCAGAGGGGGCACCTCCTAGGAGGGGCAGCGCTCTCCAGTTCTAGGGCCCCCCTTTCATCTTCTTTGTGTGCTGGTTTGCACACTCAGGGGTGGTGCCCCCAGGCCCCACAACCCGCTTTAGGAGGCTTGTGACCGTCATTTTCAAGGCTTTGGCGGAAAAGTCGACTTCTTGTGGTTGATCCCAGTTGGTTCCGATGGTATTTTCCAGAGCCTTCCTAATTGACGGCCTCTCATGACTACGGTAAAAGGCCACACGTCAGGGAACACCATCAAACGGGAAGGGCGTCCCCTCTCCTTGCCAGCTCACGTGGAGCCTTGTAATTTACAGGGAGACCGTGTGGCCTGGGTGTTGACCGCCCACGGGCCCTGTCTCTGCTCCCGTTATGAGAACGCGATGATTAAAATACTTCCCTGTTCCTCTGATACCGGACGAGGCTCCCTCAGCCCATTCCCAATGCCAGTTTGAACGCTCTTTTGTTCCTGGGGCTTCGGCTCACAGCCGCGCGTGCCTTCCAGAGAGTTTTGCGTTTCCTCTTCCCCTGACGTGGAGTAGCCGTGGGGGTGTAGCCGTGGGGGAGAGGTGTGAGGGTTGAGACTTTTGTTGGGAAACTTGCACACCAAACTGGCGGAGAGTGGAGGCTGCTTTCGGGGAGACTGGAGCCCAGGGAGTGGTCGAGGTGACGTAGGCTGTAGACTTCCCACCTGGCCCAGCCTGAAGAGGGAGCGCACGCGGCTGGCCATGGGATCCATCCTGGTGGGGGGGAAGCTACAGTGCAGCTTCTCTCCTCTCAGAGCCTTCTCTTCTACCTTCTCTCCCGAAAGATGCCAGGCAAGTCATCCCCCCGGGGGGTCACCCGGGACTAGCTGGTTCAGGTCACCAGAGTCTCTGCTGTGACCCCCAGGAGCGTCCGAGGGAGGCAGGCTGAGGCGGGGGGGTTCGGCGGCTCAGCTCTGCCCCAAGGCGCCCCGTTCTTTCCAGATCCCCGCTCAGCCGTCTCGAACGGCAGCTCAGGCGCCCGCTGGGGGCAAGACGACCAAGCAGATGGAGGTTCGCGCTGTGCACAGCCGCGCTGCTGAGTGTGGATGAGGAGGGCGAGGCCGTCACCCCCCTGGGAATCCTCCTCCCGGAAGTGCTCCTGCTTCTCACATGTGAATTCCCGCGAAGTCCCCCTTGAGGTGGACGGGAGGACACTTGACCCGCCCCCTCACTGAGGCTCGTGGCTTCGTGGGGCAGGAAGGGATCTGGGTGGGGAATGAACGCAGCCGACACAGCATCTGTGGGCGCCGCCGACCAGCCATGCAGTGCTCTGATCAAACGTGGATGTGTAAGAAGCCAAATATAACAATAAGTTGAACCCCCAGCATAGACCCTCATTTCACAGACCCCTGTTGGAGTCTATCCTGAAAGTTGGTTTCTGGGACCTGCGCTTGTGTGCTGCCCAGTGGCTTGGCCGGGCCACGTCTGCTCCCCAGGGGACACGGCCGCCAGTCTGAGATGCGTTTAGCTCAGGGCTCAGAGACGCTCCTAAATATCCTCCAGGGCCCAGCCCGCCCTCCCTAGCAAACAGTTATCCAGCCCCCAAATGTTTATAGGTATGAGGATGAGAAATTGTTGAAGCATAGTTTGCATCCAGGATATCCCCTTGATGCTCGTCTTCCTGGGGGGTGGGGGGTAGGAGTATGGCCTCCCAACAAGGTGCAACTGGAGCCCCAGAACAGCGCCTTCCTTCCCAGCCTCCCTCAGCACTTTCTTGTGACTGGCAAAAAAAAAAAAGGCATGTCTTTCACGGCAGCTTGTCCCACGTGAGTTCTTCCTGGGAGATCGTGAGCATTTAAAGAGCAGGGGGCCGGTTAACCGTCCCTGTATCTGCGCCAGCCCTCACCCAGGAGCTGCCCCCTCCGTGTGGGACAGAGGAGGGAGGAGAGAGGGTAGAGGGCAGAGCCTGGGGCGAGGGGAGAGGGATGATTCGGGAGCCAAGGGTCTCGAGGCACACCTTGGCTGGGGCTGCATCAGCTGACTGCGCAAGGGAACAAAGAGCATCCGAGAGTGTGGGTCAGAGAGGCGGCGGTTTTGCTGAAGAAACGGAACCTGCCTGTGCAGGCCAAGTCACAGGGCCCCTTGACAAGAGAAGGGGAAGGGGGCGGGGAGGAGGGGGGTCAGAGGAGGCCGCCCTGAGACAGGTGCAAGATGGATGAGGCTGGAGACTGGCAGGAGGGTGGGTGAAGGCGGGTCTGGTGTGGGGGCGGCAGAGTCAGAACAGAGCCTGGTCCAGTCCTGTCTAAGGAAGGAAGAGCAGGGCCAGGAGCGGAGAGAGAGAAAAATCCATAAGAGGCACAGAGCCCGGAGCGGGGGCAGGAGAACGGAGGGAGGGGGAGCCACCGCGGGGGGAGCCCACGGAGAGGGGCGACTGGTCCGCCAGCAGCCCAGGGTCCTGGGAGGGCCTCAGGGTGGGCCCCAGAGAGCCCCGGGCACCCGGAGCCTGTCGCAGAGGCGGACCACGGCCGGAATATCTTGTCACTGTCACCTGTCGGCCTCAGCAGAATTTTCACCGAGGGCCGCGGTCTCAAGTGCCAGGAATTTTCCGCTCGCTCCTGAGACGTTTGCTAAGCCAGGTGCCAGCCTGAGAAAGTGGCCAGAAAGCTGTGCATTGTGCTTTGGTGCCAATCTCCAATATTAAAATTGCCGGAGCCCCGGTCAGCCTTGTCCTGGCGAGGCGCTCCGCAGAGCTGCTCCCCTCAAAGTTAATAAGAAACTAAGAAATTAATTTCCTGTCAGTGCCTCCGCCCAGCAGTGAAGCAAGACTCTCCATCACCAGGAGTGTTTTAAATAACAAAGGCAGTGGGGTGGGTGCCCAGCACTGAGCTGGCCCTCCTGAAGTTGACCGGGGAGGGCTGGACACGTCTGTGCGATCCAGGCCAGAGCGGGGTGTCCAGCGACACGCCTGGCCCTGGTCTGTGGCTCCTGAGGTCGCTCTGATTTGCACTTGGCCATAGATGGCTGCATAATTCCAGGCACCAGCTCAGCTCCGTGGTGTCCTGCTCCCCTGGGCCTCCAGACAGCACATCCAGGACAAAGCACGGCATCTGGGTGACCTTGTTGTGGCTCTGGGGTCCCATCAAACCTTTGGTTTTGCAGAAGCAACTGCAAATGGGGAGTCATTTCCCCCAAAGGCACAGGGAAACCGACCTTGCTAGTGCATCACCCAGGAGGTGTGGGGATGGCGCAGGGATGGGCCAGTTTGTAAATTCATCCACCAGGGACTGGGGAACCGCCAGGAATGGTGTTGGGAGGCCCTTATTTGCTCGCCTGACCCTCACAGCGACCGCGCCAGGCGGGGCAGGGATCCCCGCTTCCAGGAGAGAGGCGTGAGGCGGACGGAGGCTGAGACCGGCCCGAGGTCACACAGGCAGTGTTTGAAGTGGTCCGGGAGGGGCTGGAGCCAAGGTGTGATGCCAAGTCCAAGTTCTGCCCATCATCTGGCTGCAGGCGCGCGAGCAGACTGGCACGCTCTTCCTCTCCTGCTCTAATTCCAGAGCGAGCGCCCGCCACGGGAAACAGCTGACTTCGTTAGAGCCCATCATTCATGCCTTCCCTCAACAAATAGCCCAAAAAACAGATTGTTTCCTCAGAACAAGCCTCAAACAAGTGAAACTTTGGTAACTTTCTCGCTGATGGGGACACCGTGTGTGTTACCTCGTGCTGCATCTCGGCTGCCCGGCTGAGGCGTTCCTGCCGATTCCGTCTCGAGACGGAGGGATTTTCTTCCCGCTGAGAGATTGAATCTCAAGTTCAGGGTGCAGATGTGTTGACATCGAAGTGTTCCTGGGCGGTTTTTGTTTGCTCAACGAACACTTCGTGAGCCCGGCTCTGAGCCCGGCGTTGACCGGCCACTGCCTGGACGGCGCCCCTGTCCGCCCCGGCGCCCCGCTCTCGCCTCCTGCCCAGCGCCGTTTCCTTGATAGGCCACCGAGGACGGAGGCCGAGGCCTTCCTCGCAGCTCCTGTGCCGGGTGCCTGTCCCCCCCACATCTTCCTGAGGCTGGAGTCTTCCCATGACCTTCCCGAGCAGCCTGGCCGAGCTGTGCACCACCCCGGCCTCGGTCGCCCCATCCCCTGGGCCATGCGCAGGGCGTCGGGCACGGGCTAAAATCACCTCCTGTTTGCATCAGGTATTTCGAGTGTGTCTCCTCCATGCTCTGAGGGAGACAGAGAGACTTGCTTTGGTTTGCCGTCAACCCCAAGCCTAGGCCTGTGCTCTGAACAGATAGAGAGTGAGCGAGCAGTGAGTGAGAGGAGGAACACCTGCAGGCTGTGAGGGAGAAAACTGTTACCCGAAGAGGCTGGGGTCCTCCCCAGGAGCTCCCAGCTATTGAGTGGGGGGGGCGGGGGCTGGGACTCCCTTCTCGCAAGAGAAGTGAAAGGAAAGCCTTACCTTTCACTCACCCCAAGCCCTGGGTCCTGCATCCTCAGGGAGCAGAAATAGCCCGGCGCTTGCTCCAGCGAGTCTAAGCCCCCCTCAGGAGAGCATTCACCCCTCGGCTCCCCCTTTCCTGTCCGCTTTCTCCAAAAGGAGCTGCTGGTTCAATTTTCCTGCAAGTGCCAGACCCGACCGCCCCCCCGGGCAGTGACTTCACGGTGCCACCGCAGCAGAGCTCACACATGCCAGCAAGTGTTTTCCTAAAGAGACGCCGTCCCCTAAACAAAACAGAACATTCTGAGCGAGACTTAAACAGTTTTGGGGCGGCGCCGATCTGGGTTCTTCACACTTCGCACGCACTTTCTTTGCAAACATGGGCGTCCCAGTTATGCTGGGCGGGTGCCAAGGCCTCGACCCAGCGTCTGTCAGACCGGGGGAGTGAGCTGCGGTCTCGCGACGGGGCAGGCGCGTGCGCGTGTGCGGCTGGCACGGGCATTGGCAGCAGGGCCTGCCCTCGCCGCGGGTGACGGCCACATTTTGTCAATCAGCTGTGGCAACCCAGAGCTCACGCTCAGCTTCTGGGACCCCTTTGAGCTAGGAGGGGAAGGGTGTGGCTTGGCACGAATCCCCACGGCCGACGCAGGGGTGGGTTTGTGTGAGAGGGGCCGGGACAGAGCATCCTGGTGGGCTCTGCTCTGCTGGCGAGGGCAGGGCAGGGGAGGGGAGGGCAAGAGAGGGCAGGGGAGGGCAGGGGAGGGCACAGCCAAGCAGCTCCAGTGCAGACACTCCCAGGAATCCCTGCAGCTTCACCCCGCTGCCTTCAAGATGGCAGGAGAGCGGAGGGCGAGGGTGATGGGTGGGTGGTGAGGGCGCGAGCTCCAGCTGGCAGGCATATTTCTTCCGTCAGAAGACACAGCCCAGCCCTGCGTGTGGGGTTCTGCCCAGCGACCAGTCCCGACTGTGCCCCTATTCTCCACGGCCCCGTGGCTGAGGCCCCGTCCCCGCGGGCAGGCTGGTCTGTGAGCACAGCGCTCCAGGTGCTCTCTCTCCGCCACCCACCGGAAGAGGGGCAGCCGCATCAGGTGCCCCTGGGCCACAGACCCTGCCCCATCGGTGCCTCGGCACCTGCCAGGAGAGGGGACATTTCAAGGGGTCCAAGTCAACCAGCTCCCCTCCTTGCCATTTCGAGGGCCGGCCTTGGGCCCTCCAGCTGCTCGGCTCCAGCCAGAGGCTTCAGGCCCCAGCCAGAGTGACGAGGGTCGGGATTCAGGACGGGAGCCCCGCCGACATGGGGGACGCCTCGGGGGGGTCGCCACGGGCACTGCTGGGCAGGGTGGGCCGGGGCAGGGCTCTGCAGAGGTGGCCTGGGCGCACCCTGTCGTCGGCACCGCGGGTCCCGGTCACAGTTTCCAGCAAGCTGCAGGAGCCACTGGAGAAAGGAGGAAGATAAAGAGGGATTTAAAGAGAAAATAACAAAAAAAGAAAAACTAATTTCTAATCCCTCCTCGGCTGGCAGTGGCTGTGGGAACCCCCAGTCCCTCTGTCGCCACATAAACTGCTGCGTGCCACAATTACTTCGGTGATTACACTCTGTCTTGTCCTGGCGAGGCACTACACGGGAACTGGGGAGCACGTTAAAAAAAATGTACAGCCCCATCGACTCACGAGTCCCGCTAAAACTACTGCTGGAATCTCGCCGGGGCTGTCCCCAGAGCAGAAGCTCCTGCGGCTGCTGCTCGGGCCGCCGCGGCTCATCTCCACCTCTGTGGCCACCCGGGCGCCCCGAGCAGGGTCCCGGCCTCCCAGACCTGCCTTCCCAGGGCACCTGCACCCCACCAGGCAGCCAGAAAGGGGCCACCCAGAGAACGAGGCCCCATCCGGGGCACAAGTCGGTGGCCCGAGGCAGCCTCAGGGTGGGTGCCCAAGTGGGTGACCCTCCCCACATCCTCTGCCAAGCAAGGGGTGAAGCCCAGGAAGGGGCAGAGCGAGGCAGCTCTGTCCTCCCTCTGTCCCTTGTTCTTGTCCAGCGGTGACAGGACCCAAGCTGCAGCCTCTCTGTGCTCGGCTGGACCCGAGTCCAGCTGAGGAGATCAAACATGGAGGCAGCGCCACCATCTCCAGCAGGAGCGGGCACCCCTGTCCCCAGGGGCTCCAGCCAAGTCCAGGGTCACGCTGGCCGGTGGAAGTTTGGACTCTGTTCAAGCATCACAGCCCAGAGAACGCAGGGTCCCCAGTGGCCAGCCTAAGTCACGTGCTCCACCCCTGGGCTGGGCCAGGGAGGGGGTGTCTGTTCCCTAAAGAACATCCGGGTACTCATACCACAGGAACACCCAGTGCAGGGCTGTGCTCGCCAGCTCTGCCCCCCTTTGGCCGAGTGGCCGTGAGCTGGTCACGTGGCACCTTACAGGCAGGGCTGGGAGTGGGGGAGGAAGAGGGACCATGTGACCAGAGGGCACAGGAAGGGCTCCAGAGCACATCCGTCACCCTGGGGTGCCTCTGTCATCTGACAGGTCGACTCCCACCTAACGGGACATGGTTCTGAGCCAGCACACCCATCCCAGGAGTGAGGCTGAGGGGGCATCCTTGGGCAAGGGGCAGAGAGGGGCAGTGGGCTGGGCATCCAGGCTTCAGGGAACAGGCCGAGTGTCAGCCACAGGCAAGGCCTTCTGAGGCTGCTGAGGGGGCGTGTGGCCGGAATGCACAAGGAGGCCACATGTGCCGAGGCGCTGTCTCCTGGGCAGGGAGGGGGCTGCAGATTGGGGACCACAGCTCTCTGAGGCCCATAACTGATGGGGCCACCAGCCCTGGTGCCTGCCCCGCGGTCCCTGCAGGATCTGCATCTGCATCCTCCAAGCAGGACCCTTCCCTGGAGCTCCGTGTCCAGCGAGGCCCAGGGCGTCTTACCCCAGGCTGGCTGGAGCTGCTTTTGCAATGACTTAGAATAAATCAAGTTCAAGGTGAGAACAGGAGACAAACCAAGGTCTCCCCCGGCTCAGGTTCCCACAGGGCAGGACGAGCCGCTGTGTGCCCAGCCAGTGCCTGGCGGGACGGAAGTGACGGGCAGGCTGGTACCCCAGCCGGATTCCGAGGGGCTCCCTCACACCGCAGGGCCTCCTGGACCTGGGTCTCGGGGAGAGACACCCCCACCATCCTGCCCTCCCTCCCTAACTCCACATGGATCAGCCGCCAGGAGCCAGGGCTGCCCATTGGCACGAGCTCGCTGCTCAGGCCGCGTCTCCCTCAGTCACGCGCTCGCGCGTTAGCTGCCCCCTGTGCTGAGTGTGTTTCTGCTACATGGCCTCCCTCCGCTCCAGGGGCGACCCTTATTCTTAGCATTTGGGGCTCTGGAGGGGCAAGCAGGCGTTCACCTCTCCTCCCCTTTCTGGCCTAAAAGACTGGAACCACATTTCCTCTCGGCTTTTCCAGAAAAATCCTTATCTTAGCTGTCGGGAAGCCACGCCCCGCACCCCCTCGGGACTCCCTGCCCCGTGTCTGCTCCTCCAGGTCAAGTTTGAAATGAAAAGCCTCTGCCAATGGGCCGGGGCCCAGTGCGCGTCCTCTCTCCCCGCTCGCTCCTCCGCTGGGTGGCTCCCATGAACCCTGGGGTCTTCTGGGTTTTCCGGCGGGAGGCCGAGGCCCGCCAGCTCCCCTGGGCAATTTGCTTCACTCTTCCCGGGCGCATTCCTGGAGCTTCACCCGCCAGGAGCCCCTGTGGCTCGTCACCCTCTCACACCCCACCCGACCCTCCAGCCCCACTGCAGATGACTCAGCACCTGTGGCCCAGAAAAGCTGAGTCACCTGCACACCGGGCTGTCTCCCTGGGCATCCCCCCCACCCCCGGCTCATTTATGGCAACTCCAGCCCCTCGCTGAGACTCTCGTGGCTTCGTCGCCCAGATGCAGGTGCCCCACCCCCACCCCGCCGCGCCGCTGGGCAGCCCGGGCTCGCTGTGCGTCCCCACGGTGACATCGTCCAGGAGGGCCTGACCTTCCAGGGGCCTCTGGGTAGAATTTCTCAGAAACTTCCAGAAAACCTGGACGGATGGCATCCTCGACTCCTCTTTCAGCACACGCCTTCCCGTCTGCTGGGGAGAGCCACAAATTACCCTTCATTTCCGTGTCCCTGGGGTGTCCGGGATGTGGCCGCGACTGCCCGCCCCAGTTTCCTGCACTTAGTGTGTTTCTCCTGTGTCACCTGTGGGCTAAAGGGGCCTGCGCTGACCAGCCCCTAAGCTGAGAGGCGCCCAGAACCCCACACCAGGTGGAAATTGTTTAACTATATTCCCATGACTGGAAAATTCTGGTAATTGTGTAATAACAACAGCGGCTCGGCAGCACTCAGTAATTACCCAGGGTTTTTCATCTCCAGACCACTTTACCCACATTAACTAATTAAGTCTCCCAGCCTCCCTCGGAAGGGGAAGGGCTGCCGGCCCCAGGCTCCCTCTAGTGCGTGCTGGCTTAATGGGGGCTGAGGGGAGCCCCAGGGCAGCGGCCTCTGCTCCCGCTTGGAGCTGGAAAGGAGGCCCACCTGGGGCCTCTGAGCCCCTTGCTGGGTCTCACCCCCTGCACCCCTATCCCCCCCCCACAATGGGGGTGCTGGGCCAGGCTCCTGGGGCGAGTGCCACTAGCAGCAGGACCCACTTTCCTTTAACTCCCCCCACTTGGGTATAACGTGGGCCTGTACCCAAGTTGCCAGGCACCCCAACAGTCCCTCCACCCCACCCCACCCCCTGCCTGACCACAGAGAATGTCCTCACCACAGCGGGCCCTGCACATGGTGATAGGAGTATCCGCCACCCTGGTCCTGCCCTGAGGGGTTTGTCCACCCCACCCCTGTTCAAAATAGGGCAACACCCCTCAAGACCCCGCCAGCCTGGACCTGTCTTTGCTCCAGCCAAATGCTAAGTGGACCTCAACTCCCTGTGACCCAGGGCCACTGGGCAGCCCTCGGTCCACCAGCCGCAGTTCACGTGAGCTGCAGGGCCCCTGGAGAGCAGGTGTGTGGCTGATGGCCATTAGCGTCTGCACCCCAGCCCCAAAACCACACCAGCAGCACCTGCCTCGGGGCTGTTGTGGAACCGAGAGTGCTCGGGTGGGGGATGGCGCACAGCGGACACTCAGAAGGCCATCTTTGCAAATAAAGACATACCTTTACTCCTGCTCCAGCCAGTGACGGCGGGGAATTGCGGCAGTTCCGCACACGCGCACCGAGCCCCCCCGGCCATCTGTGGCCTGGGCCAGAGCAGCAGGAGGGAGGCCACCGTCTGGGGCAGCAGATCCCAGGCGGCCTGAGCAGCCAGGCCCACCCCGCTGGGTTCTGCTGGGCCCGCCCCTGCTGCCCGGCACCCCTCCTTGGGGGCAGACTCTGCCCGGGCTCCACCACCGGCCCCTTCGGACGGGACACCCCCACTGCCCACCTTTATCCAGTGCAGAGGGGAGGTGCCAGGCGTGCGGGGAGCTGGAGCCCCAGCAAGAGGCTTTTCCCTGCGCCCACCGCTGCTGTCATCCCTTGCTCATCCCCTAAACCCTGCCCTTCCTTCGCCAGCCCCCACTCTGGCCTCATGCTCCCACCCTCACTGTTGATTAAGCACCAGGTATGAGGCGGCTCCAGAATCAGACCAGCAGGCCCTTCAGAACCTGCATAAAGGGGGCTGATGTGGCAAATGCCCAGAGAGCGCGGGCTCGCGGGACCCACTCGTGTCTCCCTGCCCCGGCGCGGTGCACCCCTCCCGGCCCCGCAGCAAGTGGGGAGGTGTGTGGCACTTATTACATGCTATTATGACTTTCTGGGTAATGTATACATTTTCACGATCACACAGCCTCTCTCCTTCATTTTTCATGAGAACCGGCCCGAGATTGATGACGGAGCCGGGGAGGAACGGAGCGCCACGCCACTCTGATTTATTGGCCACTTAGCGTTGATGAAGCTGCAAACAAGAGTCAAACAGATGTTGCAGCTGCATTTTTCTTTATCAAAACCAACAGCTTTTTGCATTTTTAACCACTTCTTTAGCTGCCATCCTGCTTACTCCACAGGAAAGGGTGCTGCTGGGACTGGGGGGTGCACCTGGGGACAAGGGCGGCAGGGCCCCACACACCCCCGGGCATCCTCACTCCCAGAGGAGGATGTGAGGCCCCAGGACGCTGCTCTGGGCCACGTGGTCCCTGCAGGGATCCCCGGGAAGCACTTGCCACTGCACCCTCTGTGGCTTAGGGCCCGTAACTCACCCTGGGTGGGCTCAGGGTGCTCCTGAGCAAACCTGGTGGCCTCTCCTCCTCCATCTCCAACTGCTGCAGATCACAGGGTGCCATTCACCTGGGTGACACTGGGAGTCTTGCAGACCACCAGGGGCCATGGGTCAGGCTCCTCCAGAGCCCCTTACCCTCCATGCCAACAAGGGTCAGGCCTCCATTTCAACCCCTCTCCGAAAGACCAGCCCTAAGGCTCGGCCAGAGCAGGCCCAGCCAGAAGAGCTTCCTGGGGGCTGGGAAAACTTGGCACCCCCCCCTTCCCATCTCTGAGCCACCCCACCCATTGTGGCTGCCACATGTATGGCCCTCACCTCTCCCTGTTGTGTCTCCAGGTCTGTTTCTCTCTCATTCCTCTGACTCTGCCTCCTGCCTTCAGCTCCACACACCCCACCCCACCCCCGCATTGCCCTGGGGGGCTGAGTCTGTTCTGGGTGGCAGGGGGCTCTGCTAGGAAAGGCTGCAGCCCCACTGCACTCTCCCAGGCTCGCCCAGCCCGAAGTCCTAGAAGTCCCTGGCGCTTCCTCAGGAGCAGCCAGAGTAATCCCCAACACAGTTGCCCCGGTTGGTGCCCTTGGCTGCCCCGTTGCTGCCCACCAGCCACTGAACCCCCATATAATTTTTATTCAAAGCCGTCTCCCTCAAAAACCTGTTATTAAGATTAAATGGAGCTGCGCCCGCCGCTGCCTCCCACCATCCCAGTTACTCTTCTCTGCTGCCTCCCCCACCCCACAGGGAACTGGGAAGCCACCTGGCCCCTGGGGTCTCCCCCCACCCCAGCTGCCCTGCACTCAACTCTGGAAGCTCACACTTCTGGGCAGGAAAGTGGGCAAACTGAGCAGCGGGGGAGGGGGAGGAGCCCCACCCTCAGGGCTGCTGGCCAACAGAGGGTGCCTTTGCAGTGGGGAAACAGCTGCTGGAAGCCTTTCTCAGGAAAATGCAGGAGCTCTGCTTGGTGTGGACTTCATGGGGAGAGCCCCAAGGGGACAGGGCACCTCCTCCTGCTGGCAAGAGGGAGAGCATGATTTCCATTCACAGAGGAGGAGTGAGAGGTACCCACAGGGAGAATGGGGTCTCCTGAACTGTAGGTCTTTCTAGAAGGTTCTAGAACTTCTCTGACACTTAATCTCAGCTGTGTCCACCAAAGCCACAGACCACATGGACCCAGCTCCCTCCTTTATACCAGACCAGGGCATTCTGGACATTTTGGGGTTCATCTCCAAGGATCCTGCTGTCTTTGGGGAGACACCTCTGCACTCCTGTGGAAATTTCATGGCACTGAGGGGGCCTTGGGCAAGGCCTCCCACTGTGCCCAGCCTGCAAGGCCTGAGCTGACAGAAAACCCAGAGAAACACCCGCACAACAGGGGCCAAGGCCAGCTGGGCCCCCACCGTTCAGAACCAAGAATCTGGGGGCCTGGTGGGTGTGTCCTTAGGCCAGCACCCCAGAGCCAGGCAGACCCCAAGCATTTCCCAGTCAGCAGAGCCCCTCCACAAGGATCTGACACTGTCGTGAGAGCCCCGTGAAAGTGATACTTTGGGACTTCAGGGCTAATAAATTTTTCTGCCAGAAACACCCAATAAAATGTACAACTAATGAATAAAGTCACCATGTTGCCAAGAAGCAACGTGTGCCCCAAATTTCCCAAAATGCCTCCATCACTCTGTCTGAAAACCAGCCCCACGCCAGGATGCTCTTACTTAAAATTCAACCTGGGAGCTTGGGCTGCGGGAGCTCCGGCCTGGATGGAATCTGGCCTGCTTGTGAGATTCCTGACCCCCAACCCAGTGTCCTTGGGCGGGGTGTTGGGGGGGGGGGGCGTCTCCTAATTGTATCAGGACACTCTCAGGCACAGAGATGAACAGAGCACCTCCCAGGGAGGCCACCCACATGTTGCTTGTGCTCCCCCTTTGGATGATCAGAAAGGGGTGTCGGTGGCTCTAGAATCCCTAAGTCAGATGTGGCATCCACAGATCTGTGAGCTGAGGTGCAGTGCTGACAAGCCTGGGGCCCCTTGAGGGGTTGGGAGTAGAGGATCTACAACCTCCATCAAATTCTCAGACCAGAAAACGTTACAAACCAGCCTTGCCTCTCAGCTGCCTAGAAATTTCTTACTTGGACAACTGAAGCCCGGTGTCAGTTGAACAAGAGTCTGGCCAGGGTAAGGATGGATGGTCCTGAATCAGCCTAATCCAATTCCACAAACATGACATGAGCATTAACAGACTCTGTGGTCTCTCCAGGGCATTGTCTCTCTGGTTGAGGAGATAGAGGATACAAACCGTTGCTGTGAGAGGTGCAGAGAGTGAGGCATCCGGGAAGGCTTCCTGGAGGAGGCAGAGAGTCTGCACCTGTCCTAGAAAACAGGTGGAGGATGGTTATGCCCAAATGGAGGCTGAATCCCGAAGGAAGGGGAGGAGTTTCCTGAAACAGGAGCTCTGGGTGTTCAGTGCCGAAGTTCCAGATTTGGGAATTTTATCGTATGTTGAACATAGCCCTGTGCTCCCCAAGCCCCTGCCAGACCTCCTGTTCCTGGAGCCCTGGCTTTGCTCTGTGGGGCCATGGGACAGGAAGCTCTGCTCCTTTCATCTCCCAGGCGGCTGACATCCAGCTCCCTCCCTCCAGCCCAGCTCCTGCCAGGGCTGGGATCAGAGGAAGCCCCTGGGAGGCCTGCTGGCCCCTGCGACCCTTTTATCCTTACTTGATCTTGCTCAGTGGTTGGCACTGCCGCTGGCCAGGTGCAGAGTCTGCCGGGAACCTGCAGCGCAGATGCAGGAGGAACATGGGGCTGGGACTCAGTACCAGCCACCCACCGTCTCTCCTCCCCGCTGCCCCATCTGCAGGAAAAGACCTCCCCAACCCACCCACCTCCGGGGCACCCAGCAAGGGAGAAGTAAAACTGGGGTGCCCAGCACTTAAGCCAAACAAAAAGAGGCCACCAGGTGTCTTGGCAGGACCTGAATCTGGAGTCAGAAGCCTGGCTCCCAGCCCAGCGCTGTCCCCACCTGCAGCCGCACAGCCCCCAGCCCCCCACCCCCTGCAAGTCACGGCTTCCTGTGGCTCAGCCCCCCGCGGAGGGCGATCCCCACGGAGGTGCCCTGCCCCGCCTGGCCAGCCCGCCTCCCCGGCTAGCTCGGCACCAGATGAGATAATGGCTAGAAAGTGCTTTGAGAAGAATCAAGTGCCAAGTGATGGCGGGGATTATCGTGGTTATTAAGGAGCATGATCGCTGCAATCCGGAGAAGCGGCCGTTAGCGAGGGGGTTCCTGGGCGTGTTGATTTAATTTCCTGGTTAACTGAGCGTTGGCAAAAAAAACCCTCTGTTTGAGCCCTTATTGAAAATCTTTTAAGCTTCTGCCCGCCTCCTTCCTTGCGCCGGCCGGGGCGTCGTCCCGGTCTCGATGGACGGAGGCGTCGATGGCCTGATGGCGTCGCGGGTTCAGTGCTTGTTCTTGCCACGCTCCCACCTGCGCCCGCCCACCCGCCGCCCTGCTCCCCAGGACTCCTGGTCAGGCGCGGGCGGGAAAGGCGAGGAGAGGGCTGGGGATGAGCCCACGGCCCTCCACCCGACCATGCCGGCACTGGCGTGGCCAGGGCTGGGCCTGCCTCCTGCCTGGGGGTGGAGCGGGAAGCGGGGCGCCGGGGCACTCTCCTGATGCACCCCTCTGAAGGGACCCGGCAGGCCTGATGCGGCCAAGAAGCAGCCTCGCCTTCAAGGGGGTCAGGGAAAGCCTCCACACATCCTCATGACAGGGAAGCTGTTGTTCCCACAAAAGCCCCCACTAGGGGGGGCGGGAAGGGCAGAGGGCATTTTGAATAGCGCCTGCTGGGAAGGGCTGCCCCGTGGCAGTAAAATCACGTGGGGCGAAACCTCGAGGTCTTCGCTGGGAGGCCCCGTCCTCCTTGGGCTCCGACGAGGCTCCCGAGGAGCGAGGAGCGTCTCCAGCGGTTCTGCGCCAGGCGGCTCCGCCACCCAGCAGGAAGGCGCTGCTGGCCGCGCGGGGAGCCGGGGCTGGCGGGCGGGGTGCGCAGCCCTGACGCTCTGGGAGGACGGGGCGACGGTGCTGGACGAGCACATGCTCGGGCCGGGGTTCCCAGGCGCTGTGGGCGCGAGGCCCAGGGTGTGGCTCAGACACGTCTGACCTTGTGAGCGGCTGGTAGTCACTGCACAGTCAGCTCGGCCTGTGTGTGTGACCCGTCGTCCTCGGCCCGGGGTGTGTCGTCTCCCAGGGGATATTGGCAATGTGGGGGGGTATTTCTAGTTAGCACAACTCGGGGAGGGGCGGGGTTAGTGGCATCCAGGGGCAAAGGCAGCAGAGCTGTTAACCAGCCCATGGTGCACAGGACCCCCCCACCATGGAGAACTGCCCCGTGTCAGTAGTGCCAAATGTGGGGTGTTGCTGCCCTTGGTCTCCATGCTGCCTTCATGCTGCCCTCTCTGTGCTCTCCCCCAGAACCCCGACATCGTCCTGGTGCATTACCTGAACGTCCCCGCCATCGAGGACTGCGGCAAGCCATGCGGCCCCATCCTCTGCTCCATCAACACCGACAAGAAGGAGTGGGCGAAATGGACGAAAGAGGAGCTCATCGGGCAGCTGAAACCCATGTGTGAGTAGCCCGGCGCCTGCCTGGGCCCCGCGGGGATGCCCAGGGCAGCATCAGCCTGGCAGGGCTCCACGGTCCCCCATGGCCAAGAGCCCCGGCTGTGCCACTCCCACCTCCACTTCCACTTGATCCTCAGATGCCCCTGCCTGGCAGCCAGGGTGCCGACGTCATGCTCGTATCACAGACGGGAAAAGTGAGGTTCAGAGGCACAGAGCCATGTCATCGAGGCGTGGGGCCAGAGGGCCCGGACTGCTGCCCGTGGGTGGCCACAGGAGAGCGAGGCCGGTGCAGAGAGAGGCCGGCGGCCCCGAGGGGTGCTGCGGGGCTGGCCTGCCTCCCTGGGCCACCTGCTCCCGGTTGCGGGGGCTGCTCGGCTCCCAGGCCGGTGGCTCGGGGATGATGGTAATTGAGCTGGATTTCATTTTGTCGGCAAAGTGATGCTTTCTGAAGCATCTGTCAGGTGCAAATCACTGGATGCAAAACACCCAGTGAATCCAGAAAGCCGGGCTCTGCCAGCTCCTCGTTTCCATGAGCCTCGGCTCCCCACAGCCACGGGGGCGCAGGGGGAGGGTCTCGGCGTCCTCGACTACAGCCTGCACGGCCGGGGGCCAGAAGCACGAACAGGTCTACCAGACCTGAGGAGAGCCTGGGTGCCGTCCAGTGCTGGACATAGGGCCCAGGTTTCCGGAACATTCATCTCTGAGGCTCAGAGCAAAGACCTGTCACCACACAGCACCTCAGAGAGTGGGTCACGGTCACTTGGAACCTGTGCCACCTGGGAAGCTGGACTGGGGAGAAGAAGCTACTGGGTGTTCCTGGGGCGGCGGGGGGGGGGGAGGGGGCAGCGAGTGTCCTGTCCCAGAGATGTCCAAGCTGAGGCCAGGTAGCACCCGCAGTGACCAGCGACTCCCGAGACCCCCTCTGTGTTTAGATTGGGGGATTTTCCTCCCCTCACCCCAGGAAGGAGAGGGGTCTGCATGGAAGCAACTCTAGCAGCCCCAACTGTCCAGCACCCCAGCCTGCCCAGGCTGCCTGCGCCAGTGGGATCCTCCTTAACTGCAGTTCTGACCAGTCTCCCCCTTGCCAGACCTCCTGGCACCGCCGAATGACTACAAGCTCCTGAGCATGCCTGTTGAGCGTCCCCTTGGCCTCTGCCCTCTGACCCCTGCCCTCCTAGACTGTGTCCCCGCAGTCTCCCTCCCTCTGCCTGGCCTGCTCCCCCTCTTCATCTGCTCACCCCCTGCATCCTTCGCTCTCAGCCCAGTCACCTCTTCCAAGGCCCTGACTGGTCCCCAGCAGGGCTTCTCACCCCAACACCCCACCTCCTAGACACCCCCAGGGGACAGTCAGCCCCCTGCTTGACCCGAGGGGCCACGAGAGCCTCTTCAACCCCTGCCGTACCCGGAAACTGGGAGGGGCCGCAGCTGATCCCCACGGGTCAGCCCCCCCTGCCATCTGGGCTCGGCACATCGGGGCTCACCGGCCTCTGTGTGTTTGCAGGATGGCGGAGCGGAAAGTATCTGGACCAGCTTTTCTCACCCTCCCCCACCCCACACCCCTCCCCCCGCCCCCCGCCCCACAGGCTGAGCAAGTGACCGAGCCCTCCGACATCCGGGCGGGACTGCTGGTGCCCCCCGCTCTGAGGCCAGGCAGGGGCCGGGAGCAGGGCAGTGGCGTCGGGGGGTCCTGCTCCCCGAGGGCCGCCCCACCATTTTGTCCCACTTCCTGGGAGGATCCGGAGGTCAGGCAACAGAAGCTCCTGAGGGAAGAGGTGCCTTTCAAGATGGCCGCCCCAGGGCCTCAGCTGGGCCCGCCCTGGCGCCCCCACACAGCCCTTTGCCTTCTCCCTGGGGCTCCCCCGTTCTTTCATTTGACTGGCTTCCCTTTTCTCTCCTCATGCCTCTGCCTCCCATCACACCCCTGACCCCCAGAAGGGCGCTGTCCTGGACATCTCTCCCTCCCCCCCAGAAGGAGGGCCACCTCCCGCCTGGCAGGGGTTCAGCCCGCCAACTCCGAGGGTGGGAACCAGACCCAAGAGGGCTCTGCTGCCTGACTCCCCACTGAGCCGCAGCAAGGGTGTGAGTGAGGGATGAGGCGAGAGTTGTAGGCCGTGTCCACAGCCCTTCCCGAGAGGTATCTTGCCCCGCCGTGCTGACCTGGGGGCACGATGGGCGCATGATGGGGGCACAGTGGAAAAACAGGGACTGCCCCAGGCAGTCTGTGGTGTGGCCAGAACATGCTGTAAAACTGCAACCAATTCCCCGTCAATCCAGTCACACTTGGCTCTCTTGCATCTGGCGGCGGGAGCAGCGTGGCTCCCGGGACTTGGCATGTAGTGTGTGTGCATGTGCATATATGTGTGGAGTATGCATGTGTGGTGTGTGTGTATGAAATATTGTGTGGTGTGTGTGCATACATGTGTGTGTGCGCATTATAAGGTATGTGTATGTGTTTGCATGTGTGTGGTATTGTGTGGTGTGTGCATGCATGACGTGTGTGGTGTGTGCGTTGCATGCCTATGTGTTTGCCTGCATGTGTGAGGTGTGTGAGTGCATGCATGTGGTGTGTGTGGTGTGTGAGCATGCCTTGTGTGTGCATGCATGTGTGAGGAGTGTGCGTGCACGTGTGTGTGCATGTATACGTACACATGTGTGTGTGAGACACAGCTCTGGAACTCTGCTGCCCACAGAGCCGTCCGTGCCACCGAGGCTCAGAACACACGCAGGGCGTCAGCCAAGAGCGTTTGGGGGAGGCCGGGGTGTACTAGGAGCCAAGAAGACATCAGATGTGGTTCCAGAATCACGCGTGCCACCCAACTCTGGAGCCAAACACATTAGCTTCATCACATTTTCACATAAATCACATTCCTTCAAAGACTTCACAGTTTGATTTCCTGATGTTTCCAAATTCCTCTGCCCTGAAGCGGAGTTGTCAGTGGCTTCATCACAATGTTGTGCTTATTGGTGCTGGAGGGAGGCTCTGACGCAGCCTCTGCCTCACCTGTTGAAATGGGGGGCTCCTCGTTCTCAGCCCTTGGGAGTCTCACAGATCCCCACTCCTTAGCAAGGCCGATCCCAGGCACCCCACCCTGAGGGTCACAGCTATGCCCTTTGCCCCCCGCCCCAGGCTTTCCTTCACCCTGCAGCCACCTCCAGGTCAGTGTAAAAATTCAGGCCCCAGATAGAAATTTCCAGTGTTTCCAAAGATGCCCTTGGCAGTCCCTTCTGCGGGATTCCCTGTGTCCTGGTGTTCCGACAAAGACCACAAGGATAGTGGCTTAAATAAAATAGAGGCTTATTTCCCTTTCCCATCGCAGTTTATTTCCCTGTCAGGGGTCAGCCCCCCAGGCTCCCTCCAGTTGGCTGCTCTGCCATTCCTAGGGTGTTGCCCTCTTTGACACGGTCCAAGATGGCTGCTGTAGTTCCCGCCATCACAACTGCATTCCAACCAGTGGGGTGGAGACAGGTGAGAATGGAGGGCCAACTTCTTCCCTTTCAGGTCAGGGCCCAAACGTTCCACTCGTGTCATTGGCCAAAAGTGGACACAGGGTTGCTCTTACTGCAAAGGACTCTGGGAGGAATAGTCTTCTCCTGAGCACTACCATCCTAACTTACATGCACAGGCTGGATGTGAGTGATTCAGGGCTGAGTGGAGCTGAGCTGAGCCTGGGATACCCCGACTGGGCCGCAGCTCAAGGCCTGCAGGTGATTGTCTCAGGGCCCATCTGGGGGTTGGGATTTATGGGCCGCAAGTGAACATGATCTAAAGCACAGCATGTCTCATCCTGGAAATTCTGGAGTCTGTTCCAGTGCAGCTGGTCTGAGAGCACAGCTTTGGGCCCGGAAAACTACCACTGTGTGAGCAGGGGGCTGGGAGTGGAGTCTCCTCCTCCCGGGCCAGCCCTGATGGGGCAGAACGGCCTGCCAGCCACAGCCTGTGCCTCAGAGCTGCCAGCCTGATGGGAGCTGTGCTCCGTGATCTTTGGCCACCGGGCCCGGCCCTTCCACCTTCTGTTCTGTTGGAGCCCGCAGGGTGCCAGGTGGAGCCGGTTCCCTTGGTGCCATTCTCAGTTCGTAGCGTCCTGCTCCACCCCAGGCCTTGGCCACTCCCCAGCTAGCGGTCAGTGAGGATGCGCTGTCTGAGGGAGCCATAAGGGCAGGAGTACTAAGCTGGGTTCACAGCCCTTCCCCCAGAGGGAAAGCCCCTCCCCCACTGACGCCCCCCCCCCAACAAGGGACTTGGAGCGCCCCTAGCGGCCAGGTGGCCTGCAAGGCTGAACCAGGCCTGCACTCAGGCCTCCCTGAGAGATGGTAGGCAGCTCTGCCAGCCCCTCTGGGCTGTGCTCTAGCCCCATGCCTCCCCCTGAGACCCGCTGTCGCTGCTCCAGTGCACCCGGAGACGTCGGGCTGACACCCTCAGCAGCACCAAACAGGCCAAGCCAGAGGCTGGCAGAGGAGCCCCGGTTTTGCGCGGGAATGCTCACACGGGTTCACACATGCACACATGGCTGCCCCTCCATCCACGTGAGCACTGGGTTTCCGCCAGATGTGCTGTCTCCAAACCTGGGAACAAAGACCAGAGGCATCCAGGGGAGACCGGCGCCCCCAGCAGAGGCACACCCCTGAGCGTGCCTGGAAGCAGATAACTGGGCTTGGCAGCAGCGTGGGCAGGGGAGTTCCTGGGCCAGTGTTGCTGGGAATGTAAACGCGGAGGTGCAGACCTGGGGAGGGCCCTATCACCTTTGCCTGGCCTAGTGTGGCCCTTGCACAAGTTGCCTGGCCTCGGAGCCTCACTGTCCTACTGCAGGGGAGGGGTGATGAGAGACCTAGCTGGTGGCCCTGTGGGTTTCGAATGACTTCGTGGACATAAAGTCCATCAGTATTGGAGCTGCAGCCATAGGGAAACAAATCATCCAGAGCCAGAATGCCAGTCCTCTTCCTTGAGGCTGGGCATTCACCTGTGCCAAGCTCTGTGCCAAGAACAGGCAACAAAAGGCCTTTGGGTCTCCTCCACCCAGCAACGCTGGGCGGAACAGCTTTTGATGCCCCACCTTCGAGCCCAGCCCCACGCTGCCCAGGGGAGGCTGCCGGGTAGAAGGCCCAGGACCCACCCTGGAGAGCCCAGACAAATCAGGAAGGCAAATCGGAGGCTGATAGGTCCAAACCAGCGCACACTGAGGGCAAAGATGGTTCTGCCTTCAAGTACTAAAGCTCCGAACATTAAGAATGGAACCGTCAGGAGACTTCCTGAGGGGGGAGACTTGTCCCTGTCCTTGATGGATGCCTGGGTCTTGGAGACAAACAGGAGGCAGGGACGCCCCCAGGCCGGGTGTGGGGGCAACATGAATGAGGAAAAGCAGGGTGTGGCGCTGAGGTGACAGAGCCATGTCACCTGGGAGTTTCAAAGGGCTATTGAGTATGAAGTAATGGAAGGTGGGATGAATGTGGGAGGGCAGTGCCGTGTGGAATATGAGGGTTGGAGGCCATGCTGGGTGTAAGGGAGAAAACTGTGTTAAGTATGAAGTGAAAAAGGCCACGTTGACAGCAGGGTCTGAGGCCATGTTGAGAGTAGAAATGGAGGCCATGTTGACAGGAGAGGAGTAGAGGCCATGATGAGAGTGAGGGCGGGCCATCCATAGTCAGTGTGGAGGTGGACACCATGTGGAGTATGAGGTATGAAGCACATGATGATGATGATAATGATGATGAGGGATCATTATGTTGAAAATGAGAGAATGGAGGCCATGTTGAGTGTGAGGGGGTGGTGGCCATGTTGAGTGTGAGGGGTGGAGGCCAGGTTGAGTTTGAGGGGATGGAGGCCATGTTGAGTGTGAGGGGGTGGTAGCCATGTTGAGTGTGAGGGGTGGAGGCCAGGTTGAGTTTGAGGGGATGGAGGCCATGTTGAGTGTGAGGGGGTGGAGGCCGGGTTGAGTGTGAGGGGGTGGAGGCCGGGTTGAGTTTGAGGGGATGGAGGCCATGTTGAGTGTGAGGGGGTGGAGGCCGGGTTGAGTGTGAGGGGGTGGAGGCCGGGTTGAGTGTGAGGGGGTGGAGGCCATGTTGAGTGTGAGGGGGTTGTGGCCATGTTGAGTGTGAGGGGGTGGAGGCCATGTTGAGTGTGAGGGGGTTGTGGCCATGTTGAGTGTGAGGGGGTGGAGGCCAGGTTGAGTGTGAGGGGGTGGAGGCCATGTTGAGTGTGAGGGGGTGGAGGCCGGGTTGAGTGTGAGGGGGTGGAGGCCGGGTTGAGTTTGAGGGGATGGAGGCCATGTTGAGTGTGAGGGGGTGGAGGCCGGGTTGAGTGTGAGGGGGTGGAGGCCGGGTTGAGTGTGAGGGGGTGGAGGCCATGTTGAGTGTGAGGGGGTTGTGGCCATGTTGAGTGTGAGGGGGTGGAGGCCAGGTTGAGTGTGAGGGGGTGGAGGCCATGTTGAGTGTGAAGGGGTGGAGGCCAGGTTGTGTGTGAAGGGGTGGAAGCCAGGTTGAGTGTGAGGGGGTGGAGGCCGGGTTGAGTGTGAGGGGGTGGAGGCCGGGTTGAGTTTGAGGGGATGGAGGCCATGTTGAGTGTGAGGGGGTGGAGGCCGGGTTGAGTGTGAGGGGGTGGAGGCCGGGTTGAGTGTGAGGGGGTGGAGGCCATGTTGAGTGTGAGGGGGTTGTGGCCATGTTGAGTGTGAGGGGGTGGAGGCCAGGTTGAGTGTGAGGGGGTGGAGGCCATGTTGAGTGTGAAGGGGTGGAGGCCAGGTTGTGTGTGAAGGGGTGGAAGCCAGGTTGAGTGTGAGAGGGTGGTGGCCATGTTGAGTGTGAGGGGGTGGAGGCCATGTTGAGTGTGAGGGGATGGAGGCCATGTTGAGTGTGAGGGGGTGGGGGCCATGTTGAGTGTGAGGGGATGGAGGCCATGTTGAGTGTGAGGGGGTGGAGGCCATGTTGAGTGTGAGGGGGTGGAGGCCGGGTTGAGTGTGAGGGGGTGGAAGCCAGGTTGAGTGTGAGGGGGTGGAGGCCATGTTGAGTGTGAAGGGGTGGAGGCCAGGTTGTGTGTGAGGGGGTGGAAGCCAGGTTGAGTGTGAGGGGGTGGTGGCCATGTTGAGTGGGAGGGGGTGGAGGCCATGTTGAGTGTGAGGGGGTGGAGGCCGGGTTGAGTGTGAGGGATAAATCTATGTTTAGATAAAATAAAAAAGACCATGTTGATAGAAGGGCTGGAGGCCCTGTTAAGTGTGAGGGGGTGGCGGGTGTGGAGGCCATGCTGACTGTGTGGGCAGGCCACCCATGCTCAGTGTGAGGGTGGAGTCCACGGTGAGTGTGAGGGGTGGAGGCCATGTCGACAGTGGGGTAGAGCTGGGAACTCCAGGCTCCCGGTCACCTTTGGTCCCAGGGCGCCTGCAGCCAGTGGGCACCTTGAGGAACCAGAGCGTCAGCCGCCCCCTCGTGCTCTGAGGAAGAGCAGGCCCAAGCCTCCAGCGCGGGGAGCCAGCAAAGCGCGGGGTGGCGTGGGCGGCCGTGTGGGGTTCCTGGCCTACGGAACCCCACACTGCTGAGAAACGACTGGCAGCGAGAGGGAAGGGAAGCAGCCGCCCCGCGAGGCCGCCTCCTCCAGGGGCTCCTCCCGCGCGCCCGTTAGGCCGTCAGGGCCCGCGCTCCCCGCCCCCACCCCGCCCGCGGGCGCCCCGGGGCGCGCACAGGCCTCGGGCGCTGTTGTCGCCGCGTCTGCTGTTTTCTCCTAATTTTCCAGACAAAGACCAGAGATCCAGTACGAGGGGCTGGTGTTTATTTGTTTTGCTTTTTTGCTTAGATTGTGATCCTGGTGATTATAGAATATCAAGAAGTAAAATCAACAAAGGCTTTTCCTCTCGGAGCCCGCGCCGGCCGTTCCCGGTCGCCCAGCGCCACCTGGTGGCCGGCGGCGCAGCGCGGCCGGGACGGGCGCCCCGGGACCCTGCGGGCAGCGCCCCTCGTCCCGCCCGAGGACCCGGGGTCCCGAAGCGGTGGGCCGGTGACCCTGGAGCGTCGGGGCGCGGGTCGGGCGGGAGCAGGCAGAGGGGAAAGCCGGGGACCGCCTCTCCGCCCCCCTCCCTGCCCACCGGACAGGAGCCCAGCAGCCGCTCCCGGGTCAGCCAGAGGCGGAGGGCGGTGGACGGCCCCGGGCAGGTGGACGCCCCGGGCAGGTGGATGGGCAGTTAGCAAAACAAGCCACGAAGGTGCCGCAGGTGGGGGCACAGAGCGGTGGGAGATGAAGTGGGGGCGGGGGCAGCGACGCCGTGGCTAGAAAGACCTGGAGGTTTCTTTCTAGCCATTTTCCTGTGCCCCTGCTGGGGTGAGGCCGTCAGCACAGGAGGACCGTCCCCGGGTCAGGAGGGAGCTGGGCCACCCCAGGCGGCCCACCCCCGGCCCGGGGAAGCCAGGGTAGCTGAGACTCACTGCCCAACCTCCTAACCCACGGGCCAGGGCCCTGGGGAGCCTCTCAGGGCTCCTTCCCCCAGGGCAGGTCTGGGAACCTGAATATTTCTACAAGCAAGAGTCTCCGGCTGGGTCCCCAGAACTTACTTTTTGAGAGATCCCAGCCTAAAGCAGACTCCGCACAAGCCAGGGCGCCGCCTGGGAAGCAGCGGGCTCACGGGGGTGCCTGCTGGCCCTCAGGTCCAGGTGTGAGGGAGGCAGGCACCGGAGGCCATGCTGGCTTGGAGCTGGGTGGGTAACGCTGGTGCTTTCTGCAAACTCTGGGTGAACACGCGATAGATGCCCTCATGCGGGTCCTGGCAGACGCATGTCCTCGACCTCGTGAGCCAGCCTGGAGGGCCAAGAAAGGAAGCAGGTCTGTGTTCCGTGGGGGGCCCGGGGCCCAGCAGGGGCCAGGACGGCTGTCCCCAAGTGCAGAGGTCACCCAGGATGCAGCTCAGGGGCCAGGGAGGTTCTGCCCTGCCCCGGCCTGTGTCCAGGAATGCGTCCGGGACATGGAGTCATAGGGGCAGTGAGGACAGTGCAGAGGGGCCTGGAGAGGATTTCTCTCTCTCTCTTTTGCTAGTTCTAGGGACCGCTGGCACAGGGAGCAGGCAGGGTGGGTCCCCTTGAGCCCCTGAGCTCACCAGGACACCTCCCCTGCACCTCTGCAGCCAGGAGAGCCCTGAGCATCGGCTCCCGCCCCGGACCTCACAGGCTAATTTCTGTTGGGGTTTGCCTCCCGCCCTGCTCTGCTGGGAGGATCCAGGCTTGTATCCCCAGTGTGCCCTTCTCCCTGAGGCTAAATTGTGTTTTGGGGATTGGCCCCGCCTCTCCCCCTCCCTCCAGAAGAACTAAAAGGGACACATTCCTTGTGATCGCCTGCCTGTCCTCCCCGGCTACTCCCACTCAGGCAGCTAGCTTGGGTGCCATGCAGGCCCCTCCCCACCCCCCAGGCCCCCAGTCTCAGCCCTGATTCGTGAGCTTGGGCAGAGCGCGCCTGGATACTGCAGCCTCCAGGGTCACTCCTGAGCCTGGTTCAATTCTGAGGGTGGGGGGAGGGGATTTGTTAGGCTTACAATGTGCTGCCAGCAGTTTAATCTCCAGATTTTGAGCTTCTCTTTAAAAATTGAAGGTTCCTTGCCACACAGGAGACCAGAGGGAACTGCCCCTGCAGATGGCCCCGCCTCCCCGTCGGTCTCACCCCTGGGTGCAAACAGGAGCACCTGAGTCCAGGGTCCCCAGACCATTCTGGCAAACCTGGGGAATCCCCTCGGCCCCAGACCCCCAGACAGGTGGTCACTCCTGCCCTCTCCGCCTCTAAGCCGGGCCTGGGAGAATGGGCGGAGGAGGGGTGCCAGGCCCACACGGCCCCCCAGTGTAGACCGACTGGGCCCCCACAGTGCTAGACAGAGCTTCAAGGACCAGACTCCACCTGGATAGCAACGCCACTTCGCAAATCCAGAGGAGATGCTGAAACTGCGTCCTTGACCCCAGAGAGCAGGCCCCCTGTAGACACACTCAGCCGAAGCCACTCTGTATGCCGCAGCCTGGGACTGCCCGTGAGGCCGTGTGCAGAGGCGGGGAGCAGAGCTGTGAGGACTCAGCAGCTGGCGCCCTTCCTGTGGGGGCACCTGCCCCCCTCACCTGCACAGCCCCACCTGGGAGAAGGCGCCATGCTGTTGTCAGGTCAGGGCCCGTGACCTCTGGACTGAGGCCTGTGCCCCCCATAAATGCTGAGTGGAGGAGCCTTGACGCCCCATGCCGGAAACATTCAGGTGCAGGAGTGAGAGGACACCCCTCCCCAGGTGCACCCGCCAGCCCGGCCCACCCCCGTCTCCCAGGCCCTGGAAATAAGATTTCTGGACATGTCGTCAAGACCAAGAGGAGGAGACCTGAGGGCGCGCTGGGGAGAGTGACTAGGACGTGGGCATCTGGCTAGGAGAAGTCAAATCTGATGAAAATTGTATCCGGTTGAACCAGGGAAGCAGAAGCCAGGCCTTTGTTCCTGTCAACAAGAACACAGTGAAAATTACAGCAAGGCGGCTGCCATTTCCCAGTGACCTTGTTGCCATGGAGACAGCCTTCCAGTGTCAACAACTCAGAGGACTCCAAAGGGGCCCATTCAGGCGTGAGAGGCACGTGGCAGCCCCTCTCCCTCCCGCCTGTCACGTGCTCCCGCGGGGTGACCACGGGCCAGCGTGGACCACGGTCCGGTGGCGTCTCCAGGAGCACTTGTGCAGACAGCGTGGCCGCCGGTCTCCCTCGGCCTGGGCTGGTCTTGCACGCTGAGGACCGATGGGAGAACAGGGTGAGCCAGGCTGATTGGGGAGGAGGGACCCCCACGGGCCTCCACCGGGGAGGGGCTGCGCCTCAGCACTGGAAAGCTCTCCCCGTGCGAGGAAGGTCAAACATGCACCCAAGCTCCAGTGCCAAGTGCCCTGTCATCCTTCCGGAAGTCACTGCCCCTCAGAGCGGGGTGGGGGGGTGTAGGTTCCAGCTCTCATGGGCTCCTTGGGCCTGAGGCCGGGGTGGGGGGCTCCTGGTCCAGTTCCATTCCCCAGTGTTCTGGGCGGGCCGTGGGAGCAGGAAGGGCTTCTCTCTGGAGCCCTCCACGCTGGCCTGTCCGTCTCCCATGGACACCACCGATCAGGGCCCCGGGTGTGTCTTCAGAGTCCCCCGGGAATATGACAGGTCTCAGGTAAAGGGAGAGGCAGCTGCTTTACATGGGAGGAAACTGAGGCTGAGCACAACCCAAGCTCGAGGCCACGTCTCGGGATTCCCGCCCCTCCCTCCCGTCCAGCGGGGCACCGTCGAGTGCCCCTGCCACCCAGTGAAGTCTTCGCTGCCTGGAGGGTGGGGGGGCCGCAGCGGCAATGGGTGTCCACAGACAACCAGGGGGCCTCCCACCCCATCCCACCCCGCCCCCCACGGCCAGAATCCCTGAGGCACCCCTGCTTCAGGGCCAAGTGCTGCCTCCACAAAGCCCACGGGCTCAGGGGGCTCTTTCTTTGGGTTTCCTTGTCATTTACGGGAGCCCTCTAAGGACACACCTCTAAGCCTGCCCCCGAAGGAGCCAGGTGCTCGGCAGCCCTGGGCACAGAGCCGAGGCGCCCCGTCTCCAGGCCCACCTGCCCTCCCTCTCCCTCCCTCTCTTGCGGGTCTCCGGAGGGGGCTCCTGCCTCTCCCTCCTGCCCAGAGCCCTGGGGGGCAAGGGTGAGCCCCTCTGCCCTGGTCCAGGGGCCTGGCCAGCTGAGGGCTGCTCCCTGGGACCTGGCTGCCCACCAGCCCTGTGAGGATATCTAGGAGGAGTCAGGGCCTGGCGTGCCCGCACCCTCAGTCAGAGCGGGCAGGGGGCGGCGCCCAGCCTGGCCCTGGTGGTGTGGCTGTGGGCGAGCTGTGTGCCCTCCTGCTCTTGTTCTCAGGTTAATCAGATGGGACAGAAATTCTGCCTGGGAGGCTGGGTGGGGCTGAGCATGGCACCTCCGTGCCAGGAGGTGAGCTGGTGCTGAGTCTCCTGGAGGGCGCGTTTGGACACAGATCTGAGTCCCGCCCCAGCATTTCTGGGGGCCTGAAAATGGGCATTTCTAACAGGATCCCAGGCGATTGTGGGCCTGCTGGGGCCACACTTCAAGAGCCGTGGCCCAGGGCACTCTCCCCAGAGATGCTTTTCAGGCCCTGATGGTGTAGTGGATTTTTTTTGTAACAGAGAAACATTTAAAGCCCTAGCCCAGCGCCTGGCAAGCAGTTTGTTGCTATTATTAAGGTGTGAGCTCTACTTGCAGGCTTGGGAGGAAATAATGGACCCTTGGAACAGAAGGGCAGTGCCGGAGCAGGTGTCATTGACCAAGGAATTGTCCCTTCATTAAGTCACCCAGGCAGCCCTCACTGAGCATCACAGTGAGCTTGGGCTACAGAGGAGCGAACCCCACACAGGGGACGCCAGCCTTCCAGCTACATAGCCAGGAAGGCTCCCAGGGGGAGGCGGCCGGAGCTGGGCTGTACTGGAAAGAAGGGTAAGATTTAAAGTGACAGAGGAGAGAGGCCCAGAGAAAGTCCCTGATTTCAGGGCCCCTTGAAGGTACACACGCATGTACCCCAAGAGGAGGGGAGGGGAGTCTCCAGGGGGGCGTGTAGGCCTCCAACCAGGGGGCCTGAGGAAGGGCAGGCTGAGCTGACCGGGGGGGGGGGGGGGGGGGAGGGTGGGTGGGGTTCTTGGTCTGCTGGGCAGCCGCTGTAATAGGGGATCCCACCCAGGCAGCCTAAAGTGCAGACATTTCTCTGGGCCCTGGAGGCTGGATTGGTTTCTGGTGAGCACCGGCCCCCGCCCCCTCACCCCCTGCCCCCCCACTTCCTGGCTAACAGTCACCTCCTTGTGTCCTCACCCATCCTGCACACTCACCCCCACACCCTTCCCTTCTTATAAGGGCACGCGGTCCTGCGGGGTCTGGGCCCATCCAGTGGCCCAGGGACAGTGATCACCTCCTTCCGGCCTGTCTCCAAATACAGTCACACTGGGGGTGGGGCTGCAACCTAAGGATTTGGGGGGGACACAATTCTGTTCATAAAGGGGTGACAGGAGCTCTCTGCCTGGGCTCAGCCCCCCCCCCAAGGGCCTGGGCTGGAGCAGCCATGCCCCAAGAACCCCCTTGGCCAGGAGCAGCCCGTGGGGGGTCTCCCCCCACACATCCCCAGCGCCCCCCCCGCCCCCGCAGACCTCAGCTACCCCCTTCCTGGCAGTTGGCTGCCTCTCGGGTAAATTGTCCATCAGAAGACGCTCTCCCAAGCCCGGCCCCCCTGGTGGCGCTGATTTCCTTGTGATTATTCCTATCAGCGGGCACGAAGCTCCCGCCGGGGCGATGAGGAGTGTGAACTCCTGTCCAGGCCACATCAGCGCCACAGGGGGCCTGTGGCTCCTCGGCCAGCCCCCCACCCCCTGGAAGTGCAGGCCGGTCCTCAGGGGCTCACACAGGCCGGTCCTCAGGGGCTCACACAGCCGCGCCCAGGCTGCAGGCCCGAGCCCAGCCAGGCCTGGGCCCCTTCCCCCACAGCAGACCCCTGCTGTCTGCGGCCTGGGGTGGCAGTCCCGGCCCCTCCAACTCTCTTCTCCCCTCTGGGACCTGCCGCTGCCTCCCTGGGCACACAGGCCAGGGCCCGAGGCCTGAGGGCTGTGGAGAGGGTCCCCCTGTGGGGGATTCGAAGCAAGCTGGGGGGCCCAGGGACAGCCATGCCTGGGGATGAGAAGCCCGCGTCCTCTACCAAGACTCCGCGAGAAGAGGGGACAGAGGTGACCCGGCACCCCCAGAGCTCATCCTCCGGGGATCTCCCTTGTCTCTGGCGCCTGCCCCACAGTGCCCTCACGCTGTCACCTGCGCTGCTCGCAGGGCCAGGGCTGGGGGCGGCGTGTTTGTTAACCCCCCCCCCCACGCTCCCTCCCTGCAGAGACCTCCCTTCCCGCTGATTCATTACGTGTGGGGAAGCGGAGCGTGACATGTTAAAAGCCGTCTTGATAGTATTTGATATTCAGTACTAACAACGCACCACCTCAGATGGGGGGCGGGGGGGCTTCTCCCCCAGGGGGAGGGAGGCAATCTGCATATTGGATGTGCCAAGACAGTAGGTAATTTGCATTAAGCATCCAGAAATCCTCTGCTTGCAATCTGTCACCCTTCACTGGGTTTTCATTTTATAACCTTCACAACATAAGGAGGCAGCAAGGATGCAGGCGCTGCACCCCCATGGGGCCTGGGGAGCGGGGAGGGGCGCGGCCTTGAAGCCTGGTCAGAGAGGGGCGGTGGTCAGAGTGGAAAGCCTCGGCCAGAGGCCACCGTCCAGGAAGGGTGAGTGAGGCCCACCCAACCCCAGGTGTGTGTGGCCCGGTAGCCAGCGCTGGGGCGGGGCGAGGGGCCCCCCTATCCCGAGAGCCACCCTTCTTTCCAGGGAGCCAAGTTCAGCCCAGGTGGGGGTGCACCAGAGAACACCCGTCTGGCTTTGCAGTGAGCGCCAACTCAACGTCCCCCACAGATAGACGTGCGGGCGATCAGCCCTGCAGGTGCTCCTGGCCTGCGCACCTGCAGTTTAGGCTTCGGACAGAGCTGCGTGACCCCCACCTGGGCAGCCCCGCCAGCGGCCTCGGCATCCCCAGGCTAGGGCAGGGCAGATGGACAATCTTCTCTGGTTCCTGCCCCCCCTCACTCACCTACAAACTGAGGAGCCTGGGAGGGTCCGGGCTTGGGGCAGGCCGTTGAAACCCCACCCCTTACTCCCGCCACGGCCCTTCTCTGGGGTCTCTTTTCCCTGTGGGGTGCCCAGGGAGACACCATTTCAGAAAAGGACTCCATGGCTCTGAGGAGGTTGGCAGACCCTGGCCTGGGCCTTCCCCTCCAACTGCTGGGCGCAAAGCAGGCCTGAGCCAGTGGGACCACAGGCCTCCTGCAACTCCCAGAGAATTCCCCAGGCGGGAGGTGCTGCCTGCCTGCTGGAGTACCTCCAAAATGCAGCACTCCCAGCAGGCACCCCCAAAGCCCAGCGCAGGCAGCCAGCCAGCCAGCTGGGATATGGGGCCATTCTACACCCCCACGCCCTCTCCATGGCCCGCCAGGATCCAGGGCCCGGGGGAACAGGGCCCAGGGGCCCAGTGCCGGTGAAGGTGCAGGAGCCTGGCCCTCCGGGCGAGCCTGTGAGCGGGCAGCCGAGGGTGAGGACCTGAGCCACACCCAGGGCAGGTGCCCAGCAGGAAGGTCGCCCAGAGGATTCCTGTTGACCAAAGCCCCTGCACATGCATTTTCTTCCCCTTGAAAAGCCCCTGAATTTCTGCTTAAGGGAGGCCACTGCGGGGCTCCCCGCCTTCCCCGCTGAGCCTCTGGTGGTCCCAGCCGAAGCGTCCCTCCCCAGCCAGGCCGCAGGGCGAGGCCGGCCCGGCACCCCGAGGCACCCTCACCAGCAGTTATGCCAACGGCTCCTCTGCGGGGCCTGTGGACCGTCTTCTCGTCCGCCCCGGTCCCTCGGGAGGCAGCTACTATTTTATTCCCATTTTACAGATGAGGGGACAGAGGCTCAGGGAGGTTTAGTGTTTGGTGCAAATTCATCCAGCAAGTAAAGACCGAAACCTGGACTTCCAATCCAGGTCTGAAACTGACCCAGCTCCCACCTGCTGTGTAGACTGTCCCCCGATCGTCTGCGCTCTGGACCCTCTCACCAGGCCAGGGCGCCGTGACGGTCCCTCTCCGGAGGCCACAGGAGAGAAACTTTGTGGGGAAAGGAAATTGTTCCTGCCGTGGCAAAGCTTGGTATCTCTGGGCCTGGCCTGTGCTCTGCTCCTCGCCCAGACCACAGGCTCCGCTGACCCCTCCACAGGGGCCTGGGCCCCTCCTAGGCCACCCTGGAGCACGGTCACCGTGGAGAAGGCTGGGCTGTGCCCTGTGCCCCATGGACCAGCCCAGGGCCTCCCCTCCCCCCACCCTACTAGCCCTGGAGGCTGAGAGCAGGAAGCAATGATCCCCTCCAGGGCGGGGAGTCCTCCCGCAGCCACTGCTTGGAACCAGACCCACGACTTCCATCTCCTCCCAGTCCTGCTCCCTTCCTCCTCCACCCAGGACCCCCGAGGCCCACCCTCGTGCACTTGCACTTGGGGGGAATGAAAGCGAACCTCAAATGGGTCCAGCCCCCAGGCTGCTCCGTGGAGAGGGGCGCGGAGCTCTGGACAGAGCAGGTCTGGAGGGGCCGCCTGGCCCTCCCTTCTCTCTCCCCTGCCCCCCTGCTCGCCAGTCTGCCCTGAGCCAGCCTCGCCGCAGAGAGGGGCTGCCTCCTGCACGGCCCAGGGACCCTCCCGGGACGACCTCCTGTGGCCTGTGGCCTGACCCTGCCTCTCCCCCACAGTCCACGGCATCAAGTGGACCTGCAGCAACGGGAACAGCAGCTCGGGCTTCTCAGTGGAGCAGCTGGTGCAGCAGATCCTCGACAGCCACCAGACCAAGCCGCAGCCACGGCCCCACAACTGCCTCTGCACTGGCAGCCTGGGTGAGCGGGGCCCGGGACAGCGGGCTCCAGGGGCAGCCGTGATGTCCGGGGAGGGGACAGGGTCAGCCAGGAGCCGGGCGACACTCTTGCTCACCCTGACCCCACTAGGCCGGTGGGGCCAGCCCACTGCAGGCAGGAGAGAGAACTTTCCAGAGAGGCTGCTCCCTGTAGGAATGGTGGGCAACAGAGTTGGGGGTGCACAGGTTGGGGCTCCAGGCCTCTGTGCACCCATGCCAGTGCCCTCCCGGCCCCGGCATCTTGGGTGTCCTCAGCCGGAGGCCCAGGTCCTGGGGCACCAGGCCAACAGGGGCTTGTAGGGGAGCTGAGCCCTGAGTGAAGGTCGCCCAGCTGAACCTCTTTCTTTAACCTCAGTCTCCAAGAACACCAGAGCCCCCCACACTCAGGGGTGAGTGTTTCTGAGGATGGGGTTTGCTCTGTGAAATGCAAATCAGGCACAGCCCCTGCGGCCTCCATTAGGCATTTCCACTCGAGGGTCACCTCACTTTTCCGTGCCGTCTCCATGCGCCTGGGGATCCTGGAGAGGCTAGCGCAGGCAAGAACTCACCCTTTCATCAACAGCGAAGGGACCTTTGTCAGATGGGATGAAGTAATGACCACGCAGCTGCCCTGCCTGGGGGGAGCCCCGGGCCCAGCCATTGGAGAGGGACCCTCCACCCTGCTTCCTTCTCCTCTGCCACAGACCGGGGCTTCAGGGCTCTGTCCTGGCTCAAGCCATAGGATCTTGTCCCACAAAGAGCTGAGGATGGGCCCCAGGCAGACCAACAGGGTGGAAGGTGGCCCCAAATACCTTTGTGCCTCTGGAAGCCAAGTCTAGAACCTTCTCTGGGCCGGATTGCTTCCACCCTCTCAGGCTTCCAGTCCCGGGGTGGGGGGGGGTCCCTACTGGTTCACACGGAAGGGTGGGGCTCCCTAAACCATGAGAGTGGGGAAGGGGGAGGGGCCTGGTCACCCTCCTGGGCTGAGCCACTCCCGCCAGCAAGAGCCTTCTCAGCCAATGGCGGCCATCTCTGAGGACAGAGCAGGAGGCCCTGGGGAGGACGCTGTGTCTACTTTCTTCTTTCTGACTCCGGTGAACGGGAAGACGCTTTTACTATTTGCAAAGCGCGTGCAGGGTCAAGCCCCCGGGGTGGGGTGAGCGGCCGAGACTCAGGCGACCGGACCGGGTCAGCCGCGCCCTCTGACGCCCTCTCTGCGTGCGCGTGTGCTCTGGTCTCCGCAGGCGCGGGCAGCAGCGTGCACCACAAGTGCAACAGTGCCAAACACCGGGTCATCTCGCCGAAGGTGGAGCCGCGCGCGGGGGGCTCCGGGGGCTACTCGGAGGTGCAGCACAACGACGTGTCGGAGGGCAAGCACGAGCCGAGCCACAGCAAGGGCTCGGGCCGCGAGAAGAGGAACGGCAAGGTGGCCAAGCCCGTGCTGCTGCACCAGAACAGCACCGAGGTCTCCTCCACCAACCAGGTGGAGGTCCCCGACACCACCCAGAGCTCCCCCGTGTCCATCAGCAGCGGGCTCAACAGCGACCCCGACATGGTGGACAGCCCCGTGGTCACGGGCGTGTCCAGCATGGCGGTGGCCTCCGTGATGGGGAGCCTGTCCCAGAGCGCCACGGTGTTCATGTCTGAGGTCACCAACGAGGCCGTGTACACCATGTCCCCCAGCGCCGGCCCCAACCGCCACCTCCTCTCGCCCGACGCCTCTCAGGGCCTCGTCCTGGCCGTGAGCTCCGACGGCCACAAGTTCGCCTTCCCCACCACGGGCAGCTCGGAGAGCCTGTCGATGCTGCCCACCGACGTGTCCGAAGAGCTGGTCCTCTCCACCACCCTCGACGGTGGCCGGAAGATTCCAGAAACCACCATGAACTTTGACCCCGACTGTTTCCTCAATAACCCAAAGCAGGGCCAGACGTACGGGGGCGGAGGCCTGAAAGCCGAGATGGTCAGCGCCAACGTCCGGCACTCGCCCCCCGTGGAGAGGAGCTTCAGCTTCACCACCGTCCTCACCAAGGAGATCAAGACGGAAGACACGTCCTTCGAGCAGCAGATGGCCAAAGACGCCTACTCCTCCTCCGCGGCGGCTGCGGCCTCCAGCTCCCTCACCCTGACCGCCGGCTCCAGCCTCCTGCCGTCAGGCGGTGGCCTGAGCCCCAGCACCACCCTGGAGCAGATGGATTTCAGCGCCATAGACTCCAACAAAGACTACGCGTCCAGCTTCAGCCAGGCGGGCCACAGCCCCCACGTCCACCAGACCCCGTCCCCCAGCTTCTTCCTGCAGGACGCCAGCAAGCCCCTCCCCATCGAGCAGAGTGCCCACAGCAGCCTGAGTGACTCGGGGGGCACCTTTGTGATGCCGACAGTGAAGACGGAGGCTTCGTCCCAGACCAGCTCCTGCAGCGGCCATGTGGAGACACGGATAGAGTCCACCTCCTCCCTGCACCTCATGCAGTTCCAGGCCAACTTCCAGGCCATGGCGACAGAAGGGGAGGTGACCATGGAGACCTCGCAGGCCGCTGGAGGGGGAGAGGGCCTCCTCAAGTCCGGGGAGCTGCAGGCATGCAGCTCCGAGCACTACCTGCAGCCCGAGACCACCGGGGTGATCCGCAGCGCCGGCGGCGTCCCCCTCCTACCCGGCAACGTGGTGCAGGGACTATACCCGGTGGCCCAGCCCGGCCTCGGCAACGCCTCCAACATGGAGCTCAGCCTGGACCACTTCGACATCTCCTTCAGCAACCAGTTCTCCGATCTGATCAACGACTTCATCTCCGTGGAGGGGGGCAGCGGCACCATCTACGGCCACCAGCTGGTGTCTGGGGATGGCGCTGCACTCCCACAGTCGGAAGACGGGGCCCGCACCTCCTTCACCCAGGCGGAGATGTGCATCCCCTGCTGCAGCCCCCAGCAGGGCAGCCTGCAGCTGAGCAGCGCCGAGGGCGGCGCCGGCACCATGGCCTACATGCACGTCGCCGAGGTGGTGTCGGCTGCCTCGGCCCAGGGCACCCTGGGGATGCTGCAGCAGAGCGGACGGGTGTTCATGGTGACCGACTACTCCCCCGAGTGGTCTTACCCGGAGGTAAGCCACCTCTGCCTGCCACGGCCCCCACCTGCCTCACCTGCGCACCGGCATGCACCTCGGGGAAGCTCCTTTGCATGTGGCTGCCCTTGCCTTGCCATGAAGCTGTGGCCCATACGAAGCTGTCCCCCACCTCTGCCCCCCTCCCACCCCCCCGTCTCTCTCAGGCGCTGCTTTGCAGATGCCTGGGCGCAAGGAGCTTTAAGGCCAAGGGTGTCCGCAGAGGCCAGGGGGCCCTCTCAGAACAGGCTGCCGTCACCTGGCTTGTGTGTTAAGATTCCGCTGTGGTTTTGTGGCTTTTTTGTTGCCTGTTATTTGTTTGGACAAAGGGGTCCTGGGGCTGATTAAAGAGAAAAAACAAACATTCGAAACTCGCCACCACAGAGCTTCCGCTTCCCCGCTCTGGCTTTGCTTCACTGAACAAAACCAGTAAATTGCCACCGCGTGGAGAGGGAGGGGACAGCTTCTGAACAGACCCCGTGAGGGCTCCTCCAGGAAATAGACCCCCACGAAGTCAAAGGCGGATTCCAAGGCCCAGGCTGGCTCCCTGGCCCCCACGCCTCTGGGCTATCTCGGTCCTGGGGCTGAAGTCCGACCTGGAGAGTCAGGGCCCTCAAGTCTGGGTCCCGGGAGCCCCATCTTGCCCAGTGTGAGGGAGGGAAGCTTGACCTCTGAAGTGCCGTGGCAGAGGCCCACCGGGCACTGCGCACACCCCTGGGCCCCCCACAGTCCACTGGGGTGTTGAGGAATAGCACCGTCTCCCTGACCCCAGGCCCCACTGCCATGTTCCCCGGAATCCAGGATGGCAGCTGCTGCAGGGATGCCATGGTGGGGAGCACACCTAGAAGACCCTGAGCCTCCCAGGGCCTCTCGGGTGATGCGGCCCCCTGGAAGGGCTCAGCTATGGGCAGTGCAGAGACCCTGGCCCACTCCCCTGCCATTCCAGACCCAGGTGCTGGCCGGGCCCAGGACCGGGTGCCCCTGGACGGGGCTCAGGGTGCTCTGAGAAGGGAGCTGGCGATGGCCTCAACACCTCCTGGGCCCAGGGGGAGGGGACAGCATGGCCCAGTGGTGAGGGTGTGTCTAGAGGTCATTCACAGGTTTGGGTCCTGTCTCTGCCATCACATCGCTTCTCTGTGACTCAGTTTCCTCACCTGTGAAAGGGGAGGGGTGGTCCAGGGCCAGGTACAGGGCAAGCAGAGCCCACAGCAGGTAGTCCGGGGATGAATGAGTCGGCAGCCGCTGTTCTGAGGCTGCCAAGGCTCGTGGTCCTTTTCGTGGCAGAGGTCCCAGCCACAGGTGCCTCTCCCTTCTGCCCACTGGTGACTGTGAATGACCTTGGCAAGGTCACCCAATAGGTGGGCTCATGGCCCCTGCAGCATTTGCTTTTCTGGCAAAGCCGAGGTCAGAACACCTGTGGGCAGATGCCCAGGTCTCCCAAGATGCCCCAGCAGCCCAGGGGCGGGGCAGCCCTGCTGGGAGCACCCCGGGACCAGCCACATGTGAACGCAGCGGCTCCAGCTGGTGCCCACCGCGGGCCTGTGCCCCGCACGCCAGATGCGTCGCCCTGCGTGCTGAGGGCGTGTGGGCAGCCCAAAGGCAAGCCCTGGCCCCATGCTTACCGGCCGTGACCTTGGCCCAGGGGTCACCTTTCCTGTGCCTAAAATCGGGGTGATGAGAATGCTGACAGGTGGGGTGTTTGTGAGGGCTGAGTAAAGGGCTCAGACAGTACCCCGTCTCCACCTGCCCCCACACACACACACACACATTCTCCACAAGATTCCATCAGCGCCTCCCGGTGTGGCTCCCCGTGACCCTGTCTCGGAGCCCCTGCTCCTATGAGCCACACTGAACTCAGGGCCCCCACACAGGCCCGGGTGAGAGGTCACCCCAGCCCAGCAGGTTCCCCCATCATGAGAAGCCACTCAGGGAGGAGGGAGGCCCAGGACACATGTGGACAGAGGGTCTTGGCTGGAGGCGGGAGCACTGCCACGCCATGCAGGCGCTGAGCCCCCGCATCTGGGGCTCAAATGGCTGGGGGGGAGGCGGGGTGCACAGGTCCTCCCAGTCCTAGGACTTGGGAGATTTGGTCCCCAGAGATTTGGTCCCCAAGGCTCCCCTGAGCCCTGGGGGCGACGTCGAGGAGGGCGGAGCCTCCCTTCTCCCTCATTGCAGCTTCCCAGCCCGGCGCAGGACCCCGGTCTGCGGGGCGTCTCCCCCGTGGGGGCCCGAACCTCGCCGGCCCCGCCTCGCTGCACCCGAGGCTCGGCTCCCTCGCGCCGGCTCCGAGAGCCAGTTCCGCGGCCGGCCACGCGAGGGCGCCGTGGGCACAGGAAAGGGCGAGGCTGGCCGCCTCCCTTGGACTTCAGCCCTGGTTTTCCAGAAGCCCTCGGCGCTTCCAGGTGCTTCCAGTGACCGGGACACAAAGCAGCTCATGTTCCATTTGATTTGGAAAATGCACAGATGCCGCCCGGCTGGGTCCTTGGGCCGCACAGCAAGCCCCCCCAGAGGCCCCAGGAGCCCCCAGCGCCCACTCGCCCCTTGCTGTCCTCTGCGGTCAAGCCTTAGGGTCACCCCCGGGGTCCTGCAGGAGACGGCCCCTCCCCTCCTGGCCCTGCAGTCCCAGCACAGCCCCGTGGTGGGCACGTTAGGCCCCTGCCCTCTCCCCGGCTCTGGCCACCAGAGGCCTGTGTGACTGTCAGAAGCTGCCGGTTCCAGCCAGGCCCCGCGGGGGCCACCTCCTGGGCTGGGACACAGGGTCCGGCTAAAGAGCCAGTGGCTGGGCAACGGCTGACAAAGGCCCGGCATCCTCTTAGCAGGAATGCTAAGGCCACAGCCTCCTGCCGCCCCTTGTGGGCCTCCCTCCCCTCTCGCCTCCTCCTTCAGCTGGTCACCAACACACTCACACATGCTCGTGCACACGCAGATAGACACACAATACACATGCACACACATGTGTACAGACACACGAACACGCGTGTTCACACATGCACACACACGCACGTGCACACACACATACGCACACACTGGCGGTGCCCCCTTTGGTGCCTCAGAAACCGGGGTCCTTTGTCAGGACTCTGGGCACAGAGACCTCAGATGGCACCTGCGGGCCAGCCCCTCCCCCGGCCCTTCTGCGTCACCTCTGGCCGCTGACACTCGGTGGCAGCAGGCTGAGGAGGCTGCAATTAGAACCTTCAGGTGCCCACGTCACCGCCCATCAGCACAGCCTGGCAGCGTCGCCATGGGAACGGCCCCCTGAACTGACAGAGGCGGAGCCGGCCTGCGGTGGTTTCCATGGAGAAGGGCCGGCGTTCTGGCAATTTCTGTGTCCCTTTGTTCCCAGGCAGCCCTGGCCCCGCCAGCTGCTGCTGCGCGGGTTATTGTTTTTCCCTTTTCCTCGCATGGAAACCATCTGGGGCCTTCTGGAGCCCTGCTCCTGTACCTCCAGAGTCCAGGGGGAGTGCCCCTGAGCTTCCTGTACCCCAGGCACCCCAAAGTGTCCTCCTCCCTGTCCCAGCCCTAGCCCCACATCCCAACAGTGCTCCAGGTCTCCTGGTGAAGGCCCGGAGGGTCCCTGGAGGCCAAATGCCACCAGAGAGGTGGGGCCGTTTGCCTGAGGACAGGGGCTTTTGGCTTCTAGTCCTGACTTCTGTCCCCTGCCCCCAAAACTTTAGCTGCCAAACGGAGAAGTGACTGCTCCAAAGTCACTCCAAAGCCAGGTTGCCCAGAGAAGGCCCAGCCTGGAGCGCAGGTGGGAGCCTGGGGGTCCAGGCTGGGCTATGGGGGGGGCCACCCTTCCTCATCCTTGGAAAGACCCCATCCAGCTGCTGATGCCCAAGGCCCTGAGGGACAGGCCTGGTTTCAAAAACATGGGGGGTCCGGAGGAAGCCCGGTGTTGCACCTGGGGGCTGTCCCTCCAGGCCAGGGATGGGCCGGGGCCTAGGCGAGGCCACCCAAGAGCAAGTGACGGAGCAGGAGAGGGAGTCACACCTCCAAGGAAGGGGCGCCGGGGTCCGGCCTCTGGCTGCAGAGCTGCGGGGGTGGGGGGGGGGTTGCGGGCGCAGGCCACCCCATTCACCACCTCCACTCAAGCAGGCGTCCCTGCCTGCCTTCTGCAGCCTGGACACTAGGTGGCGCGCTCTACGCCGTCCTGCGCAGGCCTGGAAGGGCTGGAAAGCTGCTTGGCGCCTGGGGTGGAGAGCCAGGGACCACCAGGGCAAGAGGACTCCTCGCTCTGTGGTGGTGCTCCCCAGCTGGTCCCAGCAGGCAGCCTCCCCAAGTGCTCTTCTGCTCCTGGGCGCCTCGGGGGTCCTTGGGGGCCGGGCCCTATCTCCTGGAGCTCAGCAAGCTCACCTGTGGTCCCCTCCCTCGGTACCCAGGCCCCACTAGTGCAGCTTCAGCCCCCCAGGATGCAAGGGCCCCTGTGTCTGCGCCGTGTGTGTGCACTCGCGCGGGGCCCCCAGCTGTGTGGAGGGCGGTGCAGGCAGGAGTGGGGAGGCCGGCCCCAGCCCACCCCAGCCCTCGGCCCTCCTGCAGCAAGCGCACCCTCTGAGCCCCTACGGCTCCAGTCCTGCCCGCTTTTGTCATTCTGTCTTCACAGCCCTGCCCACGCCTTCTTCCTCCACCTCCCAGCCCCTCCCCCAGCCCCAGGGCTCTAGGGACCCTGGGTCTCTCCCCATTTCCCCACCAGAGCTCCCAGACCTTGGGGTGACACGAAGGCTTGGTGCTGTTTTCAAAATCTCACTCTGCCCATAGGCAGGGGGCAGAGAAAGTCCCCTCCCTCTGCTCCGCTTCCTTCCAGGGGTCCCACCGGCCGTGGCCAGGCACACCACGGCCTGGAGAGCTTTGAAGAACTCTGCTCCCTTCTGCCCGGAATCGCAAGTTACCTGGGAGCGGGTCAGGGTCAGTGGATGCCCCACAGGAAGGGCATCCGGGCAGCCCCAGGGGACCAGGAGCAGGAAGCAGGGCCCCCTCTTCCTGCTGCAACCCTGAAATTGTGGTTCTCAAAGTCAGGGCTACTGGCGCCCAAGCTGGAGGACACACACACTGCACAAGCAGGCGGGTGGGGTGCGCACCCCATCTGGGCAGGGCAGCTCCGGGACTGCGCCCAGCTCTCAGAGGGGTCGGGGGCTGATGCCCGTCCTTGTCTCTCTTCCTCCAGGGAGGCGTGAAGGTTCTCATCACAGGCCCGTGGCAAGAAGCCAGCAATAACTACAGCTGCCTGTTCGACCAAGTCTCAGTGCCTGCGTCCTTGATTCAGCCCGGGGTGCTGCGCTGCTACTGCCCAGGTGAGGGGCTTGGCCCGGAGCTGGGGTGGGGGGAGGGGGCTGTGGCGCCCTTCGGCAGACGGGGCAGGTCCCATGGGCTAATACAATGTCTCCTGTCCTGACAGGTGACCCCATCCGAGCAGGGACCCCAGGCAAGCGTGGGTGGGATTTTCAAGAGAACAGGACAAGTTAGAACAAATAAGCCAGGCTGACGCCCCCAGGGCTGGCCCTGGCACTGCCCTTGAATACTGGACTGCAGGAGCTGGGGGCACCAGGTGGGCCAGGGGCTGCTCAGGAAGGACAGCTGGGGTCAGAGGTCACCCCTGGTGTCAGGCAGACCGGACCCCTCTCCTCCTATCCCTGATACCAGGACCCAAGTGGAGCAGAGGCTGGAAGGCAAGAATCTGGCCTGGCTGCCCCACAGTCGGTGCCCTGGGCCCGGAGCAGGATGGAGCAGGCGTCCAGGTGGTGGGGACGAGGGTCAAACTAAGAATGGCCTGTGAGAATTTGGGGAAGCCAGGCCCCCCGCCCCGTGCCCAGAAGAAAGCACAGCTGCAAAATCCACTCCTGGCCTCAGAGGCTGGAGCTGCGCCATGTCACCCCTTGTGGCTCTGCCCTTCCCCCCCCCCCCAAGGCCCATTGTCTCCTAGCTCGGTCCAGGTAGCCCATCCTGACCTCGGGCCATCACTGCCTCCCCACCAGGCTCAGGGTCTGAGACTTTCTTGGTCTCCACGTGCCCCCAGGGTTTGCAGAGAGCCTGCAGGCCACAAGAAGGGATGGACTTGTGCATGAATCTCTTTCTAGAATTTGTGTGTCCTGCTCCCTGACTGCTGTTGGGGGAGCCCTTGCTGACCCCTGTGGCCATCGTCCACCTGCCTGGCTAGCCTGGCCCATGGACCACAGGGTGGTGAAGTGGGGACCCCACCCCATGTTTTCTGAGGTTGGGGGACCTATAACAGGAGAGAGAGGATGTTCCGTGGGGATCTAGGGATGGGCGGAGACGGGGCAGGGCAGAGCTGACCGGTGCCAGGTGCCTGGTTCCACCTGAGCCTGGGTCTGCCCCAGCGTCCGCCTGCCCTGCACCCTGCTCCCGAGCTCACGCAGAACATTCCTCCCTCTCTTTCTCCGCTGCCCTGGGGCCCACAAGAGCACCCTCAGGGCCGCAGCTCTCAGTCTCTTCTTGCCCCCAGCACCCCCTCCACCACCAATGTCCCAGGGAGCCAGACTAGTGCCCCTGGTGGTCTCCTCTGTCCCCTCCCCACTGGCACTGCCCCCACCAGCTGCCTGGCAGGCTCCCAATGCCCCGCCACCCCGCCCCCTCCTCTCAGCCCTGGGGGGCTGGGGCAGAGCCATCCAGATGCCAGGGCTGGCCAGCCTGTCACAGTGGGGGGCGCTGATGCAGCTCCTGGTGGGGGAGGGGAGAGAGCAGCCTGTTATTAAACTGCCCACTTATCACCTGCAGCTGGCGGGCTGGCTGGCCTATAAATAGATGCCACTTCCTGTACCTGGTTGTTGTCTGGCAGGGGACCCAGACCCTGTCTGTCCTGAGTTATCTGACCTCTCACACAGAAAGACTGGCCTTGGTGTGCCCCTCGGGCGATGCCCCTGCCAGGACCTGGCGAATCCTGGAGCTGGCGGCCCCCAGAGCAGCGGGCGCCCTCCGGTACATGGGCCCTAGCGTCAGCCTCCCTGGGCCTCCCTGGCTGCCTCTAGAGCCTCAGGCAGCTGGGCGAGGGAGAGAAAGGAAGGCAAGGGTCAGGGAGCGCCAGACTATGCTCCCTGAGTGAGGGCAGCCTTGGCCCTTCCCTCCCTAGGGAGTGGGAGGCGTGAGGCATGGGCAGCAGGCGTCCAGGCCCTAGGCCTGCCCAGACACCGAGCCCCCATGTGCAGCCTCCTCTAACCTCCTGCGTCTGGGCCCTGGGAACCAGAAACGGCAGCCCCACCCCCTGCTGGAACCGCTCTGTCCTCCAACTAACCACAAGGAGGGTCGCACATTGACACGGCACCCATTGCTCATTCGTCACATAGTCTGACAGGCCTGGTAAGTGGCGGCGTGGAGCAGGGGACAAGCCCTCCGCTGCTGGACCTGGGGCCAGGGAGCCAACGCGTGGAGGCCTGGGCCGCGGGTCTCCTCAGGGCCCAGGGACGCTTGTGCTGGACTTGAAGGAGGGACCCCCAGCCTCTTTGGAAAGAAGGACTCAGAGGCCACCTTTGGGGCTGCGCATGACATGGGGGAGGGGCAAAGCAAAATGGCCGCTGCCCACTGGCCTGGCCCACCTACCTGCTGGCAAACCCATGAGGGGGGTCAACCCCAGCAACAGCGCAGCTCTGGGCAGCTGCTGCAGAGCCCTCAGCCCCAGGGCCCGCGGGGGTGCCCAGCCTGTGCTCTGAGCCCCAGGTGATAGAGGACACGGGGCAAAGAATGGCCACCACGGATCAAAGGATGGAGGCGCCCAGCCAGCACCCGGAGGACTTTGCTGGGGGAGAGCCCCACCCTGGATTCCTGGGAAGGCCCCCAAAGGCAAAAGATGAAATTCAAACCAAAGCAAGCAAGTGCCCAGCCTGGTGAAGTGATTCATTCAAAACCCAGCCACTGAGTGGCCGTCACGGGCTGGCAGGGCCTCGGCACCAGGCGTGAGCAGCGGTCGGAACAGACCTGGCCCAGCTCCAGCAGAGCTTATGTCCTGCTGCAGGAGACAGAGAAGCAACAAGGAAACAAAGAAATAACCAAGATAACTGGAGAAAACTGTAGCAGGAACACTCGAATGTGGTAACGTGACACAGAAACCCAGGAGGAGGGAGGCCCCATGGATGGATGGGGAGGGAGGCTTCTCCAGACCAGGACATTAGGCTGGGACCTGCCAGTTATGGGAGGCTGTGGGGGGAGAAGACCTGGGCAGAGGGCAAAGGAAGTGCAAAGGCCCTGAGGCAGGAAGCGGCTTAGCAAGTTGGAGGACTATGAAGCTGGAGGGAGTTGAACATGGCAAGGCTGGGGAAGATGACAGTGGCCAGCCATGTCCATCCTCCCAAGTCATGGGGAAGAGTTTGATTTGGCTTTCCTTGCAATGAGAAGCCATTAGTTTGGTTTTTTTTTTCTTTTTTTTTTTTTTTTAAATTTTTTTTTTTTTTTTAAGATTTATTTATTTATTTATACAAGCATTGGGTACAGTCAGAAGCGCGGGAGGGTGAGAGAATTCACCAGAGCCAGAGCGGGGAACAGAGCAGGCAGAAGGACCGAAGGACACTGCTGAGGGGAGCAGCGGGCGGCAGGAGAGGTCTGCGCGCCATGTGGGACCCTCCTCCGGTGGCCGGGGAGCAGCCGGGGATCGAACCGGCGCTGCAGAGGCTGCGGGCAGCTTCGCAACCCAGCGCTCAACCACTGCGCCACCAGGGAGGCCCTCTTTTTTTTTTTAAGATTTATTTATTTAGGGCCTCTCTGGTGGCACAGGCAGTTGAGCGCCGCACTGTGAAGCTGTCCGCAGCCTCTGCAGTGCAGGTTCGATCCCGGCCAGCTGGGAAGAATCCCACATAGCGAGGCAGACCTCTCCTGTCGCGCCCGCTGCTCCCCTCAGCAGTGCATTTCTTGAGTCTGCCTGTTCTGTTCCCCTCTCTGTCTCTGGTGAATCCTCTCACCCTCCCGCGCATCTGACCTATACCCCAGTTCTTGTATAAAAATAAATCTTTAAAAAAAAAAAGATTTATTTAAGCACACAAGAGCTGGGGTGTAGACCAGAGGTGTGGGGGGTGAGAAGATTCCCCAGAGACAGAGTGGGGAGCAGAACAGGTGGATCTACTGAAATCCACTGCTGAGGGGAGCAGTGGGGAGACAGGAGAGGTCTGCTGCGCCCTGTGGATCACCTCCCTGGCCTGGGATCGAACTTGTGCTGCAGTGGCTGGTGATAGCTTCATAGTGCTAAGACTTAACCCCTTGCACCACTAGGGAGGCCCAGAAGCCATTAGTTTTAAGTGGGGAGTGACTTGAGTTAAACTGTCTTTAAAAGGTTTCTGGGTATGTGGGGGAAGAACAGAGGCAGGAGTCATTGGAAGCAGCAGGGGTCATCTTTCCTGACTTGGGGAGGAGGTTCCCATGGGCAGTGTACCCATTGCTTTCACACAGGGACCCTGGAATGTGGTCCCCCAACACCACCTCGGGTGTGCCAAGGTTGCCCTCAGCAGGGAAGCTAAGGAGGAGCATAGACAGGAAGTGCTACGAGGCCTGGACGGGGTGGGGCAGAGGGGATGGAGAGAGGTGGGTGGACCCAGGACTGACCGATGGGCTGAGTGGGGAGGCCCAGGAAGCCATCAGGGTGAGGTCCTTTCTGCTCTGTCTCTCTGGGGAAGGATCGCGTGCCTCTGCCCCTCAGTTCTGGGGCCTCCTAGATAGTATGGCTGCCAGGATGTGGTGTGGGGAGAGCCACAGAAGACCCTCCACTCCCCGGGGGCCGGCCGAAGGGCAGAAGCTTGCTGAGGGGAGCCGAGCTAAGCAGGCTCAGGTGACACGAGGCCGATGGCCCTTCATTCTGCTGGTAAAGGAATCTCCGGGGCAAGTCTCCAGAGAAAGCAAGTGACCATGAGCTTGGAGGGCTGCCCAGGGACGCTGTACAGCCCCAGGAGATTCTGCACTTAGCTGGGGCCCCTGCCCAGAGGAGCCCCAGGGAGGGCCTGCAGGACCCCACCCACCATGGAGCCTATTGGTTCAGCTTATGGCCTGGACTAGGTCACACCGGGGTGAAGGCACAGGGGGAGCTCCGCGGAGGCCCCTGAACCTGATTGCTGAACGCTGCTCCAGGGACTTCGTGCACCTGGCGCGGACAGAGGCCACAATCATGCACCTGGCGTGGACAGAGGCCGCAGGCGGGTGAGCTGGTTCCCCCAGGAAGCGAGGGCGGCCGGGCTTCTCTGCGCGCCGGAGTGGCCAATGGACTTGGAACACCTCTGATCTGTGCGTGCCCAGAGCCAAGAGCCCGAACAGTAACTCGATCCCTGCGTGTGTCCTCCCTGGAAGTCCGTCCTGGGGCAGCTCAGGCGCTGGTGTCTGGTGTTCCAGAAAAGCGAGGCAGAGAGCAGCAGGTAACCCTGACAACCCCCGGAGACAAGGCCCAGCAAGACAGAGCACCCTGGACCCCCGGTCATGCCCTGAGATCTCAGCAGGAGCCACAGAGTAGCGCCCTCACACCAGGGGCGCAACAGGTCTTCACCCGGCAGCTCTGCTCTAGCCACAAGAAAGCAGCCCGTTCCTTCTGCCCCCTGGCTGTCTTCACTGGGCCCCGCGGCTGGCCAGAGCAGTGAGTGAGCCCCACAAGGGCCCTTTCTGCCCAAAGTTCACCAGCCAGCGCCCCAGTTCCGCACCCCAGGACCAGCATGCCAGGCGCAACCCCGGCGCTTGCTCCATCGGGAGCCAGAGGACTTCTAAAAATACACGGCACAGGCCTCAGGGAGCCAGGACAGCCTGTGGGAAGGGGTGAGAGGAGTTTGAGCAAAGGCTGCGTGGGTGGCGCTGATGGAGGGACAAGGGGAAAGGTGGAGCGGCCGTGGGCAGGATGGGGCCACTCATCTAGTCATTCATTCATGCATCCCGTCATTCCTGCGTCCGTCCAGTCATTCCTGCGCTCGTTCATTCATTCCTGGTTCATTCGGCAAATCTGCTCTGGGCCCCAGCCCCCCGCCAGGGAGGAGGGGCAGACCAGCAATTGTTACACAGGCCATGGGGTGGAGGCAGGACGACTGGCTGAGGCTGGGGTCAGAGAAGCTTCCTGGAGGAGATGAGAGGCCTGGAGGAGTGAGCAGGTGCAGGCGCAGGCGTGGGCTCCCCAGGAAGGACAGTGGGGCCGGGCTCCCCGGGTCCCTCTGGTGCACCAGGCCTCCCGCACCCTCCCAGGCCCTGACTTCTCTTCCTTTTGCTTTCAGCCCATGACACTGGTCTTGTGACCCTACAAGTTGCCTTCAACAACCAGATCATCTCCAACTCGGTGGTGTTTGAGTACAAAGCTCGGGCCCTGCCCACGCTCCCTTCCTCCCAGCATGACTGGCTGTCACTGGACGGTAAGACCGACACCCGCGTCACCCGCCAGGCACTTGGGGACCTCAGGCCTAACGTATGGGGGCCCAGGTCCCCACCAGGCTGGACTGGGTCTCCACCGTCAGACAGGGTGTCTCTCCCTTGTACAGAATGAAGGGTGTCAACTTGTGCCTGTCACCCCTGCCAGGGTATCCGAGGGGCCAGACCAGCCCCCCAGTTACTTGAGGCCCCTCTCGAATAGGCCCTGAGCTGACTTCAAGCAGCCTCTGCCCCCCACCTCAGGCTATTTCCTTGAAACAGCTCCTGAGATCATCTCCAAACATCCCAGCCTCTTAGAGACAACAGCAAGGCATGAAGCTGGGGCGCTGCTCAGCTCCTACAGCCCAGACAGGGAGCCCCATTACAGCTTCCACCTCATGGGGAGAAGGATCCAGGTGTTCTCTTGAAGGCCTGGGAAGGCAGTCATGCCCCCCTCCGCCCCCCACCACTAGGCTGCTTTTACTTAAGCCTCTGCCTTGTGGTGTATCTGAAACCAGCCCAGCATCACCATCTGGAGGGAGGGTCGGCGAACCCCACTAAGCTCCAAAGGGGGTACCCAAGAGGGCAGAGTCTTCCAGAATATGGGTCCAGCCCAGGGTGTGGGTGCCTTTGTGGCAGAGGCTCTGCAGAGAGAAGCTGCCAAAGACAGGCTGGGCACACTGAGGTCGGAAGGGTTGGCCCGAGTTGGCCGGGGGCTGAGCTGCCAGTCTGCAGTCAGCAGGAACAGAGTGGGAGGGACAGCAACCGCAGTCAGTCTTTGGGGTACCTGGCTGGAGCCTCGACACCTGAGGTGTGGGGTCTTGGCTGAGCTGCTCTGTTGGTTCCCTACGCACCCCACCCCACCCACAGGAGCCATTCTCTCTTCTCGCCTCCCAGACTTCCCCTGGCCGCTGGCTGCTGGCGGGATCGGGGGTTGCTGAGCCTGAGACCCCGTGTGCAAACCTCAGCCTCATCCCAGCCCCAGCGGGACATGGTGCCTGGCTGCCGCCCGGCCACCAAGCCCTCTGAGCTGTCCCCAGAGGCGGCGTTGGGTCAGCAGGCACCTGCGCCCTGGCAATGGCTGCCTGGGCACACCAGGCTGGCCTTGCAGCCTCTGGCCCAAGGTCGGAGCCAACCGAGCTGTGGCGATGACCCACAGGATGTAACAGAGAAGGGCAGGGTGATCAGGGCTCCAGTTCAGGAAATCGGTTTCAGTTTTGTGGAACGAGTGGGGAAAGGAGCTGGGAATCTGCAGAGCCCTGAGGGGCCAGCCACTTCCCCGCAGGGGTGCTGGAACCAGGGAGCTGGAGACAGGTGCAGCCTCAGGGCAGAGATATCCGCCAGCCCCGCTTCCTGTCCCCCCAGAAGCTCAGAAAGCAGCAGGAACCGGCAGGAGGCTGTGGGCACAGGATGCTGCCATGGAGACCAGGAAGGGGGAGCCCCCTTAACTGCTTCATGACAAATACACCCCAGATCTCGGCCAGGCCAGACTCCTTGGGGAATGGGGCCCGCCCGCCAGCAGCCCCCTCCCTGGGAACCTGGAGCTCCGACCTGCTGGGGCATCCAGCCCGGGGCACGCACACAGGAGAGTGGGGGGGCGGCAGGCAGGGCCACCACCAAAGAGAGCAGCTGGCGCCCTGGAGGACCCAGCGCCCCTGCCCGCTGGCCTTTGCCAGCTGCCCTTGCACATAGAGGGAGGGAGAGGCGGCCTGGGCAGGGGAGCTGAGGCCCCCCCTTCACCCTTCCCGGGCAGGAGGGGCTGCGCTCCCTCCCTCCTTATTCCTCCCTAAAGGCATCCCGCGCTCATCACCAAAGGGTCGTTTCCCAGCCTTGCACCCCCAGATCAGTAACCGCAGCGGGAGGGGCGGGAGGGGCGCAGGGCAGAAGGGCAGCGCAGGGGTGTCTTCCGCCAGAGCAGGGGGGTGGGGGGATGGGGTTTTGGGGGGACTCTGCAGCGGGCTAACCCCTTGGCTTGGCAGTGAGCTCTAGTCCGGGAGAAGATGATGCGAAGGCCCCGGCGGCCGCCCTGCTCGCCTTCGGCCCCCGCGGCTACCGGGCGACCTCCGGGTGGGCGGCGCGGGGAGGTGGAGACACGCGCGGCGGCGAGGCTGGGGGGCGAGGGGGGGCGGGGGGGAACGGGGGGGGCGGGGGCACTGCGGAGCCCCGCACACTGTGGCGGCGCGCGTGCACACACACACACACACACACACACACACGCATGGCGGGCACAGCCTCACACGCTTGCACGCACGCGGCTCGGCGCAGCTGCAATGCAGGGGCCTCTCGCCCGCGCCCGCCGCGCTGCGCCGCTTGCCGCCCCCGCCCGACTGCGGCAGGCTCGGCTCGGCGCTGGGGGCGCGGGGGCGCGGGGCGCGCGGGGGGCGCGGGGGCGCGGGGCGCGCGGGGGGCGCGGGGGCGCGGGGGGCGCGGGGGGCGCGGGGGGCGCGGCGCGCACGGCCCAGCGGGCGGCCCCGGCGGTGCGCGCGGGTCTCCCTCCGGGCGGCGCCCGACAAGCACTCTCGGGGGTCCTGTTCGCCCCGGCCCGGATCCCCAGCGGGTGGGGGAGCGTTCGGAGGCGAGAATTTCTGCCGTGGTTTGGTTTTGGAGACGGATCCGCCGGCCAGACCGCGGCGCACGAGCGGGCGCGCAGGGGCGCGGCTCTGGCTCCCGCCGCGTCGCCTTTGTCCGAGCAGCCGCAGGGAGGGGGGCGATCCCGTATCTGGGGGGCTGGCGATTGTCCCCGCGAAGGAGCCCTGGCATGGGGCACCAGATCCCCCAATTCTCTGCTGAGTGCGGCCGGCCGCAGCGCGGGGGTGGGGACAGGCTGGGCGAGGAAAAGGAGCCGCCGCCATCTCTCCCGCCCTGAGCAGCGAAGCTCTCCGGGTCCCGGGAGCCGCTGCACCGAGCACAGACCCTGCCCCACACCCTCCTGTGAGCTCTGGGGGGCCCTGCGCCCCCAGCATGCCCAGAGCGGAGACGGCGTGGTGCGGGCCACAGGACACATGTGTCCCCCGCGCGTGGGTGTTCACTGGTGTCCCCGGACACGGCAGAAGCGCTTCCTTGCAGCCAGGTGCGCAGGAAGCTTCGGGAGGACGTGACCTTCTGCTGGGGCCTCAAGCTCGAGCAGGCACCAGGCAGGCCGAGAGGGATGCGGAGGAGTGTTCCGACCACCTTTGGCCAGGGACCCCGGGAACTCCCTTTTCACCATTTCTTTCCCCAAAGTTCCAGGCTTAGAACACATTTCCTCAGACCTGATCCCAGGTCACGTTTCTGGGATCTGGGGCCCACTAGTCATGCATTTGGGGCACCACAGGACCTCTTCCCCGCTCAAGGGGGACAAGCTCTAGCAATTAGCCTGGAGGCAGCAGGGGAGGGAATTCACTCTGCTGTGGGGGTCCCGGTGCTGACCCAGGTTGTGCTGTGGGTCCTGCAGGCCTCTCCAGGGTTTGCAGTCAGGCCCCGGGGCTGCGTCTCTGGGCCCAGGGCCAGGCCAACCTCGGGCCAAGGGTACGGGGCACCTTTAAATGACTCCGGTCCTGGAAGAAAGAGGGGCTGGAGCTTCTGCACGCCCAGGTCTTCCTCTTGGCAGCCATCTGGTTTCTCCCAAGACCAGGATGAGAAGACCCAGGGCTCCCCTGCCCTGCCACCGCCCTCAGGCCCCCTTCTGGCAACCCCCGCTCAGCCACTTAAGACTAGACTCTATTTTCAAATGCTTCCCTGGGCAGCTGAGGCTTCTGCTGGATGAGAGGATTGGAGGGAGGCTTGGAGGCAGCTTTCCGGGGCTCAGCTCTCCCGCTGACCCTCAGGGGCAGGGAGGAGCCTGGTCATCTCTGACAGAGGGGCCCACAGAGACCAGAGCTCAGGCCTCACCTCCAGGTGCCTGTTTCCTGCATAAGCCTCAGGGCAGGGTGGGCATTGGGTGGGCCCCTCCAGCTCCCTGCCCCTCCAGGGCCAGAGGACCTCAGCTGATGCTGGGCCTTAGGAGCAGCCTGGCTCCGGGGTTGATGTCAGGACAGACAGAGGCTCCCGCTCCTGTCTAAGGAAGTAAGAAAGTACAGGAGGATTTTCCTCCCCATTTGGCCTTCATGTCCGACCAGCCGCTGGAGGCCATGCAGCTGGGGTGGCCCAGCTTGGCGCCTCCCCCTCCAAGCTGCCTGGTCCTGTGGCCCTGCCAGCGCTGTCCCCCCCACCCCCCCAGGGCTGTGTCTAGCAGCAGCCTCCACCCAAGAGGAGTGGGAGACCACAGGCCCACCCAGAGTCCAGGGACGCCCGTTGGCAGCTGGAGAGCATCCCAGCGTGCACTGGCCCTCAGGCCTTGGGCTCTCTTCCTCTCCTGGTGACACCCCAGGCTCTGGTGAGTGTCCCCATGCTCCCCCAGGCCCAGCCCCTCGCTCCCCAGAGCTCCCAACCTGCCTCCCAGTCTCCCTCCCAGGCCGTTGGGCGATGACCCTAACTGTCCACATCAGAAAGTGAGGGCAGAGGGAGGGCGGGTGTCAAAGGTTCAGGACTTTACTTGTAAATGATTTAAAATGTCACTGTTTTACTAAAACAAATACAGTTTTATGGACTAGAGTACAAAATTCAGAAGCATTTTTACGTTAAGAAATACAGCGTCAGGGAACCGTCTGGACTTGGAGTATTGCCTTGGAAATTACATCTTTAGTCACAGCCCCAGGGTCTGCCTGCTTGCTCTGGTTTGTGGGCATGAAAATGTTGGGGAGACAGGACACAGGGGTCTTCCCTGTCCCTGCCACTCACCTGGCGTGGGCTCTGGGTGCTCTTTGCTCCAGAGCATGAGCCCCGTCCTCCCAGTCAGCCCCTCGGGGTCTGTCCTCAGCATTCCTTCCCAGGGGACCCAGGGCCTGGTCCTCAGCTGCCCCCTGGGGCAGTGATCTCTGCCCTCTGCAGCTGGGGCCACTCCTTGTGGGGGTGCGCGGCAGGGAGTGAGTCCCCTGGGAGCTGGGGCTCAGTCACCTTCTTGCAGAAGCGACCAGGGCACCCTGCGGAGAGAGGCCTGGCTGTGAGGGGCCAGCCCAGCGGCTCTGCTGTCTCGGTGGAGGTGGAGGAGGTGGAGGACATGGCCTCTGCTGCCCTCCTGGATGGTCAGGCTGGAGGCCTGGCCCCAGGGTCCAGCTGCTCGTGCAAGCTGGATATCCCCGCCCCCTGGGGGTCAGGTGGGTCACTGGAGGCTAAAGGGGGCTCAGACCATCCATCCGAAGTTGGCTGCTAAGCGCCGGCTTTCCCTGGACTTGCGTCTGCTTCTTGGGGGCATGGAACAAATGACCTCAAAGGTGGGGGCTTAACCCAGAAACGTGTTCTCTGGCAGTTCCGCGGCCTGAAGGTCACATCAAGGCGCCGGTGGGCATGTTCCCACAGAGGCTGCAGGGAGGGTCCTCCCTACCTCGTCCAGCTGCCGGAGACCGCGTGCTCCTGGCCGGTGGCTGCATAACTCCAGCGTCCCCGCCGGGTGACACGTCTGTCCTCTGTGCCTGTCTCTACTTTCTCACAAGGACACCAGTCACTCAGTTGGCTTCCCCTGCCCCATCCAGTGGGAACACGTTTGCACACAGGGACGCCTGTAATGAATCATTTCAAAGAAGGCCATGTCCTGAGGTTCCGGAAGACGTGGGTATTTCGGGGACACCATTTGACCCACACTGCCAGCCATAGTGGAAGAATCCCCCCTCATTGCTCCCCGGGGACAGAGCCCAAGTGAGCCCCAGAGCAGCAACGGGGCCTTGAGCGGAGGGGCCTTGAGCACTGACCTCTGGCGGTTGCTGTGCTGCGGGGACCCTGCCCTTGGGCGGGGCTGTGGGGCAGGCAGCTGGGCTGCTGCGTCTTAGCTTCTGAATCGGTCCGGGACTCCTACATCTTTTGGAGCCAGGTCAGCTCAGCTCCCCACGGCATAACCTTAAAGAAAGGCCTCTTGGCAAAGCGAGGGCCTGAGAGACCAGAAGTTCTGCAGATATGGCCAGGCCAGGGTTTTTCTGAGCCTCTGCTTCCATGCTGCCCCCAACCCACCTCTCTGGTGGAGAATGGAGAGGCCCATGCGCTGACCTGGGGGGGAGGGGTGATGACGAAGAGGCTTAGTCTTCCAGACTCCACCCGTAAGCAGTGAGGAAGAGGCCGGGCAGGGGGCTGGGTGGCCCCCAGGAGGGGTCAGCTTCCTGGGGGTGCCCAGCCAGGCTGAGGCGGCACCCATGGCCCAGTCCAGATCCACGCGGGACCGAGAATACCGAACATGCTCTGCCTGAGGCCCAGAGCAAGGCCTCTTCTTTTTAAAGCTCCTAAAAATACACTGGTTTCCGATCCCTGGAGCAGACAGGCGACCTTGTCCCCCGCCTCGAGGACAACAGGACATTCAAAATAGTCTGAGAGGCTGGAGAGCCGCTCTCTCCACGGCAGCGACCTGCCAACGTGTCCCACTGTGAGCTCCAGGCCTTGGACGAAGACAAGTGGCAGGCAGGTATGTGGCAGCTGTTCCGGCCTTGTTAAGAATAACGGGAGGCGTGTTTTCAAAAGAAGTGGCAGAGAGGAACAGGTGGACACACCAGAATCAAATTTAGAAACTTCCAGAGGCAAAACCTGAAGGAAACTCAGCAGTCACTCGCCTCGTCACTCTTCTGGAAGGAACTTGGGCCCCGAGAAAAGCAGTGACTGCCCCGCACTGTTGCTGACGGGGGATGGAAGCCACCTCCAGACTTCCTCCTGCCTCCCTTCTCCTCCCCCCGCAGCCTGACCCACACGGCTCCGGACATCAGGCCTCAAGGGCGAGGAGGGGACAGGAGCTCCCAGGCCCCTGGGCCATGTGGTGGCTGCACTTTTTCTTCCTGGGTCCGGGCTGAATGAGCTGGCGCTCCTTCCCAGCGTCACATTGACCAGAGAGAGGGACGGCCGCCGGGTGCCTTCCTGCAGAGGCTGGCACTGACGCCTGCAGATGGGGGGGTCCCCCACCGTGTCCTTCCTCCCCCAGCAAGTCCAAGCTGTGCTGGGTAGGAGCAGGACCTTCTGCCCCTCCCCTCCCCCACTGGGTGGCAGCCACATTCAGAGGAGCCGGTGACATCTTGTGTCTCTCCTGTGGCACCAAACTGCTCTGCTGGTCTTGAGATATACGGGCACTGGCTCCGAAACCCTGTAATTGCTCCTTTCTGCAGTTCCTGCTCTCGGCACCGAGCTGCCCACCCAGTGGTAACAGCAGCTGACGGCAGCGTGCCACCACCTAGCAGGCCACACCCATGAAGGCTTGACATGAGTTTGACTCACTCCACCTTCCCCACAGCCACCGAGGTCCCCTGTTGTACAGATGCAGATGAGGACACTGAGGCACAACAGCAGGGTGGTGATGCAGAGACAGTCATCCAGGGCGATCCCCACGCGGCCGCACCTGATGAGCATCTTCCTGGCGCCTCTTCTCCCTGCCACTGTCAGGCCGCTGCTGCCCTGGCCTCTGGCACTGTGGCATCCCTCGCCCCTGCTTCTTCTTTCCCGGACCCCCGCCCCTCGCCACACAGTTTGTAAACTAGGACCTTCAAATCCCATGGGCCTTCTCCTGGGTGGCTCTGACACTTTCCTACTCTGCCTGTACCATCTTGCAGCTGGGCTGGGCTTCCCCTGGGCCTTCCTGCTGGGCTTCCCTTCATGGCCTGGCCCTGTGTCACGACGTGATGCGTTCAGAAAAGACCAGAGCACCCACAACGCCAGGCACTGGGGGAGGCGCCGTCCACAGGGAGAGACAGGGAAATTGCCAATTATAACCCCGCAGCGTGAGGTTTGCTCTTGGGGACCCACAGCCCCAGAGGCCGCGCAGAGGAGCGTGGTCAGCTGTTCCTCTGGAAGGTCCGGATAACGAACCCCACAGGATGGGATTCAGGGCCCTTTAGCAGCTGACCGCAGCCCACCTTCCAGATCACGGCCGCCCGGGTTCGCCCTGCAAAGTGTTCCACCCTACAAGCTGCTAAAATGCTCCCTCCCCTCTGGTCCTGCTGGTCTTTTCCCTGCAGTGGGTTTGGGTGTGGCTCTCCTGGAAATGTGTACTCTAGCTCTGCTGTAGCTGCTTCCGCCGCCTCCCAGCTCCCAGCACGCGGGACACCTCCTTGGCGTTTGGCTTCCGCGTCTCACTTTGTAAATCCTTTCCTCGGCACTTCTTGCCTTGTGATCATTCATTCACTGTCTGATGCTGGAGTCCCGCTAGGGCCGGGCACTAGGCCAAGGGCTCGAATCAAAACAAGCGGACAAAAACAGATAGGCTCCGTGTGCTCACCCAGCTGACCCTCTAGAGGGGAATCAGACGGATCCCCCTGGGCCAGGCTGACCCTCCGATGGGAACGGGGCCACTCCTTGAGGCACCTGGGGGGATTTCTGGAAGAAATGACGCTGGAGCTGAGACCTGCAGGTGCCTAAGTTCCCTCCAGGAAGGGGGAGCAAGCTTACCCCAGGCTGAGCGAACAGCAGGTGCAGGCCGCGCATGGAGGGAAGGGCATGTGGAGGGCGGAGAGGCGGAGGCCAGGCTGGGCGCGGGGCAGACCCGGTGGGCCGAGGGGCGGTGGCTGTCTCCGCAGAGAAGCCGCTGAGGGTTGGAGAGGTGGAGACTTGAGCAGGCCTGCCCTCTGGCCACTCCGCGGGAGCACGGCTGGAGGGAGGCCAGCGGGTGGGGTGGGGCGGTCCACCCTTCAGCTGAGCGCCAGTGCGGGGCTCCGAGCGCCTGGGAGGAGGGACAGAGTGAGGAGGCAGCTGGAGGGTGACGTCAAAGGGACGTGTCAATTAGATGCGGGGGCTCAATGTCATCGTGCTGCAGGCTTGGGCTGAGTGTGAAGGGGCTTTGGGACATCATGTTACAAGTCAATAGAGAGCAAATGGACATAGTTCCTAGAGGGCACGGAAGAGCGTGGGCAGGAGAGCCAAGTCCGTGGCATGTCTGCGTGGAGGTGGCATTGGATAAAATGGGTCAGGGAGCGGATGAAACTGACAAAGGTGACACTATAGCTGAGTCCGGAGGCCGAGGACTGTTATCTTAAATCATCATCCTGCCCCCAAAGCCGGGGAACACAGAAGGTGCTCAGTAAACGTTTCTTCAAGGGAGTGAAAGGAGGATGATGGTGGATGGGAGGAGGGATAGTAGGATGGCTGCATGTCCACACACCCAGCTTCAGCGGTCGTCTCCCCACAGTGTCCCTTTTCCAGCACCCACATGTGACAGTGCTCACGGAGCCTCACACCCAGCAACGGTCGCCCGAGCCTCAGCGTCCAGAGTTTGACTGTGGCTCCATCATCGGGGCACGAGTGATTCCTCCCCGCAGATCCCTGTCTCCATTCTCCTGGAGTTGCTGATGCTTCGAGACGCAAAGCTCCGACCCCAAATCACACTGTTGGTCTTTCCAACATGGCCAGCCATCACCCCACAACTATCCTATTCAGTTGCATGGATGGCAGGCCCCCGGGCAAAGATACCGCCACCATGTGGGTATTAGTGATCCAAGGGCTTAGTGATCACCCCCCAGAAGGTGAGAACAAAGGCCAGACCCCTCTTTGGAAAAGGTTCAACTCTTTACTGCACAGAATTGCCCTTCTCGCCCTCATCTGCCTCCCCTACTCCTCACCCCAGCAGACCAGTTCCTCCTGCCGTGTTCGTGGAGAGAGGAAACAGATGGTGTGGAGTGTCTGGTGTGTTTTGTGTTGCTGCTGTTGTGTTTAAGGCACCGCCCCTGCGCAGGCCCCGGGCAGTGCTCGGCAACTCTTTTGGGTCAAAGAACACATTTTAATATGAAAAATGGTCTGGGTGAATGCTTCGACTTCTGCAGAGAACACTGTGCGAAGCTCAAGATTTCTTGTGTGGGGACGTAAAAGTAAGTGGCTTACAGATCAGCGTGATGTGAACTAAAACGAGAAATCCTAGGCGCCTGTGACAGCTAAGGGTATTATCCTAACTTAGTATTTCAATTACCTCTTTATTTTTTTTTTTTTTTTTTTTTTTTTTTTTAAAGAGAGGCATGTATTTTTATTTATTTATTTATGTATTTATTTGTACATGCACTGGGCACAGTCAGAAGCGCGGGAGGGTGAGAGAATTCACCAGAGCCAGAGCGGGGAGCAGAGCAGGCAGAAGGACCGAAGTACACTGCTGAGGGGAGCAGCGGGCGGCAGGAGAGGTCTGCGCGCCATGTGGGACCCTCCTCCAGTGGCCGGGGAGCAGCCGGGGATCGAACCGGCGCTGCAAAGTCCGCAGGCAGCTTCGCAACCCAGCGCTCAACCGCTGCGCCACCGGGGAGGCCCTCAATTACCTCTTTAAATGACTCACCTGTGCCAGGTCCCGTGTTCTGCAGACGAACCTGCATCCCGCTCCGGCCTGCAGAAGGCACCCCTGGCTCCAGCAATGTTCTTTTCTCAGTAAAGTGTCTCCCGACGGCTCCATTTGCTGCAGCAGGGTTATAAGTAGCTCCATTTGGAGTTGCTGGGCCTCTTCCCTCTCGTCCTCTCTCCCCCTCCCCCTGTCCCTCTCCAGTGCTGGGGGCTGGAAGCCTCAACAAAACCCCAGAACCTATGGGCCTCCACCACAGCACACCCCAATCCTGATGGGAAAGGATCTGGCCTTGTAAGTGACCAGCTGGGGGCAGACAGGGGCCTCGGGGCAGGGTGGGGGGCTTGAGCAGAAAAACATTCCTGTTCAATAATTCTCCTTTAAGAGAAAGGGAAGACGGAAATGCAACTTTCAGCCACCTTCTAAGATGTTAACAATTCAGTGTGATTCTTAAGGCACAAAAAAATGCATCAATGCTCTAATTTTATAGCTCAGTGATGCTAATGACAACATCCAAAGGCCTGGCCCGGTCGCCAGGAACAGTGGAAGTGCCAGCATGGAGCTCCCCAACTAGCCTGCCTGGAGGGGCTGCAGACAGCCACGAGGCTGGGCGTGCTGCGTCCAGAGCCCCCAGTGCGCTGGAGCTTGGAACTGGCTGGTGCCTCTATCACCTGTCGTAATGCCCACCCGTCCCCGGAAAAGCAACAGGAAAAAGCCAGCTCCAAGCAGAGGGCGTCCGAGCAGCAGGAAGTCTGAACCTCCCGGCCCATTCTGCACCTGAGGACAACATTCCCCACCCACCCTGAGGATGCTCTGATTTGATCCCCAGTAAGGGAGTGAGTGGGGGCTCTTCTTGTATTGAGTGAGAGGCTGAATTAAAGTTGGGAAGGTGGGCGGGGCTGCACTGCCAGCGCCCACACCCCAGGGTGCCAACTGCTCTGTGGGTCCTGCAGCCCAGGAATCAAGCTCCCAGCTCCTGTGGGGACCCGGCTGCAATGAGAGGGGCCACAGCAGAAATGGGGCCCAGGGTGCCAAAGGCAGACCAGCAGGGATGGGGGACCTGTGTGTGTGTGGCCTCCCGCTGCCTGCCTTGCTTCCCTAGTCTTGGCTGCGGGCTTCTTGCCCTTGGTAACAGGAAACCGGATTTGCCCTGGCAGCATAACCCAGTCCCCCGCCTGACTTCGGGGTTTATTGTTCCGATAGTCTTAGGGAACAGCAGATGCTTCCCTAAAATTAGGGAACTTTCCAGGCCTCTTTTCGATGGCATGGAGCTTCAGATTTCCGTCGGCAGCAACTGTCAGGGAGGTGATTTCAAAGTGGTTTTGCGGTAAATATCCGGAGCCACACAGCACACCGGCTTCCCTGCGGTCAGAGTCCCTCCTTTAAAGGAACAAGCCTGCTTGGCGAGGAGGCCCACAGGGCTTAGTGGGCTGCGAGCCGCCTCTGGGGCAGACTGGCTCTCTCTTGTCTCAGCTCCATGGGTTTGGTGCCTCCCCGCGCCCCGCCTGGGTTTCCCGCCAGGAGAGGCCAGCAGCACCCGGGCACCCGCATGTTCTCTGGCCCCAAGATGGTGCTTTCTCTCCAGAATGATGGAGGGCCTTGGGCCCTGGCTGGGCTGAGCGGCCTTGAAGAGGCCACCGTAGGCTCCTTCTGCATGGGTGGGTCACAGCTGGCCCAGAGCAGTACAGCACAAGCCAGCTGTGCCCAGAAGAGGGGCTCTGACAGGGCACTGGAATGACAGACACAGGTTCTCAGGGTGCCGGGGCTGCACGTCCGAGGTCAGGTTCTGCGGGGGTGGTGTCTCCTGAGGCCTCTCCCCAAGTCTGTGCTCTCGCAGGCCTCCTCTGTGTGCCAGAGAGGCCATGCCTCCTCTGGTGAAGGCCCCGGCCCGGTTGGCCAGGACCCACCCTCACAGGATGTTTAACTCAAGCACCCCTTTAAAGGTTCTTTCCAAACACAGTCTCTTTCTGCTTGAGGGGACATCACAGCTTCAAAATATGCATTGGGGGGAAAATGACCCAGTTCATAACTGAGCTATTCTCCAAAAATGGGGTGTCCTGCATGAAGGGATTTCATCGCTGTCACAGGGCCTCAAGATGTGCCGGCAAGCCCCGGAGTGGGGCTGTGACTCCGAAGCCCAGAGCCAGGCTCTCAGGTAGAGTTTGCCACGAGGGACTGGGTTTTCTGACTCTCGCCAAGGCGTGGCCTTGTCACCTTGCCTGGCTACTCTGTGATGTCACATTCCCACCTTACCATGAGCCACGATCTCAGAGTGGGAGACAGCAGTGCCGGGCCCTCTGACTCCTGAGCAGAGCGTTCACCTCTTGGCTCCCCTGCCTTGGGGGGTGCGGCCCACACGCCAGCTGGCCTGGCTTGGGCAGCTCAGAGGGCCCACACCTGGCCCTGCCTCTTGAGTGTATTTGAGGTGCATCGCCCAGAGCCGGATCCCAAGGTGGTGCTGAGTTGACAGGCTTGGGAAGGTGCTGGGACCCAGTCTGTGGAGGAGGGGCCCTGGCACCCTTGCCTCTGGTTCCCCTTGGTTGTAGCTGCGAGGCCCAACAGAGAAGCTGCTCGGTACTGCAGCTCCGCAATGTGGAGGGGAGGCTGTCGCCACTCACTCATGCACAGCCGGGCAAGCTGCTTACCCCTGCTGTGCTGCGGTTTCCTCCTCCGTAAAATGGCCCAACTGCACAGGCTTGGTGTGAAGCTGGAAGGAGCTAATGTGCATAAAGAACTTAGCGGGTTCTCAGTGAATACTGATGTTGCTGGTGGTGATGGTGGTGGTGATGGTCGTGATAGTGATGGTGGTGGTGCTGATGATGGTGCTGATGATGGTGGTGATGATGGTGATAGTGGTGATGCTGATGATGGTGATGATTGCCCCAGAATCTCTTGACTGACTCCATCCAGTGGGCTTCCTGGTGGTGCCTTCTTTTGCAAAGCTAATCATTGATCCTTTCTTACATCCCGTTCCTTTTCTCTTCCTACCACACTTGAGATGTGATTAACACACCCTGTGATTCACCCCTTTGACACTTAAGATCGCAGCTTATGTCTTCACCGTCACACTTTCATTTTTGAAAATTTTCATTTCCCCCTAAAGAAATCCTGGAGCCATTACCATTCATTTTCCCTGCCCCCGGCCTCCCCGCCCCAAGCCCAAGGCAACTATTAATCTACTTTTAATCGCTATGAATCTGTCTCCTCTGGACACCTCATGGAATGGAATCGTATAACGCGTGGTCTTTCGTGGCTGACTTCTGACTTCTTTCACTAGCATAACGTCTTCACTCTTCATCCCTGTTGTAGTTTGTGTGTATCAGTTCTTTCCTTCTATTGCTGTGTCATTGTTCTTATATATGTTTACATTTCTCTTGGGTGTGTATAGCTAGGAGTGGAATTGCTGGGTACTATGGGAACCTATAATTAGCCTTTGAGGACTAGCCAGACTGTTTTCTACACTATTGTACATCCCCAGCGGCAAGGGATGAGGGTTTCAATTTCTCCATATTCTTGTCAACACTTGTTATTGTCCTTTTTTATTTTATGCCAGCATTCCTAGTGGTGTGAAGTGGTCTCACTGTGGTTTGGATTTCATTTCCCCAATGACCAATGATGTCAAGCATCTTTTCAAAGGCTTATTGGCTCTCTGTGTATCTTCCTTAGAGAAATGTCTATTCCTTTGCACACTTTTTTTTTTTAAGATTTTTGTTTATTTTTGCATAGAAGAACTGGGGTGTAGGTGGGGGTGGTGGTGAGAGGACTTACCAGAGAAAAAAATGGGTTGCAGAACAGGCAGACCTACTGAAATCCACTGCTGAGGGGAGCAGCGGGGAGACAGGAGAGGTCTGCTATGCCATGTGGGTCAGCTCCCTAGCTGGGGATTGAATTCAGGCCATAGGGGTGACAGCGCTGAGACTTAACCCCTAGGCCAGGAAGGAGGACCGCCTTTGCATACTTTTTAGAAACTGAGTTGTCTTTTTTTTTTTTTAAGATTTATTTATTTATACAAGCACTGGGTACAGTCAGAAGCGCGGGAGGGTGAGAGAATTCACCAGAGCCAGAGTGGGGAGCAGAGCAGGCAGAAGGACCGAAGTACACTGCTGAGGGGAGCAGCGGGCGGCAGGAGAGGTCTGCGCGCCATGTGGGACCCTCCTCCGGTGGCCGGGGAGCAGCCGGGGATCGAACCGGCGCTGCAGAGTCTGCGGGCAGCTTCGCAACCCAGCGCTCAACCGCTGTGCCACCGGGGAGGCCCAGTTGTCTTTTTTTTTTTTTTAAGCTGTAAAAATTCTAGATACAAATCCTTTATCAGATATATGATTTGAAATATTTTCTCCTTGCTCCATCTTGAGTGAATATTTACATTGACATAGGGCATCCAGCAGATGCTAGGTCCCTCTTCCCTCTGCACCCAGGTGCACCCTTGAGTTACAGAGGCGAGGGCTGGATGTGGACTCACTGTGTCTGCTTCGAAGGGGAAAAACTGCACTTGGCCTGGGCGCTGCTACTGGACTCATCACTGAGTAAAGTTTTCTTGTTCTCTATTTTGAAGAGCAACCCAGGTACACTCAGAGCCTACCTCATAGGCATGCTTGCCCTGCTGCTCCCTAGCCTGGAAGAAAGGACGGGGAATGACAGCTCGTGGGCCCTGGTTCACAACATGCCAGGGGCACTGGCTGGCTTCAGGGGCATCTGCCACCCTGCCCGGCTCCTCCTGGCTATCTGGACATGGGCCCAACGCCTGGGTACCCCTCCCAAGACAGAGAAGCAGTGGGGAAGCGGAATGGCAGCTTTTCCATGAAGCCCAGCCGGGGAACAGTAAGGGCCTTTCCTGCTGCAGAATCATCCCCTCAGCCTGCCTGAAACAGTCATTCCAGTTGGGGCCCGGGGCCCCAACAGGACACAGCCCATGTGTTGAGGCACCTGGGACCCTGCCTTTCTCATGTACCAGGTAGACATGGGGCTGCTGCAGGAATGTGAAGGGTCACAGGGTCCTCCGATCTCCTTCTCAGGCACCTGAACCTCTGGCCTTTTAAAATCCAACCCCCAAAAAGATAAGAACCTGCCTGAAAAGACAGCAAAGTCTGGAAGTGCGGCCTGAGTCAGGAGGCTCATCACCCAGGGCACCCTGGCACGGCAGGGTACAGAAGCAGTGCCTTGTGTTGCCTCCCAACCCCACCTCCCAGTTGGTGTCTGTTGCTTACAGTCCACTCCAGGCACTTCAACAACTACTAGCCAGGTGCCTAAAGCCTCCTTGGCACGGTGCCAGTGGCCAGGAGACGTACAACTTCCTGCCTGCTCTCAGGGAGATCAGAGCTGTCTGGATCTTGGCTATTAGCAACTAACCTTTAAAACACTTTTTATGAATGGACATGTACATCTGGAAAAGTGTGTATATTGTAAGCATGTAAAACACAGCTTAGGGAGTTTTCACAAACGAAACCCAGTGCCCAGGTCAGGAACTGGGCTTTGTCATCCTCCCAGAAATGCTCCCAGCCCCAGTGCAGACCCAAGTGTCTTGACTTCTAGTAGCGACAAGTGCAAACTTGTACTAAGTGCTCCTGAGGTGCAGGCACTGGTGTGCCTCTCCGGGCTCATTTAACTCCCACCCCACAGATAAGGTACAGCAAATGGGGCACACAGGTGGGAGGTGGGAGACTCTGACTTTGACCCTGGGTGGTCGGTCTCCAGTTTTCCTGGTGACCACCCTTCCAGGGCCCCCAAGAAGCGCACAGACCCTCTGCATGCTCACCAGGTGCTGCCACGCCAATGCATGGCAGTGCTCCCAGGCCCGTTCGTCTCAGAGTGTCAGGAAAAGGCACAGCAGGTGAGGAGGTCTGAGCCACCCTAGTGAGCAAGGAGTGGCCCTTGCACGTTAAAGGGGAGGTCTTAAGCAGAATGTGGGCAGTATGGTTCCCAGGTAGTAAGGGTGGGGCAGAGGCAGAGGGGGGCTCATGAGGCCATTATGTCCGTGTTCTAGCTTTATCCGGACAGGCTTGGAGCAGGTGGGGGCCTGCTCAGGTTTAGTGTGTGTGTGGTGGGGGGGGCCAGCCCAGAAGTGACCTGCCTGGCTCCTGGCTCAGAGGTGTGGCTGAGAGTGAGGGACCCACCCTAACCACCGTCCTGTGCTTGGTCCTACAGGCTTCCAGGTTCTGCGGTTGTTTTCCCGGGTTTGGGTAGGAGACTCCGCCCCTTTTGAGCCTCTTTAACTCAGATGGCAGAACAGAGACATAGTCAATTGTAGAGATAACGGACCGTGAAGGGGAAGAGAGGGGCGCATCGCGGGTCTACCTGGCTCCAGCACTGTGCGCAAGGCCCCGGGGCGGGGGTCGGGAGGGCGGGGGCCGGACGACGCGTAACAGCAGCAGGACGACAGACTTTACAAGGGAAGGCGGAGGCGGCTCCCGGGGAGGCCCGGGGAGGCCCGGGAAGGCCCGGGAAGTGTGGCCTGGGTCCGGGCAGGAGGGCGCGGGATGCTGTGACGCACCCGCATCCCGAACTTTGGAACTCCACGCCGGCCGGAGCGGGCGGGGGTCCCGGCGCTCGAGCTGGCGGGCCCTGAGGGGAGACGGGGCCACGGGGCGCGCCCGAGCTCCCAGGGGGGCGCCAGCACCGCCCCCGCCCACACGCCCCGGCCCCCCGGCCCGGGACGGGCCCCGCGCCCAGCCGTCCCCGCGCCCCCGCGCGCGGCACCGGGCCCGGGGGCGGCGGGGGCGCGCGGCGCGGGCGCCCGAGGCGGCTCCTGGGCCCCGGGGAGCGGGCGCGGCCGTCGGGCTCGGAGCCGGCCCTGCCCTCGAGGGGCCGCGCGCGCCCCCGGCGGCCCGGGCGGGAGAGCGGCGGGGGGGCCGGCGGGGGGGCCGCAGGGCCGCGCCCCCGCCCGCGCCCGCGCCCCCGGCCGAGCCCGCCGTCCAGCGCGGCGCCGCGCGCCCCGGGCGCAGTTCCGGCGCAGTCCCCGCGCGAGCGGCCCGCGCCCCACACCTGCCTCTGCCCGGCTCCGCGTGACGTCGCGCGCCCCGATTGGCCCGCGCGGCCCGGGGGCGGGGCCGGGCGCGGTGAGCTCACCGCCGCGCCCCGCCATTGGCCCGGGCGGCGCTCGCGGGCTGTGGCGGGGAGACAGCGGTACCCGGAGCCGAGTCGTTCCAGCTGCGGCGTGTGGAGCTGAGCGGGTCGGGGCCGGGCCGGTCGGGGTCGGGCCGGGCCGGGCGGGGCCGCGCGGGGAGGAGGAGGCAGCCCGGGGCGGCTCGCGCCAGCTGACGGAGCGGCGGCCTCGCCCGCGGAGCCGAGTGAGTGCGTGAGGCGCGGGGCGGCCGGGGCGCGTGCGGGGCGAGGGCGGCGGCCGGCGGGGGCGCGCGGGGGCGGGGGCGCGCGGGGGCGGGGCCGGCCGGGCGCGCGCCGGGGCCTGGGCGTGGGGCGCGCGCGTGCTCGCGGCGGGGGCGCGCGTGTTTACGCGACGGGCGGGCTGCGGGGGCGCGAGGGGCGCGCGTCTGGGCGGGGGCGCGGGCGCGCGTGTGACGCGGGGGCAGGCGGGGGCGCGCGGGGCCGGGGCGCGCGCGGGGGGGGCGGCGGGGGCGCGCGGGGCGAGGGTCCGGGCGGGAGCGTGGGAAGCGGGCGCGGGCGCGCGTCTGTGGGGCGCGCCGGGAGCGAGGTGTGAAGGCGGGCGTGGGTGTGAGCACGCGCGCGTGTGCGGGCGGGGGGCGTGTGCGGCGCGGGACGCCGGGCGCGTGCGGGGGCGGCCGCGGCTGCTTTTTGTCTGAGCGCGCGGTGGGCGCGAGCTTGCGGGGCGCGGGCGGGGACAGGTGCGCCCTGGGCGGGGAGCGAGGGGGCAGGTGCTCCCCAGGCGGGGAGGGCAAGGAGACAGGTCCCCCTGGGCGGGGACAGGTGCCCCCGGGCGTGGGGGGTGGGAGGAGGGGACAGGTGCCCCCTGGGTGGGGACAGGTGCCCTGGGCGTCGGGGATGGAGAAGGCCGGGACAGGTGCCCCCTGCGCGGGGGCAGGGAAGAGGGTCCAAGACAGCCCGGGCCGGGCCCTGCCGGGCGCGGGGGGGGGCTGTGTTCAGCGGCCTGTGGGGTGCGTGATCGTGTTCTTGCGCTGTGCGCGGGCAAGTGGTGGTTCAGGGACAGATGCTTGGAAGAACTTTCTGAGCGTCTGCTTACCTGCAGACCAGGGACCTGGAGAGGCTGGCTCCGCCCGACTCGCACCTGCCACCCGAGCCCAGCCGGCTGCCGTGGAGGCTCAGCCAGGCTCGCCTGCTTTTATGGCCTCTGACTTCAGTTCCTGCACGTTAGGGGGGGCCTGGGGTCTTCAGGTGTTTGAGGTTCTTTTCAGTCTGAGTAGATGACTGCAGGCATCCAAACAAATTTCTCTACAAAGTCGGCATCAAAGCACATTTCTGAAATTACAGTTCACTTGCAAATTGTCTTAATCATTTGCCTCATCAGGGAGGGCGTGTCATGTTAAGGTCCCTTTTGTGTTTTGTCCGTTATTTCTTGGGGTGTTTTTCTGTGGGCAGAGCTGAAGTGGGAGCGGAGCACATTAGCAAAACGGGGGACTTGCTGCCCGTCCTTGCAGAAGTGCCCGTGTAGCTGCTTGTTTTGGTCGAGTGCGTCATGTTTCTGTTCTCGGTGAGCCCCAAGCCTGACATGTTGAGGTGGGGCCCCCAGTCTCGGTTGTGGCGCGATGTCTGGCTCTGGAAGAAGGAGTCCTTTTCTCTCTGTGCAGAGTTCCCGCACGGAGGCTGTGTCCTTTACAGAAGTGATTGCTGGGAACCCGATAAAGACATTAAGCAGCAGAACTGTTCTCCGTGTGTGTTTATAGAAAAATACCTTATTTTTTTGAGGGCCGGAATTAAATGATCGGAAAGAAGCTGATGTTTCTCTTTGTGTTAGATTTAGGGAGTAATAATGTTTAATGTTCCAGAAAACAGTAATTACGTGCAGGATATGTGTTTCCTAAGTCAATTTAGGAGTGAAAAGAGGCACGGGACCACTGCAGAGTCCTACGGGGCCTGCTTTAGCCTCATTATCTTCCTCGAGAGACGGACGCTCTGCGGAAACAAAGTACTACAGTAGTGAACATCAAATTGTATTGTGTGCAGGTTTTTATCAGTCCTTGTCAGCACGCAGGCACCATCACCGTGTCCCACCCTCCTCCTGCTCCGACTGCTGGGCCTTCCTGCCGCTGTGCCTGCTGCCTTCCTGGGCTCTTCCAGAACACACGATGACAGGTGCACAGGTGGAGCTGAGGGTTTTTGCCAGCATGTGAGAAACTAGTGTAGTTAAAGATTAGTCGACACTGGCAGTTTCCCAAGGGGGAATTGGGGTGCGTGCGCCCATGCTTGGATTCTGAGCCCCGCTCCAGACGCCTTCCCAGGCTAGAAACAGCACTGGTAGGGGATGGGGGGTGGGGCAGATCTGGAGCTCCCTTGGGAACCGCCATCATTTCTCTGATGTTTTGGTTGTTGCTAAAGATTGCAGAATTGTGCTTGTGCTTTTAATTACAGTTCAGGGAAAAGTCGTTAATAACATTTATTTGAGATCCAACTTTAAGGGTCACCCAGGAAGGTCGAGAAAGGCCATTGTGTTCCACATGACCTGTTCTTTAGCCGGCGCAGTGGCTTTTCTGCAAGTCTTCTTTTTTTCACACGGTCCCCTCTCCAGCCCTTCCCCACCGGTTCACCGTGTGCCTGCCCTGTCTTTCACGCTCACGGGGCTCTGCTTTCTCTGACTTTAAAGTGGTTTTATGTTCAGACTCCATCGATCTTCTCTGAAGGAGACTGGGGGTGCCCGGGGTGGTTCACCATCAGCCTGTCACAGCGCAGCGGCTGAGTGCTCAGGCGCCCGTCTCAGGCCTGCGTCGCTTTGCCAAGAGGCGCTTGGCATCCACACGTGACCCTGTTTGTTCACGTCCTCCTCATCTTTTTCAAAACACGGTGACGTCAGGGGCTCACAGATACTTAGGACACAATGAAGCGAGATAAAAATAGAGGAAATAAAGAGGAATTAGGCAAAAGGAAGGCAAGGGAAGAAGAAAGTGAAACAAGGGACCGATGACGCACGTAAACAGGGTGCATCCTGTAAAACCTCACCCACTTTCAAGAGCAGGAGCTGTGCGCAGGCTTGCGGGAGCAGGGTGAGTAGTGCGGGGTGCAGGCTGTCTCCTCACGCTGACCCCCCGCCAGATCTCGTGGTCTCCCAGTAAACTCTGCAGTGATGCGAGAAGTCAGAGGAGGCGCGTGGAAACACTCCCACGCTGCGTGTTGATATGAGTCCACGCTGATCATTCAGGACATCTCCGGGGCCTGCTGGGTGGCACAGCTGGGTGCTGGTGGCGTCACCGTCACCTGATGGAAGAGGCCATTGGGGCTCATGAGCGTGAAGACCTTGGGCAGCCGTCCTGCCCCGTCCTGAGCTGTGTCCCCAAGCCCAGGACCATCTTTTCTTGGCTGTTGTCTGTCTTAACCCAGCAGGCAGGCCTGGGGATGCTTTTACAGCCAGGAAGCCACTACTCTCCACACTATGGCTCATTAAAACCGTGTTGTAATTCCTTGTAAATGGTGCCTTGTATGGGGCCGGTGGGGGCACAGTGCTGGTGTGATCTTGCTTCATTTCAGTGAAGTTCTTTCATCTGCTAATTGCGGTTTAGTTTTGATAGTGTCCTGGCACCGATAGTTTAATTTTCTGTTGTCTTGTAAGCCTTGGAAATAGCGTAGCTTCAGACGTGACATGTCACATTTCTATTTAGACACATGACGTATCAGTCACATCTACGCACCTGCTAGATGTCAGTTGTTAAGCAAATTATAACTCATAATTAAGTATTCATTTGGGGGAGGTGAAATGGACAGGAATTTGACCAGGGTGAATGTTTACAGGCGTTAGGCAGCCCATGCCGGGCTTACGTCCTGGCCCGGTCACGTGCAGGTGGTGACAAATGGCCTCCGAGCCTCTGAAAATGCTAGTGTTTATCAGCTCCCAGAATCAGCCCGCCGGTCTCTATTTGCTTCTCACCTCCCTCCTCCTGGCTGACTCTGACCACCCACCCAATCTGATCCTCTCTCTTTGCCAGTCTCCTCTTCCCCCCAGTTACTCAGCAGGAATCCTCTGTTGCCCTCAGGCCCCCACTCTGTGCTCCTCCCACCTCTCTGCTCTCTGGGCCTCCCTGAAGGAAGCCTCCTCCCTCCTTGCCCAGAGGAGAAGTTCCGCTCTGCGGGGCGAGGAGGCACCTTAGCTCCGATTCCCCTACAACACCCAGCGATTCCCCAGCGCGCTGGAGTCCGGGAACTGAAGTGTCATCCACACCGTTGTGGTTGCTGGAAAGATGTGGTTGCTGGAACTGAAGTGTCATCCACACCGTTGTGGTTGCTGCTCCCTGGGCAGAGCGAGAAGAGCGCAGCGAGGACATGTCCTTCCCGCCTGCAGCAACCTGGGCAGCAACCCTGCCCCGACACCTCGCATCACGTGCCACCTGCTCGTGGCGATGTGGCCACAGACCCCACAGGCTGGCCTGTCACGGCCAGGTCACGGGCTCAGGCCACGGTCCCTGGTGACTGGCTTTTCACTGAAGTAGTCTTGAAGTGGCCCTAGGAGTCCGGGCTCGCCCGAGTCCCCCGCCCACAGTTAAGACCGGCCAGTAGCTCTCTGGCTCAGAGTGGTGTGGGGGGCAGCATTGGCGTGGGGGTGCTTTTGGCTGAACTGGAGAATCTCAGGTGGGTTCCAGAGACTCCACCGTAGGTTGTCCGGGTTTCATAGGCGATTCTCGTGACACTTGTATCTTACCACTGAGTTGCTTGGGATACAGAATCATTTCTTTGAGTGTGTAAGTGGAAGCAGAACTTCCCCAAGGTTTGTGTGGGGAGAGGATCCACCTTGCAGTAAGGAGACTCCCCTTGGGCCACAGAGCACCAACTCAGATGGGGTCTGTGAAAAGGGGAGCAGCTGGCTCTTGTGAAGTCCAGTTTGGGCGGTACCTGCAGGGACCCCTGGTTCTGAGGCCCAAAGTAATGTCACAGGACCCTCCCTGTCGGGCTTGCCTCGCCACAGCCACAGCGTGCCACAGCGTGGGCTTTCCTTTCAGGCCAGGGTTCCGAGCCAGTGGCAGGAGGGCCCTCCCGTGGCTCCAGGCTGACGCCTGCAGGTTTGCTGAGTGTCTCCGGGAGGACACGCGGCCTTCCCTGCAGCCCCAGAGCCATGCTTGACTCTGCAGCCGCCTTGAATTGTGTGAATAAGGGAATTGTGTGAATAAGGGAATTGTGTGCTCCCTGGCCAGCCCTGGCTCGCCACCCTGGGGGCAAGCGTTGGGGTCAGTACCGGGGAACTGAGAACCACCGGAAAGAGACAAAGGTGCTGAGGCAGGGAGGGGAGGAGGGTGCGGGGCAGGCACCCACTCTTCCTGACCCCGCCCTGACGGTGGCTTCCCTGAAGAGCACTTTAACTGACACCACCAAGGAAGGCTTCACCCTGACGTTATCCTAGTCGCCTTTGAAATGAGAGGGAGACAGCAGAACCCATCACCTTTGAGCAGTGGGTGCTAACAATTCCTAGGACCATTTTCAGAAAGTACAATTCAGTTCCTTAATAATACACACCGAGGCTTGGATTAATCCACGAAGGCTTGATTGACGTGTCCTTTGTGTCTTTTCTGGTGAAAGAAACCATTTTCTCCCCTCTTCCCGGAATCGGTCCCCCTGGCATTATTCTTTCATGTGTGCAAAGGCTGTTTTATCTAGTACAGAAAATGGAAGTGACCAGCCTACAACACTTACGTGTCAGTTGCCGATTTCCCAGGAAAAAGGGCGCAATAAACGGTAGCTCGGTTCCCAGGCTAGTCTGCGAACAAAAACCTTTTGAACCCATAATGGATGCTCTGCATTTGCGGGAGAAGAATGAGCGTCCCTGCGTGGAGACTGTAGAACACGGAGCGGCTTAGCCTATGTAGCATCTGAACGCGTGACCTGCACTTACAAAATAAATGTAATGGTTTCAAAGCAAATGAAGTAGTGAGCTTCATGTTTGCACAGTAAATGATGTCGCTAGAATAGCAGTAACATAACACCCGTCAGTGGACGCTTTCTGATGAAGCTTCTTAGGTCTCCCAGTGGTTCTCGACATCTGTCAGGTTTAGCTCTCTTGCTCTTAAGAAGAATAAACCCAGAGTAAGTTCGTTTCTTGATAATGTAACCCTAACCTTGTTATTATCCATATAATAAAAATCCTGTTGGTAAGTCTCAAGTGGAACAAAGGAAATAGAGAAGCCCTTCGGGTGTGTCTGGGAGAGGAGGAACAGTGAGGAGGGAAGGCGCCTGGGGGGTCAGTGTTGTCTGGCCCTCGGGCAGTAAGAGGAGGGAGGGGGTGGCAGGAAGAGGCCGGGCCCTTTCACTTGCATCCCTGGTGACAGTCTCCATCACCTGACTGCACCCGCTCCGTGCTCGCGGGGCCCCTGGCGGGTGAAGAAGGAAAACGAAGAGAAGGGCCAGGAATTTCCGCACTCAGAGCTGGCAAGTCAGGGAACCCTTTGGGACGGCTTTTCTGTGAGAACATCACCTACGGGACGTGCTTATAAGACGCTTCCACCCCATGTGCCCACGCAGAGGTGCAGCTACGTCTGGGAACATGCCGGCTCCATCCGCTGCTTCGCGGGGACGTTCACATCCAAACAGGAAGGCTCAGAAAAGCTGCGGAGGAATGAAATGTGAATGTGTTCAGCTGTGTCCACCCTGGCCTTTCCACCGCGTCCTGGTGGGTGCATGACCTGCTGAGCCACATCTGTGGCCATGGCAACAGGACACAGTTGGACAGAGCGCCCTCGGGGCGCTTCTGGGCTGTAGTTTTTAATGCTGACACTGCCCACAAAGGTCAGGATCCTTTAGATTGTGTTAAATTCTCACCTGGGGATTTCACACCAGCACAGAGACCTTTCTCGGGGTCCTGGGCCCTCAGAGTGCTCAGGGCTGCAAGGCTGTCAGCGGGGGCCCGCCAGTCACTGGATTGGCATGTTTACCTTCAAGTGGGTTAGAAACTCAGAGCCACACTTTGTCCATCAAAAATCCTGGAGGGAATGGCCCATTCTTTTCCTGCTTTATTGCTAGACTCTGCACACATTTATTCCCAAAGAGAAGACGCATGCTATCGTTGCAGTAAAGCTGCTGGTGGCGGACAGGACATTCGTTGAAAACTAATAACAACTGAAAATCAACTAAGGAAAGAAAACTTTCAAGAAACTGAAAACATTCAACTCCCCGATTAAATGGTCGGTCTTGCCAAGTCCTGCTCCAGAAAGGGCGAGCAGTAACGGACATGTACCCCTCCGCCTGGCCTGACTCCCCCTGGACTCGAACCACACCGTCAGAGGGCTGTGGGGTCCACGCTGTGGGGCGCTTTCAGGGGTGGCACTTGGGGTTCCAGGTGCTAAGTTGTGCTGAGCCACCCTTTGAGCCAGTGTCCGCCGGGGGTGCCTCTTGTTAGGATTGTCTGAAGAGTTCTTCTCCAGTCTTAGTGACCCAGAAGGGGCGAGCTGTCTGGGGCAACCAACGGCCATCTGGAAACCGATTCCCTCCCGTCCTGCTTTGTTTGCCTGGTTCAGCTGAATTCAGGACTCACCTTTAGCCATTTGGGAGGATTTCTAGTGTTTTCGACAGAAATGGCCTTCCCCGGGCCATGCTGTGCTTTTCATGAATCTCCGTCTTCCTTGTCTGCCGTCGGTCATGCCTGCGTTATCAGCCACCTCAGATATCTCGGAATCCAGGGCCTTTGGTGCCAGTGAGGGCAGGGAGAAAAATAAAGGGGTTGGGGGTGACCAGGGCAGCAAAAGGGAGTTGATCAGGGGAAAGGGAGGGCCCCGAGGTGGGAGGGTGCCCTCCTGGGGCAGTGCCGTGGCTGTTTGAGTTGGTTCCTAACCCTCCGTTCTGTTCAGCTGCTCCCCAAACCTTCAGCCTGGCCTCCCTCCTGAGGGGTCGTGACAGCAGCCCACTTTGGGATCTGTGGGGTTAGCCGGACAGGATGGGCCGCAGCTGTGGGGGTCACAGACACATCTAATGAAAAGCCCCCCTCCCCCAGTACATTTTTCGCCTTTCCAGGCCTCGGTCAGACGTTCATTCAGGCCTCCCTGATTGGGGTCTGCCACAACTTGAAGGTGGCTTTTGTCGGCCGTAGGGTCCCCAAGGGTACTTGTAGACACGGGGGTTGTCACGGGGCATGTGGAGCCCGGAGTCAGACGGGCCCCCCAGGGGTCACGAGGCTACGGA